>NC_140124.1:157611627-158321632 GCF_964035555.1 Netta rufina
AGCATCCCAAAGGGTTCAGCTCTGTAACCAATTCCCCTGGAAATAAGCAGCCAAGCCAAGGGTAAGCCTCATTTATATGGGGATGGAGGTGGAGAAAAGGAGGGAGGGGATGGAGCGGAAGCAGCAAGTTAAGCAATTTGCTGCAAAATTCACCAGGTTTATTGGACTTTAGAGCTATAGAAAGACTTGGTTCTGCCTGGCGTGGAGTTCTGGATAAAATATCCATCCCATCTTCTGGATACTATCTTCTCAGCCCCTGTGTCCCAGGCTTTAGGTACATCTCTGCTGGTGTCAGCACTGGCAGCTAAGTGATGGGGAGCAGGGTACACAGGAGAGAGGGTAAGTGCCTAGGCCAGAGCTTCTGGAGCAGGTCTCGTGGGTTTGCTCTGGCTTTCCTTCACAGGTGTGTGGATACAGGTAAAATGTCCCTCTGGCATGCAAACCAGAAAATATGAAGTAAGTCAGGTAGCCACTGATGGCAAACCGATGGGTGTAAAGTAGATATAGATATATTGATCTCTGAGACAGGTAGTATCCATCCCAATCTATCTCCCAAGCATATTTATCTGTTCTCAAATCTCCCTCCAGCCATTTGCCCATCTCCACTATAGATCTCTATCAATTTTTCTATCAGATTTTATGTCTGTCAGTCTCCCTCCCTCCTCCACGTCCTCCAGGCACGTAGCACGGACCTGGTGAGCATGGGGCTGAGCACCAAGCCCTGTCTCCAACAGGAGAGACCTTCTTGGTGTAGATTCACTGCTTTAAAGATGAGGAGAGAGATTTTCCTTAAGTTTCCATCTTTGACTGCAATGCATAACTGCTCCTGAAGGATGGGAACACCATGGCTAAAAGCGATTTTCTAAAATCTAACCCTAAATTGCAGTGATATTAATATTGACCACCTACTGCTATAATAGAGGAAATATAGAGATAATAGAGTCCCTTCACCAGAGCTGATATTATAATAAATAATCATATCATCTAATAAATTTTCACCGTGCACTAATAAGCATATTTTTTTTCCTTCCAAAAAAAAAGCCAATGCTTTCAAAGTGGCTTCATCAAATTCCCCACCTATCCCAGCAGATATATCCCTTTTTATAATTACACTTTTTGTCGATTTCAAATACAGTTAAAAATGTGCAAACCGAGTCAATTTTTACACCGTAAGTTTGTGTGATATAGGACCCCGGTGTCTCGGGCGGCCAGCCCCCTCCCCCTCGGTGCTCCTCTCCTCCCTGATCCTGACATTAAACTACTCCACTTAGACTGGGTACCTGGTGCCAGGCAGGCTGACCTCATTAAAATAGATTACTGCAGATGTAAAATCTAAAAGGTAATAAAAATTGCCAATATTTTTTACCAGGACATGCATGTATTTTCCTTTTTTTTTTTTTTTCTTTTTTTTTTTTTTTTTTTTTTTCCCATTTCATATCTCAGTGGGAAAAGCTCCTCTCTGGATATCAAAATATCCAGCTTGCAACTGAAAACCCTCATTTTTAGTATTACTCTCTAGGCAAGATGTTAGGAGTGACCTGGGCAAGTGGAAATGTATTTACTTTTACTCTTTTTGCATTTCTAGTAATTTATACCAGCAATGTAGTGATGCGACTACAGCTGAGATGAGCTAAAGCTTATAAGCAAAGCTGCATTTCTAGGGAGAGACATCATGAACCTGAAAAAGTTCCTGTTTTAATTTAATTTTATTTTTTTCTGATCATACCCACTAGCTTTAGAAAAGCTATTACTTCACCAGTACCTCAATGGAAAAGAGGTTTTCATTCTCCCCACTGTTTTTTCCTCCTTTTCATGAGCAACGTGTCCCATGGGGCAACCTCCAGGGCGTGCAAGGAATGTCACTCGGTGGCTGGTAACCACAGGTGCTCGACCTCAAGAATGGCAAGCAACACAAACGTGGTGACTCGTGTTGGCTCACGGTCCCCTGCCAGCCTGAAAGAGCTGCCTGTGTGCCCTGCCATCACGTCCAGAGACACCTGAACCACCAGCAGCCTGGAAATGTCAGCAGGCAGGAGACCATCTGCCTGGCCAATGCCACCACAAGCCCAGGGAAGGTGGGAAGAGGATGGACACACAGCTGGAGGCATTTTATTGAGGACACCAGACTTTGTCCAGCAGGACCAGGCATTTCCAGGGTTGGGTTGGAATAAAATCTTCACGGGGAGCTCCCAGGCAGCACTCCCCTAAGAGAGGAGGAGGCTTAGCTAGGAGTGCATCTGCAGCTTGGCTCCACTGTGTCTTTTCCACCCCAGGGGCCCCATGCCAGGTCTTGGATGGGGGCAACTACCTTCAAGTGGAGTGGAAGAGCTGCCCACCCTGTCCTGGGCAAGGAATGGGAGCTGTGGCTGGTATCGTCTACAAGGGCTCGGGGAGGAGGATCCTGGAGCTGAGCACTATTTTCAGCATTATTTTCTGAGCAGGAGATGTGGATTTCCAGAGCAGCCCAAAGCAAACCTGCAAGCAGCAGTGTCCCATTGCTGAGAACAGCTGATGTGCCCCATGTCTGTAGGAACACAGCCCACAATAAGACGACATGCTCCCCAGGGCAGGCTCATCTTGGTGCAAGCTTTGAGGAAGGAGGCTTTGCATCCCAGCTGGAGTTCAAATGAGCACGTCATCGTGGGGAGGGGGGAAAACTGGAAATCGCAGCCAAAACAAAAAATGCATGCATGTGATTAAGCACGAGCAAGAAGTTCTTTACAGCTGAGGTCCACGGAGGAGGGAGCTCTCGATTCTCTATCATCAGCCTACCTCAGCCAGGGGCATAATGAGAGAGAAGAGCTTTAGGAGCACCCACAGGAAGAGGGTCTGGCCATGATGGGCTCTGTGGGATCTGGCCGCCGAGCCCCCATGCCCCAGGACTCTCCCCATCTGCAGCAGCTTGAAGGGAATTAGAAATAACAACCTCCCTTGCCCCCGGCGCTCTGGGAAGCACTGGGGAGTGATTTACTCTGCGCAGGGGAAGCGAGATTTATCAGTTCTTGGAACCAGTGTTTATGAATATTCCTAAAGAGGAAAATCAATCAGTTCTATCATAACATTGCCATTTTTCTAAATGATAGAACAAGCATTTTTATACACCTCGCACTGGCTGGTCGAGAATCGATAGGAATTATGAGCTTCTCTCTGAATTTACTAATGTTCTGGCATCATCCCCTCCCATCCCTGAAGCTGGGGCAGGGAGGGTGCTCAGAAGGCTCTGACTTTCCTCTCCCATTGCTACCCGTCTTCCTCACTGCTTATACCTCTCTCACTTCCTTCGCTTCCATCCAACAAGCTCAGCCAGGCTGGACCAGATCAAGGTGAGGAGGAAAAACCCTTGAAGCATCCTGAGGTTAAAACCAGGGGCTGGATTCACCTCTCACCTCTGCCAGCTTGGGTTTGATTCCTGGAGACCTGGGGAAAAGCCACCAGTGAGTATCATTTCTCCTACCAGTGAGTCCAATGTAAAAAGCAATCCAACAAACCCTGAAGCCAGCCCAGACCCTTAAAACTTGCAAGCATAAATCATGCTTTTGGTAAATTTTATGTATTTTATTAAATAAAGGTCATTAGAGAGAAACATTGCTTCTCTGATCACTAAATAACACAGTTTAGGGGGAGAAGCCATAATAGTGCTCCAATAAAACCCTCTCCCTCCCCAGGGATGGGAAATCTCAAACACTTTGCAATACTCAACTGGAAGAAGACCTCAGAAAATGGTTTTCCTGCTGGCCTTGGTGTTAGGTGGCTGCATTTTCCGTTCTTGCAGCAGATCTCCACATGTGCCAGTAAAACCCACATAAATGTGAAATAAAAGCCACAACCTAAGGCAATGCACCCACCCCGCAGGATGCTGGATATGATCAGCTCTTCAGTTGCATCCATGCATCCAGACAGGGCTGCTCCCTCTGCTGCTGAAGTCCACCCCTGGGGAGATAATTCCCCTCTAGTATGTTTGGGAAATTTTCCACTCTGTGCATGGCACGTGGCAGCCAGTGTCATGAAGCCCCCCTCTCACTCCTACGACCCTTCCTGCTCTGGTTAAATGGTTGGTTTTCTTCCCCGTGGGTTTGTCCCGTTGTGCTGTGCATCTCTGGCAGACATCAGCAAATTCCACATCAGGAGATGTTTGACGCAAAAGAACAGCCCTGGTGCAAGCAGGGATTAATTCAGGAAACCCATTACACTGGAATAAATGTTCCCAATGATCCACTCTAATGTTCAGTAGTTATGTCCACGTCTCCGTCTGATCACCTTTGCACCAGGTTGCTCCCCATTCCTGAGCAATGCTGCTCACCATCCTGAGCCCCAAGAGGGACATGCCCTGTGCTGGATCAGGCCTTCCAAGGAGAGCTCCTGCCTCCTTGGAAACTCCCTACATGTACCCAAAAACACCTCTGTTAGGGGAAAAGGAGAGGCCAGTGCCTCCAGCCTTGAGCGTGGCCACTCGGTCATTTTTTCTTCTTGGGAGACATGAATCTCTGCAACAAGGGGCAGGCAAGCCAGCGATAAATCCCACTAAAGGTAAAAGTGATTGATTTTAGAAGACACTGTTTAAGAATTTGTTTTTCTAATGGATCCTAAAGTCCTGTCATCAATTTTGCCAAGCTCAGCGGTGCCAGGAGGCTGCTGTATCCTGTCCAGAGAGGAGGAGGGAGCTGCGGAGAAGACGGAGAGATGGGGTGGGTGAGGTGGGGATGGGGGGGAGGCTGGAAAGAAGAAAAAAAAAGAAGATCATCATATGTCCCTTCCAGATGCAGTATCCTAAAATGTGGATTATACTCGACCATAAATACTAATCCATTAGTTGCTCTTTCACACGCTGCTGGCTGGAATGCTACCTCCATTTGCCTGCATGATAATCTATTTGAATATCAATGTGGCTTCATGTTAAACTGCTTCCCTTGGAGTTTCAGATGAAGGGCAGGCGTGCAGGGCCTGCGCTTTGGGGATAGGGTACCGTATCGGGGGCGGAATCGGAAGGTAATTATTGAAATCCCTCCTCGCTCCAAAAGCTTCCTTGCAGACAACCAAAAAGCAGAAAAAAACATATTTTTATTTTATATTTTTTTTTAAGAAAAGGATTCAGCCAGGCAGTGTTGCCTTGGTCTTTAATGGGACATTAAAAGAAAGTTCTCCTTTATCTTCGATTCCGCCAAAGGACAGCATTGATTTGGTTGGTTCCCAATGATGGGGAAAGGAGAACACGGCCGGGTGATGTATAACGGGGGTCTGCATAGGAAAGGTGCTGCTATGGAGGAAGGGAATTTCGCTAAAGAAATAAGAGCCCCCAACAGCTCTGGAGGAGCCTGGAAGCTTGACTGTGAGGCTACTATAGCCCCTATCCCATCCCTTCCCTTTATCCTCTGCAGATATCATTTGTGGTTAGAAGAAAACCAGAAGAAAGTGAGAGAATCCTGGAACCTGAACCAAATATGACACTATTTATAAAGTGACAGAGGCTTTGTCTGCCCAAGCTGATGCAGGGAGCTGTGAGCTCCAGGGACTTGTGGCCACAGTCATGGCTTTTCACCTCTGTGTTTAGGGGAAGTAGATCCAGCCTGGTCCACAACGAGCAGAAAGGGGCCCTGCTTGGTGTGTATCAGCTCATTTTCTACCAAGCTACCCACCTTGCTACACCCTTTTCTCTTTCTTTTGATACTGAGAAGGAAGAAACCCTGGTTCTTTTGGACAGGGACAGCACCTTTGTAGGGACTCACACTCCATGATGGATCAAATTTATGTTCTGACACCTTGCCTTGAGAAGCCTAGGTGGACTTAGCCTGCCAGTAGAGGATGGAGATGCTCTCCTCGCTGACTTGGGAGGCTTTCTGGCAGATGTTCCTGCCCAGGGAATGCCTCCAGCAGAGAGTCCCAGGATCCAGAGCTTAACAGCTTGAGGAGAGGAGGACAGATTTCTCCCAGGGAGGTGCGGGCAGGTGATCATGGGCACAGATAAGTAAAACACAGCCCCATCCTAACAGAGTCTTGAGCATGAGCCGAAACCAAGACAGGCAAGTTGGAAACATCTCATCCATGGGGACTGGAGCATGGCCAAGAGAGCTGCATTGCCTTCTTGCTTTGTTTGACACGGCGATGAGAAGCCATTAAATGCCTCCTGCTCAGGATGCTCAGCCTTGATGAGGGGCCTTTGGAGAGGGGCCAGCTAAACCAGCCAGCACTCAGGCATCGAGCAGAAGGGTCAAGGGAGAAAATACAAATGCCTGACGGAGGAGAAAGCCAAGAGTAACGCTGACCAAGCGAGGGTTTTGTTCAAGTAAGAGCCACAGTCTTGCGGGTTTATTTTATCGGTGTTAACTCCACATCAGTAGGTGATGGGGTAAATCACCATGACCTTTCACAGCCAGACCTGTAGGCATCCCAAACCTTTCTCCTGGGACAACCATTTAAATAAACAGGATGCTTGCAGCTACAGCCATGTGCTTTTTCCTTTCCTTCCTTCTTTCCTTCATCCCCCTGCTCCCATGTCTAGCTTTGTGGTTGCGTGCTCCTGCTATTAGCACAAGGCCACTTTAAAGCCAGATGGGGCCAATGCCCCGTCCCTAGACTGAATATGTAGAGCTGGGACCTCCAAAGTTTTTAGCTGAGCCATGTCTTTAAGCAGCATAGCAGCAAGTGAGTGTGTTGGGAGGCTTTGCAAAAGACCAGTAGAGAAATGGAAAATACTCTAAACACCTGTGTATTTAAGCATTTCTAGGGTCAAACATTGGAAGAGACTGAATGTGAGGACCTTCTACAAAAGAAAGGCACAGGTGACTTAGGAATTGTAAGGAATCTGTGCTCATGTGTTTTCCCTGAAGTAAACAGAACCCAGAAGAGAGAATACAGAGAATACAGCAGAGTTTTGCCTGAAAACATCCCCAGAATAATAAAAAAAAAAAAATAGAAAGAAAGGAAAATTAGTGGCTAAAGAGCTCTGGGGTCCAGCAAAGAGCTAAGTAAAGCCCAGCTTCATGGCAGTAGGGAGCAAGGATGCTGCTCCTGGCTCTGGGGATGCTTTGATCTCGGCCACGGCTTTGCAAGAGGTCTCCAGAAATGCCAGGTACCTGCTGCCTGGTCTCAGTTTTCTGCCTATTCCTTTCCCCAAGGGGATGCTTAGATTAGGAAGGTGATGCTCCCCCAGTGCCAAGCACAGGGCACCCCCTGCTTCATCAGTGCATCCCTTCACAGCCTGCCTCCTTCCTCTCCAAGGCCTGGCAGAGGCTCCTTCCCTCTCCACGCCTCATCCATCAAGCCAGATGATGTTGTTTGCCCACCCCACCTTCCTCGGCCTGTCAGCGCCCAGAGAAAACAGTGATAAATAAACTGGCACCGAAGACACTCTCTCCTGCTGCTTGATTTATTTACTATTTGTGCTGTAATCCAAGCCCCTTCTTCCCTTCTCCTGCACCCCGGTCATTAACTCTTCTTCCTCTGCTTCAGGTGGTTTTCCTGCCTGTGACTCTTTGTGAGCCTTGGCTTTTGTCTAGGGTTGAATTAAACTCCCAGGACTGCCTCAATCAGGGAAAAGAAAACGAGGATTCAGATTCCACCTTTTCAGCCATGTCTTGGTACGAACATTGCAAAAAGCCAAATGCACTATTTTAGACCTATAACAGGCATCTCCCAGCACGAAGTATGGCAGGAGGAAAGAAAAAAACAGGAAAAGAGCTTCTTTTGATGTTCATTTTCCCAGGTGGGAGACAACACAGCTGAGGGGCTCAGAAGTAAAGCAGATGGTGCCCATGGGATGTGGGAACCTCGGTGCAAGGTTAGGGAGATGAGATTGCTCTGGGACCTGCTTCATGCCCAACCTGGGCCCTCGAGTGCCTTTCCAGGGACAGAGCAGGCTCCAAACAAGTTGCTTGGTTTTGGTACAAGAGCAAAAGTGCACATTACACTGTATTAATTGCACTGATGGAAAGATTCATCCCTACCTGCATGTGCAACCAAGAGAGGGCTTCCCAGTTCTCACCTGAACAGATATCTGACTTCTGTCACCTTGAAACCACTAGCCCCAATTGATATAAGATGTGATGGATGTTTTCTCTGTTGCACGTTCCCCATTTATGCTGCTTCTGTAGAAAGAGAACTGGAGGAGGATGCTTTGAGGGGAGTGTTTTTGGGTGATTGGCTGAGTCTGCTCATGCAGCAGGATATGAGGGGGCTGCAGAGGGGAGCCCCAGCACCGAGCTGAAGATGGAGAGACCTGAGGATGGTCCTGCTAGAAGATGGAGAGATTGCAGGGAGCAGCAGGGAGATGCCAGCCAAGACGTAGAGCCCACAGAAAGCTCCCTTGGGGCCAGAGGCAGTGGCATGGTGTGGAGTTTGCTGCAGAGAAGGTCTGGGCACAGCACAAAGCTCTTCCCACCATGAGAGGCAGCAGTAGGTGTGTTACAGTCTTACAGGCCCCTCCTGACTTAATCTCAAACAGTAACTTCTGCTTTCCCCATGATTTATTTTTTTTTCTCTGTCTGCAGACCTCATCAGTCCTGTGCAAACATGAGGAGGTCCCCCACCACCACACCATGGACCAGAAACCCTCCACCTGCAAAGCAAACCTCCCAAATTGTGCTGGCAATCCAGCAAAATATACGGCCTGGCAAAGGGCTGCCAGCTCACAGCAGCCCACCTGAGTGCCAGAGAAGAAGCTGTGGTGGGCTGCAGACAAAGGGTTTGGGTTCAAAGCCTTCTCGGGCTGGAATTGGACAGTCCTGCCTGCTGGATTGAGAGCACAGAAAATTAGGAGGGCAATAATACCCTTAGGACATCCCTGATTCCACCATCACCACCCCAACCAGTGCTGCCCCCAGCCATGGTCACTGTGGTCCAAGCCATCAGCAGAAGCAGCTGGCAGAGGTGAAGGGCAGGGCTGTTGGCCCAACAACACTTTTCTGTGTCCTGTGCAGCCTGGTCTTAAAATATTAAAACCCATTTGCATGCACTAAGAGTATGTGCATGACCAATTACTAGAACTGATGCGCAGCAAGCTGTTTCATGTGGCAGAGCTCAAAGTTGCAGCCTCTCTCCCACTTCTAGCACTACCTTTCACTACATAACCCTCTAATACCTTATTTATTTATTTACTTATTTATTTTATTTTATTTTATTATTTTTTTTCTATGGGACACCCATAAAGATTTCCTTGTGGCCCATTAAAGTTAATTGGAGATTCTGCTTGAAAGGTTTGAATTAGACCCTTGGAAAAATTACATCGACAGTCTCCAAACCCTAGCCCTACACCTGCCTGGCCTAGAAGAAGCCTACTTTCAGGAGACATCACTTTTTTTTTTTTTTCAGGAGACACCACAATTTTTGGTATTGGTGTTCCCCAAATAGTTCACGTTGTGCTTCTGGACAGGTCTAGGAGTCCTACAGCCTTCATCATTCTGAGCTGAGAAGGTTCAAGGACTTCCACCAGGTCTATCACCATGTGGTGTGGCATGTCAAAGCAGGGCCACTTCGCCTCCAATATTTAGCAGTCATTGCTCAATATTTCAGGCAACACTTCAACCCCAATATTTAATGCTCCTTGCTTAATATTCTGGCCATCTTGGCTAGGACACTCTGCAGGTCACCTAGCCACCAAGCTCAGGGCTGGGGGCACCACTGGAGGAGCCAGGCATTGAAATGCCACCCGCGGTGTGACACAGCACCACATCCTCAAAACCCTGCTGTAGGCTTTGTTTTTCACAGCTTATCTGGGCTGCAGAGACAAAGTGATTTAAAATAATCCTCATTATCTCTCCACTGCCCATCCTGCCAGCCCTGCACCCTGCGTCTGGCTCTGTGGACACCCGCCTTGGCTGTTATGATGATGTTTCTTCCCACACAATAAACCAATGAAGATAGTTCCATAACACACAAGGCGATAAAAGTATATTGAATGTTTAATCAAACATTCCCCTCCTTTATTTGCCTCTAAATTGCTAGTTATTACATCATCCAGATCCTTTCCCTTTTTTAGGTGCCATAAAATTATCTCTGGCTCTTGCAGTCTGTGAGTTTATGATTAATCAATTACTTAGAGAAGTTATCTATTAAAAATCAAAATGTGATGCTCGGTGCACTTCCAATAAAGCATCGTACAGTGAGAAGATTACTGGCCTAATCCTTTTCTCCATCAGTTGCTTATTACCGGTAATTGTGTTAGGGGATCACAGGAGTCATTAAGTAAACAGGGTGCATTAAAAGTGTGTGCCGCATAACGGGGAAAATTACCCAATTAGTGATAGATGATGCTGGAACAGATTAATTGAGGAGCTTTTTCCTTCAACTTTACTCTGCCTGACTCGTGCCTCACCCTGGAAATGTGGCCAGTGAAATCACCACTTGGCTTGAGCGAGGTTGCTTTCATGTCACACTGCCTCTACGGAGCAGCTTGGAGCTGGAACATCCTTCCACCAGCACCCAAGGGGACATGGGGAAAAATATTTGGCTCTGTGAAAGTGAGCTGGGCCATAAATAGCAGAGGACAGGGGTCAAGCAGTGCTCTGATATCTGCAGCAAGGCACCCAAATGCTCAGATCCTGGGGACAAACCTTAGGGGCGGGGTGGTTGTGTTCATCTTTATGGGAAATTTCCCCTTCTTCATCATAATTCCTTCCAGGTGGGAACTCAAGTCATGCCCTAGTGGCAACCACCAGCCCGTGGGGCTGTCTCCTGTGAGGCATCAGGGAGAGCCCCGTGATTTGAGTTTGCTGGGACTCATTGCAATCCCTGCCGAATGAGCCTGTTGTCAGCAGCGCAGCAAGCAGCAGACAGGGGCTGGTGCCTTAATTAGCAAAGACGGGACCGAATAAACAAGGGGGTTGGCGTCACGCTCCCTCCCAGACGTTCCCCCACCGTTTCAGGATCCGTGACAGCACAGCGTGTGGGGAGGGATGGGGCTGATCCCGGCCACCACCTACCTGCCCCACCGCTCAGGCAGCGAGCTGCCTTCCGCAGGGTTGTCAGCTTGCAGAGCTCGTTTAGAGACACCGAGCAATTAACTACCCCCTCGGCTCCCCCGTCCCCCTCTGAGCCTGACAATCTCAGGAGAGACAGGGACCGCAATGCAGGTCTCTCCCCGGCAGCGTGAGTGGCTCGTCTCTGTCTTGGCCCATGCAGGCAGCGCTCAGTGGGTCTCATTTGTTTGCATTTGCCTGGTGCCTTGACATGATGAAGTAAAAAGTTTTAATATTCGACAACATGAATTTTTAATGCCTGGCTCCTGCTCCCGTGTCATTATTTGCCTGCGCTTCAGCAGTTTTGGAGTGCGTTTGTTTAGATAATGTTCCGTTAAAGGGAAAAGGGGGTGGGGGGAAGGCCTGTACCTTTCTCCCCACAGTGACCATTAAATTATGAACCACTGCCGGGCTGGTGTTCGACAGGTGCTGGCGGTGCAACTTCCCCCTGCATGAGCGGGGCCGCAGCCACCCTGCTTGCAGCAGAATTAACGGGAGAAATCTGTACGAAGATGAGAAATGTGGTTCTGAAGAGTTCTGGTGTGTAGAGAAATTGAGAAATTTGAGCTTTTCTGCCTTCTCCTGCCCTTCCTCAGCATCACTCCCACTCCTCACACTCAGCTGCCTTAGAGACAGCAAGAGAAAGGGCTGAGGGTGGGCAGGGGGAAGAAATGGGGTCAAAGGAGGGAAAATGCTCCGAGGTCTTTGGTGGATTAAAAGGCTGAGCAAAGAATGAGGGTAAAATGGGACAATTAGAAGAAGGCACAGGCCTCGGAGTGGCAGCAAAGTCCTGGTGACCAGCTTAAGAAGAGTTTGTTTTTTGTGTATGGTTTGTGTTATAGTAACAGGGTGAGTGCACCAGGGCTGAGGTCAGTGCTGACTTGCTCTAAAAACAGCTTCTGCAAAGGCAAGCTCGTGAGTTAATAAGGAATGGATAGAGAGAACATTAGGTGATCTGTGGTGATGGATAGATGGATGGGGGCATGGATGGATGGGGACAGGGAGGATGGATAGGCAGAATCAGTGAGATCTCAGCGTGAAACCTCATCCTTTCTCTGAAATGTACGAGCTGCTTGGAGCTGCACCTCCATGAACCAGCCCTCTACCTCCAGCCTTCCCCCTTGCTGCTTACACAGGCTTGTTGCTCGTTCTTCAGCATCCCAAAATAAACTGTTCATGCAGATCTCCCACCCTGGCTGCCTGTCTGGGTTCAGATTCTTCCCCCTAGCACCCTTCACCTCGCAGGACCACTTTGGGGTCTCTGCCCTCGCCCCCATCCCAGGGTTTGGTGTTGCCCCTGGGGCTGATCCTACCTCTGTCCGTGGTGCTGAGCTCTGCTCCCTGCCCCTGGGGGGTCCTATTCAGGGGGTCCCACCCCTCCAAGAACCCAGATCAAAGGGGATTTGGGCAGATCAAAGCATTACATTGCACAAAGATTTAGGAGAAAACACCTCTGCTCCCAAAGCTTCCAGCAACCTCCAAGCCAGCCGTGGTTTGCAGGAGGTCTGGGCAGCGCCAGGGATGTTAATTCAAGGAAAGGCATCCCTCCACTTTGTCTGCTCATGGGTCATTTAGCTGCCCAGCACAGTGACAGGGAAAGCCTAGAATGTCACCTCTGACACAGCAGGATGGACATAAATCACCAAACCTGGGGATTTTCAGAGCATCTCTCTGCATTTCCAAGATGCAGAATACAAGGGGTCCATCACAGGGATGCAAACAGTAATAATCTCGTAGTGTGCTCAGTGGCAGGGAGTGTAAGAGGAGGGAACTCATCAAAAAAGTGCATTTCAGTAAGAGGCTTGGAGAAGCCCACCTGCCTTTCCTAAGGCTTGATTTGAACCTCAGTTCAGCCACTGAGATTCTTAAATCATCTTTAGTGTGTTTGAAACCAGCTTTTTAGTGAGTGGAGCTACAGGTTTTTGGTGTTTTCCTTTTTTTTTTTTCTTTTTTTTTTTTTTGAAAGTAAATCATAGTTGAACAATGAACTGGTTTTCACAGATCCTCCAGGAGCAGGTAACACAGTGTTCAAGGGATAATTCCCCATGTCACTAAAAAGCTGAAGTGCAGTAAGATACACGGAGTGCCTGCGGTCACGTAACAAGTGTAACAGCAGAAATCTCAAGACTCCGGACTCCTGGTCTGGCTTCAGGTCATTATTCCTGCAGTCTCAGGACTAAGTGAAGAGATTTCTGCTCCAAATTGTGTTGACGTATGGAAAGATGGACAAGTCAAGTTAGGAAGAAGTACTTTGTAGCATAGAAAACTCTCTAGACTTTCTCACAAAGTATATCAGGGTGTGAATCTCAAGCCCGTGAGTTCTCTGGGCTTGCACACAGCTGGACCCACAACAGCAAAGGATTATCCCAGCAATGAGCTGGGCATCCTCTGGGAGAGCTTGTGGGTTGGAACATGGCTCGGGGCAGAAGTAACAGAAGCCCTCATCTCCCTGCGATACGAGCCTGAGGGAGCTGCAACCAGCTCCCAGTCCTTTAAAAGCTGGAGACTGCTCCAAATCGGGATGCCCTTGGCTCTTGTGTCTGTCAGCAGTGTCCTTCTGGCCGTCCGACACCACCCCAGCTCCACGCAAGCACGAAGGGTCCGTGCTGGCGGCAAGCAGGGGGTTACGTTTCACACACTGCCACGAGGAGATAAGGGTAGCACAGCCTCCATCAGGGAACATTCTTAAGTTACTAGTGTCTCGGCTCCGGCCGACATGTAATCCAGGGGAAAGCAGGTGCAAGAGAGGAGCACGGCCAGGTGGCTTCTCTTTAAAGCCCGGGGGCGAGCTAAGGATAGAGGAGGAAAAATAGAGAGATGAGCTTCACCTCCAGAGGGAATTAGCACCCTCTGCGTGCTATTAAAGGATCCAGCACAATCCATGGGCATGTCAGATGGCACAAACCCAGCACCACCCCTTCTCACAGAGGCCAGCATTAGCTCCCAGCACAGTTCATAACAATTCCCCATGCTGCAGGGGAAGATAAGAGAGGATGCACTAGAGGGAGGTTTGAGTCAAGGCTTTCAGAGAACAAGCTACGTGATCCAGCTCAAAGAGTGGTTTCTTCTGCTGGACAAAATCCCTTCTCCTTGTGTGTGGACAAAGGGTGGGGTGAGCCTTTCCTAATTTTAAGGGTTCTTATGTATAAATGCCCATGTATAAGACAGTTTTCTGAACTCCTGGGATAGGCAGTGAAATATGGTGTGACCCAAGTAGGCATCTGTTCTACAGCCCACCGAGGACTCAAACCAGTGATGTGTTAATGGACTGATGGGCACCTAACATCAGAAAAGGCTAACTCTGCTGTTCCACCTCCCCACCCCTGGGCCCAGGTAGAAGGCAAACAGTCTCAGCTGGGACCTAACAAGTTCCTATGGACACGTCCCTGCTTCTGGAGTACAAAAGGTAAAATTTGGCTTTTACAGATAATTAGAAGAATGAAGGGCATACCACATACCAGACAGCTTCTCTTCAGTTCCCTGTTAAATAACCTGCTTGCAGGCATATGACTTCATCCCAGAGCACAGATCTGTGGGGGAGGAAAAAAAAAAAAAAAAAAAAAAAAAGGATTCTGTGTTTCTTTCACCTGGGAGGGACATGGCTTTGATTCCTCTGCTCTTTACCTTTGTAATTTTCACTTTATGAAAGCCATTAGACCCGCCATAAATACACTGATAATGATCAAGTGGCACATCTTTAATAGACAGTAAGTAGCCTGCTACATCCCAACGAAGTGGCCTGTTAAGCAGACACAAGACATTTCCCACAAAGACACTGCCTCTCAGTGTTTACGCCCTTCAGATACTTAGGGAGATGTCACATCATGTCTTGATCACTGCTGTACTGATTCAGCTCTTTTCATCTTGCCCTTGTAAATCAATCCTTCCAGCCCTCAGTCATTTGTCGGTTGTTCTTATATGAACTCCCTGCCATTTGACAATATCTGTCTGGTAAGAAGAAGCCCAGAAATGAGCACAACTTTCCATATACATTAACGTCGAAGCCCCGCCATCCCTCCGGGATTTTTGATCTTTCTGCTGTTCGTTATTTCCAGAAGGCTGCCGAAGGCGGCTCTGCTCGTGAAGTGGCTTCTTGACTGGGAGCTGAGATTTGCAGAAAAAACAAATAAACAGGGGCTTTGCCCAGACTCCAAGACTACTCTTATACATTAAATGTGCCTGGACTGTCCACTGCCCCTGAGGATAGCCGGCGCTGAACAACACACAGCCGTGCTTTTAAACTCCCTTTAACCTTCACATAAGATGTCCACCAGTGTGGTGACAATGGCCTGTGGCTGGTCATGATTCCTGATTCCTGGGAAATGTTAGAAAAAGGATTAATTATCCTGGGCCATTAATATTTCCAGGATAGTTCTAACAGCCAACAAGTTTAACAGTTTAGTCCCAGTGCCAGGAACATGCTCAGACACATAAATTTACTAGTATCAATATTGTCCCAGTGACCTTATCCCTTGCACTTCCCACCCATAAAGGAGAATAGGGAATATTCCCAACATCTTTTAGTTTGCTCATGGGAGAAAATGTCCAACCCAGGCCAATTATTCAGTCTACAGTCACCACACAACTCCTTCTTTTAGTACATGGCCAGTCTTTTACATACAGGAGGAACAACTCATGAAAGTCAGGGCAAGGTCTGAACATATGATATTTGTGTGTGGATTTAGACACAGTTTTACAATGATGGAACAGAGCTGCTTGTCTGGAGGACCAGGCGTTCCCTGTTAGAGTTAAGAATTGTTTGTTCTGAAAAGCACCCCTATCAGCAGAAGATGATCCCTACATGGGGTATCAGTCCTCATCATCAGTGGGCTGAAATTGAGAGTCTGTGGCCAACATCATCCCTGCTATGTTGCCTTTGCAGCCAGCAGAAGGATGCTTATGACCCAAGAGGTCAAGGAGGAGAAAGCAACTTGTAACTCTGTTAGAAAAGCTGGTTTCTCTGGGAGCCATGCTCCTCTCTCAGCCTGGAGATGTGGTAAGGGACAATGAATTCATCAATCTGTCATTTAAGATTGTTCGCTTGACAGCTCCAAAATGCATCTTAAAAAAAAAACAACAAACATTAAGGGCTTTAATAATTTAAGCTACTCTTAAATATGCCCTGCAATTCAAATCCTTGGAGTGGTTTAAACATTTGAAAGAAGTTCAATCTGGACAGTGATTTAAAGCCAAGATAGCTGAGTTCAATTTGGCTGTGCACTGTAGACTGGCACAGTACCTGAAAGGCCAAGGACCTGACATCTCTTTGCACTGAGCGTCTCCAGAGATGTCAATATGAAACAGTAATTATGAGGATAGCCAAGTGTGGAGTGGGATGCAAATACATTGCCAGGACAACTACAGACTGGATGAAGATGAGACTAGAAGGCAGGATTACTAGTTTTTGTTGCAGTCCAGCCTCAAATCAGTCCATGGAGAGACACCTCTGATGTCAGGGAGATTTGGATCCAAATGATAGCGTTCTCTAACTCTTTCACAGCCTTCTCTGCTGTGAAAAATGACTTTGTGGTTTTGCAAATCAGAATGGCTTTAGTGGTTCAGAAACAGGCACAGCTTGGGTGTGATTTATTTGAACATTCAAGTGGGATGAGCCGTGCCATCAAAGGGCTAGTTTTCTCTCCACTAACTGAAGAGAGATAAGACAAATCAGTTTTGAGGCAAACATCTGAAATAGATGCCATCTGTAAGAATCTAGACTTGTTGAATTAAACCAGTCCTCAGTACCCAAGCAGATCAGCATCACCATTGCTTTCTCTCACGGGCCCTAATCTTTATAGAAATTGCCCTCTGCCCTGATCTCTGTTCTTTTCTACACACTGTTGCTTATTCTTGCTCATTTTATTTTTGATCTGAGGCAAATTCACGTAAGTCCCAGCACCATGAGATTCAAAACCTGTTGGCTGTAGACAATACCAGGGTGTAACTAATAACAATGAAGTGATCACCCTAAAGAAATCCCCCTCCCCTAAAAAAAGATAGTGAAAGTCTGATGTAGCCCTAGGGTCTTTTGCCACCCTGGGGTCTTTTTCAAAAGCTGCCCTTTCTAACCAAACCTATATATCATTATTCAAGAACTCCAAAAGATGGTCACTCTCTTCCAACCTAGAAATTCTGTGATTCTGTGTGATTCTGTGATTCATGAGTTCCGAAACTGCAGTATCACTTTGTTCTCTATGGCAAGGACTGAAAATCTACCAACACACAGGCAGAGGTACATCTCCGTGGTATGGTGAAGTGGAAGAAGAAAAGAAATAAAGTCTGCCATTCTCACACTGCAGATGCTCTTACACGTTTCCTAAATTCTCAGGTCACTTGCAAATGAGAAAAAACACTTGCAAATGCCTACACAGAAACTCCAGGTGGAAATCACTTAAAACATGTGATGTATTTGTGTGTGGAGGGCATTCATGTCTAGGAACAAAGGACTTTGGTAGCATACCTGGATCCTGACACCTCCACTCTGTACATCCCCACACATCATGAGACCTGAACCACATTTTTAGCTCATAGCCCACCTCTTAGTGTCTTGACTGAAGATAACGTAAGCTGATAAGCACTGGATTGCAACCGAGGGAGTGAGTCCCACTCCACTGAAAGAAGCAGAGGATCCCTCACCAGTTTGCTGAGATTTCTGAAGAGCCCCAGCACAGGAGAGCTGAAGTCACGAGCCACCACCTTCTGTAAACTTGCTCCCTGAGGCTTAAACATTATCCTGCCTAGCTCGTTCAGGAGTTATCTTCATAACCCTGCTCTGGTTAACAAGAGGCTCTTCCATTGCTGACTGGAGATTAAATTATAATCACATCCAATTCCTTTTCCCCCATTCCCAGCAGTTTCATTACTCTCCATAATCAGACACCGACTCACATTCTTCAGACATGGTAACCAATATTGCCCTCCATATTTCACAATAAAAATTGCTTGTGAACCCATGTCACCGAGAATTAATTTTTGTAAGACAATGTTTATATTAACCATTCATTTATTGACTTCTGTTTGGTGGGTCAATTTCGAAATTTATGGTCCCCTGAGATCCACACATTGACCTCAGTTTCATCTCAGGTCAATATTCCCTTCTCAGGTCAATAAATCTTGAAACTGACCTTAGCAGAAGTCAATAGTATCTGCATATTCTTATATTGTCAGAGGGTTGGTAACATACAATTGTGTGTCTGAGAGGTGAGGAAGAGCAAGAGACATCCAAAACTATTGAATGAGGTATTAAAATGGAATTCTTGCTCAATAGCTCTCCTTCCCATCCATCTGTAGAGTTAGATCTGCCAGCAGTAGAGAAAATCGTTGTTTATGTTATTTATTTGCAGATAACCATATACAAATGGTGGGTATCCCATCACGGACAAACGTGTGCTAAGAAATAAGGAGAAATGGAGGATATGAGGATGGGCCTGACCCTAAAAAGCTTCCACCGAGTGTGGGCAGGTGGAGCAGTTCAATCCAGTGGCATAAAAGTAGAGAGTGTAGAGATTGTATATCTCAAAAGTAATCAAAGAAGTCTCTAAATATCTCTCCAAATGAGAATTTTATTCTGGGACTGGAAAGAGAAGGAAGAGGGCACTTTGTAGAAGTTCTTGTGAGGATTCTTCCAAGTCAGGGAGAGCACCGATGTGTCTGCATGAAAATCTGCTGGGGGAGCAATAGCATCTGCACTTTTCTGTTGATCGGAGATGAGAACTGGTCTTCTGGCTGTGAACGAGAGATGAGGAGCAGGATGGAGACAGACTGCTAAGAGCTCAGACAGAGGAGACAGATATTTGATGCTCCAAATGGATCTCCAATGTGCCAAAGCAGCACTGCATGCAAGCTAGCAAACTGTGCCCAGAGGCTCCAGGACCAAAGTGTGGCCAAATTCTCCTCTGGCCTCTTGCATCCTGATGGGATTCTTGGGAGCCTGAAGGACACAGTGCCCATGGGGTAATCCCCTTGTGCCTTCCAGCCTCCTCTTCCTTGCATGGAGGCTGTGCAGCTTTTACCTCCGTGGAGGCACTGAGGACTCTTTTATGTGTTTTCACAAAGTTTTCAGGAAATGAATTGTTTCAATAGAAAAAGCCCTATTTTTCTATTGAACCTGATCAGAAGTGGCATGGGAATTATGAGCTTGCAGGGGCTGGGGACATCCAACAGGCAGAGAAATAAACACAGGGACACACACAAAGAACAGGTTCCTGTCTGCAATAACTTCAGTTGGGACTGAAACATCTCCATTCTTCTGGCCATGCCATGAAACATTTTGAATCACCACAATAATGTGATCTTTGTCCTGAAAAGCCCAAAGCCCAGCCCAAAGTACTGTTTTGTTTGCTGAGCCTTCCTTTAAATCCATGTTTTGCCTGGAAAGATGTATCTGAATTGAGGTTGCCTTCTGGCCTTCTCCGCATGCTGGTGATGGTTGCGTAGGGAGTATTCACCCAACCTGTTATAAAGTTATCAGGGTTGGATTTTTACAGGCAGTTGGTAGAAAAAAAATAAAAATAAATAAAAATAAAAATAAAAATATCACCTCTTAACCAATTAAATCTTGCTGATGTATAGATATGAGAGTAAGAATACTTCTCAGTACAGAGAAACCTAGAGGATTTTGATTCCAGAGGTTCGTTACCAGACCCACGGTCTGCTGAGAGCCAGGATCAGAATGAGGAAGCTCCTGAGCATCCTCTGATTAATTCCCTATGGCCCGAAGGTGGCACAGCAGTGCCCAAATGTTGTACCCAGACCTCAAAAACCTTCAAGCAATGGACTTCCCTTGGAGCCACAGTGCTGCTGGCTCCCTGTGCTTTTCCCCTCCGACAGGAACCACCAAGCTTTGCTTTCCTGGGAGCGAAGCTCATTCTGCTTCATGCTCCCTGGTCTGATCAGTGCCTCCCCCTCCCTGGACCTGCTGAGCTCTCCTCCTGACGGCTGCGGTGGGATGCATTCCCCCTGGGCAGGGAAGACAAAGTGGGCTTCATGCAACTGCGATTCTCCCTCCCACCTTCCCCGGCTGAGAAAGCACAGCTGTTACCTGTCTTTTCCTCCACAGCTCCAGCGCGGGAGCCCGGATCCTGCCAGCCACTAATCTTCCCTGCCTGAGGGCTTTCCTGACAGAGCAAATGATCTGCCAGACCCAGCTTAATGGAATTGTAATTGCCAATTAAAAGCTGTCCTGTTAATTGCGGCAGCTTGAAGGTTTGAGTGTGCATCCGTGTGGGCACGCGTGCGCCGGTGTGAGCTCCTCAAGCCTCTGCTGCTGGAATTGGTGCTCAACCTGCAAGGAGGTGGATTTGGGAAGAACCAGCACCTTGTGAACGTTGCTGCTGCTGAAATTCCACCCATGAAGTCCCTCTGGCCTGTTTGGTACGACGAACTGCCTAAAATAAGCAAAAGAGGAGGATGAACAATGTGAAGGGGGAGAATCTAGTGTCACCAATGAGCAAAGCAAACAGGAGGACACATTTGAATTACCATCGGTCCAGGGAGTGAGCTTGATGGATGCTGGGGGAAAACCATGAGAGAAAGGCTGCAGACTCACTGAGGCAGCTACTGTATGAACGAACAAGGTCTGATAATTTATTGCACCTCTGGAGCTTCCAGCACGGTGTTTGTCCAGACCTGGCAGGCTTGTTCTGCGAATCCAAGAGACTTTCAGCCTAGGTGAAAGGAAAACACCTGAACAGAGAGAAGGAAAATTGAAATTTCCTTGCAAAAGCGAGAAAGCAGAAACCATGCATTTTTTACAGGAACAAGGCGCTTTTGAACTCTCTGCGGAATGACAGCCCATCTCCACACTTCCCTTGGAGTCCCGATTTCCCACTGCCATGCATAAAACTATTTATACCTGTGCAAAGTAGGCATTTATCTGACCGAATCTGCAAAGCAATACCCCTCACCCACTGTTCCACCTGTAAAAAAAAAACAAAGAGACGTGGAGATGGGACACATTGGGTAGCTCATGGTCTGCAAAAGACCAGCATTCAGAAACCTTTTACCTGCTCTGTTACAATTTCCCTGTGATGCTTGGCATCCTAGGCTCAGGTTTGGACAGAGATTTGGGCAATGTGATGTCAACTTAATCAATTTGGCTACAAGAAAAAAAAGGGGATATCTTCTACAAAAGGCTTGCGGAATCTTCCATGCTCATCTGTGCTGCGGGCAAGAACATGAGGACACCCAGGATGGTGACCCATGCCACGGTGTGTATTGCATCTCCCTTTCATGGCCAAGATCAGAATTTTGTGCTGGTCTTCCTGAGCCACAACAAGGCCCTTGGGCATGGAGACAAAGGGGAAGGGCATAAAAAGGCAACTAAAAAGCCATGGTTGCATCATGGCTGCATGTGCTTATCCTTCGCAGTCACAAGGGGCTATAAAAAGAGGAGATTAGTTCTTTGGCTGGGGCTGGGAGATGTTCAGCTGCCTGCACATCTGTGGTCAAGCAGAGTCTGAGGGGTTCCTATACCATGGGACCTACGTGGTGCTGTAAGGAGGACAGTTCACCCTTGTGTGATTTGGTTTCCTTCCTCTGCCCTTTCTGTTTTGAGCAGGGACAGCCCCTACAGCAGAGAAATCTCTGCATCTCTGCTCTGCTTTGACTGTTCTCTCAAGGAACAGATTCCTCTGCCATTTCCCCATTTTTCTCCCCAGATTTTCAGCAGCATCTCACCCCCTCCCAGGAGAAGGGGCTCCTTAGCTGCCCACCAGGGAGGACTGAAGTCCTTCCATAAGCAAGATGTTTTCTTGATGTCACCAGGCACAAAGAGTAAATATAAAGAAGATTAGATATAGATTAGATATCTAAAAATTATAAATTATTTACTCAGAGGGTGGAGAGGTAAGGGCACAGGAAGCCTGGAGGAGCTGTGGATGCCCCATCCCTGGAGATGCTCAAGGCCAGGCTGGATGGGGCTTTGGACACTATGTTGGTCTGGTAGGAGGTGTCCCTGCCTGTGGCAAGGGATTGGGATTAATTTTATGGTTCTATGATTACTGGAGGAAAATTGGAGAGTTTCCTCCTGAGCCCACATATTCTGGCAAAAAGCAAAATGAGGTTCAAGGCAGACTGAAAAGAGCTCCATGCAGACCTGGGCGGTTCGGATTCCCAGAGAAGGAGGCTTCACCACCTCTTAGAGCCATTTTTTTCATTGCTTAACCAATCTTTTTGTATGTGTTATATCTAACTGGAATTTCCTTACTGCAGCTTGCAGCCAGGGAGAACCCAGGTGATGTTATGGCCATTCCCTACAAGTCTTTCCACCACGTTAGCAGGAGAATGGTCTCCAGAGTGGCATTGGTGGAGAGGACTTCAAATGCTGTCCCTGTGCTTGTAACACAGGGCTAAGTCCCTGTTCCTACACCAGGGGTGCCCTGAGAGGCTGGAGAGATGTATTGGCAATGCAGCAGACCCTGCTCAATAACAGTATTTCCATACGTGAAAGATTGAGAGCTGTTCCTTACATTATCTCCAGATGACACTACATTGACTGACGGCTCCTTCTCACCCTGCTCACTTAAATCCTGAATTGCTATCATG
This sequence comes from Netta rufina, assembly GCF_964035555.1. NCBI lineage: Eukaryota > Metazoa > Chordata > Aves > Anseriformes > Anatidae > Netta > Netta rufina. The sequence goes on from NC_140124.1 coordinate 157,634,121, forward strand.
TGCAGTTAGCCAGTTTGATGTGGCTTTAAATGCTAGTGGCTTGGGATGAAGCTTTGTCACCATGCAGTCTCCTGTAGTCCCTACCAGGGGCCCTCAAAGCAGTGACTGAGTGCTCCAAATCTGCCAGATCTACCAAATTTACCAAAAAGAATAACATTATTTTCAAAAATGATTTTGTTTGCTTGTTTGATTGATTGATTACCTGCCTTTGAGTCTGTAAGATCCATATCTTTATGGGTTTATTCACAACTAGTTCTAGAACACAACTTTATTAAAAATAATAATAATAATAAAATAAAATAAAATATAATAATAATAATAATAATAAGCCTATGAACATGATCTAGGAGCTGGTGCTTGAACAAAAGGCTCCTAACTCCTAATAAAACTTCTAACATAGCAGGTCTTAGAGCTGCAGAACGCCTTGTTGGGGGGGTCGTGGATTCAGTTAATGACTGAGGAGGCTGCACACAGGCTTGGAAAAGAGATCTCTTGGGGGTTACTGAACAGACAAGTGACAACAGGCTCAGGAAATCCCCCGAGCTAAGAACAGCTGGAGCCCGGGAGGTTGTTACAAGGGGTATCAGGTTTGTCCCCTTATTTTTTCCATTGAAGGACCCGGCTTAAAGCCACCATTGGAGAGAGAGCCCTGGCCAGGACAGAACCTTTCCTCTGCTCTCATAAATCACTGATGTTGTAGGACCTGGGATGAATCTCAGGAGTGATTTTGGCCCCACTGACACTCATGTCATCTTCCACCTGTAAAGCTGTTTTTAAAAAGGGTCACAGTGCCTCAGATTTAAGTGTTGGAAATATGAGTCAGCAATGCCAAAAGATGTTGATCTTGTTCAAGCAATAAAGCAAGTTGTCAAAGGAGGAAACATTTTGGTTTTATATAAGCTCCGGGCTGCAGCTATGACCTCCTGTGCTTCGTTCTTTGCCTGTAAGCCCTTTGATGGCAAGAACACAGAAAATGTTTGTTACATGGTGGTTTGCAGAGCTTCACAAGGCCCCCTATCCCCTCCCCTCTCTGTGCACAACTTTGAGCTCAAGGGACCCATCACAGGGTGACCCACTAGGCTCTGGTCTCACCTAAAGTGCTCAGTCCCTGCTGCCTGTGCTCAGGGTGGGTCCCAAATTCACCTCATTCCCCTCTGCAGCTGATCCCTGCCTGCCTCAGAGACTGATCCGGGTGCATTGCCTCTTTTCTGCCCTCCCAAATCTGCGTCTGGCAGCCTTGAGAGCCAGCTGCTGCCACCTTTCCCTCTGTGGCACCAGGTAAGGTCTCACAGGATGGCATAAACCAGTGACAAATGTGTTATTTGATTTTCTCAGGGCTGCTTTGTGGCTGGGAGGAAGCAGGTGGGTGGAAAAGCAGTATTAGGATTCACATCCCCAGTCTCTGAGTCTCTCCTGGGTGCTGGGGCAGACAAGGGGGTGATTTGGGATGGAAAATGTTTGCACAGCACTGGGAACACCTTAGTCCTGGTCAGGATCTTCAGTCGGGTTGCAAAACAAATGAAGAAATAAATGTAATGAGCAAGACAGCTACCTACCAGCTGTGAATGGTGTGACCAGAGGCACAGGGACATCACACTGCTGGCATGCGCTGGGTACAGCTATAAGAACTAGAAGAAATCTCATGCACAGACAGCTTGGCTAAGGCAGGAGACAGCGATGCTCGTACAGTGCAGTCCCAACTTCACAAAACCCAGAACAGCATCTGCATAGCCTTTGTGATCTCCCCAGAGCATCCCACCAGGGATCAGCTTAGCCTTAAAAAAATAATCCTTCTTCCAGGCATTACATACCCCAGAAACCCAGACACATCCCTCCTGCTTGTCGGCACTTAACTGAAGTACCTGACTTGAAATTATTTTTGCCCTCAGCTAATTCTCTACCCAGTGGAGAGAGTCAGGCAGAGAGCCAGCACAGCCTGACGCTCCCCTTTGGTTATAGGGTGAGCTTTCAGCCCCTTCAGATGGGATGGACCTGCTCCTCTATAGCCCCACTCCCCCTAAAAGGGTTCTCCAAGTCTCCTCCAGGTCTGGAGGAGAGGTCTCTGGAGGGCACGGGGCTTGTTAAAACAAGACGCAAGCTGAGATGCAGAAATCACTGCCACCCCAGAGGAGCGCTGCCTGACCTGCTCTCTCCCTCCCGCTCAGGTCTGTGTCAGCTTTTTCTTTGTTGTTCCTTTAAGCAGCTTTTCCAATTGATGCTATTGAAAAAAAAAAAAAAAAATCAAGTACAAAGAAATACAGGGCTTGCAAGGCAGAGCAGGGACTGGCCCGAAACAGGCTGGCTGCTTTGCTGGGGCCAGCTATGGGCTCTCAGCTCCGTGGCCCCACGGCGCAGAGCTTGTGCTCCAGGAGAGCTCAGCACGTTGTGCTCTCCACCCCTCATGTGCAGCCCTACCTCTTGCCCTAATGCTCTGGACGGATCCTCTATGGGGTTTCTTCTCTCTTGGGATCCCTCAGACCTCTACCACTGCACGTGGAGTCATGGGCATGCCTACGGGGTGCCTCTGCTCACACACACGTGTGCATGGACACTTACATGCTCAAGCAGGTACATGCACACAGCAATTTCTCCTCCAGCCTGCAGACACCACGCACGAGCACCCCATTGCCAAATAAACTGCTTGGCCGCCCCGTGCACCCAAATTTCCTCCAGCACGCACCCAGTGCTGTCACCCCCCCTGCACTCCTGCTGCTCCAGCCCCACAGAAGCGTGCAGATGTACCAGCGGGCGTGCAAAGCCCTACACGCTCCCTTCTCCACCCCCCAAGCTCTGTTGATGCTCCCCACGAAGACAACCCGCTGGGAAGCCCCCTCGCCCCAAACGTGCTCCCGAGGGGGGACCAAAGGGGGACGATGGCACCCTAAAGAAGCCCTCGCTCACCCCAGCCTTGCGGAGAGGCTCCCCCAGTCCTCCCACCCCGCACACACATCTCCGTTTGTCCTCTTCTCCTGCAGCCACTAGACGGCAGGTCAGGCCCGTGGAAATTCTCCTTCCCTCCCCGGCAGTCGATGGCTTCATTTGTCCCGGCTCTTCCCCCCCAAGTCGATGGGGCTGACACTCGGCACTCAGCGCCCTGATTAAGATGCCACAGCTGAGTTAAAGCACACATTAAGGTTTGATGAGCCATTGATCAACGCATCAACGGGGATGCGGGGCTGGAGAGAGGAGCCGAGGCTGCGGGCACCCGGCTGAAAGCTCCCGTTGCACGTCTTTAAATAAAACTTGTTAGGGACTTCGGATCTTTAAAGGGGTCATTTGGGTCTGTGTGAGATATTTAGAAGAGAAATTCTATTCTGTATGGAATAGAATATATATTATCTATATGGATTATATAGATATAGATTCTATTCTATATAGAATATAGAGTATTCTATATAGAGAATATACTTCATATAAAATAGAAAATATATCTATATATCTATATAGAATAGAATAGAATAGAATAGAATAGAATAGAATAGAATAGAATAGAATAGAATAGAATAGAATAGAATAGAATAGAATAGAATAGAATAGAAAATAGAATAGTTCACTTGGAAGGGACCTACAAAGATCATCGAGTCCAACTGCCTGGCCACTTCGGGGACAACCACATTATTAAGGGCATTCTCCAAAAGCCTTTTGAACATTGAGATGGAGCTGCTGAGTGCAATAGATAGGTTTGATTTTTAAATGATTTAAATTTCTGGCTCCTTTGTATATCTGTGGGGCACATCCAGGCAGGGCAGGAGAGAGGGGCTGCATTTTGGCCAGCTCACCTTTATGTCAATGAAAACGTGCTGACGCTGATGGATTTGTTCCTGGTTTTACAGCAGCAGAGCTGGGTGTCTCTGGCCAGGCTGGGACCTATAAACAGGCACGTGTGTGTCTCACGCAGACATTCAGGGCTCCAGTCTCTCTTGCCTTTATACATTTTGAAATATTCTGTGGCTGGGGAAAAAAATGAATGAGAAGTGGCTGTAAAACGCTACCGCTTTGCTTCGCGGTTCAATCAAAGCCACACTTGTGCTTAAGTGCTCGTAGACACAGGGACTTCACTGCCAGCCCTCCAGAAAAAGGGTTTCCTTTAAACTCAGGGCTGACACGGGAGGGTAATGTAAGGAGATATAAGGTGCCTCTAATAAGGGTACACAATTCTTGCCAAGAAAGCCTGGTTTTCCTTTTACACACATATCCATACTCTCTATAATAAACATGCACATGAAAAGGTAGAATAAACCCTGTGCATCATAGGAAGATCTGCTCTAAGTCTGTGTCTTTTCCTTGTTCCCAAGGAAGAAAGGCAGAAGAAGACCTGGTCCACACCCTGAAATAATAATAATGCTAGGAGCTGCCACAAGAATAAATTTGCACTTTTTTTTTTTTCCTGAAAGAGAAGCCTGTCTGCCCTCCAGTATTTGACTGTAGCCAGCCTTTTCTGAAGGATTTTCTGTTCAGCTCCTGCCAACATTAGAATAAAACCCTGATTTGGTGCTCTGGGCTCGTTTTGTTGAACCCACCAGGATCCTTTCCCACCCCACCACCTTCCTGGGAAGGGACTTTGGTTTTGTTCTGCCAAGGAGGCAAATAATTACAGAGCAAATCAATTACTGGGTTTTGAGGTCGGGTCCTGCTCTTCTTTTCTATTCTTCCAGCAGTTTTGGTTTCAGAAGACTCGCTCTGGCAAGGGGATTAAGAGCACACCCAGCACAAGTGTTTGGTGTTTATGACACAAGGCAAGACACTCTCTTCATGTCATCTCCTGGCTCTTAAAGCCCTCAGCCCCCATCTCTTCATTCAGGTGGCAGCATTCTTGGAGCGGGCATTATTTTCTCAGCTCAGCTCTTGCTGAGTGCTGGGCTGTTTCTGTGGCTCCGATGCCCTTGGTTAGCACAGGACACAAGCTGGAAAACTCCAAAGTTACAGACAGCACCAGGCAGAAAACCACTGACAACTTTCCCAAAGAAATAGTAAAGGCTTGGTTTCTTTTAGTAAGGCAGAGGGGCTTTGCACCATGTGAAGTCCTTTGCCTTGCACCCACAGCTTTTAGTTTCTGTTCCTTCTGCTATGCCCTAGGCTGCACCAACAGAGATGCCCGAGGTGCAGGGACACATTTCTACCTGACCAACTCATTTGCTGATCCGTGATCCTATTTACACACGGACACAATATAAAATATAATGCCTTAAATAAATAGGCTAAGAGAAGAATAAGGAAAACCCACAGGGGAAACATGGAATAATTTTTGAGCAGTTTTCTAAGTGTGCAGCACATCATTGTGCTGGGAAATGGCATCTTATTCCGCTTGAAAATCCTGACACCTGCAAATGAGTTTGCATTCTGAAGCCAAAAATACATATAGGAATTTGAGATTTATTCCCAGAACAAAGTCCACCTGGAAATGTTTTATTCTGATGTTATGGTGTTTTAACTCAGCCCAAAAAAAAAAAAAAATCCTTCTCACGAGCAGCAAAATATGCTAAAAATCTCAACTTTATAATCCAATATATTGTTAACTCCAAGGTTTAACTATAAACACTCAAAGAAACCCGGATGCCTCAGCAGGGCTGAAGCAGTATGTTTCCTACCAGCAATGAAAAATATTTTGTTGCTTTGAGAGTGAAGCAAGACAGTTGAAACAAGTCATCTCAATATTTTTAATATAAAAAAACACATCACCACAATCAGCCTGATCCCGAGACAATTTCGACAAGAATGTGTTTTCCGGTAGAAAATTCCACTATCAAAAAGTGTTGACCAGCATTTTGTGGCATTATCGCAGAGGCACAGCTTCAAATAACACCGAGACGGGTGTGAGCTGCAGCTCTGCGGGCTGCGAGGTTTTTCTCTGGGTTTTGTTTTTTTGGGGGGGGGAATTACCCGCGATGGGACTTGGGCTGGGGGTGGACAGCATCATGAAACCTGTCCTAGAATAAAGGAGGAGCTACTAAAGCTAAAATTTAGGAGAAAAATTACTCTGTCTTCGCATGTGAAGAGAACTGTCCTGTATGATGTGGAGTCTGCATGACATTTGTGCTGCAGATCTGCCTCAGTTTCCCTCCTACTCTTTATTTTGGTAATGCAATGTGTGCTCAAGTGTCCGAATTCGGGGTGGCAAAAGCAAGGGAGCAGCAGTGTTGCACTGCAAAGAGGCTCTGCTGAAGGCAGAAGGCACGATGGCTTTCTGCTTCCTGAAGGCAGCCCAGAAGGACCCATAATAATGCAAGTGTGCATGTAAACAGTCAGTTTGTGGAGAGCTGTTGCAGTTCATGGTCTGATGAGATCGCCCGATTCACCAGAAAAATGAATAAAGAAAGAAAGAAAAGAAAATAAATTAGGTAAAACGTTCACCGACTCTCTGCACTCCTGATACTTGCCACCAAACCTCACAAACTTATTTTCCTGCTGGCTACGAGGGTAATGAGAAAGAGAGGCAGGACAGTAAGAAAAAAAAAAAAACACAGTCCCAAGATTTCCAGAGCTGGAGCTGTCTCTGAAAGTAAAACAAAGGTCAGAAAATGACTGCTGGTTTTGTTATGCATGTTTTGAAGCTGCTGTACCTTGATGCAGGATGATGCCAGGGAATCGGCAGCACCCTGGCAGCCCTCTGCGGGGCTGCGGCAGGGAGCGGGCTGGCTTATCTGCAGCCGCAATTGAAGGTGGCATTTGGAGTGTGCAATTACGCACATCCCTTCTTTTCTCATCTCCGCCAGCCCTTGCAATCCTGCTGCTCCTGCTACTATTTACTGCTGAGGGCGGCGGAATTCTGCGCGCTGCCGGCTTGGCCTGAATTTCATCACACAGACACACACACACACACACACATATATCCACAGAGCATCCCACCTCCAGCTGAATGCAGAGGTGGCAAAAAATAAATAAATAAATAAATAAATAAAATTAAAAAGCCGGTTCTTTGTTTTCCAGCTGTCTCTGTTTATCGCACGGGGAAGGGAAGGCTGCCGCTCTTGCAGGGAGAAAGAAAATTGGGGAACACAAGAAAAGATGTGGAGGGAGAGAAAAGGTTAAAAACTACCATAGCTCATGCAAATCTTACCACTATTTTTTTTTTTTCTCTTATCTGTCCCATTACTTTCAATCCTGCCTGCTCCAGTGGAAATTCCTGCTGCGGAAAGGTGTTTTTTCCTGTTACAGCTGTGCTGGGAGCCTCTTGGTTTTGTGCAAGCACAGGAGTAGGTTTGGTGCCCAGGAGGCCACCAGAGCCCAGTGAAAGCCACCAAATGTGCTCGAGTCTCAAGTTCCCCTGCACCCAGAAGCCCCTTTTTTTGCAAACCTTGCAAAAATAACATTTTGCCCTGCAGCTTCCACCCCTTTGTCAGATTTGATAGCAAAGAAGCAATGCATGGAGTTATTCTAGGGTATTTAAGATTGGCTGGGGGAGAGGGTTGGGCAGACATAAAGCACAGATCTCCGTGGTTTCCTCTGGCTTCTTAACAGGTTTCACCAGCCCAAATCATAACCCAGAAGGGTGAAATGGCAACGGACCTGACCTCAGAGACCTCGTGGATGTGGGGGCAGCCCAGGTCCCTGCACCCCTCTTGATGCTCCCACCAGTCCGGGGTTCTCCAGCCACACCAAGTACTCAGTGTTGCTGAAGCAAGGGGAGGGCCAGGGGAGAAACCAAATAAATCAGGGAGAAAGGACCCCTTAAAATGCTTACAAAAAGGCAAACATAAGGAAATACAAGGAAAGAAATGAATTAAAAAAGAAAAACAAAGGAAATAATAACACATGAAAGGAAATAAAGGAAATAAAAATACACAGACCAGCCACCACTTAAAAGCTCTGTTCCAGGTCAAAAGGATGACAGCCGTGTCTCACATTTCCATGGACATCCCTCTGTGGCCAGAAGGATGTACAGGGGTCAAAATATCTCCGTTCACTCAATGGTGGACGTGGCACCCCAAACCCAGCCAGCCCCTGAACGTGCTGGCTGTGCTCATCCCCTGCCCACGGCAAACCAAGCCAAAGGATGGAGCCAGGTCTGGAGTTTTTCACCCTGCTTTCTCCTTGCACAGCAAAATGGTGGTTCCAAACGCTGGTTTCCTTCCAGCAGCCCTTGCATTTCTCCTCTGTTTTGACTTAAACTGTGACTTTGGCTTTCAAGTGTAAAAGAAGAGAAACAAGAGCTGACACTTGCGTCAATATGAAACAACAGTTTTTGCCTCATTTAGACTTAGCACCACGAGTGTTTCTGCTTGCTGGTTTTTAAAAAGGAAACAAAACAACATTTGACACTGAGTGCTGGGTATCCCTTTCTTTCAGAAAGCTGCTCGGAAAGCAAAGCTTCCTGATTGCAGTCAGAGGAGGGACTTGGGTGGGATGGGACCTCTAAATCTGCGTCAGCCCTGGGGTCCCATGGGGGTCAGCTGAGATTTTCTTGGACTTTGCTTGTGAAAATGTTAAAATTTTCAGTGCAAAAAAAATCTTTCTCTTTTGCTTGGTATCGTTGGAAGCATCCCAACTATTTCCAACCACCCAGACATTAGCCAGGTGAGAGCTTTTGTTGGCAAACCCCAGCTCCGTGCTGCCGGTGGACTTAGCAGCTCATACGGTCGCCTGAACCGTTCTTACATCACGCTCGGACTTTGCTGGGGATTATTTAGCAAAGGTGCTTGTGTTTGCGGTCTGATCCCCCAACAGCACTTTCCGTGCTCCTAACCACAGAGGGAGGCAGCGGATGTGCATTAAGGGCACGCACGCTGTGTGTTTACAAACACACCCGGCCGCCGCGGGTCGGCTTTATGAACGCCGCGCGGCACTGGATGCAAATTGCTTCGGCTCAGTCAATGAACTCGGTTTGCAGCAGCCACAGACCTGGCTCTCTGCATATTCCTCTGCAGTGTGTATTTATCTAACTAATCTTCGAGATATTAGCGATAATCTTCGCCGTTTTCCTTTAATGAATGGCTGACGTGCTCGCCTGGAAGCTGTTACTGTAGGGACCACCAGAGAGAAGAAATCAGATATCCTATCTCCAATCGTTTATCACTATCAGATCAGGGACGGAGCTTTTTCCCCCGTCTCTTTCCTCAATACCTCCCGGCGTGTTCGGTTATTAACCTCACTTAGCCTCCAGCAGAGCCTGCGAGACCGAATCAGAAAGGTTCACATTTTTATTCCCCAGCTGCTCCGCGTCGGAAATCTTGGAGCAGAACAAGGCAGCGTGTGTGATAAGGAGGGAGGGGAAAGCAGGGCAGGGAAATCCTTGAAGATCTTGGCCACAGAGGGGGTTTTCTTCACACCGTGTCACTCACCCAGTGACATCAACCGCTGCTGAGTTGGGAAGAGAGGAATTACTTGCTTGTTATCAGGTCCTCAGCAAGGGCTGTGATCTCTTTACATCTCCCAGGCTGAAATAAGAGGGATGCCAGCCAAGGATGCTGCAGGAGCAGAGGATGGTGGAGCAAGGGATGCTAAGAACCATGGTGCTGCTGTAAGTGTCTCTGAGCTCAGATCCCTTCGGCAGCCAGGTTTCCCCAAAACCATCCCAGAGGAGAGACAGGTAATCCTGCTTTCAGACCGCTTCCATCCAAACCTGCATCCCGCGGGGCTGCTAAAAGCACGGAGTTAGCAAGATTCGGTGCCGCTGTGCTGACCAGATTCTGCATCCATTAACTACTTAACAAAATTCCTTGTGCCCCCACCTCGAACACATCCAAGTTAATGCTCCTCCTCATTTCCAGGACAAAAGCCAAGGCAGATCATTGCAGAAGTGGTTTCTCTCCTACCCTAGCAGTATTTTGTTTGCAAAAGGCTGCAGAATGAGCACTGCAGCCGTCTGGTTCAGGCTGAGCCTCCTTACCCCCTCACCTCCATCACTCCATGGATAAAAACAAGTGGAAATACCCACAAAAAAAAACTCATTTTCCCAAAACAACCCCTTGAACAAAGAAAGAGGCACCAGCTCCTGCATCCTCTATGCAAAATCTGCATGCTGTTCTCAGCAGGACTGTAATATCTATGGCTCCTTGCTGCTTTGGAGTTGTTTTCCACTTTCCAGACAGCATCGAGGATCATCAGTTAGTTATTTCTAATCTCTGGGACATGGGAATGCTTCCAGACTGGGCACATAGCTATTGCCTTGCCCCACCTTTTTTGTAGGGTGAAACCCAATGTTAGCCTTTCCTGCTCTGCACCTTGCCTTCACCCTACTCTCCAACCACAAACCTAAGTGTTAGAAGCTGGCACATCTCTCAAGTGGGGAAATGAAGGGCCAGGAGCCCACGTTTAGCAGATAAAGCTGAACATTACTTTTGGGGATATGTAAAATCACCTGGACACAAACAACCTGCACCTCTAGGAGTCCATTCTCACTGGCTGCTGGGCAGCACAACCCTCTGGGAAGCTCTTTCTTCATTCTCTCCTTCCAATTGGAAGTGTTATAACTTTAAACCAGAATGAACATTTCCAGCAAACCCAGTTGCTCTGAATCTGACTCTCCTAGGGATAGCTACCAGCTTGCAATAAGCATGTACAATATTTTGAGGGTTGCAATGAACACCAAGGGACATTCAGAATATGTTAATATGAATGTTGAAAGATGTCTTGGCAGAGTGTGGAATACCAAGTTCAGGAACCATTGAAAATACCCTTAAGAGATGATCTGACAGCTAGAAGGATCTTCAATGGATCTTGACAGCTGTCCATTTTTTCACTTACAAGATGTAAGTGACAAGCTCTTTACACTTTCCCCACGATTGGGTGGATATGGAGATCGAGTTCCATATGTCTGAATTAAAAACCTAGGGCTAATCAGGTCATGTCCTTGACAGAGACAGCCCAGACACACACACAAGCTTTCTTGGTTTGTTCCTCAGGGTAAAGTTGTGTTAGAAAGGTTGGTGGACCTGGGCTCAGAGACCACGTGCATGGTGTGGAAAGGGTGGCAAGAGATGTGCTACCCTAAGGCGACTCCCTCGTGGTCATCCAGGTGCCTTGCTTTGTGACTTCCTAAACATTTCACTCATTTGCCTAGTTGGGATCATTTTTTGGTAATGGATTCTGACTGAGGCTCCTACCTCATCTGAAAGAAGGTGGGTTCCAGTCCTGCTTTGGGATTCCCAGTTCAACTTCTACTTGCAGCATGCCCTGGGTTAACTGGAGTCCTTGGATGAAGCCATGAAATTCTTGTTCCAGTCCAAGGGAAAAGAAAACCCTCAGAAACCCATGAATGATGCACCTCACAGCCTCATGGAGGCTTTTCCCAAACAGCTAGATAAAGTTGTTCTGTTGGGCCAAGCAAGGTGCAATCCCTTCACCTCCCTGCTATGTCTCCTCCTGGAGGTTTTCTTTCTTCCCCAGAGCTTTTCTTCTTTTCCCAGAGCTTTTTCTTTCTCAAATTTCATTTTCTTGTTGTCTCCATCACTCCATTAAAAGTCTATCCCACCTCCATTCTTGGTTTTGGGGTCTTCTCCCCTCTCTAATGTGCCTCAGGATGGAACATTCCTATCCACAGGGTATTTCCCCACCTCTTGCAACCATCACTCCAGCTTGTCCAACCACATCCCTGTGTCGGCTCCCCCTGTACCCCTGCTTCATGAGCAGGACCTGGTGGAAAGGACCCCAAAGAGTTAACCCTGTGGTCATCATCACCTCTGTGTCCCCGGGAGCAGCTCCCTGAGCCAGCAATCCCGCTGAGGATTTGGGCAGGGCAGCAGAGACAGTTCGCACATGCCGCTGTCGGTAACAGAGCAGGGTAGAGGGATGGGGCTGAAAGCAGATCCCCGTTTTCAGGTGACACCGAGGAGGACAGATAGGATTTCTGCTGGGGGAGGAAGGGGGTGAGGAGCAGTGCAGAGGGCTGGGAGGGTGAAGGTGGCATCCACAGCAGTCAGATAACCTCCGACCATATATGCCCTGCCACTGACCTGTGGTTGGCATCTCCCCAGCAGCTTGAAACCTGGGCTGGACGAGGGTTAAATCCTTTGCTGGGAATCAGCACCTTGGTTTATGCTAGCCTGAAGGGGATGTGGGTGCACTGAGCCAGAGCAGAGCAGTGCACAGATAACCAAAGATGGGCCAGCTCCTGGCAAAGTGGTGACTTAGCTCCATGCTCACATGAGCGTGGCACCCACCAGGGTTATCCCCACGGGGCTGGGGTCAGGATGGAGGTCCCCAGGATGACTGGAAACAACGTGATCCAGCTTTACCCCGCTCCCCAAAAACCCTCCTGCAACAGGTGGAGAAGAGCATCCCAGATGAAGGAGGGATGGACCAGCAGGCAAAGTGTTAAGAGAAAGGATCCTGGTGAAATGCATTCAGCGAGAGCTGGAGGAGAGGGAGAGGAGATTGAAGTCCGGCCGGACCTCTCCTCTATCCCCCCCGTTTGATTTTATGGGCTCTGAAATGTTGCCCATCTGCCCTCAGTGCACGCTGCTCTTTTTTAATTGAAACGGACAGAGGGTATTGACTAGCTATCAAAATTCATATCTATGCAACATTTCATTTCCAGTGGCCTCAGCACTCCTGCCGCTGCCTCTCCGCGGCTCCCCATCACTTCGGTATAAAGGCGACTGTCACTTCGATAAACGGCCCCTAAATGGTGGGTGGGAGCTGGGGGAGAGCCACGGCCGCGGGTGGGATGAGAAGCTTTCAAATCCTGTTGGAAAACTTCATCAGAAAAAAAAAAAAAAAAGCCTCCAAGTTTCTTTTCTTTTTTTTTTTTTCTTTAGTAACTGGGAGATTTAATTAATTGATTGACTGTTAAGGCTAATATAATTTTGATGATGTCGCCTATCTCTCCTGCCATTGATTTTAAGTCAGGGTCTCTTTCTTGCCTTTTGGTTGTATTTTTGGTAATGGGACCCATTGTTATTAAAATTCAATTGGATTTTCACTATCTCTGTACCATAAGCCAGAAAAGCCAAAAAGAAGGATGAAAATGAGTGTTATTGGTATTTATTCTATTGAACTTTTACTACTGCTACTTTGGCTCCTCTGTTTCTGCCTTGTTGGGCTGCTTTTTATGAGGGACAGTGAGAAAGAAATGCCCACACAGCTTATTTAATTGAATTTTCACTTACTTTCTCCTGTACTTTAAGTGGCTTCGATAATGGGAGAATTTCGTAATCTGAGGGAAAACAAAGAAAAAGAGAAACAGGATCCAAAGCAAAGCCGTCTGTTTCTGATGCCAACAGCAAATACGCAGAGGTCGCAGAGAGGCAAAGGGCTCTGCTCAGTCTTGCTGGGTTCTTGCATGTGTTGAAGTCCAGCTGGGTGCCTTCTGTATGGGGCCTAGCTGTGCCACCAGAAGGGTGGTGATGGAAGAACACATCCAGCCACAAATAAAAGAGGCCAGAAAAGTTGTTCTAGCAAGTAGCATGCCCAGAGATTCAGAAGTCTCTTGAGTCAAGCCACCATGGGTGAACGTGCCTTGGTGCCACCATCTCCCCCCTCCAGTGCTGCCCCCATTGAACCCTATGTTTATCCCTCACCATGCAGGGCTGTGGGTCTAGGTGGACAAATGGTGATGTGCAGACCGACAGCTACTGGACGTGGGTTTTCTACTTGGCCTCTCGCCCTCACACTTCCTTTCAGCAGTGCAGTATCCATCATGCCCTATTCCTACCTACATCACGGAGAGGCCAGACCCTTCCAGGTCCTGCCTGCATGGGTTGGCCCCTCCTTTGCCATGGCCCTGCCCCTGCGGGCCAGATGCTGCCTCCACCTCCTAAACCCGATGCTGGCAGATCTGGGAAAGACCCTCCATTTCCCCAGCTGGACACGAATGCTTTGCATATCTCCCTCCGGGCAAGCTGCCCACCGGCTTCCCCACCCCAGCTCAGCCATGCAGCATCTGCTGTCCCCAGAGGACCCTGCCCCTGCTCTCCTGCTTCCCCCTCGCTGGTATGCGGTCATGGGGGGGGCAGCCTTGCTGCTGCCATGCTCACGGTGAGCAAATGCCACTCCACAAGCATTTGCAAGCATCCCCTTGCATCCCTCACATGCTTCTGACATTCACCCCACCTCTGTTTTGGCACACTGTGGGACCTTTGTTCTCCAGCTTCCCATGGGGCAGAGGGGGAGGCAGGACGAGAAGGGACATTCCTGCCTGCAGACATCACTTTGCAAGGCGAACCCAGCAGCTGACACCCTCGGGGCTGGGTTGGTTCACCCTGCATTAGATCATTTTGTGTTGTGAAGCCTCGGATCCCTCCTTAGTGCAGCCAGCGCATTTATACCAGGTGCAGGATCAAGCTGCTCTTTGCTTCATACCAGGGCCGGTACTTTTCAATATTTTTATAAACGATCTGGATGTAGGAATAGAGGGTATTTTGAGCAAGTTTGCTGATGACACCAAACTTGGAGGAGTTGTGGACTCAAATGAGGGCGTAAAGGCCTTACAGAGGGATCTGGACAGGTTGGAGAGCTGGGCGATCACCAACCGCATGAAGTTCAATAAGAGCAAGTGCCGGGTCCTGCACCTGGGACGGGGAAACCCTGGCTGCACGTACAGACTGGGCGATGAGACGCTGGAGAGCAGCCTAGAAGAGAGGGATCTGGGGGTCGTGGTAGACAGCAAGTTGAATATGAGCCAGCAGTGTGCCCTGGCAGCCAGGAGGGCCAATCGTGTCCTGGGGTGCATCAAGCACGGCATCGCTAGTAGGTCAAGGGAGGTGATTGTCCCGCTCTACTCTGCGCTGGTGCGGCCTCACCTCGAGTACTGTGTGCAGTTCTGGGCACCACAGTATAAAAAGGACATGAAACTGTTGGAAAGTGTCCAGAGGAGGGCTACGAAGATGGTGAAAGGCCTGGAGGGGAAGACGTACGAGGAACGGCTGAGGTCACTGGGCCTGTTCAGCCTGGAGAAGAGGAGGCTGAGGGGAGACCTCATCACAGTCTACAACTTCCTCGTAAGGGGGTGTCGAGAGGCAGGAGACCTTTTCTCCATTAACACTAGTGACAGGACCCGCGGGAACGGGGTTAAGCTGAGGCAGGGGAAATTTAGGCTGGACGTCAGGAGGGGGTTCTTCACAGAGAGGGTGGTTGCACACTGGAACAGGCTCCCCAGGGAAGTGGTCACTGCACCGAGCCTGTCTGAATTTAAGAAGAGATTGGACTGTGAACTTAGGCACATGGTCTGAACTTTTGGGTAGACCTGTGCGGTGTCAAGAGTTGGACTTGATGATCCTTAAGGGTCCCTTCCAACTCAGGATATTCTATGATTCTATGATTCTATGATTCTATGTTGTTCCATTAGCAATGGCACAGATTGCCCAGAGACGTTGTAGTCTTTCTCCTTGGAGGAAAAACCACCTGGATGTGGGCAGTCTGCTTGAGTGTTCCTGCTTGAGCAGGGTTGGACCAGATGGACCCAGAGGTCCCTTCCCATCTCTGAGAATCTGTGACCCTGCTCATCCCACCAACACCAAGCGAGACATCGACACCGGCCACCAATTCCTCCCACCCACACATGGCTGCTTCTGCTTCTTACCAGGAATAAATCCGACAATTAAACTAGCATTATGACATTAGCTTTTAAAACCCTCGTACTATGAAATAATGTCCCCGCGTTCGTGCACCGCACGCAGGAAGCGCCAGGGGCGTAAAACTTTTATTATTAAAATTAACATTTAAAACCCGTACCATGAAGTAATGTGTGAGGTGAGCGTGGATAAATCAGACAGTTAAACTAGTAACGTAACATTAGCAGTTAGAATCGTGACCATGAAATAAAGTCAAGGTTAGGAGATGGATAAATCAGGCGGCTCAGCCAGGGCTTTGTTATGTTAACACTTGAAATCCCCTGGCAAGGGGGATTTCAGATGGGGAAATTAAACAGGCAACACAATTGACCTGTACAGGGTCTGATTCTGGTGCTGTACAACCATAATTTATATTGGGAGGCATTAAAGAGTGGAAAAACACAAGAGAAGAGGTGACTGGGTCTGTTTTGCTGTTTTGGAGACTGCAGGGACATATCTCGGCTCCACTGAATGATGGGGCAAAAGGTCTTCATTGCGGAGGGCTAGCAAAAGCTCTTCCTACAAAGGAAGGGCTTTGGGGAAGGAAGGGATGAGGGTCTATTTACAGATGAATACAAGTTCTTTTCTAAATTGAGATCAGATCATTGGCTACCCCTCTGAGACATAGGACAGCACAAAGCTGTAGACTTCAGAGCAGCTCCAGAGCAGCTGGATCAGCCCTCATCTTCTCCCAAGCAATTGATGTTCCCGAAGACTTGGGGGCAACCTGCACCTCTGTAACCTCTTCTATAAGCTATGTCCCCAGCAAAACCCCCAGGAAAAACTTCCAGCGCTGCTCCATACACAGCAGAGTCTCCCACCAACTTTCTGTCTTCACACTATGAGACTCAGGCCTTGCTTTCTACCATGAAGCTTGCTGGGACCTTCACTTGTTTTTGCTCTACAATCCATTCCAAGAAGATGCAGCACTGAGCTGCTCTCACTGACTGAGCAAAACCATCACTGGATAAAAACTCACTGGGGAAAGGTCAGGGACAGAAAATGATGCCTTTTTCCTTTTTTTCTTTTTGTCCTCTGAATGGATGAAGGGGACCAGCTAAAGAGGGCTGGGAAATCTGTTTCCAGCAGACATGGTCTCAGAGGGACACAAAACTCACCAAGGTGTCCCCAACCCTCTAACTGCATGAAGACTCAAGTGCAGCACAACGATGAGAAATAGGGAAGGAAAAAGCAGGGTGGCAGTGGGAAAGGGGTGGGATATGATGTCATCTTCCCACCCCCGGGGGAACCCTGAATTATTAATCGGAAAAGAAAGCCGTCCCTGCAACCCAAGCCGGAGCAGCTCTGATTTCATCTCTTGACAACCCTGGCGCTTGGCTGCGCCGACCGGCCCCATTTCCGGCAGGGACGTGTCCCACGGGGACAGCCGGCGGGTTTTTGTCTGCACAACGTCAGCACCAAGATCAGCTGCGACCTCCAGATGCATCCACTCGGGCAGTGGGAGGAGGAGAAGGGGAGATTTGCCTCTGGGAAAGGATGGGACTGGTTGGAGACATCGCATGCTGGGGAAGTCAGGAGAATGGCCTCTTGCTGTTGTAGGCACTGAAGATGTGCTCAGCTATGGATCCACCAAGAGTTTTCTTCATCCCAGTGCCATCCAGCCACTTTTTGGTGGTTTAAATGCAATGAGCTGCATAGGTTTCAGCCTGGGTGGAGGAAAAAGGGCAGAGCCCAGCATCTTCACTTGTGTCTTATTGCCCAGCCTCATCAGCCTGGTCTTATTTCTTCTCTCACCTTGTCCCTTTCCTCCCTTTCTTCCCAGCCATGAACTCTACAGAATGACATTGTACTCCTGAAGAATGAATCCAATCCCAGTGGGGGTTTGCTTTTCCCTCTATCCCTCTCTAGCAACCATGAACCTGAAATACGTTGTGGCAGTTGTGGTGTGCCAGGGCCAAATCCTGCCCTTGCCACTGCTATGATATTTCCAGAAGCATGTGTTTTGCTTTCACCTCTTGGTGTCAAGTGGGAGAAAGATGAGGAAGCTCAGAAAAGAATTGTAGCATTTGCTAAAACTTCTTGACAGTGATTCATCTACTTGGGGGTTACTATTATTTTAAAATTAAAAGTAGATTTTAACCAATGAAAGGGTAATGAATACTGGCTAGGAGGGAGCTGGGAGCTGGGACTGAGAGTTGTCTCTAAGGAACAAGAGCAATTTTCCCCAAAACTCAGCTTTCTCTACACTTGGAGCGTGCCAAGATCTCTGATGCTTCTCTTTGCCCCATGGTAAGAATTTCTGGCAGCAAGGCTAGTCGTGGCTTTGGAGCTGGGTCTGGGAGGAGGCAGGCTGACCTCCAAGGGTTCCTGCAGGTCACGATGGCTGGCCTTCTCCTCTAGCCTCGAAGTCCTGTGTGAGGAAGAAGCCTCCTCACCTCTTCCAGCAGGACAGAGAAACAGGAAGACTTTTGTACTACCTAAGCAAAATATTAAAGCTGTTATTTTCCATTTCAACACCCATATCTGGGACATTTCCGCAGAGGGAGGGGACGGTCACAAGCCAACAGGACACCTAACCTCTTCAGAGAGTTAGCATCTGTCTTTAGTTCTGCAACCCTACACCATTTTACCTTCCTTAGGGAGCCAGCATGGAGCTGATTCAGCTGAACAAGCACAGGAGTGAGGTGAGCTGTGTCCCGAACTCCAGCTCTTGGCTCAGTATGCATTGACTCCAGAGAGAGCCCAAGGTAGAGAAAGCCCAGGCAGAGCCATGGCAGATACTTCCAATAATCAGACTAATGTCCCCTCAAGGAAAAATGAGCCATGTGGTAGGCAGGAGAGGGAAACCAGCACAGTTTCTACTCTTCAGATTACTATTGCTTGAATGCTTTGGGATTTTTCAATGTTGGGATTGTGCTCATGGAGCAGCCAACATCCCCCACATCTCCACAAAAGCTCTGAAGACTGTGGAACACGACAGCAACATCTGAAGCCTTTGCTCTTTCAAGAACAATAAAAATATTGGGAGGGCAGGATGAAATGCCACTGGAGGGTTGATCAGTAGGATGGGTGAAATGTAGGGAGCAATTCCCTCGTTTGAAAACAGACACCTATGCTGGGTTAGAAATACATGCCCCAAACTCCACTGGCAATATCAAGTGGGTTTGCATAACAGGAGCCTGGATATACAGCTCAAACGTGGATGACTTAGCTGTTGACTCCTCCACTCAACATGATGAATCCTACCCAAGGTTTTTACTGAAAATACCTTTTGTTATTGTGTCTGACAAGGTCTCACTCCCTGAGACCCATTGCACTGAATGTGCTGAAAATACAGCTTTAAGTAAAGAGGGTGCCTACAGGTTGATATGAGCGCCTCGTGCTTTGTATGCAAATTGCAGCGTGGCTGCGATATATCAAAGTCAGGAAGTGTGCGAGTTCAGTTATTCAAACTGCAATAATGGGAACAGATCTTAAATCTACAGGAATGTGTTTGGAGGCTGGTAGGGAGCTACAGTGTACAAAACAAAAGACAAGTCCAAAAAAAGAGCAAAGAGTTCAGTGCTGGCAGCAGGCAGATGCAAAAAAAATATATTCTTGGGGCCTTCACTGGAAGCTAGGGAGGGGAATTGTATGAGCAATTGAAGATGTGCAGTTGAATCTGATTCTTGCATTGCAGGATCACTGAGAACAAGGATGATATGGCAGGAACAGGAATCAGGTTGCAGCAAGAGGCAATAGGAGCTGAACTGCTGTGGCCATGCTTGGAATTTGTCATTCCAGGAGGCTATTAAAAATATCGCAATCCTTAGGGAAAAAATTAAAACTCTTTAAAAATTAAAAAAATATATGTATAATAATCCTTGTAGTGAGGGTAGAGGATCACCAGGATACTTTCCAGATTTACAGCCTGTGAAAGCTAATTTTGAAACTCCCAAATGAGATTCAGTGTTTCAAGGCAAAGGAAGACATGAAGGGCTGAAATCCCCAGCAATCCATCCTATCCCTGACCAGCTCTCACTGCCAGTGCATTAGTTTCCATCCCTGAGAACCTCTTTGCAAGGTGGGTTCTTGCAGATGCGACAGATGCTGAGTCCCTTTGCAGTGAAATTTTGGCTCCTTTGCAGGATTTGCTTTCCTCTTAGCTATTTAATTAGCCTTAAACCTCCTAAATGCAGCAGGCAGATAGAGCACAGCTCTGCCAAGGGGATGACACTCATGTCCTCTCTGTGCCTACATGTTCAGCTTCATTTCAAACAGCCCTGGAAAAGAGTTTTTCATTTCCATCCCACCACCTTCCCCTACGTATGGTCTTTCTTGTCTTTCTTTACTCAGCTCCCCCTTTTTTGCTGTTTTAAGGGGTGAATCAGGGCTGACTGCAGAAGGCTGCATCTACTGGAGCCTAAGACCATAAAATTTTGCTTCGAACATCCCAGTGCTGCCGTGGTCTTGCCATGACCATGGGAAAGCAATTGTCTTTTTACTGCACCTCAACCCTTCGAGACCACCCCATGCAACGGGGTGATCCTCAGGGAATCTGGGGTCCCCAACAAGAAAAAGCCCATCAGCATTTTCATTGTCTTTGACTGTATGTTTGGGGCATGTACTCTTTTTTTGTGTGTGCACACTTGGGGACGAGTGTAGGTACATACATGCAGGTATCCCTGGAGGTATCTGCATGAATATACCCATGTGTGTCTCTCCATATAATACATATGTACATAACTGGGAATGTATAATGCTTATTTAAGCTGGGCCCCAAACCCAGCTGAGACCTCCTGCGGTTCCAACACAGATGGCTACTCAGAAAGGCTGACGCAAGCCCTTGGGCCCCTGGGAGCCCTCCCTCTGCCTCATCAGCAAAGTGGCTGTCCCGAGAGGTTTGTGGATACAGAAGGGAGCTGCTCGCTCAGCAGCTGTGCTACAGGGAGTCTTGCCTTATGGGGCACTCGCAACAGGGTCTATGGGGCTGAAATAGTTTCTCTAGGGAAGGTATTTGGGGATCAGAAATCTTTCCCTGGCATTAGGGAATCCCTGCCTGGCTTTAAACCAGTATCACGTCTCTAGGAGCTATGTTCATCCAACACTGAACCAGTGCTGGATGCTGAAGGTGTTCGTAGAAAACACTGGGAGTGTGTCCCTGCACCTGGTGGGCTGGCAGCCATGGAGAGCAAGTCACTACATTGCCTATTGCTTGTGTTTTCCTCCTTCTAGCAGCCATGAGAAAAAATTCAAATGCATCCAATTTCCACTCTATACCCAAATGTGTAGAGACAGGATTAAGGAAACCTCCCTGCATGTTTTCCTGAAATTCCTTTTTTTTTTTTTTTTTTTCCTTTTTACATTTTTTTATGAAGCTGAATGTCACAGCAGTCCTTCTCATCATTTGCAGTCGATGGGGTGGAGGTGTTTTGGGGTTCCCCTCAGTCCCAAGCCAGCAGCACTGTACAAGCTTCACTGAAGGAGGACTTGTGGCTCCGTGACTGGGGCACTGAACAGCAGATTTAAAGTTCTTAGATCTCCAGTTTAACCTGCAGATTTTCCAAGTAACATTTGCTCAGTAAAACATTTCTAAGAGTGGAATTTACTGTCATAATTAATAGGTTATGATTAGGTCAATAACTTTCATCAACCTAGCTGGAAGAGAACCTATTAATGAAACTGTAAAACAACGTAAACTCTACAGAGAAAATAGGAGGGAGAATTTACAACTTCCCAGAAGCCCTAGTAACTAAAGGGACGATTTACAGGAAGTAAAATGAACCGGGCGCCCATAAAACACAACCAAAATTATACCCATATCCAAACAAGACAAATTAAAAAGGTTTAAGTGGATTTCTCAGCCCAAATAAAACAGAGCATCTCAATTGAGAGGAGACATTTCATGTTGCGTTTTATGGAGTGCAGGAGGGGAAGATGCATGGAAATGTGAGCGCATATCAAGCAGGTCGATAAGAAATCAGTGGCATAGCCTGACACTCCTGATGGCTTCTTCAGTCTCAGCCCATAGGACGTAGTCCAATGGTCACAGCCAACTCCAGAGTAATGAGGCAGCATGTTCAGCATCCCCTTCTGCACCACGGTCAAAATACATAGGTCCTGGAAATAAATTTAGAAAGACTTGCATAAAGTATATTTATCCGGCAGCCAGGGGAAATAAGTTGATTTCATTTCAGGTGGCCTGAGAGGATGTTGCCCACCACCAGAGGGTAAATCACTCCAGCTGAAGCCCAAAGTAGCAAACTCCTACACATGTGCCACCACTTCTTCGAAATGCAGGCCCCAAGAGAACATGAGATATATCCCATAATCTCTTTTTTAAATTTAAAAAACAAAACATCTTGCCATTTTCTGGGGGTACAATCCTCAAAAAATGTTCTATCTAACCCTAGATTGTTTTCATAGCTCAAGTGAGGACCATGGCCAACAGTTCCCTGGGACCTCAGAGCAAATCTTCTCAGTGCAGTGGTGCTTTTCCAAGGCTAGCCATGCGATCTGTTATCCTGGGCTCTCCCGTGGGTGATATTTATTCTCTTACACATGGCACAACAAAATTTTTTGAAGCCTTTCCTAGAACAAACTCAACAAGAACAAACTCCTGAACAAGTGATCAGCTAGTCCAAGGTCTTGGCTTTCACAGCCTGTGTTGTTGTCCTGCTTGAATGCTTTCTGCAGCCATGGTGACTGCGGTTAAAATATTTTGATTTTGGTCCCTCCATGAATGGAAAAAGACCTCATTGTTCTGGGTGTTTCAAAAATCACTTTTCTTAAGGGAAACTTCTTAATTTAAACATCTACCCAAAAGACTCTACCACAACTCTCTGCAAGTTCCTCCAGTGGTTAATTATCCTCACTCTTGTAATTGCGTTTATAAAAGCTACTTAATTTGACAAGACCGATTTCCCATAACCCCCTGCTGATTAGCATCATGTTCCTGTAATTCTTTATTAATCGGGTCCTCGTGAGGTGTTCCTTCATTTTGCCTGGAATCAATGGCAGGCAATAATTATCCAAGTCATCCTGTTTACGCCATTTTAACATACTAGTGTGACATTAGTTTTCTTCCAGTCCCCTGTATCGCCCAGCCTTCCAATACATTTCCAAAACCAGCAGTACTGCTCCTTGGCTGCTTCATAGACAGCACTTGTATGTGGTTAAGACCAGTTTTCAAAAAGCTGTGTGTTTTTAAGAGGGTCTATTCTGTATCTTCCACAGTTAATGCTGGCCTGCAAACCATTCCTTCACTTTAATCAGATACAAATCAGCTTTTCCCCCCCAAATACAGAACAAATATCTATTGAAAATGCATGCTTTGCACATTTCCCTTCCAAGGAGGAATCAATACTGTGGTTATTATAGTTCCTTCTGTTCCCAAAGTATTTAAACTCTTTGCTGTCCTCAGCTCTACTGGCCAGAGACATCTCATGTCTTTTTGCTCATCTTACTGATTTTCCACAGCATTTCTAGTGCAAATTCAATGTCCTTTACTCCCATTTTTTTCATTTGATGTGTCTCTTGCCACTTTCACTTTGCCTCTAAGCCAGCCAGTTTTTCAAGCCAGTGTCACTCTTGATGGAGGGATTATTGCTTTGGGGGCACTTTGTTGTTTGTTTGTTTTTTTAAACCATCCCCTATCATCATTCACATTTTTCTGTTCCATTTCTTTATTTCTTTTTTTTTTTTTTCTTCTTTTTTTTTCTTTTTTTTTTCCTCAGCTGACTTGTCTTCCAGGAGATTTTTAATTTTCCGTGAACTTGACCCTTGTAAAATAATGGATGAGCTGTTCTGAGCTAATCTGCTTTGAACATGATTGATGTAAACAAGGATGGGTTTTGCCACCCAAAAGCCAGCCATAGCTGTTCTGGCCAGCCAACACCCCTTTGCACTCTAAGACAAGGAGCACTGGAGAGTTCCACGGCTTGCCCAAAATCAGATCTTGATTTGCAATTTTTACCTGCAATTTTTGGAAAATCCCAAGGTTATTTCAAGGCTCACAGTCCAACACCTCCAGCACATGCCAGTAGAGCTAAAATGCTGGACTAATGATTCTTTTTCTCACCCATGCTTTTTAAGTCAGGGTTTTAGGAGCTGGTCAGCCCACTGCATAGGGCAAGTGGTGGTGGCTTGGTGCAGACACCTCCAGCACACACATCTCCTGCCCCACCTGCCAGAATATTGACTCATAACTTCTCTGAGTCGTTTCCCTTTGGGTTGCCCATGATTGGCAAACAGATAGTGTTGTTTTGCCACTTTTACCATTCTCCCCCCAGTTTGCTCAAAATATTTTTCAATCATAGGTATCAGCATACAAGTGGTTAAAGCTGATGGAATAGTATCCTCAGGAAATGGATCTATAGAAGCATTTTTTTTCTTGGAAAAAAAAAATATAAATTTTAATTGAAACGAAAATTTTCCATTTACTGCTGGCACATTTAGTTTTTTGATAACCATTTACAAAGTCTGAACAAGTATTTTTTCAGGTTTAGTTTTTCTCAGGGGGAAAGTATTTTAATTTATATTGTTTTGTTGCACTTGACCACCTACCCTCTTCCTCACTCTCCTCCTCCTTTCCACTTCTCCCAAGCAGTCAAAATAAAAAGGTTATGTGAACTTTTTTTTTTCTGTTACTGGTGACAGTTATTTATATTTCTAGTCCCTTTTGCTGCTTCTCCCCTTGAATCCGCCAGGCTTGCAGTAATTTGAGATTCACATTCAAAGTAACTGAGTCGCCACTAACGTGGCAAAGACTCTGTGTGACCAGGACAGCCACGCCTGGAGGTGACCCTCTGGTCTGAGCTGGTGCATTTCAGCTGGGGCATGCCAGCAGACTTCACCTGCATCCAAAAGCATATGGGGAGACATTTCTGAATATCTTCAGTCCCTTTCCTCCTTCAGGTCATCCCGATCTATATCAGTTCAGTGCAGCAGATGGTTTCCCATGGGGATGAAGTCTCAAGGACAGTCAGGAGACTTTTCCCTTTCCTTTCCACATCCTAGAAGTTAAAATATCCATCCTAGATGCAGAGCACCAAAGTGTGTTTGATTTATTTGCAGAACAAAATATTCAGGAAGGAAGTGAGGGAATGCAGACCCCAACTCTGTTCTATCTGATCCAGGAAACTCACATGAGGGAGAGAGGCTCAAACCCCATCTGACTGACTCAGAAGTGACAACCAAGTGATGGAGAAGAATTTCAAAACAGATCTGGGGTCTCTGAATAGAGAAAGCTTCTACACTGGTCTTCCAGCAACACCTCCTGGAGGTTCTCACTGGCTCCCCTCTTGAAGTTTTGGGTCCTGTTTGGGGTCGTTAAATTGTTTTTGCAATCACTCAGTTCCACTGACTGAAAATCCCACCAATTTTCAGAAGACTGTGGGAGAAGAGCATGCAGGACCCTCCTACAGCTGAGAGTTTCCGAGACTCCATCCCAACAAAACCACCAGCTGGAGACTTACAAAATACAGTGAGAAGGACAAAGAGGGGATAGAGTCCCATGTCATCTCATCTGGCCAACAGGAACATTTTTGTTCTGGTTTTATAGTAGGATAAATATCTTCTCAAAGCTGTTCCTTGAGGCTGATATGCTTCCCACAGATGCCTGTAGTTGGCCTTGTTGGATCATGGAGAAAAACAGGTGAAAACCTAGGTTGTCTGGCCCTTATGTCCCTTCCCCATAGCCCATGGGGCTGCTCAAACTTTCTGCTGGGGTAAACTGGAAATGAACCAGGAGTTGGCCAGAACCAACTGCAAAATATACAAACCTATTGCATGAGAGTGCTGGTGCTAGACACGGGTGAAATTGTATGCCAAAACAAAGACATTTGGGATTGGTCAAAGGTGTGTTTAGTACCCAGGCTTTTAATTGGCCAGCTTTTGCACATAAAAATGAATTATTGCACGTGTAAAAACATCATTGCACATGTAAAAGTAAATTATTGTGCATATAAAAACTTTACTGCACATCTAAAAGTAAATTATTGTGCATGTGAAATAGATTTCTACATATTTTTTTCCTTGTTCCTCCTGGTCATTATTTTCTCAACACTTGTAATCTCTCATTTTGAACATGTTGAAGTCACACGAAAGATTCCTTCCCTCTGTGCTTTAAAGCAAATTCACGGCTGCTCTTTGAAGAGGAGCACCCAAAACGTGTTTCAACTTCCAAAGGACTCGGAGGGGCTTTGTGTTCCTGGAAATCATCTCTGCCACCGTGCTTGCAAGGATTATTTTCTGAACAGGAACACGAAGAGGAGACTGCAATAAAGTGTGGATCCAGCAATGCAGGTTCACGTTCACCAACACTGACTGCACCAGGCATGCAGGAGCTGGGGGGAATCAGACACACAACTCCTCCAGACAAGCGCTTGTGTGCAAAATTTCCATGACTGCACATGATTTCCTGGCAAGTGCATGTATTAATTATGATCACAGAACTGCCTGCCAGCCTCCTGCAGTAGCCTGATAGCCACATGCCTTCTGCTGCAGCCAAAGCTCTGCTCCTTGCACCTGGGTTAAGATTTATGGGTGATATCTTCGCCCTCTCTTTCACACGTGAGTTTAAAAAGCTTTGACCTCAAGGGCAGGCCAAGCTCCCATCACATTTTGCATTTCTATCCCAGCACGAAGCAGCTCCTAGGGTCAGCAGAGCTGGTCCTGGAGACTTTCTCTGTCCCTTCCCCAGCAGCTGGGTGCAGGGGGAGCGTGCCAACATGTTGCTGTGCCCTACAAGATCACTGACAGCCACCACAGATACAAGATGCACAGTTCAGGGCTTGGTACTGGTCCAGATGATTTTGGCATCTACATCCACCTAGGACATCTTCAGCACATCCCTGAGCAGAGAAGATCAGTGGTTTTTTTAGAGGTTTTCACATTCTGTCCTTCACAAGGGAAGATGTTCTACAGGTTTCACATGTAGGGTCCCCAAAGCTGCACACTAAAGCTCTTTATTTTTTAAAATAAAGCCCCAGAGAGCTGGAAGGCTGTATTCAGCAGCTGAAGTACTGGAATAAATAAGGCCTGGGATCTGAAGGGTCTCAGACTCACTTCCATCTGCCAGCAAAAGCTGGAGGAAGGGAGAAATGCTCCTGCAGAAGTTGGCTCAGCCTCCCATGTCCAAACTGGAGGCATGCTGAAGAGGAACCAGGCACTGAGTAGGTTCATATCCAACCCCTGTTACTTCTTTTAAGGTTCACCCATCATTTGTCTGATGGCCATACACCTTTCCGTGATTTTACCATGAGTTTTGCCATAGCCAGATATTAACACATCCCACCAAGAGTGCTCCTGGTCTTATCCCTAAGCAAGCACCAATCCTTTACCTGATCATGATGAAAATGTCTCCACTCACATGGCAAGGCCACAATAAAATAGGAAGACTGAAACCTTAGTGAATCGTGTGAGAACATCACCAAATTGTGACAGAAACCTTAATACACCCAGCTAGGCTGTGCTGTCAGAAGGAAACAGCAATGATGAGAGGAGATGTCTTGATTTTGGTCTAAAAATGACACGTCATACCAAGACTTCATGATGTCCTGATGTCTGGAAGGAAACAAAGACTGGATCATTTCACTGCTGAGGCATGAATGTACTCAAAATAAAATAAAATAAAAAATAACACAGCACAACATTTTCCTGCAATACAAACTCTATGCTACAAGAGAGCGATGTTATCCAGCCACAACACCACTCTGAAATAGCACTTAATATTATCATGAAAAAATATCACTGGCATCAAGGCTGTGAGCTGATCTGATGCAATGGCCCCCAAGTGATATTGCTATTACAATGTTCCTTGGCCTCTGGAGGTAATTTGAGATCTTTGTCAGGCCTGGTTTTGGATGGTGTCTGTAAACTGGGATGAGCCATGATCACTTCTTTGAAGTCCACAGTACTGACTGCAATGATGGAGAGACATTTGAATGTGTTCTCTTACCTGTGTCTTTGCAATTATCGAGCAACCTCTCTGCAATGGGGTCTGTTTTGTCTGAAGGCTGAGTTTGTCCTAAGTTTGAGTGGTGAGACATGGGGATGCCCACTGGCTCATCCTCTCCAGCTTGCAACCATTCTGCATTCTGAGGGCCTCAGAATCCATTTCTGACAATAATATGGGGCACACAAAGCATTGATGCCATGTGGAGCACCCCATGAAAGCGGAAACAACGTCCCATCTCCTCTCTTCACCCACCACATCCTCTCCCATAAATCCCGGGGCAGTTCAATAACCTATATCCCCTGCCCTTATTACTTCAGTGAATCGTCTGTAGTAAGCAGGTGATGTACATCCTATCCATAAAGCCTCTGACACTTCTGATTAATAATCTACAAAGGTACAAACTAGAACGATGTAATTTCTTGTGTCGCGCTCGCTCCCCTGCTCCCTCCCTGCCCCGGCCATGCTGAAGGCACGGAGCCCTTCCTCTCCCCTGCTCCCCCCCGCCTCCCTTCCCCCTTTACTCCTTATCTGACGAAATCATCAAATTTATGGCCAAATTGAAATGAAATGCAATTTAGTTCCCGTTCTGCTTTCAGTCCATCACCTCGCAGGCCAGTCCCGGAGGATCTCCTAACCTAATCGCCGGATGGCAGTAACTTCATTAGTGCTGCCAGCAAGCCCCTGCTTTCTGCTGCGTGTGGCTTCCAGAAATCCTGGCTGACACCTTTCCCTGGGAATTACTGGAAGGAGGAGCTCTCGCAAGTTTTTCTGCTTTATTTCCAACTTGTGCCTGGTCAGCATGTTTTGCTTCCTCGTGGTGTTTGGGTCAGCGCTGCTCGGCTGGGTGTTTTCTACCCAAAAGATGTCTCCAGCTCCCAAGGTGCTGGTGCTGGTGGAAGCACAAGCAGGGTGGGGATGTAAAACCCACAGGCATGTTGCCACGTTGCCTTGGGTCCTGTGGGCTTGAGCAACATGACAGCCAGGGAAATGGTTAGAGAGGCAGTTCTGCATGACATGGGAGGTGATGGGGTTCACAGCAACACAGAAGAGAAACCCCAGTACTGCCAAACCCACCACCCCCCGTGGATGTCCCAGCACTCACTGCTGCACGGGTCAGCCAAAAAACAGGTGGGAAAAGACAGACGGGTGGACATAGCAAGAGCATCTTCCCCATCCCCTACCCGTGGCAGGATCCACTCCCTTTAAGCCCTCCTTGACACATTTGTCCTCCAAACCTCCAGCATTGGTGGCACCACCCTCTCCCCCTCCCTCCCAGCAATTAATCCCAGCCCTTCTCTATCCCCACAGTTCTAAATCTCCTTTGCTGGCGTTTAAGCTCCTTATTACTTGTCCTATCCACACGGAAACATGTGTCCCTCCCCTTCTTGTAGAAGCCTTTTACATAATTGCAGGCTATTATCCCATCTCCCTTCAGTCTTTGGACTAAAGAGTCTCATGTTTTCCCAACCCCTTCTCATAGGCAATATTCCCTGGGGTTTTGAGGAGTTTTCCTGCAGAATCCCAAGGTCCAACTTGCATTTCTTTGGCTGGTGAGCTCATTGCCAGCCTCCCTTAGCTGCTCTTGCATGGTCCCTTCTGCCTCCCCAACACCCCCTTTTCTTGGTGGGTCCACATTTTCAATTCTCCAGGTTCAGAGGTGGGTTGATCAGGGGGGATCCTCTCCTTGCACAGGGGATGCTCGAAAGGTGTAAGGGACACCAGACTCTCCTCTAGGATGAGGGCACCCAAGGGAGATGAAGCACCCGTGCCTGAGAGGTGCCAGGGACATCTCTTGGCAGGTTTTCCCCCCTGGGAAGTTATGTGTTTGGTTTTTTTTTGTTTTATTCCCAGCACAAAGACCTGGTGCCCCTTGGTTTGAACTGGGACAAGAAAAGAAAACAGGAAAGACCATGGTCTGAGAAGGACCTGGATCTTTCGATCCCACTCAGACCTTTTTCAGTGTCAGGACCATAGGTGGGTTGGGTGGAGGCAGGTGATACACCTCAGTGAGGACCCAAAATGGTCCTAAAATCCCTGTTAAATGGCCTGTGCCATTCCTCAGAAGAAACACTCACACTTGCCTAGAGCAAACAGAAAAACCAATAAATGAACAATTATCATTTAGTCCAAGGTTTCATTGGTTGCAAATGAAGGGCTTTGAGGGAATACTGCAGAACCTGGACTCTGGCTTTGTTCCTAAAATGTTCGATAGCCTCACAATTAAAAACAGTCAAGAAACACCAGAGATTTCTCTGGGTTTCGCCCAGCCTGCTTTCAAGGATTTTTTAAGTGCTTAGTCAATACTGAAAGCGAGGGTTGTGTCAGGGAGAGAAGCTGAACCCAGACGTGAAAGTCTTTAGCTAATTCCCAAAATCTTTGGCCAGTGCCAAAAAGCACAGAGGCACAGCCACATTTGTACACGTGCATGTGTACAAATATCTTGCTGCATCTGCTCGTGCTTCATAGATCAAACCCCCTTGCATTTAGGTTTGGTTTAGATTTTGAGTCAAAACCTAGACAAATTATTTCATTTCCCACCCATGCCCGGGGAGGTGTCAGGCTGGAGTTGGGCTCACAAAGGCAGGAAGCAGGAGGATCCCAAGTCTCATTAACAAAAGCAGCTTAGCCAGAAACACAATGCAAGCAGAAAATGCCTGGAGAGATCAGGAGGGCTGCTCAGAGCTAAACGTGTCTCTGCCTTCCCAGAGAGAAGCAAGGGGAGTTTGTATGTGAGAAGGCAAATAAAATACATCTTTTTTTTAAAAAAAAAAAAAAAGGAAGAAACGTGAGGGAGACTCAGTAGGTGGTGCTCTTCCCTCTGAATCAGCACAGGGTATGGGGAGAGGGTGGTTGGTGATGTCCAGGTGGAAAAAGTGCTCCAAGGGTGCACTTGGTGCCAAGTCCCAGCCCTGGTAGAGGATGTTCCATCTCAGAAGCAGCTGCCTGGCAGTACGTGATGGTTTTTAGGTGAAACATCCTGCTTCTGGCTGCTTTCTAACCCCTAAACCCACCCAAACACTGAAAGCAGTAAACGAATGCCAGCAGGTGGGCTGAGAAAGCAGCTGATGTCCCCAAAGGAGTTCATCCCCTGACCTTGTTTCGGGCATCTGGTATTTTATCACCTTTTGGGCATCTCCAGCACCCTCCAGGACAAAAATTCTTGCAGGAATGAAAAGCGATGATTAACCTGGCATTTGGAGAGAAGGAAGCTGAGTAGCCCCAGCCCCAACCCCGCACATTTCCCGTGCTGGAAGGAAGGAGAGAGCCCAATTGATCCGGCAACGCAGAGCCATACATCAGCACAGCCTCTCCCATTACTTTCCCTGATGGATTCTCATCCTATGAGCTGATCTGAAAGTGATAAAGGGAAGACCGGAGCATTTTCAACACACCACTAACTCCAGAACCAGGCTCAATAATCCTGTAGATTGATGGCACCTAACCAGCAGGGAGGGAGAGGTGGGCAGACTAGGCGGGGAGTTTATTTAATACTCACAGCATTAACTGAGCATACATTTATCTGGGTAAATGAGGAGGCAGGACAGGTAGCACTGCCAAGGAGATGTAACTCCTGGCAAAAGGAAGTCTGGGGGTCCCGGGTGGGTGCTGGGGGAGGTGAGATGACCCCAAGAGGTGACCATACAGCCTCTGTTTGGATCCCATGGTGGCCTCACTGAAGGTGGGTATAGCCAAAATGGCACAACTCTTCCATCCCCAGCCCCTCCTTAGTTATTTTGGCAAAGTCTGTCCCTGGAGCATCTCAGACGCCTTCAGTCTGAATAACAAAGCCCTGGACAGTGGTGGGACTTGGCTGGAGAAGTCTCTGTTTCCATTGCCTTCAGGCTGAGAGCAAGTCAAATATTCTCTAAACAGATGACCCAAAAGGACCTCACGGGGAACGTGTCCATCTGACTGTTGAATTTCCCTTCTGGGATCTAGCACAGCCCTTTATAGCCCACAGGCAGCTTTAGTTCCCCTGTTATGCTGGTGATAAGGTCCATGGTAGCCTCCGAGATTGAGGAGAAATCAATGGGGGATGCTGTTGGAGGGGACGTGGGTCTCAGGCAGGATGTCCTCCCTGCCCAGAGCAGCAAGACCTTGGAGGGAAGATCTACATCCAAACCACCCCATTTAATAACCAGCAGCAAATCTCCAGGTTACGGGGCAATGTTGGGCTGTCCGGCATCTCCACCATGGTCCTCTGGGTTGTTCTGCCATTGCATGAGGAGATGTTTAAAAACATTAGCTCTTTCTCCTGGGTTGAAACCCACTTCCTGATCCTTCAGACAGGGCAAGGAGACCTCACACTGCTCCTTGTGAGCCTTGCTGATTCCTGGGGAACACAAGCGAATCCCAGCTGACATCTTCATCCTCATCCTCATCCTTGTCGTCATCCTCATCCTCATCCCCATCCTCATCCTCATCCTCCAGCTCCTCCATGCTGCATTGTTTCCCTCCCATCCCCGCTGTCAAGGCCTCAAGCCAGCAGGGATTTCGATCTCTGGAGGCAGCTATTGTGCTGTAATTAAACAGCAATTGATTGCAAACAGGGTTCTTTTGTGTTTGGGATTAATGAGAGGCGAGAAGATAAATTTGGTCACCACTAATTAACCCCAATTACAGAAGCAATAAATTAGAAGCGTACCAGGCTACGTGGCATCCTCTGCCCCCTGTCTGAGACACGGGGAGGGCTTTGGTCCCTCCTGCTGCCTTGCTTTGAGGTCTTCCTAAAAGTCAGGGGGGCTTTCGGGAGTGAAGTGGGGCCTGGAGGAGAGACCAGTGTGTGATGAACGGGCAGCGGGTGGGATTTGGGCCACGTACGGTGCACGGCAACACTGTCAGGAGAAGAGCGAGCTGGGGGAGCCTTTTTCATCCCTAATGCCCATGTGGGAATCGATGATTTCGCTAATTCTGACCGCTAATCCCCAGCAATTTTTAAGAGCTTTGATTTCGCATGGCTTTGCAGGGCAGGAAAACCTTCTGTGCTCAGTTCACTGCCCACAGAGCATTGTCCTGCTGCTCTCCAGGGATGGGGTCCGTGGGGGGCTGGCAAGAAATGGGTGAGCCCCTGCAAGCCTTAAACTGGAGCAGTAGGGAGATGACCTGGGCTGGAATTACAAAGATTTCCCCAGCTCGTTTCAGTCCTGGGGCTGAACCACCACGCTGGGACGGGGGCTGTGGGACTCCAGCCTGCATCCTGCCTGGTGCTCAAAGCATTTCTGTCCTCAGCCCCCTCTGTTTTCATAGCTGAGCAGCTCTGAAGCTGGGCCATTGACCCCGGCACCAACAAAGCTTTAGAGAGGATGCTGAAGTGTTTCCCAGGACCTGGGGCCTTCCAAGAATTTATTTGTATGAAAGTCCCACTATCGGAAAAGGATTTGCTCCCCAGTCTGAGAGCAAGCCCTGGTGTTTATCTAGGTGCAAACCCCCCTCCTGCACCAGAGCATCGCAGGAAATTTGGGGAATGGGGAGGTCCTTGTGCTCTCAGAAAATTGTCACAGCCCCGAAGGGAGCTGCAACAAAATCCTTGACCCAGGACCCTCAACAATCTGTAGCAGCCCCCAGAGAGGACAACGAAGCCAAAATCTCAGCCCCACAGCTGCAGCATCTCCCCTGGAAGATATGGGAGCATCCAGGGGAGATCCCAGCCCCATCCCAGCTGGGGATGGGAGATGATGGAGAACCAGAGGGTGACAACACCCTTGTCCCTTGTCCTCTTCAGACTCAGCATCCCCTGTGTACATCTGAGCCCTTGCTAATGTACTCTTCCTCACTGGGAGGAAGAGAAATGGGCTGACAGCAGCCCCCTGCCTCGCTTCTCCCCACCACCAGCCCACCCTGGGGTGCGTGCACATCCCCAGAAGGGTCACCGGGTGCCGGTACTGGGAGGCCAGGGCAGATCCCCATGGCTAATGCTATAATCCTCCTCCCTTTCAGGCAGCAGGAAAGCCCTGGCCGGCAGGATCCTGGTGCAGACAGGGTGTAAAGAGCCGTGGCAGCTCCAAAGCAAACACTCCCACATCTTCATTCCTTCCACCCTATTGGCCATTGATTTCAGATAAATATCCGTCCGGCCCTGACAGGGCTCAATTCTCCTAATTATAGCCCTATTGACATGTGATCTTTAGCTGCTCAGCTTGTCAGGAGCCATCTATCAGGCAGACAGATTTCTTTGGCTCGGGAGGAAATGAGATGGGAAGGGGGGAGAAAGGAGGCGACAGGACCGGGGAGGGGGGTGGATGGGGCTGTATTAATGTGCCAAAGAGATCCTCCAGGCCAGATTTCAGATTATAAACAAACAGTTTGTGGAGTGCCCTGAACACCTACCTTTAGGGTGGAAGCATAGGGGCAGAGTTAAGGTTAAGTTTTATTTTCATACTGTGTGGATCACTGCAAAGGATTGCTGTGCACAGTGTGTTTCTCTCATCCTCACGCACACTAGAACAGAATTTCCCAGGTCTGTGCAGCCCAGAAATAGCAAAGATGCCTCCTTCCAGACCACGCTTACCATCAGCCACATCAGGGACACCTTGCTGCTGCCTTTTTCCAGCCTTCCTTGTAATGCCCTTACAGCTGGTGCAAAAGCCAACCAGTTTGGGAACCTTCTTGGTTGTTTCTCCTATAGTATGGGCTGCATGGGATAGCCAAGAAGTTCTGTAAAGTGGGAATTGCAGCTTGCGTCACCCCCAGAACCCAGTAATGAAGGAATAAATTTTTTTTTTTTTTTGTAGAATCCAGAAGAGCACCTGGATGGTATGCCGCAGCCCACAGCCAACGCTGCAGAGCGGAGTGGGGCCGGCATGCCGTCAGCGATCAGGGAGAGAGCCCTGCTAGCTGACTCATATCCTGGTTCGGCACGTCTCTGCTTTGTGAAAGGACCCAGCCAGCCGGAGTGTCTGGAGATAACAGCCTTAACCGGGGAGCCCTGAGAGCTCAGGGTTCATTTACAAAGCTGGGCTTATTCGTGCCGGGCCGGCTCTCTCTCGGTATCTGCATTATCGATCTGCTCCCCCCGCCTGCAGCATCAGCCCCTCCGTGGAGATAGCTGTCTGCAGGGCCTGCTCCCATCCGGCTCGGGTATCCGGGCTGTGAGCAGCAAGGACCAGCTCTGCGGAAGTGCTGAGAGCTCAGAAACCCCAGCTCTGGTGGAAAAAGCAAGGTCCCAATCAGCTCTCCTCTGTCTCAGGGTGGGAAGGGAGAAGCTGGGTCTATTCTGCTGCTGGGGAAACTGAGGCACGGGAAGATGAAATGATTTTCCAGCATTTCTGGTACTCAATCCAATAGCCTCAGCAGAGTCACACAATTCTCATCTCTCAAATTTTCTTTCTTTTCCTCTAGAGAGGCAGGACTGCTGTGTTTCCATGATGTAGTAGGATGGAGAGGAGTCACCATGGAGCACCCCAGAGCTGCTGAGCTGCATGTCTGGGTGTTCCTCCACAGCTCCATGGCATGGCTGGACCCAACTCATGTCAGGGATGTTGAAAGACATCCCTCCAAGAGCATCTCGCCTATTGCCAAGGCTCCTTGACATCACTGCTGACCCACTGCATGGATTCACCGAGGAAGAGAACCCAGGGTATTTGGGCTGGGATGGGAGAGCCTCCTGGTTATGCACTCAACCATCTGACATGATGGAGCCAGGGCTGCAATATAATTGTGTGGCATTCCAGCAAAAGGGGCAGAGGTCACTTTTCCAAGGGTGCTTTGGAGTACAGAGATTTGCCTGAAAAGAGATGCAGAGATTTGCCTGAAAGCATCCAGCACTGCTGGCCCCATGAAGCCCCGTTTTGGAGGGCAGAAAAGGAGCTGGAGAGAAAGCAAGGGAAAGAAAATTTTTTCCATAAATCACTGAAAAGAGCAGAAGCAGTCTTTTAATAGTGCAATCTTTTGGAGCAGGGTCATCCGGAGCATCTCCCCTCCTCAGGTCCATGCCAATCCCCCATGTGCCCCAAAATAATCCTCTTCCATCAGCTGCATGAAGGCAGAGTCCTACAGGTGAGGAGCAGCACATTTAAGACTCACTGTGTAGCTCAGGCTCTCAGCAGGGATTTTGGATGCTCCTACGGATGGTCTCCACGTCACATTTATGGCTGCCATGTATGCATTTATTCCTGTGCATACATTCATAGCCAGTTCCTGTATTTTCCACTTTCCATTTTGATACAAACCTTTACCTGCACACCAGAAAAACTTTCCAAAATGCCTCACATGGGACCCTCTGAGAATGGACACGCAGACCCTGAAAAGTTTAATTTTAGCTCTTCAGGAGCTGATACGAATTCCTACTTCTTGGATCCTCCCCCCACTTCTTCCAGCATCCAAGCAAAGCCTTGCTTTCAGGTGGCCCAAAGCAGAAACAGAACGACTCCCTTCTTGTCAAATCAAATGTGCTTAAACTAGCATTTCTTTTACACCTCAATTAAGTAAAAAATTTAGAAAAAAAAAATGAGGTGGCTTTGGTTTAGCACTGAGAGAGGTGTTGGCAAAATGATTACCCCATTGCTGTATTGTTTCAGCCCCCCAAGCCTGAACTTTGCAGTGACACAGTGTCTGCTTCTCCAGGGGTTTAATCCCAGACAGAAATCCCTGTGTAAAGTCGAGGAGTCTGGGCAACATGGAGCTAAGCATGAGCTAAAAAAGGACAAAACAATTTGGCAGCTCTGAAGAGAAACAAAGAGGGGGTGTAGGAACAGAAATCCAGGTCAAGGACAGCTGACCCTAATGGTACAAGTCATCCCCCAGATCCTCTGCTCCTTCCCCCATCCTCAGAGCAGTACTTTTCAGCATTTTAACCCTGGGAAGTTAAAATGCATCACGGGCTCATTACACAGAGGGAAATGGCAATCACAATGTGGGGGCGAGGGATGAGACCCCTCAAGGGTCTCGTTCTCCTCATGTACCACTTTGACACAGCCATGGCATCATTGGCTCTGGAGTAAATTAACATGATTTATGCAGGGTCAGCATGATAAAAAATAATAAATAAATAAATAAATAATAATAAATGAGGCTTTAATGCACAATTGTGCCCTCTGGGCTCACTCTGCTTCACCTGGACACCCACATGTGCATATCAAAGGCAATGTCCCAAACCAGCCTGCCCACCCCAGCCCAGCATCTCACCAGCCTGTTGGGCAGCGGGTGCTGAGTCAGCATCCCCATCCTGCCCTCGCATTGTGCAGCATTTATCCTGGGGAAGGGGAAAAAAAGAATAACAACATTGGCCCCACAAGCATCTGACCACTCCGCACAGAAAAGCGCATCCACTCCCCTTCACCCCTGGCAGAAGCTCCGTCAGATCCTTCACTTTAATGTTGACGGAGTTTTAGCACTGGCCCCGGGCTCTGCCATTTATCTACACGGCTCTGAGTTGCGGGTGAGCAGAGTTAATAAATCCGCTCATGTGTCGCCTGTAATCAGGCTGGTGAATAAAGTGGGGCTGTCAGGGAGCAGGGACCAAGCGCAGTGGCCCCTGCCACTGGGCTCCTTGGGTTTTGGGGTGTTATTTTGGTGTTGTCCTTGCCATGGGGAGCTGGGTGGGATATCCAGATCCATCTGCAGCCCGAGGTCACCATCAGGTGTTTTTTTCTAGGGTGGAAATTGCCTTCTCTTATGCTAGACCAAGAACAAAGTGGTGCCTGGAATCCTTTATTTTTAATTCTCCTCCTCAGATGGAGAAAGTTTTTTCTACCCAAAAAAGTACCACCGAGGTCCTAAAATAACTTGACACTTTGTAACCCGTCCCTTTGCCTTCAGGATGGGTAGCACACCCATAAGTGGATTGACTTCATTTTTCTTCCCTCTGTTTTCACCCTGTATTTCCCCATCAGCGACCACCCCAGCCCCAGCTGCCCTGCCAGGGCTGGGAGCACTGTAGGGCATGCGATGAGATTTAGCTCTATTTCCCTGCCAGCCAGCAGTCCAGCACCTAACAGTGAGCATTTTGCCCCAGGAAGTGGCTGAGATTCAGAATTTACCATGATGGATGGACAGATGGATGGATGGATGGACGGACGGACAAACGGATGGATGGATGGATGGATGCCCAACTGGGACTAAACTCTCCCATGAGATACCCTGATACCTCCAGACTGCAACCCGACTCTGAGAGGGGAAACCGAGGCACGCCAGGAAGGGAAACAGCACATCAAGGTCACTTAGTTAATCAGCAGCTTCCTCTAATTGCAAGTGGAGGAAAATCGATTCCAGCCAGGTCCCCCGGCAGGCTGGGGCGCTGCAGGGATGTTCGGCAGGGGAAGATTTCCTGTAAGACGGGAAGTTTTCCTCCCGTTGTGCCCTGCTCTCCCCATTCTGCTCTGGCTCTGGGAGGCAATCCAAGCGCTACATATCTTTAATTATTAAGCAATCACCCGTTGTAGTTACTTACGTGCTGCGGAGCCTCTGGGATGTTCCTGCCAGCAGTACCAGGGCGCAAAGCGTCCCCTGATGCTTCCTCTGCAGCGGCTGAATCACGGGGCTCCATTAACTGAATCCACCAGCCCTGCACACGAGCACACCCCCCTGCTTGTGCCCTTTTCCTCTGCCAGTGTCCCCCCCCCTCCTCACCAAGCCCCTGGGAACCACTGCTACCGATTGCAAAGCAGTTCCAGGAAGGAGGATGGAGGCTCGAGTTCATCCGTCATGGCCCAGAAGGAGCCATCAGGCTGGGGAGCATCCTGAAAATCTTGGGAAGGACTCAAGAAAACTTTCCTTGTCCCTTCCTCATGGCTGTCGACAGAAGAGCCCCACTTCTATTTCCCTGTGGATCCCCAAATCGACATTCACCAGTTCTGGGTCTTGCCAGCAAGGAGAAAACCTGCCATGATTTGTGCAAAAAAGGACCTTCCACCAGCCGTCTGGGTACCTTTTGTCTTGAGGACTTCTTGTGTCTTTCTATCCAGACCCAGCATCTCTTGTAGGAAAGATTTATTGGGCAGAGAAGCAACCAGGGACGGGGTGCAAGAAGCCTCAAGTCAAGGTGCAGGTTGCCAAATAGAGCAACACCAAGAAAGAGCAGCCTGAAAAAGACCATTTCCTCTCATCCTGTGGGCTCACAAGCTTTCTCTGCGCTGCTGGCATCAGTTTATTTTTTTTGTTTTGTTTTGTTTTTGTAGCTATGCTGGCACTGTTCAGCTAAAGCTAGTGCAAGCAAGGAGCACAAACAGGCAAGGTGCCCCAAGAACATTTGTCCCCACTTTTTAGGGGTTAGCAGTACACCACTGTTGGCACAGTATGAGGCCATTTCAAGAGCACCCCTTCTCCTTTTATCCCTTGGCTTTTAAACACCTCTTCTCCCTCCTCTCCATCCCCTAAATCCCTCCAGCACCGAGTTAGTGCAAAAGATGCTGTGGTCAGAGCAGGGAAGAGAGCCTCCTGTCCATAATCACACGTGTCCTGGGTACCACTTTGCACATCCCCGTGACCATTTCTGGCCCCAGATCATGCTGATCTCCTCCTCATCTCCACCAGGAGCTGTGGAGCAAAGCAGTTTGCAGCAGCCCAGGGCAAGGTGAATCCTTCGCCTTCAACTCCCTCACGCTCACCAGAAGAGCTGAGCAAATATATTTCATAGAGCATCAGAAAAATGCTGTTTGGGCACACTCAAAACACTTCTGGGGAACACACTGCGGAGCAGCACTTGCAAAGGAAAACTCTTCAGAGGTTTGCAGGCAAACGGGAAGGTCTGGGTTTGGTCTGTGTTATCAGTTTTAATGTTCATAAAACACTGTTTCCAAAATTTCAGCATTTTCTGAAGTCTGGATTCGTCTTGTGATGCACTGAGCTGGCAATAAAGCACAGAAAGATGAGAGAGCATAGGTCTGTCCTACTGTCCCAGGCTGTTGCTAGCTGTCCATGTACAGGTGATAGTTTGGGAAAACGTGTAAAATTAGTGCAAAACTTTCCATGACACTTTCCCAGCCACCAGCACGTGCTTCAGGGCTTCATAAGCCAGAGAAAGGTTGCTGGATGGAACCCACACAGGTCTGTGGTCCAGCCTTTCACTGCTCCCTCTGGCTAGAGTTTTGCTAAGGAATTGCATGATTTTCACCCCAAAAGTGGTCAACATTACACATGTTAGGGTCTGCGGCAGACCACCAGCCACACCAAATCATATTTGCCATGCTTGCACAGAGGAACAGCCCCCAGCCCAGCCATGTAAAACGAGGTGCAGGCTGACAGTGAAGTGTTTCATTGGTGCTTTACAGACAAAGAGGTTTGAATTGAAACATCTCTCTTTAAATCCCTTGAAATAAATAGGTCACTTTTTGATTGTGGCGCACTGCTTTTGCTGTTTGATGCAACTCTTCAGCAGAAGTGAGACAAACTCGGTGTTAGTGACCTGGAATTCATTCATCGCTCTTTTTTCTTTGGCCAAAGATGTTTTGCTCCCTTGCTGCCCTCTTTGTCAAATAAATGTCCAATATTTTCCACTATATCCAGCTCAGCCCCAGCCAGCATGTCAAACCCAAACTCTCACTTTGGAAAAGCATGTCTTTTATGCAAAACTTTCAATTTTCTCTCTTTTGGTGACTTTTGGCAGCTTAGCTTAAATGGTTTCCACCTATGCCGAAGGATAATTGGCTGCCCCCAACCATCTCCATCCCTTGGACCTCTATGGACTGCGCGGAGACAGGTAGAGCTGTCCCATCTCCTACAGTGAGGAATGAGCTCCTTCATTTCTCAGCATGATCATAAAATCACAAAATCATTAAGGTTGGAAAAGACCTACAAGTCCATTTGGTCCAACCCTGTGAAGCACTCCAGGACTGGAAAAACAGCTGATAGCAGTTCAACATCTTCACCAGTGACCTGGATGGAGATGCAGTCTCCACGGGTTTGTGGGTGACAGTTAATTAGGATGGGATGTTGGCATGGTGAATGGCAGAGCTTTGGGCTGGAGGGACCCAGAGGAGGACTGGGGCAGCAGGAACATCAGCAGAGTCACAATGATTCTTATCGATGTCGCAGAGTCAGGTCATAAGGTCCATCTCCCAAGATTTCCTTGAAAGTTCACACAACCAGATGCATCCCATGCTTGGTCACGTTGCCCAGTGGCTTCCCTCCCTGTGACCCTTCTATTAATGGATCTGCCTTCTGTTAATGAGATGGGAAGTGCAGATGAAACCCTGACCTGACAAGAGCTTTGGCCTGATGCACAGCATCCAATACAGCATCCTACAGGAGCACTCCCTGGGGTGGGGGGACTGCCTGGCCACCACTGATGTGCCCAGCTGTGTGGATGGAGCTGCAGACAGTGGTGACAAGACAGGAGACAAGCCCTGGAGCATGGCCAGGGCAGTGGGAACCCAGCACTTGGAGGGATCCTGTGGTGTGAGGATCCTTTGGGGGCCACCTGACAAGGATCTCTTCTGATCCATAGCTGATCCATATCCTGATCACATCCTGGTCCATATCTGTTGGCCCCCTCTAAATTTCAGGGAAGGAAATGGGTCCATTTGGTCCAATCTGGCAGGTTGCAAAGAGAACTTGTGAGTCTACAAAAAAAACACAAAAACAAAACAAAAAAACAGACAAAAAAACAAACAAAAACAAACAAACAAACAAACAAACAAAAAAAAACAAAAAAAAAAAAAAAAACAAGGAAGACAAAAGAAGAATCAAATTATGGACTCTCAGTCCCCAGGTCATAGCAAGAAGTTGCACTCAGGTAGTTTCATACCCTGCCTTGTGCAGTAGCAAACATGGACAAGAGGAACCTGCTCCAGATTTGTGGGGATGTCCCTATCCCCTTCAAACACGGGCAGCAAGGTTTTGGGGCAGCAGGTAGATGCTGACAGATCGGTGCTTTTCAGCCAGGCTTTTCCCCAGAAAAAGGACCCTGGAGAATGAGATAAGTCCTATGGGTGAGAGACTACAAAGAAAACCTGCAGAGTTGTATCTAAAGGATGAATCGCCCAACTCTCTAGGCACAAGTGAATGGAGAACACCCAGAGGCTCAAGAGGAGAGAGTTTGCTACGTTCCACCGACATCTATCAGCTTTGCCCTTTTCTGGCTTTTTTAGCTGACCCCTAACACCAACACATTGTTCCTCTGTGTCATTTGTAGGGGGCTCTCCCTGGTGTCTACAGAGGAGCTCCACATCTCCATCATCACCCAGGTGGGATACCTGAGGCTCAAGGAGGCGAGGTAACATGACCAGGGACTCCCACAGCAGAGCTATCAGGGGGATGGCATGTCCAAAATCCCCTGCCCTCATCCCTCGTCTGCTTTGTTTTTTCTGGAGAGCGGTGCTTTAGGAAGACAGCACAGAAACCCAGCCCTCTGTCCTCCTGGCTCTCCACAGGCGTAATTAGCTCAGGCTGCATTTCTGAGGGCCTCATTGGACTCCTGCATCTCAGGAGGGAGCACAAACCACTCTGCGGCCTCAAACAACTTCTTGATGTTAAATTTCCCAATCTCCCAGTGCTGAATCCACCTTGAAATTGGTCTCGAAACCTCTCTTTGCGAGCAGGCAGGAAGGGGACTTAGGAGATGGAAGGAGGAGGAGGGGAGGCCGGAGGGAAAAGAAATTAGATATATTTTCTGCCAGAAGAAGAATTAAAAGGAAAAGAAATCATCTCAGCAGTGGAATAATGGAGCTGTCTCTGGGAAATATCCCATTGTGAAGGAGCAGGTAACAGTGGGGAGCAGGCACAGGAGGTTTGGTGGCAACAGGGGGGGCTCCAGGAGCTCTGCTGGCAGCAGCAAATTGGGTGTCCTGGCCAGGACAGACCTAGCCAAGGCCAAAAAACAGGGACCAAAGGGGGAAGGTCTAAGCAGGAGGGGTTTAATCATGATGATTAGAAATACTAAAAGCTGTTTTTCCATGTGTTCCCACTGTGTGTGCATCCAGGGCGCAGGATGGGCTCACCCCACGGATGGGGTCACAACCTAGACCAGGGGCTGGGATTTATTCCTGTTTCAAGTTCTGGGGACTAAGTTTTGGGGAATTGGTGGGGAGAAGAGACAGGATTTTATCCAAACTGTTTGCTCTCCTCTAGTCACTGTCACTTCTGGCTCTCACCAACAAGGACAAGAGCAGCACCCCTTAAATCAATGCTCAGTAGTCTGGGAGGAAGATTCTCCACTGATGGGATTTAGAGACATCAAAGTTACTCCCAGACCATGCCTTTCCTCCGGAGCCCTCACAAAACCCTGGAAAAGAGGTGGATTGGTGACACCTTCAGAGCTGGCAGTATTTTCACCCAGCCCTGCTGAGGGCAGGGAAACC
This sequence comes from Netta rufina, assembly GCF_964035555.1. Lineage (NCBI taxonomy): Eukaryota > Metazoa > Chordata > Aves > Anseriformes > Anatidae > Netta > Netta rufina. The sequence continues at coordinate 157,676,741 of NC_140124.1, forward strand.
ACCAAACTCCTCTGTGCCAATTTCCCCTGGCAGAGCAGTTTATAAATCTCCTTTCCACCTGTAAGAGCTGATCTGAGGTGATAATCGGAAAGGATCTAAGCTACTGGATACCAGTTTTTCATTGCCTACCCCAAACCACACTTTTCGGTGAGGGGGGAGCTGCTTCTCCCTCCTCTTTTCACCCCCCATCTCCACCTCCTCTGCTCCGAGCTTGACAGGGACAGGTCAGCCAGTCTGTCACCGCTAATCCTTGGGCACTTTCAGAGTCACTCTAATGACAGCACACCTCTCTGCCGCGGCAATAAAAGCCTCTTAAAGCCAGCAGCCCCTCTGAGCAAAGTGCCTCGCCCGCCACCGGGGCCCTTCCTTCCCCCTGGAAATGGCATCGGGAGGATTAGCCCTGCCACCCGTGACAAGCATTGGACGTGAAGCCTTCCCCTTTCAGATGCATTAAAACCCTTTGTGGGAAGCGCTCAAAAGTCCGCCCTTTGCCCCCTTTGCCCGCCCTCCCATTTATTTTTCCCCACTCTGGGGACCGAGCATCTCAGGTGGTGCTCTTGGGAGCACTGTGGGTGGTTTGGGTCCTTCCCTGCCTCCCCTTCCCTCTCTCTGGTTTGTGAGAAGACACCTCACAAATCGGTTATTAGGGCCCTGTGGTGCATCAGGATGGCATTGCTATAGGTCAGGACAGACAGCATTGCTGTAGGACCTCAGGCTTGCCACGAGGGAGACCCGGGTCTGTCCCCAAAAACTCTGTCCATACTGGTAAATTAAAGGGTGTCCAACCAACACTGCAGACACAGTTGCCCTGTTTTTCAGGATAAGGGGGTATGATAGCACAAATTCACCCATTCCTTGCCCATTGAACCCTGTGTTCCCTCCTCAAGGGACCCAGCACATTGTTTCCCACCCCGAACGGCTGCAGAGCCATGCTACACACTGGTAAGGAGCTGATGAATGAAGTATGCAATAATATGAATAATAAATAAGCTTGTCTGTTGGTTTAGAGGATTTTGTTCTGCTGCATCGAAGGATGCTCATCAAGGCATCCTTCGGGACCTGTTGCGTTTGAAGGGAGCATCACGTCCCCAGACCATTAAGACACCTCCGTATCCACACCAGGCTTGCTCTGGGTGTTATGGGTTGGTACAGCTCCTGAAACCCGCTCTCAGCACCGCGGGATGCAAGAAGGCAGCAGTAGCTTTAACACAACTCCACGGCAGCATGGCTTTCATAGTGTTTCCCCTCATTTCACCAAATCTGGGTTCATAAGGTAAAAGGTTGACGGCTCGGTATGGCTCCGCTCAGCTCAGCAATTCGGAGGAGTGCCCCCGGGGGAAGGCGAGATGCGTTATCCCCGCGCCCTGGCGCGTGTCCCAGGCAGGGTACGGATGAAGCCAGCGGGCTGCCAGGGGCAGATGGGTGTGCTGAGAGCTGTAGGCAGCCAGCAGGAGCTGGAGCGTGGATGAACCAGAACCAAGAGGCTCGAAGTCCCCAGGAGTCAGGAAGGGCACAGTGGGGAGCTGGCATGGCAGGATGCAGCCCCAGCCGTTTTGGGGTTTAGCATCTGAGTGTGCAGCTCACTCACTTGAATTTATGCGAGGCCTTTAGGTATGTCTCAGGCTCTCCCAGCAGAAAGCAATTTCCCCAAGTCCCCCGAGTCGCTGGAGCTGCGAGCGTCTTAGAAATCAGGCAGTGCTAGGGAACGTACTCAGGCCCTGGAATCTAATCAGCATTAAATTACTAGCAGAGCCCCTGGGCACCCTGCGACCAGCCCAATTAGCTGCCTCCCAAATGACTCACGAGCACGGGTCCACAGTCATCATGGGCCAAAAAGCCATTCCCAAGAGGCCGTTAGATATGACCACTGTGTCAAGAAAGATAAGAAATTTTAATGAGGTAAATATGGCCATTCTACACCACGTGGCCTCTGTGCCACAGGCTGCTCCAAAACATGTTTAATTTATTAATAGGGATGTATCCCGGGAAGCTAAAAATCAATCCTTCTGATCTACCATGGAAGTATGAAAAGCCGAAGCCTCCACTTTGGCAAGCAACTCCAAGTAATCTGGGGATGATTGTACTTAAGGGATGCCAACTGATGGAGCAAAGTGGGGCAGACTGGAAGTGCCTTTCTTGTCTCTTTTGCTTATGGCTCAAAAAGACGCAGGAAAATCCAGCTCCCAAAACTGTGGGAGATCCGTCGAGGCTGGGTGGGAGACACACAGACCCTAAATATCCAGGACACCGGTGAGAGGCACCATGCTGCTTGCCTGTTCTGCAGGTCTGTGCTGCCCTTCCTTCCTATGAACCCTTCCTAATGGCAGGGTTTTCCCTTCAGAGTAGGGAGGACAAAACCTCTACTGATGATGAGAGGATTGTCCCATGCAAGAAAATCAGAGAAAGAAAGAGCTCAACCAGTCAAAGACACCCCAAAGGTGGGAAGGCTTCCCAAAGGAAAGAGATGTAAAAAGCAAAATGGTTAGTGAGCTCCGCCACTAGTGTCAGCCATCAGAAAATGAGAGATCTTGTCCAATTCTTGCTAGTCTCGTGGAAAAAGAGGTATCCACAGGGAAATCTTTTTTTTTTTTTTTTTTTTTTTTTTTTTTTTTTACCTACCTTAGAAGGATCCAAAGGATCCCAGACAAGGGGCTGTCCTTGGATTAAAAAAAAAAAAAAAAAGGGGGATGAGCTGAAATCTGAGCTGTGCACAACCCTGCTTGGGCATCTCCACCTGTAGCTATTCTTCTAATTAACACCTCAGGTGTGGGAAGCATTGCCTATTTCTTCTGGGAAAAAAAAATATATATGTATATATATATGTATATATATATATCATCATCATCATCATTATCATTTCTTAGTGATAAACACCTTGAAATTGCCTTTTTCTAGAATGAAAATTAAGATGCCTGATCAAAATCAAGAGGAAACCAAGAGGAACCCTGCTCAGGAGATGTCCTTCCTCCTCCCAGCTTTCTGACCAGCCAAGTAGGGATAGTCTTCTTCTTTCTGGTTGCCACCATCACCTTTTTGGCAGACAGGGAAGGTGCAAGGAGCAGACGACCTCAACATTGATTCAGTGGGAAGGAGGACCCCATACCCCAGCCTTTTGTGGGGTCGAGAACCCCCCAGGATGCAAGGAGAGGACGAGGAAGCAGGAGGCAGTGTTGAAGGAGGCTGCACTGACCTGTGGGCTGTGGGACAGGTATGGCCTGGAGGCCACAAGGAATCTCAAGGGCCATCAATTAGAGTCGTGTATCAATTGAGCATTAAAAGATAGGGAAGATAAATTACTCAAATGGGCAGTCCCAGAGCCTGGAAGGGAAGATTCTCTGACGTTGATTCAAGAGGATTATTCCCTCTTTCAGGCCTGACCAGATGCTCCTTCAGCTCTTGGACATGTTGGACATGGACAATATCATTTTCAATTAGGTATCTTTGTCAAGGAGCCTTTTGGGTGTCTTGTATTACCTGCTCCTGAGATGGAGCAGTTTCAGATCATGTTTTTTTGTGGAATGTCCCAGATTTAGTCTGGATCTTTGCTTTAGAAAGTAAAGGTCCCTGATGTTTCATATATTGTGTTTTAATTTATTGCATCTGGCTCCACATCTCCATTACTTGGAGGTCCCTGGGCATTGACAGCTTGCAGCCTGGGCAGCAGGACGAGACAATGCAATGAAAAGAGAGTCCTGCCCTTCTCACAGCAGCCCCTGTGTCTGTGCCCACTTCATCCCTGCTTTCCCATTCCCTTAAACCTCCCCAAACCCTGCTTACAGCAGCCGTGTGCATGCAGACACTCTTCCTTTCCCTCCTCACTCCTCCTCCTCTCTCTCCCCCTCTGGCTGCTTGAGAAATTCAAACCTCCTTCCTATTAGGAAGAAAAAAGAATGTGCTACCAGGTTGAAAGGGAAAGCGGAGGAATGGTTTAAAAGGGTTTAAATTGGAGTTTTATGGATATTTCTCTCTCTCCTTTGTGAGCGCATTAAACTTTTCTTTCGTTAAAAACCAAGAGGACAGGAATGGGAAAGGAGAGGAAAGAAGGGAAAGAGGAAGAGGGGGGGAGGAAAAAAAGCCCTCAGATATTCATGTGTGACATAGCTCAGGGAGGTGAGACGTGCGGCTGATTTGCTTAATGCTGACAGGTCTTTCTTCTTATTGGAAAGAAAACACAGCAGGGATCCTAAAATGTGCCGTGTAAAGGTCCATGGCAGGAGCAATTCCAATCTTCCGTGGTGACACTGCGGGCCAGGTATTCACACAGGCACATCAGGGGAAAATAACACAAAAAAGTTCTTCACTCGGCTCCCATTAACCCGCTGCCTATGGTAATGTTGAGCCCGAAGCTGCCCCAAAGCTTCTGGTGCTCCCGTGCTATCCGGCACGGGGAGGTGCGAGTGTGTCGGGGGGGTGTGTTGGTGTGCCCAGAAAAAAAGGGAAAAGAGGCAGGAAAAAAAAAAAAAAAAAAAAAAAAAGGAGGAATACAAAAGAAGCAAGGTGGAGGGGAGGACAGAGAGAAAGCAAAGACAAAGAGGGAGGAAGTGGGTCTAAGAAAAGAAAGACTAAATGTATGTGGGAATTACGATGGAGGATGCTTCCCATCTTCCCTGATGGGCTCCTGGGTGAGGTTCCTTCAGGCTCACCCAAGGAGATGTCTCCAAGGTGAAGGTTGGGTGAGTGCCTGGGCATTTGGGAGGGTAGGAGATCTCTTCCCAGTGCCCTGTGCTGCTGCAGAGCTGTCCCAGGGGAGAAGCACCCTCCAGCCAGCCTGACTGTGCTGCCTGTCTCCTCTGATGAGCGGGTGGCTCGCCCGGGGGGTTGCACATTTGTCTTTCCTCGTGTCAGCTTTGCGGCCAGCAGGATGTGTCACAGCAACATCATGGCACATGAGCTGACGCAGCTGATGCCCCCCGATGCTGGGACAGCTGAGATGCTCTACAGATAAAGACAAGGCTCAAGGGCAATCGCTCAGCTGTGGATGAGGCCACGAGGAAGGCTGGTGTGTCACCTATCCAAGGGGAACATCCTCCCCTCTAATCTCCTCTTTATACCCCTTAGCACAGACTCATAGAATGGTTGAGGTTGGAGGCACCTCTGGGTCCTCCTGGTCCAACCCCTGCTCAAGCAGGGACACCCAGAACTGGGTGCCCAAGACCTTGTCCTAATGGGTTTTGAAGACCTCTAGTGGGTTTTGAAGACCTCTGAGGAGACCCCACAACTTCTCTGTGCAGCCTGTGTCAGGGCTCCATCACCTGCACAGCACAGAAATTGTGACCGATGTTCAGAGGGAGCCTCCAGTGCTCCAGTTTGCGCCCAGTGCCTCTTGATCTGACACTGGGCAACACTGGAAAGAGCCTGGCTCCATCTTCTGTGATCCCTTCCTTGAGGTATTTACAAATGTTGATGACAATGAGACTTTCAAGGATGAACCCACAGCTGGAGAAGTGGAGCTGGGAGCTATGTGCTGGTGAACCCAAGCTGATGACAAGGTACAAGCTGAATATATTTATGAATGGCCAGGCAGCCCAGCAGAAACAGCAATAATGAAGAAGGAACAGCATACAGCTCCTACCTGTAGGGTGAGCACCTACATCCTGCATCAGCCTTTTGGTCTCTCTGCTCTGGGTGAAGAGGAAGAAGCAGAAAATGAGTCAGATCACAGAGGTCTTTGCCCCATAAACAGTCCAAAAAGTGGAGTTTAGGTATAGCTTATCTCGTCCTAAAGTGGGCCTTGTTCAGACAAAATTTTCCTCACTGTCAGTGACTGTCCCACCACTTGGGAAAGTAAAGGAGCAGAGTTTCAGTCCTACTCCTAGGCAGCTCCTGTACACAGGGTTTGGGACACACACATTTGGGCAGGTGGCATTCAGGTGCCACAAGCAAGGGATCCATAAGGACCCGTGGAAGGGGTCCATGGCATGACCTTCAGTTAGCAGCTGGGTCTCTTTAGGAAGAATCTACCTCTGTCCCAGAACAGGAATAAACGAGAGATGTAGCTGGAAGATGTCCCAGCAAAGGAGTAATGTGGCAGCTTTAGACAGCAGGTGTTCTTTGTGCTGCTCACAGAGATATTCCTCAAGATGATCCCTCAGAGCCCACCAGTAGCAAATAATGCTGACCCTCTCCTGGACCTCACATCTCTGAGCTTCTGAAGTTCACCTTTCCTTCTCGCCTGGACTACTGCTTGTTCCTGCAGTTCACACCTGCCAACATCCCACACAAAGTAGGACATTTCCACAATCAGTCCTGAAGTCCTTTCGTTTTCCCAACCATATCTATGGGTGTGTGTCCTGAGGTACATCATTGTCTGCATGGAAAGATTGGCCCTAGAGAAACCTCATAAAGGAAGGGGAAACTCTGTCATTCTGTGGCTAAATAAGTCATTGAAAAAAGGCTTCTTGTCCTTCTTATTTTTTATTTTTTCCAAATTGTGGGTCCTTTATGTTTTCCTTTTGGGAAAGCCAAAATTTCCCTTGCATGTATGACAGTCAACGCCTTCCAAAACTCATTTTTCCCTGACATCCTCCAAGATTGCAGCTCTCTGATCCTAATTTGACCAGGAGACTCCCCTTTGACCCGTCCTTCTCTGCCCCAGCTCCTGCAAACCTCATCTCTCCCCTTGTACAGAGATGAGGTTAAGGAAGAAACATGGAAAAAAAACTTTCCCCCACAGCACTTTTGTATTGATTAATATTAGGTCCACTTACTCCCACTGAAAATCTCTGGGATGAATTTCACTGTGCAGATGGACAAGCAAGATGAAGAGAGGGACACGGGGTTTCTCGGATCCTAAGGAATTCCTGGATTCCTGGATCCTAAGCAGCCTTAGATATGTGACTCTCCCTGGGCTGCCCATGCCTCCTGCCTCCATCCAACCCCATCCCTGCTCCTGCCCCACTGCAGGGAGGTGTGGGAAGCTCCCCATCATCCCAAATTCATTGCTCTGTCTCCAACCACCACCTTGCTGTGTGTGCCCCCCTGTGCCCCAAACTCCAGGGAGCGATGCTACTGGGCAGCCCTATGCACCCCGTGCCACGGGAAAGGAAAACCCCTCTTGGCTCCTTCCTCCTCCTCCTCCCAGGAAAGCAGAGTCCTGTGTGGAAACGAGCTCTGCTCCTCTCTGTTCTTCCCCTCGTCTCTCCTCCCCTCTCCATCACACTGGCTGTTTCATCCTTTGAGAACTCCCCGCTTCTCCCTATGGGACCTGCTTTAAAAAACAAGGGGAGGAGGGGCGACGGGAGGGGGGGAAGAAGGAAAAAAAAAAAAAACACTCCATTGTCTTGTCAAAGGGAATAAGTGAAAAGTTGCAAGTGTCTCTCTGCAGGTTTTGGCTCCTGTGTGTTCTCCTTTCAAACCCTGCCAGCCTCGGGGGCTGTCATTTCGCCTTCATCTCAGTGGATCGACCCGTGGTCCCCCACTGCTCCCCCTCCCCAGCACCGCTGCGTGCGGGAGCTGCCAGGCTTTTCACGGCCACCGCCAGCTTGATCCTATTGACAGGTCTCTCCTCTTTGCTTCCCTTTCAAAGTAGGGGCTCGGGGTTCCTTCCTTCCTCCCTCCCTTTCCCCTTCCTTCCCTCCCTTCCCTTTCTTTTCCCGATTTTCTGCTTCTCAGAGGGGTGGTGCTGAGCAGCGACTTGACGAGGCCACACGTGGTGGAGCCGGGGCCCCAATTAGAAACCCCTCTTTAAGAGCGGCCTTCGTTTAGAGAGCGAGATTGGAGCTGTCGGAATATTAACGAGCTCTTGCTGGCATGGCTCTGCATCCAGCAGTGGGGAGGTGTGCAGGGAGGAGTCGTGCTTGCAGTGGGGATGATGCCCGGGGTGAGGATTTCCAGGGATGGAGATGGTGATGCGTAACCACCACGCTGGGCATGGTGTTGGCCAGACCAAGTCATCTCAGCCAGGGTGGGTGGACCAAGAAAATGGTCTCAGGTTGCACCAGGGGATGGCAAAATTGGGTACAGGAAGAATTTCCTCGTGGAAAGGGTGGTAAGCATTGGAATGGGCTGCCCAGGGAAGTGGTTGAGTCTCCATCCCTAGAGCAAATTACATTACGTTATATTTATAATATACATACTTTTTATATATATATATATATTATACATAATTACAAAACTACAAAGAATATAAATTTAATCAAAGTAGAATTACTTTTGTTATAAAACTCTTCCTGTAAATAATAACTTTGAAGGCAAGTGTGTTTGCAAGTCTTTTGGCAATATTCTCTGAAGAGAGTCTTTATTCTATGGTTGCAGCAAGAAAACATGTAATATACCAGCAAGTCAGGCTCAATTGAAAGAGTGAACAATTTTTTTTAAAAAAAGCTGATATATTCAGTCATATACTTCAGTTTACAAAGTAATAGTTCATGTACTTCTGAGTAGATGTGGACAAGGTGGACATGGCACTGAGGGACACAGTTTAGTGATGGGGCATGGCTTAGTGAAAGGACAGTAGGTCAAGCTTATGACTGGATTTGCTCATCTTGAAGCTTTTCTAACCTCGTGATTCTATGATTCTATGATTTGGGGGGTGCACCATGGCCACGTCACCCCTTTCCATCGGTCATCCCCCAGCCATGGGGTGGCAGCGTGGTGACAGCAGGCACGAGCAGTTCTGTCACCTCCTCTGAAAGTGGCCTTGGGGCTTTGTCCCTTGGGTGGCACTGGGCTTCCTCATTCCTGCAGCCCAGAGGCATTTTTTTTGGATAAGCAGCAGCAAAGTGGTTGCATGCTGTCAAGTGGCTGACGTTCATTCATCCATTATGTGTGTGATTGCAAAGATTGGCCCCAAAGCCAATCCACGGGCATGCACCAAGCCCTCCAAAAGGTCCCAAGTTGCATCTGCCACCCACTGCCCTCCTACAGGGTCCCTCCAGGCCTTCCCATGTTGCTGAGACACCTATGGGTGCAAGGGCCATGGGGAGGCAGGGGACAGTAGCTGAGACCCATTTGAGTTATTTCACTCAAACCTTAGCCCAGGGGCCTCCACACAGAGTTGAATTAATTCCATCCCCTAGCAGAAGCGGGGAACTGTAGGGAAGAAGTGGTATGAGGAAGACCAGGAACCAGAGCAAGAACTGGGCTTACAACAACCCCATGCAAGAGCTGCTCATGCATTTCCACCAGCTGACACACTCGGTCCCAAGGAAGACATAGGTTGGAGGCTCAGAGAAGATACATGACCATGAAAAGTTGGGTCTATCACAAGCAAAGTCCTGGAGAAAATCTGGAGAGCGAAACCTCATGCAAAGCTACAAGAATATTATGCGAAGCTACAGTGATATATACAAGCTGATGGCTTTTCACATTGGATCTGGCCAAGCCATGACTCAAATCCTGTCCCAGGAGAGCCAAGTCCCACATGAGGGACTCTGGGGCTTTTAACCACTCCAGGAGCATCCTGAGGACCTGGTGGGAACACCTCAGGCCAGCTGCTGGAAAGCTGAATCAAACACAGGGAGCAAGGTGAGAAGGATTGATCTTTTGGTCTGGCTTGTCTTTTCATAGAGTACAAAGGCAGGTGTAGCAGCAAATGTGGGAGGGAATACAGAAACAGAAAAATTAAAATAAAATTAATAAATAAAATAGAATAATAATTAAAAATAAGATAAATATAAAATGAAATAAAGTAAAATAAATATAAAATAAATGTGGTGATGAATTTTTGAACCAACGAAGTCCACAAAACAGCAAGGCCCCGAGTTCATGTGACTAATGAGAGCATTGCATTGCAGCAGAGTTTAAAAACTAGAGATATAGAGACTGGCAAAGTATGCTGAGATGGATAATAGCTTTATTAGACCTTTAGCACAGATAGCAGGTGGATTTTCAGCACACAAATTCTTCCTCGGATGTGAAAGAGAGGAAGAAATTCTCAGGTTAAAAAAAAAATTAATGTGTTGAGTGCAGTGGATTTATGTTGGTCAGCTGGACAAACTGCAGGGAAAAGGCAGCTGTAAGTGCAGACCAGAGGGGATATTGGTTTCCTGGGAGCAGAAGAAAAGAGGTGCAGGTACAAACCATGGACCACTACAGTTAGCACACGAGGAAATACTGTAATGTAGCTAGAAAAAAAAAATATATATATATACATATATATATATATTGTTCATGAATCCGTAATTCCTTGTCTTGAATCACTCTGTGATGGAAGAATCTAACAGGTCTGGCTCAAGGACCAGAACTGAGAGATGGGAAGCTGTTGGGGAGCATTCTCTTGCTGGAAGCTCACCAGGCATCACTCTTCTGGCAGGTGACAATAACCTGTCTTTGCTTGCAGGACATACAGTGCATTATTTTGGGGACTGCATGTTGCATCTCTGGATGCTCACAGCCTCTGGGTGGGAAGTCAAGCTGCTGGCAGTGGCGTGCCTCTTACCTCTCCATGGGGTATGGACAATAATTCTTCATCCTGGGATTAGGCAGTTTCCATGGGGATATGTGCTCCTGCACTAGTCCTTATAGCAGCTGCTGTCTGAGAGATGTCAGGACCCATCATCATCCCTTGCCATGCAGCAGCTCCCACGGATCCCAGGGAAAGACCTAACAAGTTTATAAAGGCAAGCTTTTAATGTCTTTATTATTTGTCCTATTAATACAAGAAAATAGCTAATAATATCAGCTAAAAAATGCTACAAAGGGGAAGTTGTCTCCTGTGCTATAAAGCTGTAAGAGTAGTCCTCCAGAAGCTATTTCTCCGACCCCACCACCTCATCCCCATTAAGCTCTTCCAGGCTCTTCCACAATCACATCTGAGCTCTCCATTGGGAGCACTCAGGCTCTGCCTGGCTCGAAGGATCTGCTTCGCCTCATCCAGTGGATTTCACGAGAAAAATCAGGGATGAGCATCCAAAGCACAGCCGTGTTTGCCACTTCCAAAAGCTCTCCTGAGCTACCCAGGGGTCTGCAGCACCTTCCATCACTGAAACAACATGGTGTGTGGCTCCAGATCATGGACATCCCTGAGGATGCACCATGTGGGGCACAAAGCAAGCCCCTAAATCCATGGGGCAGCCCCCTCCCAGCACTGCCAACACATTTAGAGCTGTGCACGGAGGCTGGAAGCCAGGCTCCAGCTGGGATAATGGCATCCAGCAGTTGCCTGCCAACATGAGAGACTGTAAGGAAGCAGGAAAAGGCACTTATCTACGCCTTGGAGATGGATTCAGATCACTGGTTCCTGCAGGGACACCAGTCCTCTCCATGCATGCTGGGAAAGAAGTTTCCTCCCTAAAGGATTGCAAACTGCTTGGTTCAGGCTTTACATGAGCTGATTTTGGGGGAAAACAGAGCCGGAGTGTATGTGCTGCCCTGGGCTGAGCTGTGGGCAGGGATGGAGGTTGCAGACCAAGAGGAGATTCGAGGTCTTTGTGTGAGGTTGTTGTGCAAAAGTCTCCATCAGAGACCTCTGGAGGGATTGAACCCAAGCCAAAAGCACCACCGTGTCCACGGGGAGCAGCCAGCAGGGACAGGCTGGTGGTTTGGGGAGCAGCCTCCCCAAAACACCCACAAGGAAGGTGGTGCACTGCTTTTAGGGCCGTGTGGTGGCCATTTGAAGGGTTTTTAATCCTCTTTGGACCACGATGCTGGTGTTGTCAGTTCCAACCCATGGCTTGAGGAGGCACAGCACTCACAGGATTTTTCAATGTTACACCTCTGGGTACCCTAACACCTCCTACAAGCCCTCTGCTACCTATTCCTAGAGATACCTGCAATGAGCCAGGGCTGCTCTCAGCACTTTTGGGAAGCCAGCAGCCATCCGTGGTGGAACTGCATGGGATGGAGCCAGCAGGGTGATGGGATGAAGCTCCCCACATGGAGCTTCAAGGCAGCTCCTGTCCCCTGCCCGTCCACAATCTCCAGAGATGCAAAATGGGGAGAGAAACCTGCAGCCCCAGCCCGCCAGCTCAGCGCTTTTGTGCTTTTCTTGTCAGGGAGGAAAAAAAAAATAAAAAATCCCCTTTTTGTTTTGTTTCCCTTTTTTGTTTGCTAATTTATTGTTTTGTCCTGAGCTCGTGCTTCTTGAAATCCCTTGTTCTTGATGCTCATTAAAATATTTTGCGGTGCGCAGGGGTACAGCTAGTTGCTGCTGCGTGCTTTTTGTATTTATTTTTCTCCCCTCCCCGCACACCCCCGCTACACAACCCCGCGGTCACAACGTCCCTGTGTTTTCCACACGCTTATTACCCAGAGAATCAAGGCTCCTTAGCAATTTGCGAGTCACTCCAAAGCAATCAATTATGCATCAAATGACTTTTTGATTCTTTACCTTGTGAGAGGAGAGATGGAAGAAGAGGCTGTCTTTTTATTCTTTTCCCCTCCTCTATATTATTATTATTTTTATTATTCCCCTTCTCTCTCCCTCTCTCTTTCTCCCCCCCTTTCTGTGCTCGATCAGGTCTGCCTGCTGGCATCGGGATTATGACATGATCAAATGGCTTGCTCTTAATTGGCAGCAGCTCCAAGATGGAAAGTAGACGGAAAGATTAAAAAGGAAAGGCCACAGGAGCTGCAGCCCTCGTGCATGGCTTTAGCAGCCTGCTGTGGTGCCAGGGGAGGTGGGGGGACAGGGCTGAGCCAAAGGGGACCCAGCCACCTTGGTGTGAGGGTGAGTGGGCAGACAGATGGGGACAGACAGACATGGAAAGCCATGAGGAGGTCATTCAGGATGATGCAGACAAGGAGGGTGAATGTGCAGGGAGCTCTTCTTCCCATCCTGGTGCTGGTCCAGCTTCATCTGCACCCGTGAGTTCAGAGCCAGCAAGTGACCTTGGGACAACGTGCCCACAGCAGCAGTGCCAGGGCTTCTCCTCCAAAGCCAACTGTGAGGATCTCAGACATGGGAAGTGGTTGCCCAGAGAGGCTGTGGGGTCTCCATCCTGAGATATCCAAGATCTGATGGGACGCAGCCCTGAGCACCCTGCCCTGCTTGACCCTATAATGAGCAGTGGAGTTGGCCACTCAGTCTCCTGAGGTCCCTGTTAACCTCAGCCATTCTCTTATTCTGATTTCCTTCTGCTGTCCACCCACCCACTGCATCTGTCACCATCTTCTGTCCCACCCTGACACAAGCACCCTAAACTGCACACACATGGCAGCACCCAGCATCACCTCCCCCAAGACTCATCCCCTGAATTTAGTGTGCTCCCCATCCAGCATCCCCCAAAAGCTTATCCCTTGGGTGTCAGCAAAGCCTTCCTATCTGACCCCACCATTCCTATCTGACCCCACCAGTAATCCCCAAGTATATTTCCTCTGTCTCCAAGAGACAGGACATGCCCTGGAAGATGGAGAAATCAAAGCCAGTGGGGTTTTCCTGCATAAAAGCTCTTCTTCTCCTCCCTCTGTTTAAACTCTGCCTCAGTGACAAGGACATCTCAGTGCTCATTTACAGCCTGGGCTCCAGAGCAAGAGTCACAGGAGGAAAAAGAAAATCAGGGTCCAACACATCTCACTGGGGTTCTCCAGCAAGATGTACAGTCCTGGGCTGCCCAAGGTCCCAGGCAGGATTTATCCATGTCCTGCCCTAAAAACTCAGAGGGAAAGCTGCCCACATCACAGCCACCTGCAGGGACTCCCCACCTGCCCTGCTCCCTGCAGGCACCTTCAGCAGGTGATGGGATTTTTCCTGCAGACGCTGACATTGCAGATGATTTTGTGCATGTCCCTCATGAACAGGCAGCAGGACTCACATCCTTGTCCCCTTTTCTTTTGCACTTGTGTCCCTGGATCTGTACATGGGAATTTGTGGCACTGGCCTGTGCTATGTTGCTTGCAGGCTTTGTGTCTTAACCTCTAAGTGAGAGATTCCCATAACTGGGTTAAAACAACTGCACAGGAAAATATATAATTTAAGGTGCCTAAAACAGCTGCCCATCTTTTCTCCATCCTTGAGATACAGGGCCAGCCTTGCACCTTCTTGTTCCAGTTCACAAGATGGGGTGATGATACCGGGGTTATTTATTTGCCAGGACATGCAAGCTTTTTCATACTCCTACTCAAAATAAATAAGTAAATACACAAAGCAAAACAAAACAAAACAAAACAAAAACAGAAACAAAAACAAAAACAAACAAACAAAAAACAAACAATAAAAAATAAAAAATAAAATAAATAAATAATAAAAAAAAAAAACAGAAAAATGTATTGTGTTAACTTGTGTTTCACCTCTAGGTTTTCCCATCACTTGACCATCACACCCCAAAAGGTGTTGAAATTTGATGTGCCTTGAACTTGGGGCTCTCCTCAAGCTAGTGAATATCATTTAAAAACTTCTCTCCTCTTGAAGATGGAAGCCAATAGAAGAAAAAAGCATCACCCAGCAATTCCTCTGCTCAACACCTATGAGACCATATGAGACCACAGCTCATACCAGCCCTTAAATGACCTGATAGGTATGATGAGTACTGTTTCCATCCCCCATCCCCTTGGCTCCAGACATCCCTGAGGATCTCCCCAGAGATAAGGGGCAGATAATGAGGCAAGAGGGCGTTGAGCCTTCATTGCCCATCCATTTCTATGACACCCCAATCTAGATGTTAATGAGCAAGTCTCAGGTCAAGCCTCAGGCTGTGGATGTTTTTTGAAGGACACAAAGAGGATCTGTTTTGGATGTACTGCCTCCATCAGCAGCATCCCTTTCAGCAAAGAAAGACAACAGCATCCTGGACTGCATTTGCAAGAGCTCAGCCAGCACTGCCAGGGAAGTGATTATTTCCCTGGATGTGGCGTTTATGAGGTCACCTGAAATTCTGGGTTGTGTCTGGGGGTCTTGGTACAAGACACAAACCAGAGCAAGTCCCATGGGGGCCACCAAGATGTGATGGAGACTGAAGCCCATGAAATGGCACCCTGAGTGAGCTGAGCTGGAAAGTGAAAGGAGGACCTGGTCCTTGTCTTCGCTACCCAGCAGCTGTTCATAAAGTAGATAACACCAGAATCTTCTCAGTGATGCACGGTGAAAGGACAAGGTGAGTAGTTGAGTTGCCAACCCCAGAGGTATTCGAAAAACCTGTGGTTGTGGTTTAGTGGTAGACTTGTCAGTGTGAGGTTAACTGTTGGACTTGATTTTTTGAGGTATTTTCCAACCTAAATGATTCTATGATTCTGTGAAAAGGGGTGAAAATCACAAGCTTCAGCAAGGGAAAATTCCACCCTGAGTATGGTCAGACCCTGCAAATGGGGTCCTGAAGCTGCACGTTCTCCATTGTCAGCTAGACAAGATCCTTTGTAGCTTGATCTAACTTTGAAGCTGGCCCTGTTTTGAGTAAGGGGTTGAACTAGATGTGCCAAAGCTCCCTTCAATCTAAACTACTCTGTGACTAATTTACCTTTCGTTGGGCAGATCCCACTCAGGCTACAATATAGCTCTATCCTGATGTCCTAAAATAAGGCACTAAGCAACATTACATCCTTCCCATCTCCTCTACTTCATTTGGAGAAGAGAGAATTGTGCATCTCACGGGAGGCTTGGGGGAAGCCTCCTTAGGAAATCAGAAGACAAACAGTAGAGGATCCAGATGTCAGGAAGCCTTCATCTGCTGGCAGCAAGAGGTCTTTGTAGGGTAGTAGACAGTGCAAGCAAAGAGAAAAAAAACGCGTTCAGAGGTAGTTCTGACTGCTGGAAGACTGGGGGCACCATCGAGCTGGGTTGTCCCTAGCCCTCAGCCATTTTGGCAAAGCACAGCATTCGCAGCAGCCAACAGCCTCCCCTGCACCACATCAGTAATTCCAGGATGACGCAGGGCTCAGGACAGAGCCAGCAGAGCATCCCCTGGCAGCCATAAATAGAAAGGAAGCTGCAGGATGAAGGGATCGCAAGCTACAGCTACTGTCAGCGTGATCTCTACAACACCCAGGTGCCCTCACTCAGGGACTACGGGATCGGAAGAAGCAGGCCAAAGGGAATAGCTCACGGGATAAATTTGGGAGTGATCAGGGTGGGACTAAGGAGAGGTGAGGTGAAGAGAGCAAGAGCAAAACCCAATGTGCATGCCAGCAAGGTTTTCACAAGAGAGGGCACTGCCCAGTTCAACACTGAGGGCTATGCTGAGGGCATGTTAAGGAGAACACGTCCATGGTTTTATATCATTGGGCAAGAGAATTTCGATGTGCCATGAGATCTGCAATAGGCTCTGGCTGAGTTAATCACAGTTTAACATGTCACACAGAGTTCTTCCTTCTTTGGTGAAGGTGCAATCAGACCTTGGCAGCAAGGGGAAGATCTGAGTACCGATCACTTGACGGAGTGATGAACCTGGCTCATCGGTGAAGGCACAAAGTCAGCCAGAAACTGGGGACTTCCACTTATGTGAGACCAGGAAAACCTTGAGTATAAATGGAGGGGGCCACACAGTGATGTCTGTGGTGCAGACACCTCCATTCATACCCACTCTCTATCCTTTCCATGCAGTCAGTGCCTTTATAGGCACTCAAATAGATGCCTACTTTTGGTAAATGTAGAGCATTTAGTTTAGGGTGTAGAACCTAAACTCCTCTCACTACCTCGATCAGCCTCTCTACTGACTGTAGAGGTTTGTAGACCTCCTAGTTCACCTGTCCCATATGAACTTAAAGTTGAGTAGAGTGAATCCCAGTCAAGAAATTGGGCCATCCCATGTGTCCAGCCACCAGACTAGCTTCATGCCTGCTCCCCAAGTCCAGAGTTACACGACAGAGCTGGCTGGCAGTGTAATTGCAATGAGATGCAAATATAAGGGTGCTGTCAACACACAGAGAGCCAGATGTGTGTCTTCAATTTAGGGCAAATGAGAAGGGATCTAACTCCTCTGGCCATCTGGGAAGGAACATGAATTTTACTTACTGGCAGTGAACGAAAATTCCTTAAAGAGAGTTTGGAATTGAATTATGCAGCAGGTTACCAGTGTCCCCCCCAAGACATCTGCTGAAGATGCAGTACCCTCTCCACTACAGAGCAGTCTTCAGAGAGGTCTGACGTTGGGTTGGAGGTGACATTTTTATTACAGAATGTGGAAAAGGCAGGATACCATTCATCATTCTCAATGCACAGAGCAGTCATACAGCATTTAATTAATTGTCTGATCAGTTTAGCTTTTCAGAAGTGGGTAGACCAAGCCCAAGGATGGTGAAAGTAATCTTTCCCATGTACAGCAGGTCCCGAGTGTGTTGCAGGCTGTACAGATATCTTCAGTGGGAATATTACATAGGAAACCCAAGTTACTTGAAACTGGCATTCAGAAAAAAAAAAAATGAATTAGCAATTCCTGCAATTTCCCAGGAATTCCTTGGGCCATTGGGGTGAACGACTGAGCCATGCGGAGAGCAGCTGTCCAAACACACATGGTGTGAGACTCTAACTAAGCATGAAGAAGAAATAAGGGCTATGGGGAGAAGCACGGAGAAAGCACATATCACTGCCATCCATATGTCTCTAACTCCCTCCCCAAACCTCAGAGCATCAGCAATGGTTAGTGCTCAGGAAAAAGGAGAGGATAGGCTGACACTGCACTGCAGCTGCAAAGGATCAAGACATAACGCGGGAGGAGTCGAGCTCCTGCTATGCGGGGTCCAAGGAAGGTGTGTGGCAAAAACTGATTACTTAGAGAACTGCAAAATTTACCACCTTAGTGGTAAATTTTGCAAATTCAAGTGAGAAATTTTCTGGGACCAATATTCCTTTTAGATCAACAAATGGACTTCGAGCATTCCACCCTGCTGCCTGAATGAACGTTTGACAAGGCCCAGGTAGATCACATCTCAATTTAAAAGCTCTGGTTCTGACCACTATGGGGAAGGTAAAAGAAAATAAATAAATAAATAAATAAATTGCAGGACTGGGGAGTAAATTAAAACCATTTAAATGAAACTTCTGAAAAACTGAAGTCAAATACACAAGAAGATTAATGTGAAGCATTGGATGCTCTCAAAGGACCTGCTCCACACATTGGTTGGCACACGAAAGGGTAGAAAATGAAATGTTTAACACCCCCATTCCACTGAAAAACTCCATGTGGAGAAAGCATTGGGAATATTTGGGAAGTTTGGTTCTAGCTGGTCAATACTCCTTCACATTGACTCATGCCCAAAAAATCAGTGGCATTAACACACTGATGCTTCAGTGAAAGAGTCGGGGGAAATTGTGGTAATATCAGGGGAGCTCAGAAGCATTATATACAGATTGCAAAGGCAGAAGACATCACTAGTATAAAGTGATTTCTGAAGTGTTGGCTTTGGACGGGTTCTTGTGAGGCACTTGGATGGGCTGGGCTCACCCTGTGCCACTGGCACTCATGATGATTCTCATGCACAATGGCTACAGTGAAGCTAATCCACGCAGAGTACTGGGGTGGCTGATTTCAGAGCCATCCTATGGGTTAATCTGTTATGCACATACCCAATTAGCTGACTGCCAGTCACTTTCCAGTGGCAATTTGAAGTTATCGACTTAGGCTGATTTTGCAAGCAGCAAACTTAAGGAGCATGTTATCTGCCTTCATGGACTCCGAGGCATCTGAGACAGGGGAAGCTTTCTAGGGTGCCCTTAAAATAAGAGAGAAACAAATTCTTGCTGACTGTGTGAAGCTTTTCTATATCACAACAGGATTGTAGCTAGAAATGGAGTTGTGAGATGCAGTGTGTTCACAAAGCATGAGAAAAGTAAGACATCAAGCCACGGACAAGATCTTGGAGAGCTATAGGAGATTATTTACAATGAGGTACACAGTGAAGACTGTCTAAGAGGATCCAGTGCCCGTGGGTAACTGCAGATGGCCAGGCACCACTGCGCTGGCTCTGCCCAAACCCACTTCTTCCTGTAAAAAAAAAAAAAAAAAAAAAAAAAAAAAGACTGTCATCTAAACACTCTGAGAAGGAAAAGGTGGAACCACTGCATAAAGCCAAGGAGATTAATTGTTCTGCATTACACTGCATCAGCCCTAGACCTCTAGTGACCATAGCCAGCATCTCAGCCCCAGGACCATCCTTCCCCATGCAGGTAGCAAAGCGCTTGGCCAACAGCACTCCAGCCCTTGCCAACCTGTGCAAGCGAGGGAGGCAAGCTGTCACCCAGCCCCATCATCCTGATGGACAGGAGCTTATATCCCACGCTGGACCCAGGAACCACCAATTCCAGCAGCTTATTCCAAAACAAAGTGTGCATTGAGGGGTTAGGTTTCAGTTTTTCCGGCTGTGAGAAGAAGAGGCTGCCAAACAAAATAACACTGACAGCTGCTCTGGGAGTCACGCGCTGCTGAGTAACCTCAGACCCTTTGCAGGGTGGGCTCCAAGCAGACACTGGCCAGCGGTGCCACCGAGCACCAGGGCAAGCATTAGTGGCAGCCAGGCCCGCATTTGGAGAGACAGAGCAGTCAGCCTACAAGCTGTGAAACACACCGCTTCCCCCCCAGCACCATCCTTCCCCCCTTCTGCCCTCTCCGTGATGCTCTCCCAAGAGACAGCACTTCAGGATTGCTGGTGGGGGCCTTTGTGTCACAGTGATTTTCACCAAACTAAAGGCTCTTGAAATGCAAAGTATTCGGAAGGGAAGGTGCAGAAGCGGGTTTTGCAGGATTTGAATCGTAGAGGGAAGCAGTCACCTTAAAGGGAATTTGCCTAATGTAGCACAAAGACAAAGAGGAAGCCCAATGCACTCTGCAGATCCCTCTCTCATCCTCTTCTTCATGAGCTGAGTTACTGAGAGGTGGTAAATACCAGCCATGCAACCCTCTCATGGCCACTACTTTGTTGCTGTCTCTAAATGAGCTCTCTGATTGCTAAGGAGGAACTGATTTAATGCAGATTACCATCACAGGGGACATTTCTGGGGTGCCATACTAGGGACTTGCACTGATCTTTGCCAGTTTTCAGGTCGAGTCATCACATGGCAAAGGTTTCAACCACAGTGGATTCATTCAGATCTACTAAAGCTCTGATAAATCCTGTACTCCAGCTGTTGAGCCCATAGCTACATTACGTTCAACAAGAGAAGATAATTTCACTCTTTCCATTGGATCTGCTAAATATCCATGCCTTTTATCACCAGGAACTCAATTCAGTTGTCCATGCAGGTGCTGTTGCAGATACCTCAGGGTTTCCTTGTTGACCTTCAGTTGGCAGTCCAAAATGACTCCAGTCTCCCATGGGTTCTCTGTGATAGCTTCCAATCCCATGCAAACATCTTGCATTTTGTAGGATATCTCAAAATCCAGCAGGAACCGTCTTTAGCCAGCTGGATGAAGTCCCTGAGAAATTGATAATTCCAGAGCAATTTACCAAAGCTGATATATGACTACTCTGATACTCCAGCTAGTTGAAGACCATGATGACCCAATGCATTAGCACTATTTAACCCAGCATCATCCTGTCTTGCTTTCTCTCATGCAGGTTTCCAGTCACTCCTTGATGTATTTCTAAGCATTGTTTTAACCTAGAAAATGGGGAGATTTAGGCAAGAGCTGAGATGAGTTAGAGAAATACTCTCCAGTTCTTCGTGTTCTTCCTCCCTAGTTAAGACAACCAAGTGCAATGTCTCCAGCTTGGGGCTGGTTTGAGTTGGGGTTGAGAAGTTTTCACTAGACATCTTTGATTCAAGCTCTTTCCTTAATCCTCAGTCCAAAACAGCATTTCTTGACTATTGTAGCTGTTCTAACTTTCAAAAATTAGACATCTCCAGCAAGCGGTTATCAGGAGGGACCATGGCAATATGTGATTTGTTCCTCATACCCCAACTTTCTTAAACTTCTCAGGTGTAAATTACCCTACAAAGGAGAGTCTGATTGTGGCACATTTGTATCTTATGGCTCTGAATCTGACTCTTTTCTTGAGATTTTCCTGCAGCAACAGGTGGCGTGAGGGTGGTCGTTCCATTTCTGCTTGGTGGTGAGAGTAGCCCATAGACTAATGACTCTCTTTGAGACACCTCCACTTTCCTCCCAAATTTCTGGCTTTCTTGCATTTGTGCTTTCCAGTACACGTGGCAATCCGTCCTCCACAATGGCAAATTAAACTAGGACAGGCAACGAGGAGGAGGTTCATGGAGGAGACTGTACCAGCGGTCACAGCTCTGAGAAAGGGCAGGATGTGTCCAAGTGGTCATCTGAATGCTCAGCTCTTGCAGCCACACGCACAATTACAGCATTTGGATGCCCAAACTTGCCATGCAAATGAAGTCCTTGGGTCATTTCCTTATTCCACACTTTTAAAGGAGATGGAGAGGTCATTCTCTGCTTGGGCCAACCTTAACCCTTGGAAGTCTGGAGAGGGCTAGCTGTCCTGGTTTGCTGGCCAGAAATGCATCCCTCTCCCACCACCTCCTCCCCGTTCGTCTTCTTGTTCTTCTCTTTGCAAAGTGGAGAAGTGAACAGATGTTTGCCTGCTTTCCCACCTAGCTCCCCCACGCCCCCCCGCTGGAGCAAGCTCACCTCCCCAGTGTGGGAAAGCCCCGGAGCAACCTCCTTTGCAACTCTGCAGACTCCGCGTCACCTCACCTGTCACACAAGCTGGTGACAAGGCAAGCAACAGCACGCAACCCGCCAACCACCACCACGAGCCAACGGGGGAGAGGAAGAGGGGGTGGCGGGGGCAAGCAGATGTACCACGAGTTGCTCCCCGAAAGCATTTTTTTTTTGCATCGGGAGGTGTGAAAGGAAGCCTGCACCTCCCTCTCCCGGCATAGGTACCATAGCAGCTGCCAATGGCTACAGGCCTACCACATCAGCCTTGCTATTTCTGTGAGATGTCAAACATGCAGCGCTAAGCAATCATCCCTCCTGCCATCTGCCAAGGTGAACGTGGCGTGTGGATATTAGATCAAACAACTTGACAGACTCTCATCTCCTCCCCCCCACCTCTTTTTTTTTTTTTTTTTTTTTCCTTTTTGAAGAGAAACAGGGGAGGGGAGGGAGGAAACACTGCCACATTAGTTCAGACTTGAGCCATTGCTATGGCTCTATGGCTATCAGAGCAGGAAATCCATTTAAAACTGGGTTCCTTTCACTTCCCAGCCAGGACATAAATGGGACAGGGCAGTGACTTCTGTCCTTGTAATACCATCAGCTTTCTGTGGGATTGAAATTGCCGTGTTGGCCCTAGAAATACCACCAATCTTAGAGGACATCTGTTGTTGGCTGGTATTGAGTCCCTGTTGAAAAGTTATGTCCATTCTTGCCTAGCAAGAGAACATTGAAAAGACCTGGACAATGAGAAAAGATGTAGGTCGGAGAGCTATCTTCCCCAGTAAGGAAAGGTGATAAACAAAAAAGCTGATATGTCTTCTCCATCACTGCAGCATAAGTTTCCCAGTTCCTGCTCTCTGGACTTCAGACTGCATGAATCTGTGCTTGACAGGCTCAGCAGTGCCCAATGGACCACTCTTCCCTCATTAAAAAGTGGAGTCTGAAGTGATGAGCAGAAAGGGTCTGCATGGCCACATTATGACATGTTCTTCAATAAAACATGCCGAGAAGAGATGTCTTCTTGTCTCCTTCCCAGTTCCTCATTGTAACCACAGTAAAGAGGGGAGGACCTGGGAGGAAATTTTCTTTGAAACCAAAGGTTTTTTGCAAAGGTTTAGGGCATCTCCAGACCTTCTGTGACATTTAGCCAGATGATACTTCAGCAAAAAAGGCTGTGGTTTTCGGAATCCCAACAGATGGTTTGCCATGAGAAGCCCACCATGTTCCAGCAACAGAAGCCTTCAGCTTCAACCCTATCTTGATTTCTTGGTCTTTATAGGCTCCAAATTTCTCTTGCCAAGTGGGACTCTATGACATTTCCAAAATAAAATGGCCATTAAAGCTTGGAGAATTGGAAGGATGATCAGTAATGGCTGCCAGAGGGACCAGTTGCATCTTCAGCTCCAGTGAGGGGTCTTTGCCAATGGCAGGAAGGACAATCTCTCACCTTCCTCTTGACTTCTTACCATATTCCACACCTTCCACACAGAGCCTTGATGGAGGTATAAAGTTGATTCCTAGCAGAGCTGCTCATGTCCCTGTGTCTGGAGAAGGAAAATCCTCCCGCTTGGCTTTAACGATGTCAGGTCTATCAATGCAGACCCAACTCATGGGACTGCAACAGACATCCCATATCCATAATCCACATGCAACTGAATTTTAATTGCATCCGTTGCAGTGCTAACTATCAGTTTCCATCCTCCCATCTCTTTTATCTTTTGTGTTCCTTCTGCTTCCCTCCCTTCCCAAATGCACACTTTGCAGCTCTCCTCATTCTGCCTGTACATTCCTGAGATAAAACAAAGTCCTCTGACTCTTTGTTCAAACTTTATGATTTGGGCATCAATTCCATAATGTATAGTCCAGTTTCCCATTTCTCCCACACTTCGTTATACATCTGCTACTACACTGTACGTACAATCTTTTCCAAAGTCTGCCCAAAACCTGCCTTGGAGTCCTTCTGTAAACAGAAGAACTGAAATTCCTACCATAACACCAAACATTCTGAAATTCCTATTATAACACCAAAAATGGCTAATTCTGATAAGGTACTGGAGCAAATCTCAACTATCTGAGAAGACTGAAGTATCTTTTCATAGCCCTTGTACAGCATTTAGTATTATACAGCTACGATAATATCTGTTCTAAACTCAGTGTATTTCATAAGTCATAGAAACATAGAACCATTGAATTGTTTTGGTTGGAAAGGACCTTAAAGATTATCTAGATCCAACTTAGTGCTGGGTTGCAACTCTTGCCTCATTCAGCAGGGGTAGTATGTAGGAAAATTAGTAAAGCCTAGGGCTAAAGTATGGCTAAAGCCATCAGCACATTGGTGTCTACAATGTGTTGAAGCCAGTAGTCTACTGAATATTTTACAATGCCATACCTAAAGAAAAAGAACAGTTTCTGCAGTCCCTCTGGGAACCCGTCAACTCCAGATCTTTAGGTGCAGCCATCAGATCACACACTTACCTCTGTTAATGATAAGTATGCTTCAAGCTTGAAAAAGAAGACCAACGTGATGGACTTCCTACCACCACTGAAGCTCGTCCTTACAACAACAGCCTGAGTTAGACTTTTGCAATATTGAGGGACTAAAGCTTTCTCTCTTCTTCTCCAGCATTCAGCTCTGAGAATATGGGTGATATACAAACCTTTTGTTTGCCTTGATCAGGGACTTGGAGGTGGTTTTACAAAAAATTCTCCAATTTGGTAAAAACAGACACTGTTCTAGAAAAGAAGGATGCTAGAGAAAGTTCATAGGGAAGCTTCTTCTATTTCTGCCTTGCCTTCAGATCTCAGATCTACTCACAGTCCATATAACTCAAAATCCCAGTGAACAGTATAGATTTTGGAGGACACAGTGGCCAAAGTAGACATTGGCTGGGAAAGGTGTGGTTTCCCATGGCAAATGGTGAAACATAGCCATTCACACTTCAGCTTTATTTGATGTAACAGCACAGCCTTTAAGGTTCATTTCAACGGGCACTGTTAAATGTAGCTCATCAGAGAAAATAAGTCAACAAAGTTAATTAGGTGAATTTGGGGTTTATCATTCACATCAGATATGAGGTCACCCACTCCTATGCAGAATCACAGTAAGAAAAGAAATAACTCTTGTTCAATCTGTGGGTAAGAATGAGGAATAAATCTAAACATTTAAAAGAGTATCCAAGGAGGAAAGACTGACCAGCAGGTACAGCTCCAGAGAAATGATCATGACTTCCCGAATCACCATGATTGCATCAGGTGCCAAGACTCAGACAGACAGCAGATATCTGAGAATATCTATGACTGATCCCAAATGCTCAGGGCTCACCTCCCCAAATCAATGAGGTGAGAAAGGCATGAATGTCTGTAAGGAAGGAAGAGTGGGGAGCCCCTAAAGTGAACAGGAGCCCTAAGACATTTTGGCATCGTTCTTCAGAGCATTTTACAAGCTCTTATCAAAGAGATTATCAACAAAAAAAGGAATGCAAAGCATCTTTGAAGACAGAGCTGGAGACCACAGAAGTTCTGCCCCAGGATGCCAAGGGACAGAGACTTTCTCAGTGTGGACAGCCAAAGAGAAACTCAAGTCCATTCTCCAGGATATGACATTCTTACAATGATTTGTCCCAGGTTTGAGGGTTTCCCACTGTCAAACATGGAGTGCTGGGATACCTGTCTTTGCCATGCATTGCTGGAAGAAAAGCAGTTGGTGGGAGGAGAGCACAGCAGCTCTAATTGCCATGAACAGCAGCCACTCCACACCCTCCAGTGATGCCACATCCAGTAGTAAATGTTGGGAACCTGAGGCCACCACGAAAGTGGGTGAGTAACCCTCTGGAAACACATATTTGAAATCTCCAGCCCTCTTTGCCAGCCAGAAGAGGAAGAAAACTAACCTGGGGCTACTAAAAACCTAACTGGAGATCTTGGATGGGGGAGCTGCACATCTGAGCCCTTCCCCTCCCTGGCTTCATGACAGCAGCTGAATCCATGACGGATGGAGAGCATCCTGGCTGTCCTGGCCATCCCCGACTGTAAATCAGGGGCCTGTCAGAGGAGTCGGCCCTTTGGAGAAAGAGGGGCAGATAAATCAATCCCGCCAATCGACAGGCTTGCACTGAAATGCATTGTTGGTTTATCAGTCAATAGTTATCGACCGGGATCATTTTCCCAGGGTGATATTCTGCTCTCGGAAGAGAGCCCACAAACCAGTGGAAAAGTAGGCTGTAAAAGTGCTCAGAAGCACAGTGAAGAAAATTGGAAAGAATGGTTAGAGAGGAAAATGTAACTGGGCAAATGGGGAGAAGAAGGACACCTGGTAAGGATGTAGGTGAGGGTTATGGATGAGGAGGGATGGTGAAAGGAGAGGAGACAGAGCATGATCTGCACTTCTGATGGATGCTAAGAAGATGGCTAAGAAGAGTCCACACCTGCTTCATATACTCTTCTCCAAAGCCAGTGAGGAATCCAGGAATCCCAGTTCTCCCAGTGCCCTCTAGCCACTGAACACTGGCAAAGCCTGGGGCTGATCCACAGTGAAGAGAAAGTCTGCTTCTGCTCCCCAGCTTGGTTTAGACAAACAAAGAGGGGACAGACCTGTGGGGGAAGCCAGTGGGAGGATTTTCAGCTTCTTCTAAAGACTCTGGAAAAAAATGTGTACCCCCATGATGCAGAGCAAAGAGGCTGAAGGTTGCAAGGTCAGGCACCAAAAGTTAGGATTTAAGGGTTATATCTTTGCACTAGTGTCTCTTTTCTGGCACTGAGACCAGCTGATGCCCATAGCTCTAAATTCTCCATGCAGAGTGGCAAAAAGATCAGTCCCTGGGGAGTACACCGAGAAAAGGCTGGGGTGGTGTTAGCAGTCTGGGGCTGCATGCATGCTAGGGACCTCTACAAACCCAACAGCTTCAGTGTGTAAGATGTTCCTTCCCAAGCTGCTTGGACCCTGCCTGTGCCTATGGTGATCAGACCACAACCTTTTTTTTGCACAAAACTGCTCCTTTCCTGACTGCAGAGCCTGGCCTGTACCCACTTGATAACAAAATGCTCATGGGGCTGTTTCCTCCCAAGCGTCGTGGTCCCATCTATTATTTCCTGTCCATGGTATGACCCCTGGTCTGAAGGCAGAAATATTAATTTCCTCATGAGCTTTGCTCCACCTTATCTGCACTTATCTGCTCAGCCTGGAGAAGAGGAGGCTCTGGGGGAGTTCCCCCATGTCCCTGTGACCCTGCAGGGAGGTGCGAGAGGCCGGGGCCAGGCTCTGCTCAGGGGGACCCAGGGCCAGCAGCAGAGGTCGGGTGGGTGCCAGAGCCATGGTATAAGCCACCAAAGAGGTTGTGGACTCTCCTCTTTGGAGAGAAGCAAGATATTTTATGAACTCTGCCCTAAGCAGCCCCCACACAAATCCCACTCCAGATTGCAGCAACTTGTGCTACCTCCCAGAGGCCCCCAGGCTCCCATCTTGCTCCCACCCCGTTCCCGTCTCAGTCAGTGCCTAAATCGGCTCTTTGGGAACCCAGGCTGCTCACGGTTGGCCACTGCCCTGTCTCTTTTTAATTGGAGGCTTAATCTCCTGCCGGCTATCATAATGCGATTGGTATCACCAGGCAGTTTGCGAACGGTTAACTACCCGTGCCGTCCGCAGCCCATTAGACACATGAAATCTGCCAACTGCTTGCATTAGTTGGAAAAGAGTTTCACAGAGAGGGAATGGAGCGACTGCGGGCGTGAGGGAGGTGGGAGCTGGGCAGTGATGGGGTGGGAAAAGGACTCTGGGTCCCGTCCCTGCAATGCCATTAAGATGTTGATCCCAGGGGGGACAAGATCTGGGGGTCTCCTTTGTAAATGTGGGGGGAAAAAAAAAAAAGAAGATAATAAAGAATATGGTCACTGGAAGCAAGGTTGAGTGGTCCAGGACTCCTGTGTCCTACTGTCTGCTCCTGAGGGATTTGGGATTAGCCATGGGAATCAATGTCTGGGGTCCATGCAAAGCTGGGATGTTTCCACCACTGATCCATCAGCGTTGTTCTGCCCACGTCTTTTCCTTCTCTTTACAAGTGGCCTGATATTGAACCTGAGTGGCAAGGCTGGAAATGATGCAACTAGGTTTTCTCCTCAAGCTTTTCCAGCCCATTGATATGAAGGTGTTCGTGCAAAGGAGCTCTGGTTCTCTCTGTCTCCGGCAGACCGGGAAGCAGGGCTTCCTAAATGGCCTTTCAAATTGCGTGAAAAATGGGGCTTGTTCTCCTAACGTCACAGATCTCAGCACAGCCCTCCCTAAAGCCCTCACAAATGAACAGCTTCCCAACGCGAGCGCTTTAGGGAGCCTAGCCCTGATCCTGACAGCCCTTAGTTTTAATGAGTGAATAATTCAGATGAAAGAAGCACTCCTCACGTGCAAGAGATTGCAAGGGAAAAATTCCGTGTGCTGGCTGTACACATCTCCAGTGAATGTCCTATTTTCCCAGGCTGAAAGCTTATTAATTTAAGTCTTCTCCTGTAAGGTTCATCCAATGCCATGTTTTGATTTCCCAAAACAGTGGCTTCCAAAATCCAGTATCACTGTATGGCTTCCCGGAGAAAAAAATCACAATTGCTTTTACGTAAATTAGGGAAGCAGGTGGAAAAACATTTGGTTTTGTTGTCATTGTAATGAAAATGCCATTCTCCTTTGAACTGTCTCCACAGCATTTCTACTGTGCTAAGAGCAGGGTTGGAAATTTCACCTCAGAAGGTAAAAGGTGTTAGATAATTATGGTCAGGGCTGGTCAGGGCTGATTTTTACCTTTTTACCTTTAATACAATGATTTTTCATCAGCAAATGGCAGTTAGTGAAGACAGACCTCACCTGGTGCTTAGAGCATCCCTTCCCAAAGACCCTTGATGATGTCCTTGGGATGGATTTGTGCCTCCAGCATCAGTGCCTGTGGCCAGCAGGCCAAGGACAGGGAACCACCCAGCTGGGATAGTGTGGTGTTGGGCTCTTTGATGATCTTTTTGTCACTGTAAAATAAATGTACATGCGAGCCAGAGCTGTCTAACACACATGGATTATCCTGCTCCTTCTCCCTTTCTGTCCTGCATGGCTGTACACCCATGTGGGTGTGGGCCTGGGTCTTTCACTTGTTTTGCCTAATTTATGTCCCCTTTGTGGAGAGTGCAAATGACAAGGCGAGCAAATCCCGTAGCAGCCTCTTAAACAACTCAATAGAGGGGACAACATTTCCATTTTATTGTTGTTCATAAAATTTTATGAGTTGGAACTTGCTATTTTTGTTCCACAGGATGGAAAGAAGTGGTCTTTTTATTATTATTATTATTATTGCAAATCTGCAGTCACTAATGGAACAACTCATAATTGCTTGAGCCTGACTCTTTTTTTTCTGCAGGGAGCTGGGCACCAGGGTGGGACAGGTCAGAAGGGAAAAGGGAAAAGAAGACGTCCCACCTCCCTTGAACATCCCGCATGTGAGTTGCTCTTTTATGCAAAGCTTCCAGGGAAGATTCAGGACCAAACCTAACTTTTTCTGCCAGGCTGCATGTGCATGTAGGTCTCCCTGAGACCTAGGAAGGAGGGATATTGTTTTACAGCCCATAAGGACCATCCTGAGAGGTTGAAGGAGCTCCACAACCTGCCGTGCCATTGCCTACACGATGCCCAATGCACCCAGAACTGCCAAATTGCACGCAGCAGGCAGGGCAACCTGCACCCAATGTATAATTTCTACACTTGTTTAACTCCCAAATACCAAAAAAGCAGGCATCTCCCATCACCCAACTTCCATGAAAGAGAGCTGCCATAGAAGAGAGCCCAAGCAATGAAGTGAAATTAAATCCAAATTGACTATGTGGCAAGATAGGCTATAAATTGTCGTTATGGTGACCAATGCCTGGGCATTTTCCGACTGCCTATTCATCTTCCCCTTTGATTAAAACATCCTGTGCTAATTCCATTTCCAAAGCCCAAGTTTATTTACGCATAATCAAATTAATTACATTCCCTTGTTCGTTAATGCATTCACATCTCCCAGATGAAAATGCAACCCCAAGGTTTGACGCCGAGATGTGTCTGGCAGGAATGTGGCATCTTGGGGAAGTCCTGGGGAGTGGGGAAAGGGGGATAAATCACTTCAGCCTGACTCCCCATGCCTCTGGGGTTGGTTTTCACTGCAGGCATAGCTACAAGGAGTGTTACCCCTTCACATTATCACCATCCACACAAACCTTCTCACCCTGTCTGAAGGTGCTTTAACTCCTGAACTGTTAGCATGCTGAAGACATCAGTGTAAATTCAATATCTGCTCCAGCTGGTGACCCATCTCAAGGCTGCCCATCCTCCTGTGTCTTCCCATGGTCCCAGAAGCTCTGGCCTCCCCTGGCCAGCCTGGCCCAGCAGCAGAAGACACTTCACCAGGCTTGTTATGAAGAGACGCAGATCTCTAGGGGATAATGGTTGGACCAGGGACTTCTAGAGCAACTGGGGAAAAAAAAAAAAAAAAGAGCCATTTGCAAGCACATTTTCAGTGCCTGCTTGCAGACACACGGATATTTCTCCTGGAAAATAAACAAGGGGACAGCTCTGGAGGACTCGTGAGAGCCACTGGAGTGCAAGACTTCTCCCAGCCTCCCTTCATCCCTTTCCTCTCCCTCTTGGGCTGCCAGGAGTGAGCCAGTTTCTCCTGGGAAGGGGTGAAAGCTGCTGCAGAGCTTTGCCACTTGTTCCAAAAGCTCTCACCATGCCACCAGCTCTGGCAGGACCCTCACCCAGAGGACTCTCCCCATGATCAGGAGACTGTCCCCATGGACATCCCTCCTTAGGCACGCTCCCCCACGCTCCATTTCCCACTGCACTGCACATCTGGGTTCTCCACTAATCCCCCCGCCCTCCTCAATACCTGTGCTCGTCTGGGTGCTTGAGAGGATTTGGAAATATAATTAGACGTGATGTTGCCCTCGGAGTCAGAGACGGGGCCTGCGCGTTGCAGGGCAGCGGTCAGCAGAAGGAGCGAAGAGGAGTCAATTTAGCACGGCTTACAGTGCCGTTCCGGCTGATTAGGGATTTGATGAGGGAAGGGGTTTGATTTTGGCAGCTGGAGTGACAGAAGCCTTACGGTCAGTTGAGATCTTGTTTAAGGAGGGCAAGCGGATCTGCACTGGGGACGACAGATAGGGAGGCAGGGAGGAGGAGGAGGAATTGGTGGGGTTCCCTGTCCTTGTGGTCCTCTCTGCAGCCCCCTGACCCCATGGGGAAAGGGAAAGGGAAAGGGAAAGGGAAAGGGAAAGGGAAAGGGAAAGGGAAAGGGAAAGGGAAAGGGAAAGGGAAAGGGAAAGGGAAAGGGAAAGGGAAAGGGAAAGGGAAAGGGAAAGGGAAAGGGAAAGGGAAAGGGGAAAGGAAGAGAGAGAGGGAAGGGAAGGGAAGGGAAGGGAAGGGAAGGGAAGGGAAGGGAAGGGAAGGGAAGGGAAGGGAAGGGAAGGGAAGGGAAGGGAAGGGAAGGGAAGGGAAGGGAAGGGAAGGGAAGGGAAGGGAAGGGAAGGGAAGGGAAGGGAAGGGAAGGGAAGGGAAGGGAAGGGAAGGGAAGGGAAGGGAAGGGAAGGGAAGGGAAGGGAAGGGAAGGGAAGGGAAGGGAAGGGAAGGGAAGGGAAGGGAAGGGAAGGGAAGGGAAGGGAAGGGAAGGGAAGGGAAGGAGGAATGCAGGCAGACAGGAATGCAGGCAGGAGGAAAGGAAGGAAGGAAGGAAGGAAGGAAGGAAGGAAGGAAGGAAGGAAGGAAGGAAGGAAGGAAGGAAGGAAGGAAGGAAGGAAGGAAGGAAGGAAGGAAGGAAGGAAGGAAGGAAGGAAGGAAGGAAGGAAGGAAGGAAGGAAGGGAAAATCTTCAAAGCATCATGAGCCAGGAGGAGTAGGGGTGGGAGAGGACACCCAGCCTTGCACAAGGCTTGTCCTAGTTTGTTCCTCCACTTGGAGGAGATCTTGAAATGCTGTCATGGCTTTGTGCATAGTGAAGAAACAGCCACGGAGACACAAGTGTTAACATAATTTAGTGTAACCATGAGCCAGTCTCTCGGGGGATGTCCTGGAAGCTGACATGTTGTCACTTCAGTGGCGAAGGGTGATGGAGAAAGCTTCAGATGTTCACTAGAACACTATGTGAGCCACATGGCTTTGTTTGGAGGCTCATAATGCAAGTGTCATGAGTATAGCCACAGCACTCTTGCAGACACTGAAGCAGGACTGTTAATTGCAGTTGATGAAAACAGGGAGAGATTTGTACCCTCCCTTTGCTTCTATAGGTAAGAGACATCTTCAGACACCAGGGAAGCTCTGCTACAAAGAGCTCTGGTCAGACAGAGCTGCTGAAAACAGCACCTGCTCTGTTTTTGCATTGTCACGTGGAAATTAAGTGACTTCTCCAGGTGCCCAGCCAAGGCTCCAGGTGTCAAACCCGATCTGCTAAGCCCCACGTCAATTCCCAATGCATGGGACGAGCCCTCCTTCATTAACAAGTCACCCAGCAGCTTCTGTAAAATAAAATTATTTGAAGAAAAATCAAACAACATGGTCTCCTGTTCTACAGGAGAGGGAAGCTTGTCTTTAATGCAATTTCAGTATTTCTAAATGTCTGTGGACTTCATCAGCCTCAATACATAGCACCCTCTAAAACACTCACACAAGGGAAAGGATGCTCAGGGATGGAGGCCGGATGGGGTACATCACCAGGGGAAATGCTCAGCCTCCAAAACCCCAAAAAGCAAAACCTTCACAGTGCCTGGTGCCAGAATGAGCCCTCCCCAGCACCCAACAGTGCTAAAATGAGGCCAGAACAGGTTCTGTGGGGAAGTCAGCAGGAGAACAGAGCAGGCACGACTGAGCCTTTCAGAAAGAAAGAAGCTGCAATCTCCAGCCAGAAACCAAAGTCGGGGAATATTCTGTGTTAATAAACAAAATGAAAGAGAAAGTTAAAACCATCATTCTCCCTGTTATACTTGTGATGTGTTTGGCTTTCAATTCTCTTTGACAATCCGTAAGAAATTAACACCATGAGATATACAATTATTGTCAGATGTGAGCGGGGCAATCAAAGCATTTCAAATCAATGTTTTGTCAACAAAAATAAATGAATGTATTTGCCATGAAAATTCCCACAAAATATTGGCCCTTTTTCCCCCGCAAAGCTAGGAATCTCATTTTATATCAGCTCTGAAGTTCCTTTTCATCTGTCATCATATCTTGAAACGATAAGAATTACTCTCAGTAGGGAGTTATTTCTTTGCTTCTTTTTCAGCACGAAATAGAAAACACTTTAAAAAAAAAAAAAAAAAAAACTAATTTGAAATAAGCTTAATATCATCAGTGAAAATTCATCATCAGAACAGAAAGATCAAATCTTTCCACAGCTCATAATAAAGCAGGGAGCTCTCACCTGGTAACTGGTGCCTACCAGCTTCCAAATGCAGCTTCAATATAATTAAATAATAATAATCCAGAAGATACAAAGCCAGGGATCCTGGAGCAGTACTTAAAACTGTGCCACCTCCATTTCAGATGGCTGAATGTGAATGTGGGTAATTTATTTGATTAATTAGCTGGGCAGGTTTCTAGCGACCCTCCGCTGCATTTTCTAGAGGCTGCATCCAAAGCCCACTTAAGCCAGTGTAATAAAATCTTTTGACTACAAAGGGCCTTCAGATAAATCCATGGGCATGTGCCAAGGGTTAATTTTGGTTTCAGCTCAGGCTGGGTCTACTCCACTGCAGTCCCCGGTGGTTTCACTGGAGTTATTCCAGATTATCCAAAATGAAGGTTAACACAAACCAGATTTGGGAACGTGTACATGACTGTGCAGAGAAGAGATTTTTCAAAGACACTCAGAGACAATCCTTGTCCTGGAGTGATCCTCCTCCAGTCCCCACTCCTCCCTGGAATTTTTCCTGGATTTTTTTGGGACATCCCTTTAGAGCCATGATCTCATTCCTCCCACCTTCCTAGAAATGCCCCATCTGATGCCCTGAACATGCCTGTTTGCTGCCATCTCCCCTGAAATTAAAAAAATCTTGTGGGGGTTGGTAGCTGCGCTGGGGCGGTGTGTGGGCACCCATCGTCCCCAATGCACCTCCATCTCCCCCAGCACCCTACAAGCTCCCAAATGTCTTGGAGACCTGACTCAAATGGAGAGGGAGGATGGAGGACATTGTCCCCTTCTGGGGACACATCCTTCAGGTCATGGCAGGTCCTGAGCTGCTGCTGTGTTTGGGGATGGCCATGGCGGATGGATGCAGGCAATCATGATGCCAGCACACATGCTGCTGTCCTTGCCACAGAGACAGCTCATTTTAAGGTTTCTACTCACTGTGTGTAGTGGTTTGAGAAGGAAGGAGGGAGTCTTTATCTCATTTTTATTTCTTGGGAGGGAAGGAAAAGAAACCCCACAGCCCTCCTGCACTACATAGCAGGGATGGGAGCCGCGTTCCCACGTCTCTGAGCCCAGGAAGGTAATTGCCTCTCTCGCACCAATCCCTGAGAAACCTTTAATATGTGTCTCTGCCAACTTTGAGGCCTTGTCCAATCTTGACAAATTGTAGTGGAACAAATCCTGTTTGGTCGTAATGCAGCGATTCAAGGGAAGATGGGCTCAGGAGAGATGGCAGGTCCCGCGTAGCCACTTAATGCAGTCGGGCTGGGGGTGCTCAGCAGAGGCAGCGCAGGCTGCTCAAGAAGTGTCCCCCCGTGTCAGGAGGGAAGGGTCAGGATCCCACCCCAAAGGGTGCCCCCATCCCAGCCCCACAAGATGCTGGCAGGGATTCCTTGGGGACAGCAAGCGGGCTGGGTAATTCTCCCCATCTCACAAAGAAGCTGTGTGGTGTTGGGCATTCCCCCTTGGCACATCTCTTGAGGACCTCAAACCACCCTCTCTCATCTATCCTGGGGGTTATTTTTAATCCAAGCCATCCAGAAGAGATGCCTGGGGCAGGAAGACACATTGCCATCAATTGTTGGTCTTATGTTTGGCCGAGAGAAAAAGCATCCTTCAGATGCTAAAGTTATTCCCCAAACGAACCAGGGGCTTGGTACCAGGTCCTAATCCCACTAGTCGGCGACTGAAAGACAGCAGAAATACCCTGCTAGATCCAGTCTTATTCTTTATCCCAAAAAAGGCATGAATTTGGGGAGGAGGAGGAAGAAATTTCACATTACCATATATACAATCATATCCATATAAAGCTGGAATTTGATGTTTGATCATTAAAATTAAGACCACAGGGCTGACAGAACACAACATGTTAAAGGCAGTGACAAACTTGGACTTCTAACAGCCCTCTGCATACAGGTATAACCTATTTGCCAGGAGATAAATGTTAGTCCCCAGTGCAGAGCAAATAAAAGAAAATCCAAAAATGTACCACATCAGGAAATTGACAGGGAATAAGCTGTTTTACTAAATCTATGACTGAAAATATATCAGCTGAGTGATACTGCTGGTATTAGACTGGGTCACAGTTTTGAATTTCCTATCCTGCTTCATCCCAAATCAAGATATATATATAGAGAGAAAAGACATGCACAGATTCTTACATATGTATTTATAATTATATTTTTATGTATGTCTGTGGGTGTATATATAGATATATATACAAAAGAAAAATGTTTGAGAAAGGACCAATCCTAAAAATATTTCTTAAGACATTCATGCTTTGACTTCTGAGTATATTGAATTGTATCGGGAATTATAAAATCAAAATGAACCTTTCTGACTGGGTGCAAATGCCACTGTAATTCCTTGTGAATCCTAGAATAAAATCTATGTCTCCTTGCAAAAGTTGCTCTTTTTTCCCAATTTCTGTTGAGTTGACCTTTCCCAACCAATATCTCCTATCTGAAGACATTTGATAAGTTCAGTTTACTTCCCTGGTACAAAAACTTGGTTACTCTTTTAGTAGTTTAATGACTTGTGTTTTTTTGTCGTTGTGGTTAGTTGGTTGGTTGTTGTTTTGTGGTTTTTATTTGGTTGGTTGTTTTTGTTTTTGTTTTGTCTGTTTTAAGCAGAAAATCAAAAAGACAACACATGTTCTTATGGTTTTCAGGCAGGCCCATTTCCCCCACAAAACTTATCTCTGCCTCAGTTGGACAAATTCTTCCACCACCAGACCCATGCAACAAACATCACAGCTATGTCAGAGACCAGGATTTAACTCTTCACTTTACCTAACCAGTCAGCAAGAAGGTTACACCAGCAGCAAAACCTTCTAACTGCTCGTTTACACCATTTTTTCTCCCTCAGTTTTCAGTCCAACAGTTAAATAAAGATCAAGGTTTACCTGAACATATTTGATTTCCTGCAAATCTTCGCTCTTTAGTTTCTGCAGAGAAATTTCTGTTGCAAGGAAATTGTTAAGAGCGTGCTTTTTGCTGTTTCTGATTAGACAGCAAGGTTGGATAAGCACGTAGGTAGAGCAAACAAATCTGATCTTACATCTCCTCCTCAAAAGTGCTGGTGTTGGATGTTTGGGGAAAAAAAATATTGAAAATATGGCAAATGCAGAGATATCCTTCTCTGGACAGGTCATCCAAGCTCCCTGCAACAAGCAGGTTAAAGATTACCAGAGCTGGGTGCTGCCCTGAGATCTCACTTTCCAGAGACAAGTTTCTGCTGAAAAGTGAGAATATTGACTATTAGGAATTTGATTAGCACTTTTTTTTCAGGGGAGATTCTGGAAAACAAGGATAATCACAGCTTGAAAAGCTCGGTTTTGCACACATATTTCTGCCTGGGGATTTCCAAACGAGAAACAACTGAAAATGAAGCATGCAAGCAGGCGAAGCAAGTTTGTTTGCAGTGTTTTGTGCTGCAGAGGTGTGGAGTCTTTTAGGGGTTTTAGGGATCTTTTAGGGTATCTTTAGCCCTGGTACAGGGGAGCCTGTATTGCCAGAGCTACAAATTGCAACAAACCAGGCTGTTTTGCAGATGTACCGGAGAGCAGAATTGGAGCACCTGACTGCAGAGCAGTTTTACTTATTAGCTTGTGGTCAAATGCAGTGCAATTATGTGGTGAGATATTGGAATGTGGGCTGAGCTTTACCCACAGCAGTGCTATTTGTTTGAAACCGAAAGCAATCGGAAGGAAAACAAGCTATTTGGCCACAGACCATTGAAAGCAATAGGCAGTTACAAGGTCAAAAGCTTTGGCTGGCTGCAGTGGATTTAGAAGAGAGAGGAATCTCCCATAGCATTTATGGAACTCAGGCACTAAAATAAATACTGGAGGGCAGAGCTGGTGGATATTGCCCACAAAATTGAGGCACTGTTCATTGGCAGTGGAATGGGTGCATCTTTCATGGCTACATGCTTAGCTCCATCTCAACCAAAGAGTCTCACCACCTTGAATAGAAATGTGATATAAAATATATTATAGGTTGTGTATGTTCAGTGTTTACAGGGATAAGAGAAGGGGTAGGAGATTACGTCCTTTTACTCCATGTTCCTCATGCTCTTCGGCACGAGGGTTTGGGGAAATATCTGAGGAGCTCTCCCAGGGGAATGCCAAATCCACCTCCATCATGTCTGCATCCTCAAAAACATGGGGCTCCAGGGTTAACTCCAGGTTATCACCTCCAGATCAAGTATCTCATGTTTGCTCTGCATGGACCTGTTGGTAGAGTCCTGGTCTCCAGGCACCCAAAGAGAAGCAAAGAGGAAATAAAGACACATCTCCCAACCCAGGTACAGCACTTGGCCAGGGTTTTCTTGGGTCTCCCAATGCTTGAATCCCACAAGCTTTCTCAAAAAGAGGACTTGAGCATTAGGAATTAGACACCTAGAGGACTGAAAAAGAGATTGGGCGAGAAAAGTCAATGAACTGACACTCTCAAGAAGTGTATTGTACATACTTGACCTGTCTCAAATGTCTATCTGCAGTCCTGGGGTGAAATACAGCAGCCCTGCTGTCCCTGGTCTAAGCAAAGGACACATCAGGCAGCATCAGACAAGGAATGAGAAGACAACCGAGTTAGGCTAACATGATGGATGAGCTGGAGAAAATGGGAGCAAAGGCTGAGAAACCTCAGCCATGCTGAAAAGAAGTCATGGCAAGCCCAGCACAACCCTGCTCATCTCCAGCTCTGGTGTTGTTCAGAGTGCATAAATCTACGTAGCCACAGATTTGTCTGCCTGTCAGGGGAGAGGGAAGGGAGATGTACTTTATTTCCAATCCCAGTGCTTTTGATGAGCTGCAGTATTGCCCTTCATACTCCTCCAGTCTCAATAAACCTGGCTAATTAGCATCCTGACCACTCAATTAATTAGGCAGTACACTTAATTATGACAAACTACATTATTCGCTATAGCCCAGAGTCCAATGGACATTAGCGTCAGGTTATGTTCAGTAACAATTTGATTTGAGAGGGAGTTTATTGACCAGAAAAGACATATGATGAGATTAAAATAATCAGTAGAACTAGCTCAGTGCGATTGGCTTGTCGTAGCTGTGGGCTTGGGTTATAAAGACATCGAGGATGGCCAAATTAGTCGCTTCATTCTCATTAAGAGCCACTGCATAAATGGAAAGATATTGGCAGAGTGGGAAGGGAGAGGCAGCCAAGTTACGAGAGGGGTTCAAATAAGATGCAAGAAGGTGGGTTTGGTTTGGCTTCTTCTTTCTCTTGATCATGCCTCTGCTCTTTGCCAAGGATAAAGGAGAAGCCCAGAAATAATGCTGCTGCCAGAGAAGGGTGGGACAAGGCTTGCCCATATACAATATGGGCCACTTCACCCCAAAAATATCTATTTTTTTTTTTTCTGAATAGCTGTCACTGAACTGGCAGTGTTTCAGGGGATCACACATGCTGCCGTGGGGCTGACCTAACCCAACTGCATCTACCTGGCAGTGTTGGAGATCAGTGCTGCCCATCCACCCTGCCTGCTTGCTAGCACGAGAGCTCCCACTCTTCACAACACTGCTTGAACCCTCAGGGGGATGGAGCCCATCTCAAAAATGGGCAGAGGCAATTCAGCCAGAAGTAGGGATGAACTCTCTTCTTTGTCAGTTTAATACCAATGCAGATGGTGGTGGCAGTGGCTGTCAGGGCTCTGTAGGTCCTAAAAGGTAGATCCTGACTTAAAAGTACTGCCCTGCTCTTCTCAGCCAATGCTGAAGTTGTCCCCAGGAGGTACCTATCTTCAAGATAGATACCCATCTTCAAGAGACATGGAGATGTAGAACTCAAGAACATGGTTTACTGGTGGACTTCAATACTAGGCTAAAGGTTGAACCAGATATCTCAGAGGTGTTTCCAACCTGAATGATGCTATGATTCTATAATCTATTATATTCTAAGAAATCAGTGAAATATTCAAAATAGCAAGAGTTAGAATGCATATAAACTGGATGTAGGCACCTTAATCAACATCTCAAGGGACAATCCCCATGGCAGTAAATAAATACATCAATACATCCATATACATATATGAAATACAACAAAGAAGGTCCCACAACAAGGGGATGGGAAAGGTAGAAATTCACTGGTGAATCTGATCCAGCTCCTTGCATTTCCAGCACAACTTGTTTCCCCCAGTAGCTCCTGGCAGTGGTGGCCAAAAATGTTTGTGGACCTCCTGCATCTCCATCAAAGCTCTGTAGATGAAGGTTTTCATTCATACAGGGTCTCTGGCCCTTTATTTTTATTTATCAGTTGGAAGGACAAGTCCCAGGAACCACACTGATACTCTTGCAGCTTTGAGACCAGAGAAGGTTTAATTTTTGACCTGCTGGGAAATTCGTTCCCATGTGAGAGTTCCCATGGGAGTTTTCTCCTCAGACACCTGGTTCCTCACACAGCAAATCTTGGGTCAGGTGTGAACAGAAATAAACAAATCCTCTGTATCCAGATCATGTCTTATGACCTGGATTTTTTGTATTTTTTTTTTGCCATACTTCATTTGTCAAAGTCTATTTGATATATTTCTATAAACTTAGGGTCACTCTGTCAGTAAAGGTTAAACTTACTGGTGTTTTCTTACATTACAAAATAAAAGTAAATTATTACACCTCAATGATTCTGAGAATTTTTGGGAGGTTGGAGACAAAGTTTACAAGTTAGACTACAAGAACTCCCCTTTAACCCTATGGTTCAAATATTAGAGCACGCATGAAGGGAAATCCAGGTTCAAATCCACTCTTCCATGTACAGGGAAGTCCTTTCATGGATGTGCCTTCCTAGCTGAAGAAGACATACCAAAATGCCAGTTTTGTGGCACTTTCAAGGGCTTTAGGAGGCAACGAGCTCAGCCACACAGAAGTTGTCCCCAGGACCAACAAGGGGGTTCAGCTCCATTTCATTCACCATTAGAGATGAATACATTTCACTCCACACCTGGGTATCTCACCATGGCCCCAGGCAGTCCCCAGCCACTCTTAGTCTGTTCTCTCCTGTTGCCATTTCTTTCCTAGGGGCACCAAGAGACGTTCATCTTCCAAAACTCTTGGCCTGGCAAGTGTAAGGTGGAAGCTTTGTGCAGGAAAACGAATCAGCCACATCTGAGATGAGTTTCACAAAAGACTGTACCTGCTGCACAGTGTTCCCCCAGCAGGTTCTTCCTCCTAAATTGTGAGAAAGTTTGAAATATTTACTGATATTTGATTTCATGAGGAGGGGTATTATTATTTTAAGCTTCTTGGTCTTCCTTTTTCTTTTTGCCATAATTTTATGTAAGCTTTTCCTTGTCCTGTCCCTACTTCTCCCCATTAGAAACCCAGGAACCAAAGAAGAAAATAAACCTAAAATACTTATTTAAAAAATAATAAAAAAAAAAAATTTCCTTTGTGAAAAGAATATAGAGTGAAAATACATATTCATTTTCAAAATATAAATACAGTTTCTATACCAGCTTTCAGTGATTTGAAATATGATGGGAAGATTAGAAGGCCTGGCCAAGGGCAGAGTTAAGGCTCTTTGGACACTGGCAAGCTATACACCTTAATACACTGAATTTCTTTTAAGTTTAATATTAACTCTGCATGTCTAGGTTTATTGTCCTTGGCTCCAGGATAATTATAACATCTCTGTAATTTATTTTGCCATAATTACTGACATGCACTGCCAACTTTAACTGTGTTTTAGGACCGATACCACAGTCCCATGGGAGAAGGTGGTGATCCCTTACGTTGCGAGTGGCTGGAAAACACTCAGTCCCATTCAGAAAAACAAAGGGCATCCATAATGTTCGCAGAACGGCTCCAGGCTAAGGGTAATGCTGGCTTCAGTCCATCAGGAACAACAAGGGAACCAGCATTTTTGAGAGAGGGAGGTACTCTTCCCAGTAAATGGCTGTATCCTTCAGCCTTCACTGAAGGAGAATATTTCAGTTATAAAGAGTAATGGAGAAGAGGAGGAATAGCCATTAATTCTAAGGAAAGCCTATTCAAAGGCAACCCGTGCCCAGTACTGAATGGAGTTTCAGCAGTGCACAAGGTCCAGATCTACCTTATTCTGCTACCAAGATCATCAAGGGCAAAGGCAAAAATAATTGTCAAAAAATAATTGTCACTCAAGGCCAGACCAAATTACTATTACATTCCTAGGTTAATGAGCAGGTTTCCTGCTAATTCACATAAAACATCGCTGGTTCTGCCAGCACGAGGGCTGTGATTTGGGAAAGACAACCTGTGACCTGCAGCTGTCTTCATCCCATGCAACAAAACGTTCTTCCATGGGGTCTCAAGATTGGGGAGAGCAGGTACGAGAGGTAGGAGTGCAACCAGAACCTGGGCTGCTGGGCTGGCTATGTATTTGCCATCTCCAGTGTGGCTGCCACGTAGTGTTTCAGCCAGGACTCTTGTGATATTCCAGCTTGCCAGCCCCAGGAAAGAAAGGCAAAACCCAGCTTCACGGGTCCAAGAGCAAACACACTCCATTGTCCCAAGAGCATGAGCAATTTCCTATGGGTGAGGAAAGCTGGAACAGAGCTGCTGTAGCTCTGCGAGACGGAGGGAGATGGATGGGCAATCAGGCAGAGCAATGCACATGAGGAAGTCTCAGACCTTCCTTTCTCTTAACAGCTAATTCGCAGAAATGAAGCCCAGGAGAAAACGCTGAACTCAGAGGCAATCCCTCAGTGAGGATGAGACACAAATCAGGAGACAGGAGGAGGGCTGATCTTCTCCCCTCGCCTCTGCTGCAAATGGTGCAAAGAAGACATTAGCTCATAACACAAAGCTGCAGAGTTTATCGCTCTCTATTTTCATGGAGAGCAGAGCTGGGGGAGATGTTTTCTACCAAAAATCTCTTCCAGCCAAAAAAAAAAAAAAAAAACAGGATTTTTAACAATATCAAAGTGTTTCTCAGATACATTTTGATT
Organism: Netta rufina; assembly: GCF_964035555.1. NCBI lineage: Eukaryota > Metazoa > Chordata > Aves > Anseriformes > Anatidae > Netta > Netta rufina. The sequence goes on from NC_140124.1 coordinate 157,718,513, forward strand.
TCATTGAATTTTTTGGTGCTTAAGTTCCCTTCCTAATTCCAAGAAATTAAAAATAGAGTGAAATGCACTAAAAGAGGCATTTTTATTTTGCAGCTGGGAACAACTATTCAAATCCATCTTGAAAAAAAAAAAAGGCAAAACTTGCAGCCAACTTGGAGCGTTCCTAACTGAAACAAAATATATGCAGCCCTCTCACAACCAAACATCTCAATTGGCCAAAGTCATTTTTTTCCAAACAGTCAATCTGCCGAAGTACAGAAAGAAATACTCATTTCCACTCCAATCCAATTTTGAGAATACTGATGTACTTGTTTTTTTTTTTTTGTATCTGCCCTTCACTAGGCATTACCCAGTCTCTCTGACTCCCCAAATTCCCCTGCTGGGTTTCTGCTCTCCCCCTCAGCACCTCCTAGCTGAGGAACCCGCAGGTTTGAGCACTCTGGTCGCATTGTCCCTTGTACTCACGTGGTGCTGGCTCTGGAATGACTTCCAAAGAAATTTGGGCCAGCAGCTTAAAATATGGGATGGATCCATTCCCAGTTCCCTTCTCCTAAGCAAGGATATATTGCTGGCTGCACCCTGCTCCCAGATAATCAGATCATGCTGAGGCTCATTTTTCCTTCGAGCGCAGCTCCTGGTTCTGGCACTGAGTTCAGCCACAGACAGAGCTTCCCCATGAACTTCAGGTTTGGACCGTGTCAGGGGAATGTATTTTTTTACAGAGATGCTCAACATGGAGCCTTTCAGAAGCTCATCCCCTGCCTGCAGAGAAGGTCCTAGAGGGCAGGACCTTTGTCTGACCAAGCCTGCTATGTGGCATGTGTGCTGTAGCACACACAGGCTCTGTCTTCTGGATGGTTTTCATGGAAATGAGTGGATGGGGGAAGGATAGGAGTCAAGGATTTCTCCCCAATAAAGTCACCTTTATCCAGCACCAAATGGGCTGCAAGCAGCTCCTCCCTTTGAGCCCATTCTCCTGTCCTACCCAAAGAGTTCAGCAGAAGTTCTATTGACTGCCTGGAAACTGGAGGAACTTGGGCAGTCTGGGAGTGGGAAGAGGACAGATTTAATTTTTTTTTTGAGAGTTTTTAATGATAACCTTTCACCTGGAGGTCATGCATCGTTTCTCCAACCGTGGTTCTGTCTGCAAAAGTCACTCTAGCCCACTTCAGATGTTAGACCTACACAAGCAGCAACAAAATGAGGAAAATGAGGAATGCAATCATGGATGGATTCCCAGAGCATCATCTCTCGGAGATCATGCATTCAGAGATCTGAAACATCATCTGCATCCAGACCAGCCGTGAGGAGGGGAGGGCAGTGAGGGATCACAAAGGGTCCACATTCCCACCATCCTTTTGAGGAGCAGCCCTGGTAAGGAACAAACCTGCAGATGGCCCTGGGATAACCCTGGGCACAGCCTGAGCTCCCATCACTGAGGACTCCCCACCTCCTCCTGACTCAGCTCTTGCTGATATTTTGGAGATTTGGGAGATTTTGCTCCCCACGGAGTGCATTCACTGGGAAGAGGAAAGAGTGCAGAGAGTCTGTGTGTGAACCTATACCAGGTCTGGCGAGGGTAAATGGCATTTTTTAATGGAAGGCACCAGCAAATGTCATGCAAAGAGAGTGCAAAGTGAAGGAAAAGAATCCTTCATCCAAATGGGGATCATGGTGGATGGGCAATGGGAAAGAACAAACAACAGGCAGGGTGACAACTCATGCTAGAGGGTGGAAAATGGGGAATGTGTCTGCCCAGGAGACAGTATGATGGAGAAGGCAGATTTAGGAACTGGTAGGAAAGGGAAGAAAGGGAAATAGGACGTATGGGCTTGCTGAACAAGAGGCACCAAAGTAAATTCTTCAGAGGTCTGTGGGCTGCAGGGGCATAAGAGGTAATAATTTGCTGTACTGACACTTGGGAGGGGAGAAAGACCTGCAAGGCAGTCCTCTCTCCGTCTCACTCCTTCTCACTCCTTCTTTCTCTCCCTCCCTCTCAGACAATCAAGTGAATTAAGTTTGCAGAGTTACGTAGGAGGCATCGGGCGTCAGATACAATTACTCACCCGCTGCATCATAATTACTGCAAATGGTCCATTAAAGGAAAATTATCATCAATATGATATTATCAGACAGCGGGTAAATGAATAAAGGAAAGTGCTTATTCTTCCATTGTCCTGTTAATAGAGACGTCTTTGAAATTGATAATGTGAAGGATGCCACCTCGCTGGGGACTGCGGGCCAGCGGGATGTGGAGGAGAGCTGTGGGTGAGAGCACACAAAAGGGATGGAGGTGTGAATGCATGTTCACACCTTGCTTTGGCTGTCCAAGCAGCGGTTGGGAACAAATCACGACTCTTGTGCAAGGGGCTGTCTTTGTGCAGGACATCCTCACGCTGCCTCACACCCTTCTCCCCAGGGATCAAGCACTGCCTTTTTGCTGTACTGCAGACTCAGTGCCTACAAACTTTAGGAGAGCAAATTCCACCCCAGTATGCAAGCCCACAGCCAGACCAGGTTATTGGACTAACCTATTGCTATTAGGAATGCTTTTATTAGGAGTGCCTAAACTATTGCTATTCGGAGTGCTTTTATTAGGAGTGCTTTTTATTAGGAGTGCCTGAACTATTGCTATTAGGAATGCTTTTCCCCAGTCACTGCAGCTGGAGATAAGGGGGATCAGAGCTGCTCATTGTGCACTTTTTACACTCATCGGGCTGAAATTAGGCCACAACTGCAGCAAAGCATCATCTAATCTCAGCTCTGGATCAGCAAAAGTGATATTTCTGTGTACTGTTGGGCTCTGAGTGTTGGATACCTCTAGGAAGCTCAACCTATACCCTAACTTATGGAACCAGTGCTTTGGAGGCAGAGGGCTGGGGGCATTTGTGCTGGAGCAAGGAACATCCTGTGCCCAGGATGGCGTGAGGTGTCCTGCAGATTGAGGAAAGCAAGGAGACAAACTGATGAGGTCTGGCTCCCTTGGGTCACCAGGAGATGTCCTGGATGCTCACACCACCCAAATTAAGTCTCTCTGCCATACATAGCCCCATTCTCTTTCTGGAAAATCCCAAGGCAAGGCAGGGGAGTGTAGAACCAAGTTGCAAGAGCTTCCAAATTGTGGACAACACAGAGCTGCAATAGTAAAGCAAGCAGGGCTCTTCCAGAGCAGAGAGCATGAGACAAAGAGCAGGGGTATCTGGATTTCATTATACCTCTGCAGAGGAATAATGCAAGAAAGGTTAAAATTCTTGTTTCACACATTAGGTCAGTGCTTTTCCACCTGGGGCTCACAGGCTGCAAAAGCTGTGTCTGTTCTAGGAAATTAAATGGGTGCAGAACTACTTCCTAGCAGTGAGGCCAAAAACCTTCCACCCTCACCAACCTGCGAAATAGGCTTCCAGCAGCCAGTGAAGCTCTGCTAATTAATACTGGTCAATTTACTAGAGTAGGCATGGCCAAAGGTTAGTTCTGAGCTATTTTCAAGGAGTAACTAAGCAAAGCGAACCTCTGAACTGTGGGTTTGCATTTGCTGCAGTAGAGGTTGAAGCTTCACTAGCAAAATTGAAGGGCCACAATTTCAAACACACAAAGAAGAGAGACAGGGCATCGTGGCCCAAAGTTATGGCAAAGTCTACACTGCAACATGCATGATCTTGGGTGAGAGGGTGGTCTGAACCATGCCAGGAGCTGCTTGAAAGAGAAGTGCACGAGGACACCCTTCAACACTGCTTTATGCTACATGGTCTGCCCAGGAGTGACTTAGCGTCACAGAACCATCAAATGTTTTAGGTTGGAGAAAACCTCCAAGATGATCAAGTCCAACCCTTAACCAAGTCTACCACCAAGCCATGTCCCTGAGCACCACATCTACATGTCCTGTAAATACCTCCAGGGATGGGGACTCGACCACTTCCCTGGGCAGCCCGTTCCAATGCCTCACATCCCTTGCAGTGAAGAAATTTTTCCTAATATCCAGGTATGCTCCTGGTGACAGTTTGTGGTCCAGGGCTTCCCAAAACAGCACTGATGTTGTCTTCATGCCCAGAGCCATCTGCAGTGGCACCAACCTCATGGATGTCCCATATTGAGTGGACATCCAGGGGACACAAGGGTGGGTTCCTCTCCAGACTGGGCAGTTTGCAGAATCCCAGAAGCCACCCCATGGGCTGCATGCAAGGCCAGGAGCACAAGGGATGGCTTGCAGCTGAGACATTCCTTTCCTGGCCCTCCACACGTGGTGGCATTTCCCCTAAATGCTCCCGATATCCATCTGGGAGGTAAGAGGGAACCAAGGGAAGACAACCCCAGTTGCGGGATCAAGGAGCATCTTCAGTCTGGATGCCTGCCACACTCCCATGGCGAAGCAGGAGAAACACCCACCACGTACATGCCACCAAGGTGACCTGCTACAGCCCGATGCCTTCTTCATCCTCCATCACATCAGTGGCTGAGCACCAGGGTGACAGGGGCACTTGTAAGGCCAGGGAGAGGTAGAGGGGCTCTGTCAAGGTGGCCAGCCCTGGTCCCTAGCTCTCCATGCTCTGCCAAGAGCCCCCTGTCCCAGGAGGGCTGGGCATAGGAAGTCTTCACAGCAGAGTGAGCATCTGGCCAGGAATATGCCTTGCGGGGCCAGGTTTGGTAAAGCGGCACGGAGCTGCATCGGTCTCAAGTGTAAAAAATAGTCAGTGAAGGGAGTAAAGCGGATCTGCTGCTATTCATTTCACAGCTGTAGTGGGATTAGTGGAACGAGGGCGATGGGGTAAGCTGCCCCTTTTATCTCATTCAAACATGTTGCTAATTCAGCAGAGCACCGCAGCCAGGAGCAGCTCCCAGCCTAATCCACTGTATCATTCTCACCCAGCGTGAAGAAACGAGAATTTTAATCCGCTCCCCGCCCCCCGCCCCATCAGCGGCTCCAGCGGGCTCTGCCTGGCCTAACCAGGCATGGGGACCACTCCACGCCTGGCACCGCTCCCCCAGACCCAAGGGGAGCTGGCAGAGGTGGCTTCGCAGCCACAGCTCCCATCCTCTGCTCCAGGGGCTGAACTGGGCTTTTGGAGGTCCCACCTGGCCCCCAAGCTTCTGGGTGGCCATGGGATCAACACAGCAAGAGCATCACGAGTAAATGCATCTCAAGGGGTTGAAGGGATTGCTTTGGTGTGTGGGTTGGGTCTTCTTCCAGGTTCAGAAGGATGGCTGTACAGGGGAGGTGATTCTGCAGCAAGCAGCAAAGCAGAGTGCATAGGCACGGATATTGCCCCAGACTGACCTCCAACCATGGGAATTTAGGAAGAGGAGAGACCAGAAGGTGACAATAGTCGTGGTGTCACCCTGCAGCTCTTCCCTGAAGGACAGCTGTAATTCTGCAGGGGGCTCAGAGCTCCCCTTCCAGGCAACCTCCACCTCTCAGAGTCATGCAACGAACCCTGAGCTGTCTTCCTTGCCCTGGAAACACAGTCCTTGAACCAGCTTCCACCACAAGGAATGCTACTTGAGATGCCTCCCTTCTGAAAGCCAGACCTCCCAGACCTTTCAGACTTTGTTCCTGGGGAAATCCACAGGCTCCCCTCCCACATTTCTCAAATCTGAATCTCAAAGCACTGTAAGATCCAAGCATCACAGCCCAACATGTCAGAGGACAAAAATGAGGTGGAAGAGGAGCTCTGCCTTGCCAGGTCACACAACTGAGTCCTGGCAGACCCCAAAACTTGAGCAGAAGTGCAGAGCCTGAGCTCAAGCCTCCGAATCTTCTAGACCATACCCAAGAGTAAATTTTAACAAAGAAGCACAATTTCCAAAACCTACTGTAAATCTTACATAAATATTTGTCTGTACAGCCAGTGCTGATGCCCTGTTCCCTCCACTGATAGCACACCAGCTAACATGCATTCAGATATGCCTGCCCTCACTCACCAGTGTGGGCCAGCAGCACCTGGTTCTCATTATTTCTCTGTTTGTGATGCCATCAGTTCAGTCTTGTGGGCAGCCCAGTAAAACCTGTGTCCAACAGGCTGGAAACAGGAATCCTTCTTTGTGACGAGCAGGGGTTAAAACAGTACCTCCAAACAAGGCAGTGATAGAAAAGCCTCCAAAACCATCAACATTTATGAACCCTGAAGTCACTTTCAACCCATTCAAGTTCTGTTGGGCGCCCTTTAAAGTCCCTGATGTCTAAATTGTGCTTTTTGTGTCTCCAGCAAAGAGTTAAGCAGCACCCGTAGGCTCCCCTGCCCTACACCAAGTGATGCCCTGCAGCCTTTCCTTGCAGCATAGGAGTCCTCCAGAGATGAAGGGGTGCCCTGGATCGAGCCAAGCACAGGCTCAGTCCTGGGCTTTGGGACAAATTGAAGCCCAGTAGGGTGTTAAACCAATATATAAGTTGTACAGATCACCCTAACAAACCCCTAAGCAATGCACACGCATGTCTCAGCAACAATACTGCTGGTTGTGGAAAGGGGGAAAAAATACAAAGAAATGCACAATGCAGGCTGCTAAATTTCCCTGGACTTCAGCCTTCAACTTCAAGACTGTACCTAAGATGTTTCAGGTGGGAAGCAATCCTTAACAAATCTAATGCAAGAATATCACTCCCAGGGTCATATTTGTCCCCTTTTCTATAGGGAATGGCAGAAGTGCATTCTGATGGAATCCAAATAAACACACAAGTGGTGTAAATCAGCATCGGCTCAAAGCTGGCATCCAGCTCCAGAGATATCAGACAGTTTGGCAATAATCTGTGTTCAGAAAAACAGGGTCACCCTACAGGAGGTGTTGGGGACCTGAAGCAGAGTGGTCACCCTATGTGATGGAGGATAAGGAGGACACATAAATTTTTATGCAAGAAAGTGGGAGCCCCCATCCTGAGTCCAGGGCATGCCTGACTGCAAGGTAAATGCCCTCTGTGCTCAGAGGAAATACTTAGAGGTAAATGTAGACACCAAAGCCTGGCTTGCTGCATCTCCCCGCTCCTCGTGGTGCCTGTGTGTCCTTGGATGTGATGGGAGATCTCCACTGAAAGCATCTCTTGCTTCCCCCTGGGGCTCAGCCCGTCCTCATGCAGAGGGGAGCTGCGTGGCCCATGGCAGAGCAAAGCGAGATGAAAAGATGAAACCTGCACTCCAGACCACCCCTGGTGCACTGCAGCATCAGGAAAACATCCAAGGGCAGGCAGAGAGGATGGATGCTCCTTTGCAGAGTGCCAGGGTAGCCCAAGTCCCTGCTTCCCTTGGGGACCAGCCCCAAGGATGCAGAGCTCCCATGGGGTGCTTGGTGCCTGATGGACACCCCACCTGTCTTACCCTTAGTCCCTCCTGCCCCTCTCATCCCTCCTAGGACCTCTGTAGTTGGGGCTGAAAACCCCAAATTCACCCTCCCCATCCCCAACCCCCCCCTGCCTGGTCCAAGGCTCCTCCCCGACCACCTCCCTCCCCACAAATCCCCTGAACCTCTTCCAATTGCACACCAATAAAAAGTGCATTATTAACACCCCTCCATCTCCGCTCCCTCACGCTCTCTGATGGGCAATGAAACCTCTCTGAATTATGCCGCTCGGCATGCTTACAATTTAATTACATTTAAAGTCAATCAGGAAGCTCCTGGAGCTGAGTGGCTGTTAAGGGGCTGGAGGGGAGGGGGTGGGAGGAAAGGATGGGACAAAGACCCCTGGAGCTGATGCGTGCACACACACACATACAAGCCTCCTGCAAAACCATTAGCATCAATCTATTTTCTGCCCCTCATCCCATTCCCCCTCCTCCCTGCCCACCTTGCTGAGCCCGCAGCTTCCCCCTAACAAAGTCCTGCAGGGAATTTGGGGGGGGATAGGGGATAGGAAGGGAGGTGGAGAAGGCTGGGAAGAGCCTTCCCTGCTCCCCGCCACCTCCACCCCCGTGTCATTGAGGGATGGCACATGCCTTGGTTTTAATTAGATGGAGGTAATTGCCTCGGTGCAGAATAACATTGTTCGCGCCAGTGGGAAGTGAGAGGGGCTTCAGGCTTGGCTGCCCCCAGGAGCTGGGGGAGGGAGGGCCTGGACTGAGTGATGAGGCTCATTTGTTGCTCCGAGAGGACAAGGACAACGGGGTGGGTTAACCCTTGCACCCCTGCACTGCCAACAAGCCCGCTTGTGTCCAAAAACAGGAGGGGAGTGGGTCCAGCCTCAGGGCATGGGCAGGTCTGGGGGCTGAGATGGGCTCTGCTGCAAGGCCCTGCTGTGTGCACCTCAGGGGAGGCTCAGAGCACCCTGTGGGGAGAAAAAGAGGGAGAATAGTCTGGCCACAAGCTGAAATCCAAGCTACAAAACCCCAAAGGGGAATGGGAAGGTCGCCTGATGTCCCAACACATTGCAGTGTGCAGCCTGGGGACGGCAAGGTGCAGCAGGAGCCCCTGGGACAGCTCAGAACATCACCGTGCATCCCGGCCTGTAGCTCAGACAGAAACCAGGTCTCTGCGACCCCAACCTCATCCTTGCTCCCTGGCCTCCTGGTCCTGGTGGACAAACCCTTCCTGACCCCAGGAGACAAGCAGGTTGAGCTCTGGAGTGCAACATTTGATGGTCACCTGCAGAACAGCAAGGTGGCCTCATCCCCAGTGCCTGCCGGGGGACCACCCTGGACCCCAGGCCGTGTCCACAAGCTGGGTGGAGATGGTATAAAACCCTGTGCAGACAGCTAGGGAAGGTCTGTGCCCTGGTTCCTTTTAGTGTGCAAACCCCGATGATGGTGACTGCACCCCAAAGCCTTCCCGGGTGCGTGCCAGCAGATGGAAGCTGAGTCAGGAGCTGCACTTTGCCCCGAGCACGTCGGGACACCCGGCCTCTTTGAAACAAGCACTTTGAAAACTCCCACAAAGGCTGTAGATAGTCAAACATCTCCTACGCGGCCCTGGCAGCTGGGATAAATATTTATGAGGGATGTCAGGGCTGTGTTTCAGGACACACGCCAAACACTAACCACTTGAGGTTAGCAAGAAACTGCCCCCATTGGCATATTATTGGATAAGTGTCCATTACAGGGGCTGACTCCTTCCTCTGAAGCAGATGGGAGGGGATGCTCTCAGAGACAGGATATTGGATGAGATAGTGGCATCCCCACGTTCCTCGATGATTGCTCATAAAATTAGCCGTCCCTTAAAAACAGCCCTCCCTTGTCGATATTTAACTGCAGGCTGCCACGGCGGGGGGAGAGGCCATGCCCAGCTTCCTGCTGCTTCCAGCTCAGCAGGTTGCCTGTGGGTTTTACACAGCCCTGACCCGAATCTGATTTTCCAGCCAGGTCAGGATCTCCCATACCAGGAGCCACCCATGGCATTGTGACACCTGGCTCATGCCAAATGCCAGAGCTCCATCCAACACAGCCTTGGTTGCCTTCCTCTTTTGCAAAACTCGATGCTGCATGGTCCTGGGAGCCCAAAGGGTACAGTCATCAACCTGTGCAGGTGTCAGGAGATGGGTCTCCATCAGCTGTGAGCCACCAGGGAGGAGAAGGGAAGGTATTCAAGTGTTTGGTCTTGTTGGGGCATGAAAAGTCATGCAAAGACCAGACTCTCACAAGGAAGTATGAGATGGTCTATGGTCTTTTCTACCATGAAGGCTGTGATACTTGGAAGATTACCCACCAACCACAGCAGGGAAACTGAGGCACGGCAAAGCAGTTTAGCCAAAGCAAGCAAGAGCACTCTGTAAGGGATGATTTTTTATGATCTTGTTGCCTGTGCCCTGCATGCGGAGCTGGGTTCGGGAGAAAGATGGGGGAACCAGGACCAAATCAGCAACAAGGAGAGGAAATAGCAGCTGTAATTCAGAGAAAGATCCAGACTCAGAGAACAATGATCAGTGGTGGAAAGGGACCTTTTGGGGACTTAGAAGAACAGACCCAACTTGACCTGCAGTTTGGAAATGCCTCCGAAGTGACTCCGTGGTGGTGGTGGGAGAAGACAGTGAATGGGACGCTGGGCTGGAATTGCTTCTCTGTTCTGCCTTGCTTTTTGTCTTTGGTAAGATCTTGGCCACAACGCTATTTCCGATGGATTCAAATGTCTTTCTTTAGCACGCGGCAACACTGGTTCATATATACATACACAAATATACATGCGTAAAATTCATTTGCAACAATGAGAGAAGTGATGACCTGGCGCTTTTCCCCTCCGCCTGTCAAGCCTTCCTCTGCAGCACTGGGAGGATGGATTAGAAATGGTCTGATGTATGGACGGGTGAACGGATAAACAAAGCAGAAATGGATGGAGGTGAGATGGATGGCTTCCCCACGCATCCTGACTATCGTCGGTGTGGTTTAGTTCTAAATGATATAGATCTAAAACATTTAGGTTGGCTAAAGCTTCTCTGCTTTGAAAGGTGGCCTTGTGTGCAGCTGCTCAGGAGGTTAAAGCCATCCTAAATAAAAAGATCCACTATTTGCACATTCCCTGGACTCCTGAGCCAATGTTACGATGCAGTTCCTTACCAGCCAAGCACCAGTTTGTGGTGCCCAAATCAAGCTGGGTCAGGCTATGAAGAGTAAGACTGAACTCTTTCTCAGTGAATTTGGTTCCATCCTAGGAAAATTATTAGCCAGCTTAGAGTATTTCTTGTGGACAGTTAACCAACACCTTGTCCCAAAGTGCTTTCCGGGGGTTGGGTCTAGGTGTCTGTCCCTGGTAGTCTCAGCTCTAGGGGGAACTGTACCTCTTCTAACAGCCTTCAGCAAGAGAGCAGAGCCAAACAGGCAGTAAAGATCAGATATGATAAGAATAATGATTAAATATGATAAGAATAATGATTAAATATGATAAGAATAATGATTAAATATGAAGCTTTCACATGACTGGTGGCCTTACCCACCAGCTTGGGATGAAATCACCCACCCCTCAGGTGTCCTCGCAGCTGAGGTTTGTTCTCTGTACAACAGGGACGTACCTGCAGGCCAGGTAAAGAGGCTTTGCAGCAGTAGGGATGCTCTCCTCTACCCCTGGAGAGGCTGTGCACAGCTCCTGCATCTGATCCCAGAGCTCTGCCAAGCGTCTGGCACGGGGTTCTGGCCCCTCTGTCCACCTGCAGCAGTAATATAGTAAGTGCTCTTTCGTGTTGTGGTTGCTTTGGCTTTCCAGGATCCGAGGGGGGCTCTAAGATGCAGCATTTATCTCAAGCGGCTATTGATCCCCGGCTCTATAAAAATGATTACACTTGACCCGAGGCTCCGCTCGCTTCTCAGCTGGGAGAGGCTGCCCAGGGGGGCACGAGCTGCAGGGGAAGAAGGTGGGGTGCTGGCACATTTATTTAAAAATGAGGAGGTAAAAGCTGCAGAGGTTTTGGGCAGGATGCAGGTGGGAAAGCTCTCACTGGATGGAGCCGTTCAGTTGCTGCAGGACTGTGGGGTTCTGAGCTGAGGATTTCAAGGCAGTTTTGGCCAAAGGCAGCACTTTGGGGGCAGCTTAGCCTAACCCTCAGCAGTTAAGGAGCATATGGATTTAGGATGCTCCTGTGCATGCGATAGGGTTGAGACAGGATTGTGGTGGCTCTGGTGAAGATGATGGGTTGTAGTGATTGCTTCCCACCAGCAGACCTGAGCAGAACGAGGGAGATGAAACAGGAATCACCACGAAAATCAATAAGTGGTGAGGCCAGAAATAGCTGAAAAGCCCAACACAAGGGTCCTTCCTTCAAGAAATGCTGCAATTTTTATGGGAGAGAACTCCTTGGGATCAGGAATGCTTGAGCTCACTGGGACAAGGCGCAAGAAGCAGAGGAGCTGGGAAAAGACAGCAATAAAGCATAAAAACAAGCAGAGCAGATACCCATTGTGGTTTCCCTTAGAAGGCTGTGAGCATGTCATGGGGATGGGATTGCTTGGACTCAACATCGGGGTCTCCATCAGAACTATGAGCCCCGAGGTCCATCTGCAAGCATGGGGAGCACCGACCCAGTGGCACCTGGGGAGTCTTTATTCGGACAAATACACCCTAAAATCTGTTGGGTTTACACCCTAAACCCACCAGCCACCTTGACCAGTTCTGTAGGGGCAGAGGGAGCTCAGACTTTATTATTTATAATAGAGTAGGACATGAAGTCTCACAAAGACTTGGGCATTTTCTGGAGGCACTTCTAAGCCCTGAAGAGAGCCCTTGGAGTCCACAGCAGGACATGAAGGTCTGTTGCAAAGAGAGATGTACCCAGTGGGACTGCAGCTGTGGAAGTTCCTCCAGTGCAGGGAGCAGGGCAGGAGACTCCAGGTGCAAAAATGCAAGAGCACCAAGGAGGTGACACCAGCCACAGCTGTCCCTTGCCTCTTGGGTTGCTGGTTGCAATAGAATCATAAAACCATGAGAAATCCCTTGAGAAGGAAACCCCAGACCAACAGACTCCAGCAGAAACCAAGAAGCAGGATGAAAAGTGGAGCCAGCCAGGAGCCTCAAGCAAGAGCCGAGTTTTCCACCTGATTAGCTGTGTAATGAAGCCCAAGGGTGAAAAATCCCTGCTGAAAGCAAGTCCTGCTTGACCTGGCAGAACAGATGATGGAAAGGTGAAGCCTCCTCCACCTGCCCAGCCCACCAGAAGACAAACATGCCCAAGAGATGGTACCCAAACTGGTGCATCACGGGCCTTACCTGCTCTTCTCCCCCTACTCTTCCAGGTTTAGCCCCAGGCTGATGCTCCTGCCTTGGTCCTGGTCCCAATCAGCCCCCTTTGCACCACTTTCCATTGCGTGGCACAAACAATTGCTTCACTAAACATTAGAGCCCAGGTGCTGAGTGATCTGGAAGGACATGAAAGGGGATGTACCCATGGCCAATTTATTGGCCATAGTCTGCAAACCGTCCTTGGGAATGCAATCTGTTACCCTAAACTGGTGCAAGGTCTTGTTGCAGGGCTTACTGCCAGGCAGCAACCTGACCTACAGAAGAAAACAGCAACCAGGCAAACAAGACACAGACCAAATTACAGACTCACTGCGGGATTTAAACATGTTGATGGAGATCAGCGGAGGCATCCAAGACACAGCAAGAGGCCACACGACCTGCCCAAGAGCATGGGTGCCTCTCTGTGCTTCAGGAAGAACTGCAGCAAAACAAATTGAGTGCCTTGGTTTGGGAAGATGTTCAGGGAGCTGGGATTATAAAAATAAATATATAAATAATATATTTTTATATTATATTATATTATATTATTTATTATTTATATATTATGATATATTATTTATATTATTTATATATGAATATATAAATAAATCTGCATCTGGAGGGACAACAGGAGTGGGACTATTCCCAAGAAGCATTTTGGATGGAGCAAAGAGGCAACAGGGATGGGGCCACTGGGATTTAGGATGCAAGGAGATTAGCAGGACTGAAAGGGGCTGTCAGAAGAGTTGCTGAGTGCTGGAGGCAGAAAAGCAGCAGTGAGGACAGTTTTTACCCAGCCTAGCTAAAATAAAGGGTGAGAGGAGACGATGGCACCTGGGAGGCACAGCTGTACCTGTGGATGAGGTGCAGAGACTGTCAGTCCCCAGGTGTCTTCAGGACTGCTCCAAGCCAACCCTTGGACAAGGAAAAGCAGAGTAAAGAGACTATCAATGCAGCAGAACATCATCATGAGCTGGGCCAGCATTAGCTCAAACCCCTGGCACAAAAGTGACTTAAAATTCCCCAAACCTGAGCCGTACAGGGCTGGGCTGGGGCTGTGCTTCAAGAAGCAGTGACTCCAGGGATGCTGAGCCCACTAGACCTGGACCAAAACAAGCCCAATCCCGGTGGCACCATCACAAGCTGCCCATTTGACTGGCTAAGGGAAGGGTCCCTGCAAGGCTCTTCACTCCCTCAGCCTGCTACTTCTGCCTAGATACTATCCTGGAGCATGAAAAAAATAAATAATAAAATAAAAAATACCACCTTCAAACAGAAACTAATCCTTTTGCAAACTGCCCTGAATTAGGAAAAAGAAAGCGACTGACTCAGAAGTACAGCACTTGCCTCGAGCTCCCAGCCAGCGAGGAAAACAGAGGGAAATCACCGAAGCTGATGCTCTGCAGAGCTGGCCGTGCCCCTGCACACTTCTTGGTGTGCTGAGTTGGGGAGGGCTTTGCTTCCAGCACAGGAGGGTTATCAGGGGATTTGCTGCTGTTGCAAAACTTCTGCATGGATTGGGAGGGAGAGGGAGAGGTTTTTCCAGCCGTCAGCAGAGCGCGATTTAGCATCTGCCGTGTTGAAAATGACCCTCACGATTACACTTACTTTAGGGGACCTGGATTTTAGATTTCCTGGGAGCACAAAGGACCATCACGGCAGAAGTCATTACGCCAGAGGGAAGAGGCTGTGCTGCTCCCAGCTGTAATTAACTGCCTCCTGTGAATTCACCACCCCTAAACGAATGGACCCAATTATTCCCATACCCAAGGCTGGAGCCTCGCAGAGGGGCAGCTCAGGTCTGAGGATGGGATGATGGGACAATTGTCTCCCTTGGCTCTAGAAAGGGCTAAGAGTGATGCCTCTGGTGCTCAGTTTAACCCCAATGAAACCTTTCGATGTGAGGTTGCAGGCACCCCACACATCCCTGAGGCATTTCTTTAAGCAGGCAGCAGGAGGCCCAGGGCAGTTTCACCCCACACACTGCTGTAATTTCATGCAGACCTGAGCACAGACAAGGTCCTGTTCACAGCTGATCCAAGGAGACCTTGGGCTGCTAATTGCAAACACCACACCAAAAGCAGAGCAGAGCCATGGCCCAGGCTACATGTAACCAAGAACATCACATTTCTCCAAAAAGGTACAGAAATGGGTTCATCTGACGGAATAGGGTGGACCAAGATCAAGGGAAGTTTCTCCGGAAGACACAACATTTTCCTGGAAAGAAAAGTTTTAATATCCAAGCAGTGATATGGGGAAATTTCTCCATTGATAGCTTTTCCCCAAGGTCCCAAAGGGAGCACGCTGTGATCACAGCAGAAACGTAGTCAGAAGAGAGGGACAAAGGCCATCAGGTGGCTCTCCTCCAGGTGAAAAGGGAAGATTTTCAAAGTGCTGCATACTGGAGGGTCACAAAACACCTTTGCTGAGCTGAGAGAGAATTGCTTTTGGGGTAAAAAACAGAAAAACCACAAAGGGGCACAGGGGAGACCCCAAAATGGCCACATTTATTCCCTCTTGGAAGTCAGTGTATGGGGTACCTGAAGATCCATAGGACAGGAACACCTCTGATGTGGGGAGGTCTGAGGATGGCAGCACGCCATCATTTTAGAAGAGTAGACATTTGGGAAATTGTCCTGGACTGAAAAATATTGTAGAAAAAAAATGCCAGAGCCCTGGTCTGATAAATCTGCGCATCATCCTGAATGCATGAAGTGTCCTACAGGTTACTGGGTGGGTTGTTGCAGGGCTGGAGCCACCCCAGAGATACTGGTGTGCACCAGGAAGATGGAGTCTGAAGGGTTTTTCCTTAGAGAACTGTCCCGTTATAATTTATGTCATGGAGGAGGGACTCCTGGAAGGTAGAAAAGGGGGGAAATCGAAGTATGGGATGAGGATAAAAACCTTCTTAGTGACAAGAAAGATATTTAGAGAGATACTTCAGCATCTCAGCTGTGTTGAGCACAGACAATCAGGGATGCTGTGGGGAAGAAACGGGGAGAAAGGGGAATAAAGAGTGAAAGGAGGAAATTTCCAGTCCTATTTCCAGTACAAAGACTACTTTAGGGCAGCTCAGCTGCTCTGAGCTGGCTCAAACATTGCTGAAGTTGGGGGAAATGGCTGTTTTTTTAAACAAAGAAGCCCCCCTGAGCAGAGCCCTCATGGCAGTGGGGCTCCAGGCCCTGCTGCGCCTCATGGCCTTTCACTGGGCTCTCCCCAGTACACCCAGGTCCCCCTAGTACTGGGGGCCCAGCACTGGGCCCCAGTACTCCAGGTGTTTGCAGGGAGACCCATGATCTGAGCCTGACACTCAGCCATCCCCGGGGGGAAGGCTGCCTCAGGCCATGTTCCAGAGCCCGCCTGTCCATGCGTCCACCCCATACAAAATCCCTCTTGGCCATTTCCCAGGGCTGGGGAAGGGGAGATGGACGTCCTTTCCGGCCTGGTTGGCAGGTACATCTCGGCCAAGCATTCTCCCCAGGGCAGCCCTCCACAACAGCGAGCTGGGTGCAAGCCATGCCTGGCTCTCAAATATCCCCCTCTCTGCCCTCCAGTCCCCCCACCCTGCTCCTACAGCCCCCCCCCCCCCGGGGGGGGAAGGCACTTGGCTTCCTCACCCCGAGAGCCGTGCCAGGTCACCGGTTGCTGTTAGAAGACACCCTGGCTGGCACCCAGGGCTGACACCCGATGCATCACCACCTCGGAAGACACCGAGCTCGGCCCCCACCCACGGGCTTCCCCCAGGGTTACCACCGGCTCTGCAGCAGGAGAATGCCGCCCGAGCTGCCCGTCAAAAAGCTCCCTGACCATGAAATGCATGGACCAGCCCCACCACCCTTCACGCCCAACCATGCGTGGTGCATCCTCGGGAGGTCCCAGGTGGGGATGGGTGCGGGCTGCACCCTGCAAATGGGTGCTTACAGTAGGGATGCGTGCTGGGGCGAGCCGTGCCCGGGTGTGGAGCTATTTGGCTCAGCGAGGGCTTACGTCATGGAGAGAAGATGCCATCCCTTTTACCCAGGGGCCTCCCCGTTGCAGGGAGCATCTCCAAATTCCTGAAGGTGCATGCTAACCGGCACAGACTGTGCTGGGAAACGTAACAAGCCACGAGCTGCGGGGATCCGCTTACAGCGCCGGGCTGGGGACCTGGCAGCGGGACGTGTGAGGCTCCAGCAGCAGGTACCTCCTCGTTCTGGGACGGGAAAGGGGGGGGGGACAAAACAGATCAGGCTCCGAGCTGGCACAGCCGGAGGTCCCAGCACCGGGGTAAGGTTTCAGGCTGGAGGGACAGGTGGGCTGCTCGGTGCTGCAGGCAGAGCTGGAGCAACGCAGTCAATCCTCCCAAAACCTGCAGGGTGAGAGCGAACAAGCTAGCCATCACCACGTCCCCCTTCCTTCCCCTCTGTCTGTCTACTTTGCACTCTGTCCCCTTTTTCAAGCTGTGGGACCTCACACCCCTTCTTGGTGTCGTGCACAGACTGATGCATGGTGCAGCACATCAAATTGCACATCACAGCTATGCAGCCAGCCTTGGGGGACCTCCACAAGCCCCTTCCTATACCATTTCTGTTGTGCCAGCTCTGCCAGGAGCCATCATCTCCTTCCCAGGACATGGGACAGCCTAAACTGGCCCTGGAAAACTGGTACCAGCACCACATCCCCTGGCCATCCCTTGCTCCACAGCCCCTCTGAGAGCAGAAGCCCTGAGCCAGGTCCCTTAATGCACTCAGGCTGGCTGCTGGCTCAGTCGCTTAATAGAGTCCAATTGCCTATTTTTCATTATTGAACAATTCCCTTTATTGGGCTTTTTGGCTTGTCCAGGGAGTCCAATCAATAGGTTCCCGAGGTAAGCATTGGCCTCGTGTCCTCGTCGTCTCACCAAAGGGATCCACTGCCCCTTTGTGCCCACCTGTCCCACTGGCATGGCTGGGACCAAAGGTTTGTGTGCTGGAGGGGGGGATTTATGATTTTTTCTGTCCCCACCAGCAGGGATGCTTACTCTCTGGCTGCCCCCAGGATGGAGCTGCTCATCTAGGGCTGATAACCACTTTCTGAGGGACGTGCAGGGGTAGGTGATGCTGGTGCTGGGTGCAGGGTGAGAGCCTTGCTGAAATGGTCCCGTTCAGCACCTCCAGCTCTACTCCAGCAGAGCCTGGTTTTCATCCCAGTTCCCTTACCACCCGCTTTTGGAGGCTTTTCATCCCAAACACATGGAAACGTGCATTATCCTTTTGTATATAGGGACTGCTACACCTCCTAGAGAGGGAACCACAAGTGGCAGCACACCCACACAACCCCACACAACCCCAGGGATGCTGATTTGGGCTATGGTGTGTGCCCACCAAGGCCAGATGCACACTGCTCGTTTACACAGCCCCTGGACCATGCTGCATGGAGCACCCTGTAGCCACGCTGCCGTTTCCTTTCCCTCCAAGCACAACGTGGCCATCCCATACAGGTCACTGCAAATAGTCCTCAGCCCACCCATCATCATTTGCAGGGGGAGACCCTGTGAAGGGAAGGCTCACACTCAGAAAAAGCCACCACCAGATATTGTTGGCCCTATTAACAGCCAGGGACACCCTGCACATCCCGCTGCTGATGGCAAAGTCAGCTTTTATAGGACATTCCCACCTGACGAGGCTGCAGGGAAACGACAGAAATCTTGCTAGGAGTGACCCCTAAAGGCTGCGAAGCTGAAGAAGCCCAAAGAGAGGGATTTTTCTTAAGAAAAGGAGAGGGTGCCTGAGCCCAGGGTGGGAGGGGTGAATTTTTCCCAGTTTGGGTACACAGCCATCACCGTACAGGAATACTGCATGGATGTGTGTTCGTGCCTGTGTGGGATGCACAGCGATGCCCAGGAGAGGGTCTGCAGGACAAGGGGTCTGGCACGAGGTTTGCTGCAATAGGGTGGGCTCAGATGTGTTTTTAGGGGATGCCACTTCACCTCGTGTTTCAGAAGCCTTTTCCTTACCTTAAACAGGGCGATCAGAACCAGCAGTGGTGGAAAAGGAGGCAGCAATGGCAAACAGAGCAGCTTTCAGCCAGATGCAACCTTTAAAACACCTTTAAAGATGCTCTCTTGCAAAGGTGTTCCTGTGCATGTGATGCCCACGCAGACACCCACACCCCTTTCCAACACCACCCCAGCCTTCCTGGTGAAAGGCACGGCTCTGCACGCGTGGCTTCACAAACATAGTGAAGGATAAGGATCCCTTGGAAACCTGGGCTGTGCGTCAATCCCGGAATGGGAAACTCAAAATTCCCCAAGCCAGGGAGGTTTTTCGTCATGGCTGCGGCTCCGTGTAACCCGAGAGGCAGCAAAATTAAAATCACTCATCGCGGGACATCGGCGGGGGGAGATTAATGCACTTGAGCCATGACAGCTCGCAGGCCAGAGGGACATGTGCTCCCAAAATTGTGAGGTGAGAAACTCATCACCCCGAGGCCACAGCCAGGAGAGCCCTGGGATGGGCAAAGCAGGGCAGTGGCAGGGTACTCTGCATCCCTGCTGCGGGGTGGGTTTGTTCTTCTTATTTTCTTCGCTAATTGCTTGTCAAAACACCCTGTTCCTTCCTGGGCAGGATTCTGCATCTGTGGGTGATGTTGGTGCCACTCTGTTCCACAAAGTCCCCACTCCCTCTCAAGTTTATTTGGCCTCCTAGTGCACATGGGATTGTTTCTGCTCTCTGATGGAAGGAACTAGATTTTCTGGGGGGAAAAAAAAATAATAAAATTTAAAAAAAAAATAAATAGAAAGCTCCTCTGAGTCTACCAGGACACAGACAGCAAAAATCCCTACAGTGTGCTACATGGTCTGCATGCATTTTAGGATAAATAGGGAAAAGAAAGCTGCATTTGGGGGACGGGAGGCCGTGAGAACAGGCATGGTTAACCCCCCAAGCACAGCCAGGTGCTGTTCCCATGTTACGTTTCACCCAAACTCACCAGGAATACTTCTCCTGATAAGCCAAATCCTATTTTAAAAGGCACACCTTGCCTGAGCTCTCCCTGCAGAAGCGCTCTCCCATGCTCTCCTGCCAAGGACCGTACCTCGGGGGTGTCTGTAGACCCATGGGGCAACCACGGCCGTGCCACGTGGTCCTTGTGCTTTTATGGGACCCACACATGGGGATATCCCCTCGCTGGGGCAGGAAAGCAGCCAGGCAGGGGCACAGGTCTCGAGGGAGGACAGTCTTCCACCGCAAGGCGCAGGTCCAGCCGCCGAGCTATTCTGGGCACCTCTTTTTCTCACCCGTGCTCCGTTGATCAGTTTTCTTTTGGCTCTTCCCCAGTAGACACAGCAGCCCTCTTCTTGACAGGCTGGAGGTGTTCTCCTTCCCTTCCAAAGGTCATCATCTCCTCTCCAAACCATCCCTGCCATAGGGCACCCCGAGTGGGGAGCTCTGAGCACCCACAGCTCACGTCGAGGTCACCTGGAGACACAAGTGCCTTCAGCCCTGAGCTTCTGAAGGGAAAAGGGGGGCACCTAAATAAGAGGCTGTCTGAAACATGAAAGCAACTGCTCTGCAGAAGCAGCTGGGGCACACCCCAGACCTCAGAAGACTCATGAAATACCCTCTGCTATCCTCCCAGACCCATCATCATTGTTTGTCACTTATGCAGAGGCTGGTGCTTGGCAGTGGCACTTTCACCAGACAGCTTGGAAAAATGGGGTCAGGAGAAGCATCCACCTTGCCAAAAGCCCAAGGGTCTTGTCCTTGTTGTCTTGCTGCCTGCGTAGGCACTGGGCAGAGACATGGTCACTGCTCCAGAGAGAGATGCTCCAGGTATTTACCTGCTGCTGGCAAAAAGAAAAAGCTTTTTGCACCTGAAGAACTGGTGTGAGTGCTCTGTGGACCCTGGGGGGCATCTTCCAACAGAAAAGTCCAACTCGTGGACCAGACCAGACCCTGGGGCACACAGCTAACATTGCAGCCTGCCAGGAACCCACAGACCATTGGTACTGGGCAGAAACTGTGGTCTCCTTTTCAAGATTGTGGCCTCCTCTTCAGAATCGTGGCCTCCTCTTCAAAGTAGTGACAGAAGTGCAGCACCTCTTTTTTTTTGCATGGCCAACAAAGAGCTACTTAGGGCTGATGCACATCTTGTGTCGGAGCCAGAGGCTGGCAACAGAGAGGCCCAGGCACTTTGAGGATTAAACACACTCTGGTTTATTGGTGAGAAGCAGAGCCAAAGCTGGTATTTTCATGGGGTTACTTGCTGGGGAAATCTGTCCTATATCTGGGGAGCATGGGGCAAGCCCAGCTGTACAAAGTCTCTTCCAGGTGGGATTGTCCCATCCCTGGTGGTCTTCCACATGGACAGTCACCCCAAGTGATGGTCTTGGCCACCAGCTGCCTCTAATGTTCCAGGCTTTGGTGATGCCTGGATGTGATGAGAGGTGCTAGCATCCTTGGTGAAACTGGGAGCTGGGAAAATGCAGAGTCTGAGATCACCCCATGGAGCTCAGTGAATGTCTCCCTCACCACAAACCAGCAAGCCTTGGTTCATATCCAGGTCAGCCAGGTGCTCCCCAGTATAAACCCAAGATAACATAGACCCATTTGGAGGATTTGTCATTTCTCCTCCAGTTTCTGAGCTGCCACTTATGCCCCTTCTTTTTTTTTTTTTTTATCCTGCAGCAGCAAGATGTGGTGATGGGCTTCGTGTTCAGATGATCTTTTCCCCTTACTCTCAGGTCTCCAGTCTCAAGACAGAAGCACAAAAGCCTTCAAGACAAGGACAAAAAACTCTTGTACCCCACCTACAACCCCCTATTGGTTGGGCCCAACTGCCCATAAGGGATTTTGGAGCCAACCCTATAAGAACCCTACAGCTCCTGGACCAAAAGAGGTGATAACCTTCTCCTTTCCCTAATGTAGCTTGACTGGGATGCTAGAGTCTCTGCTGGGAAGAAAAAATGTTCATAGGGACTGTCCAGAGACTTTTCCTTGGGCTAACCTTGCCCTTGACTCCAAAACAGCAGGGTGTTGGGAAGGCAGAGTGGCGGGGAGAGGTTGCTCTGATGGTGGCTCGTAATTGTGTGTTTTTGTCAGCATAAAGCCTGATGTAACTATGTTTATGGGGTGGAATCACACTTGGAAAGATGCTAAGTGTGCTAGTAGCAGCATTGCACCAGTGACACTGGTCTAAGGATGCAGGCATTACAGGGAGTGGAAATGTTTTTCATCAGAGCAAGTGACATTACCCCAAAAATAACACCCCAGCATTCAGGCACATCAGCCCTTCCCTCCCATTCCCACGTGTATGAAAAGCCCTTCCAGCACAGAGCTGGGATTAATTTAATAGCAATAATCCTCGGATCATCCCCAGATGAATGGCCTGGCTGGATGGCAGTGGTTAAGGGCTCCTCTTCACTTCCTGTCCCAAACCACTGACCACGGAGTGGGGCAGGAGTCCTGTGCCTTCCTCCTCTGCCCTTGAGCCAGTTGGGGTGACATTTCAAGGAGTTACATGGAGACAAAAGGATGTTGTCATAAAATTAGCCATCTCCACACCATAACATGTGTGATTATCAGAAATGACACTGGGAGAGCCCAGCTCCTCCCAGGTTAAGTCCAGCCATGGGGGGTTGGCATCTGTAGGACATTGAATCAGGGCTTGGCTCCATCATCCCATGAATTTCCTGCCTTTGCCTGGTTAAAATCCTACACTGCCCTGTGTTTCTGAGGCTCAGTCTGTTTTGACACCACCTCATCCTGACCACACGGGTAGCAATTTTTCACACCAGTTTTCCAAATACCACTCAAGTGGCCAATGGGACCTCAAAAAGACTTTGAGGATGGAGAGCTTGATTTCAACCCTCCCAGCACTGCCTGATGGCTAGGAGCTGTCTGGCACCGTGGGAGACATTTGGGATGAGATAAGGGAGATAGATAAGGCAACCCAGCAAAGGGACAGCTCAAAGACTGGAGGGGAGAGCCCACAGCCAGCTGACAAAAAGCTGGAGAGGTCGGCGAATGGATGCAGTCCTGAAACACTGGGCGGCATGAGAAACATTTCAGGGAGATGAACAAGCAAATCGAAGCTGCCCAGTGGAGGTGGATAAATGAATGATAGATGCATGGCACTGCTAGACAGGTGATGGATACCAGGGTCGGGGGACACTGCAGAAAGAAGGGATGTGTGTGCCGTGGGGGCCGTGAGGAATCTCATTCCCTGTGCACAAGGCACTTGCCTGCAGTCCCCTTGGGGTCCCTTTTAAAAGAGCATTTCCAGAACCCGCTTCATAAACATTACGGGGGGGGGGGGCTTGGGAGGTGGGGTGGGGGTAGAGGAGCTCGTTCCCAACTCGCCAGGTTGTCTTCAACAGAAAATGAGCCTTAAACAAATCAGGCTCGGTTTATCGGGGCTTCAAACACCCGCGTGCGCTCACACAAACACACGCGAAGAAAATCTCAAAAACAAAACAAAAACTGGGGGGAAAAAAAAAATCAAAAGTAAAAAGAAGAATTAAAAAAAAAAAAAAAAAGCCCCATATTTTAGAGTCAGCTGAGAAGTGACAAAGTAATTTGCTCCTGGCAGTCTATCACGGCAGTCTAATTCCCAGTGACACCATTCAGCTGCTGACTACACTAACTGTCAGAGTCAATTAGCCGGGAGCCAGCAGCGCAAAGTGTTTACGGGTGCTAAAATTCACTCCACACGCTGTGCGGAAGTGAGAAAAAATTACTTTGAGGGAAGGGGGGAAATTCAAGCGGCTTGCTTTAACGCTAACGACTGCCTCCGCCGCTCCCCGGGAGGAGAGCAGGGCCCGGAGGATGCCAGGAGGTGAGGGGGAAAGGCAGGAGCGAGGGTGTCCGGGAGTGCTGTAGGTACCTGGGCATGTCCATCCTGGAGCTCACCACCACGGGAGGTGGGACAGATCCTGCAGCAGAGCGGGGATGAGAGCCAGCAGGGCCAGCTGGAAGAAGCAGAGGAGCTTTGGGCTTTCCCCGTCCCTGCAGAAGATGTGGTTTGGAGAGCCAAGAAAGGGGCAGGCACCCCTCCACGGATGGCATGAGCTCACTGCAGGATGTCTAGCAGAGAGATAACTGATATTTCCTTCCACCAAGGCCATGGAGCTGCACGGACACCATCCCCAGGCCACCCTCACCACCACGAACCCCTCGCAAGGGGAGCAAGGAGAAGATTGGGAAGCATTTCTTTACAGTATGGATGATGGAGCACTGGCACAGGTTGCCCAGGGAGGTTGTGGAGTCTTGGAGATCTTCAACCCCATCCGGACAAGGTCCTGGGCACCCTTCATCCAGTCCAACTGCCTGACCTCTTTAGGTCCCACCAAAAGTTAAAAATTATTACTAAGGGCACATCCATTGACAGGTGTGATGTACCAACCTTCTGTTCCAGTGTTTGACCACCCTCACGGTGAATAAACATTTCCTGATGTCCAGTCTGCACCTCTCCTGGTTCAGCTTTGTGCCATTCCCAAGCATCTTGTATGACAAGGAGCATCTTGTATTTACAATTTATTTATCTCCTCTCCACAGTCAAAACTCACTCGGGGCCAAACTAGAACATTCTCTCCGTTCTCTCTCCTTGTGCAAATTCATTGCAATTGTGACTTTTCCTGTTTCATGGGTATTTCAGTGGCAACGCATTCACCTTTCCTGAGATGAAGAGAGAAGGTTGAAGGCAGGGTTTGTAAGAACAAGGGGTATTTTGAGAGTTTCAAAGCTTTTCATGAAAATTCCGTCACGAAGTACATGGGACTTCCCTTTCCTGGAGAAACAATAATTTCTGGCCTATCATCTGCTGTTTTTTTAGAACAAGAAGGTCCTGGCCAGGTGCTGTACATATCCCAGAGAGCCAAGGCAGGGTGGTTAACTCATCTGCCATGCCAGGATCTCAAACCCATCTCCTTGGACCTATGGTATCACCAAAACCAAGTCCAGAAGAGGTCACTTCTTCATGACTTTTTTTGTATGAAGTGTGCTTAGGTGATGGTTATTTTCCCAATTTCTCTTGAATCAGCATTGGAACCAGAAATAAACCTACCCTGGGGATGAGTTCTCCCCAGCTGCTGAGATTCAGGACGCTGGGCTCTGGGTCAGATCCCTTCCCACAGCACTCGCATCCCTCTTTTTCTCTGATCAGTGAAACTGGATGAGAACCAGGGAGAGAGAGAAAGAAATTTCTAAAATCTTTATGTCCTTCTAGAAAGAGCAGGTGGCTGAGTAAAAAGAGTATTGCTTTGGATCCAGCCCATGGCCCTGGCCTTTAAACCTTCCCCTTTCCAGGGTTACCTGGCTCCTCTCCACAGAGGGGGAATCTCCTTCCCTGCAGGACGGGGTGATCCGAAAGGGCAACCCAGCACTGGTATTCACTGATGTAAATCAGTGTCGTCACCCTCGAAACACCAATTTTAATAGGATGTACCAGTCCTTGCGAGACCAGACAGTGCTTCCCTCTCCCCGTTTAGAGGTGGGGAAACTGAGGCAGGAGGGAACTTTTTTCCCATTTCTCACATGCACCTTGAAATTCAACCTCATTCTCAACTTCAGAGACCAGGCAGAAACCTTCCCCTCAAAAAATAAATACATAAATAAATAAATTATATATATATATACATAAATAAAATATTTATTAAAAATATTTATTAAAAAATAAATAATAATAAAAAATAATGACCACACCAACCTGGAGCAGGAGGAGGTGGACTCAACCCCCAGGCCAGCTCCTGGGGAGGGATCTTGGAATCAGAGTGGACACAAAACACCGGGTCATGCTCTGTGGCCATGACTTCAACCTTCTGGCTCCAAATGACTAAATGCAACCTAATAGCAGCTATTTCTGCCCCTAAGCAGCAGTAACACTAAACGTTGGACCCCTGGCTTGCCCACGCCTTGCTCTCTGCCTGCTTCCTCTCCCAACTTTGAGGAGATTGTGCTCAATGAGGTGCTAATCTGAAAGACCCGGGTACAGAGGTTGAGTCCCAGCCTTGCTATCACCAATTACACTGGAGTCACCTCACCTACCCTTCCTTTTGCCTGTTCTACTGTGAGTTTTCCATTCTTTTAGGCCATACAAGCTCTAGGCAGTCGTCCATGGCCTCCACAAGTGCTGTCATAATTGCAGGTAGCAACTGCAGCCAGCACTCAGGACAGGTCAAATATCCCAAGTGAGGAAGAGAAGCACTTAGCACAGAGTAAGCAAGAGCTATAACCCCTCCAGAAAGTCCTGGGAAGCTCAATGGGTCAGTCTTGGAGGTCGAGCATCCCAACAGTGCAAACCAGCAGGGTTTCCACTACATCAGCAATGTGTCTGGTTCATGGGACTGTTCTGGGCAGGCTGTCTTTGCTGTCCAAGGGCATTTTTGCAGTCAGGTCCTTATTGTTCGTGTTTCAGTTGGTACCAGCACGACCTCATGGCCAGCTGGGAACCCCTCAGCTTCTTCTGTAGGAGGATGAGGACTGGGGAAGGCAATAATATTGAACCTACCCCATGGTCAGGCAACCCTGGGCAAGCAAAGGGCAGGGGACTCATACCTGAGCTGAGCCCTTAAGCCTCAAACCTCCCACCCAGGACAACTGCAATGACACCAGCACACCATCGTGTCATCTCTGGGCTTATTGTGTAGTTAAACCTCTGGATTGCAGGTTTGATAACAGAAAGAGCTAGAAAGTTCAACGTGGGGAATGGGAGAAGGGAATTGTTTGTTTACCGGTGTTTAATGTCATGTTTTCTTTTTAAATTCATAAAATATTTCGTGATCCCTTCGAGGAAATCTCCCTGGAAGCCGGTGACAATGACCCCCAAGAGGGAACAAAGCCTGGGGACAAATATTCCCATGGGAAACTGCTCCCCTACCCATAGGAGCTAAGCTGTACACATCAGAGAAGGGCTGAAATGGGTCCAGAAATAGCCAGTCCTCCCTCTGCCACCACAGCCAGACCTGGCAGGAAGCAGGATAACCTCAGGAGAAGATGGACCATGGAGAAAGCATCAGGAGCAACTTTTGTCCATGAGCATGGGCAGAAAAACATCCACCCATCCTGGGGTCACGAGCTCCAACAAACATCTCAAATATCCCCAACTGGGGGTTTCCATCATCCTCCAGAGCTCATCCATCAGCTCCTTCCTGACAGCTTTGTGCCATGCCCAGGTCTGAAACCTGGACCTACAACATTGCTGACATGAGAGCTGCAGGTTCTGCTCCTCCACCAGGTCCTCGTGATGTAGGAACCTGACAGCAAGGCATTGTCCTCCTGTGACATCTTTGGGACCACTTCTGGCCTGATGGGCCCAAATATCACATTGGTAGACCCCATTTGAGACAGAGTAATCAAAAACCATCGTCTGCTAGTTTTTTAATAAAAAATGGAGTACAGAACAATACAAAAATCTCTGTGTCATTCAGATGTCTTTTATTCCTCATCAAAACAAAATATGTGATTTTGGGAATGTAATTTTTGACATAAAAATATGGGGAGCATTTTTCCTTTGCAGGGATCTGTTTTCCCCATTTATAATAATTCTTTTTCCTCCCTTTCTTCCTCCTTTGCTAGTGGTGAATAAGGATGGGATTTTATTTGTTTTAAGGAGGAAAAGAAGAAAAAAAAGAAACAAGAGGACAAATATAAACACGAATTCCAGCAAATAATGTGGTCAAAAGACACAGTTCCCCTTTCTTTTGGGATTTTGCACAGATATGATCTCCTTTCTGCAGCTGGCCCAGAACCCAGTAGCATCTCTGGCTGCTGTTGAGACTGCCCAAAAGCAGGTGACCTGCTGTGGACTGGCCCTTTCTTTTTGAACAATAATGCATTTTCCCCTCTCTCCCCCCACCAGACATCTCATTGAACTCTGTGCCGTTCACCTACCCCAGTGTGGACTCACTTAAACCCTAATCAACATCACTCACACTAAAGCATTTTGGTGGCAGGGATTCCCAAGGACAGGGGGATACCACAGCTCAGCTGATGAACAAACATGTTGGGATTATGCAGAAATGAGTGGTGTGAGATGTCTTGCCAACCTTGTCTAGATGTTGGTACCAAAGCGTCTCACTCTTATGGAAACCTGCCAGAGTTTGGCTCCTAAAACCTAAAGAAGACTGCCTTGAACAGCTCTGTCTCCTAACCTCCTGTCTCTCTGGGCAGGAGCACTCCAGCATGTCTAGATATTCATCAAAAGCCACCTTTTGGCCCTAGGATCTTGGTCTGAAACACATAAAGAAAAAAATCAGACTGGTTGCAGGCGATTTATCAGCTAGAACAAGAGGCCCATATTTGTTTCATAAACCCACACCAGAGAAGCAACTGATCCACCCCACCTACAGCAAACCCTTCAAGGAGAACCAGAAGACACCCAAGAACAGTGATCTCGTTGTGCTGCTCAGAGGCAGCTGAGTCCAATGGGAACTGATGGCTCCCAAAGCAGCAGAGATGACTTTGGGTATGCAGAGATGCAAAGTTTGGACCAGGCAGCCTTATCCAAAAGGACACCTAGGGGAAAAAGGTGCAAACACTTATGGGGCTCCAGGCTCTGCCACGGTCTTGTCTTAGGGACATCCTGGACTATCAGGAGGCTTTGACATTTTTCCACAGAGGGGAAAGAGAAGATGACACCTAAATGACAGACTTGGAAGAGGATGGATGGATGGATGGATGGATGGATGGATGGATGGATGGATGGATGGATGGATGGATGGATGGATGGATGGATGGAGAGAAGGGTGGATGAGCAGTCAGATGGAAACCTCTGGATATGTTTATTTTTTTTTGCAAAGTCTTAATGACATGAATCATTTCACTTAAGCATGCAGATCCCACCAGACAACCCATAGTCCATTCAACAGGGTCACGTTCCACCTCCTTCTCTCCTGGGAAGCGCTGACCAAGGTCCTCCAGCAGCTTGCAAACTGCTCCCACCTCGTGCTTAGCAATTCCCCTGCACCCCACGCAGCCCTGGTGAGTGCTGCCACTGCCCCAGACCCCGCAGTTAGGGCTGTGCCTGGGATGCACTCAGGTGTTAAACGCAATCTGACAGCTGCCAGCCAGCAACATCCCACCTTGAGCAAAGGGCTGCACAACTTCCAAAGCCCTCTGCTCCCACCAAACAGTGGCTGGACACAGGCTCAGCTTAGAGGTGCTCAGGGATGCAGAGCTCTCATGCAAGTCCAGATCCATGCAAGGATCCCTCCTGGCATCTCCTTTATTTTCTTTCTTTTTTTTTTTTTTTTTTACAAGAAACAAGTAGCACGTGTACTTCGTCGGTAAAAACACCCATCCCTTTCAAAATCCTCCATGAGAAGTCATCAAATTTCACTGTCACCCCCGTCTGCATACAGTTTTCCTCCAGCCTCTGGAAATCTCAGCTCCAGAAAACCCAACTCGGAGAGGGGCTTTGGCACCTCCCTTCTCTCCCATGGGGTGGTCATGTGGGGAATAAAAGCGTTTCAGCCCTGGCACAGAGGGTTTAGTGCCCAGATCTATGCTGGCACATGATATTAATTGAAGCACCTATGTACCTTCCTACATTTGGATCAAAACCACTGGCTGGAGGGAACCTGAGGAACATTCAGCAGCCCTGGAACTCTTGAATCCCAAGCTGATGGCATCACAGAAAGTCCACTTCTCCCCTTCCCATGCCCTGAACAAGAGGGAGCTGGATCCACTCGGGGAGAGGCGGTCAGGGGGGATGGCAGGAGATAACGCTCCCCGAATTATTCACGATGCAGCCCATGGCAGAAGTTGGGGAAAGGAGGTGGGAGGGAGGCAGAGAGGGAAAGAAAGAAAAAAAAAAAAAAAAAAAACACAAACAAACACACACACACACACGACAAGCTTGTCAGTTGACTTCTTAAGCAAAAGCCAGCAAACCGTGCAGTCAGGCACCGAGTCGGGTTTCTCCCAATTAAATTTAACAAGTGACGCCCCTGAATCTTTCATGAGCATTCGGGAAATTTTAGCCCATCTGTCTTGATGCGCGCACACACACACGAGCCTGGCGTTTCTAAACGCCGCGACACGGCAGCGATCAAGCCCTGCGATTTTGTACCAGCCCCGGCGGGGCCTGGGGGGCTTCAAAAAACCCCCTTGTGATGAGAGGGGATGAGGTGGCCAAAGGGAATTTCGGCCACGCCATGTGCATGCGGGGTGCAGCTCGTTGATGGCACGGTGACTTCCTTGGGAAAGGCACCGTCGCCGTCCCCCCATCTCCACCACCCTCCCTTCCTCCCGCGTGATCAATTGTCACTTTAATTATCTGTCGGGCCCGCGACGTGCCGGCAGGTTCCCCAACCTGAGTCAGGCTTCAGAGGGGCTCCCGGGTCTCTGCGTGCTCGTGCGCGCGGCGGCGGCGGCTTTCAATTAAAGCTCGGAGCTCACCTGAAAGAGGCTCGCCGGCTGCCGGCGGGGGCCGAGCAACTGAGCTGGGGAGAGGAGGGGAGCCGAGAGTGGAGGATGCCTCCGGGTGAACCACGGAGGGCTACGAGGCTGCAAACAGCGGGGTGGGGTGGTGGAAGAGGAGGAGGGATGGGGGGAAATGGGGAAATGTCAGCCTCCCAGTGATGCTCACTATAAGGATGCCTTTCCAGGGGAGGGAGACCACACGTTGACCCTGCTCCATCACCCGCAGCATGGTGGTAAGGGCACAAGGCTGGGTATGGCCCAAGAGCTCCTTATACCCTTGGGGTCGAGGGATTTTGAGACTTGGGGAGTCCTCTAGAAGTGCAATGCCACCGTCCTGGCCCCACCTAAGCCCTACTGCAGAGGGAAGGGGTGAATGCAACGCCAGCAAGCGATGGGAGCAGAACTTTGGGCAGGCAGCTGGAAGATGGATCCAGGGTTTTGGGACAAGAAAGTTCATGTCTGCATCCTTCTGCACCTCTGGAGGCTGAAGGTGCGGCAAAAACAAGGCAGGACCCAGGTTTATGCATGCCAATGAGCTCAGATGGAGCAGCCAGCATGAGGGAGGGTGATGGGGGTTTGGGATGGAGCAGAGCGGCCACGTGCCCATGGTGGTGGCCCGGTGGTCACATAGGAACAAGCCTCACCCACCCCAACCCATGGGTGATAAGCGTTGTGGAAAGCCCACACCATGCAAGGGCCACCTCCACCCTTCCTGCCCCCAGGAGATCCTCCTCCAAAGAAGATCTTTGGTTGCTTCAGCAGCAAACCACATCGAAGCAAAGTCATCTAATTTTATTCCATTTTGACTGTACCTGGAAGCAATAAATCCTGATGGGTCTGAGTGATGTTTTGCTTGCCCCACGTTGGATTCCTGTCTTCTCCAGGACATGAACAGCACAGTGCAAAGCTCTTCAGGTGTTCTTCTGCCCATTTTTGTGGTCCTTGCCACGCCTGGTGTGATAGCACCTGCCATCCCACGGAAGTCCAAGCCCTCACCATGCCCCGTGCAGCACGCAGAGAGAAAAGGACAGGTCCTTGTCACCGGCAGCCTGCTCTCTAAACATTTTACAATTTAAATTGGATTGCACACATTCACAGTCTAAGTACACCTTGGCTATTTCTGGAGCATGCGTTTTTTCCCAAGCTCTAACGACTCGGTGCTCCAAGAGCAAAGCTTTCGCTGCCTCGGCTGGTTTGTGTTCAGCACAGGACCAGGAGGATGGTTTCTGTGACGAAGCAATGTTCATGCAAACCTGGCCCGTTTTGGTGGAAAACACCTGGATCCCAAGGGACACGAGGTGGAAGGACCTCTGGTGGGGACACTGCTGGAAAGATCCATGCCAGCTCTGTATCCAACTAGGAATAAATCCTGGGCAGAGCCAGACGTAGGCTGGCTGCTGAAATGTCTCCAGTACGGCTCAAAACTGGCCACTGGGTGTTAGGCCAGGTGCAGGGGTGCTGCACCAACAACCCCATCCCCATTTCTCTGGTTCTGCACAGCTCTCCGAGCCCCCCAGCAAGCACAGCACCCACCGTGGGGGTTCCTTCCCTCCCCTCCTGCAGAGAGCTCATCTTTCCTGGACCTCCAGGAGAGCCACAGCCCTTCTCATCCAACCTCCCCCCAGCTCCCAACCCCTGGGGCTGTAGGGTTGGATCGTCCCCAGCCCAAGCCAGTCCCCGTTCTCAGCCCTCCACACTGACAAAAACTCTGTGTCCTCATCCCTCAGCAGCATGGGTTAGAAGCAAATGCATAAATGCCTTTGGTGTCCCACAGGGAGTGGGACAGTGCTGGCTTCAGCTCATGCACAGCTTGGGAAAAAAAGGTGCCAGCCCCGGGAGGATGCAGACTGGCAAGTGTGAAGAGATGAAATTGCCTGATATGCTTCAGCAGGGGAATTCACAGTGAGGACAATCCTCCTCGGCCCCGTTTCTCTTTGTTTGCATCTACCCAATCGCTTGACTGTCGTTGCTGCCTCTCCTCCTGCCCCAGGGCTGGTGGGACCCCGAGGCCCATCACCATCCCTTGCAGGTTGGCATTGAAAAAAGGTCTCCTTTACCTGCTGGGCAGAGGTCCCCCAGGAAACGGGGGATGTTAGGCTGCTCTAACTAGAAGCAAGAGGCAGAAAATTCACAGCTTCATACACAGGAGGCAGGGAGATGTGCTGGGCTCTGCTGCTGTTCCCAGAGGAGACCATGAAAGCCCTGCAACAGCAGGCGTCTCCATCCCAGCCACCTCGGGGGGACAATCCTGCCGGCCCTCCTGGGGATGGAGCAGATGATCTAAGGGGTCTTTAGCATTTTCCAGCTCTCTGATTCTCTCCTCCCAAGCTGAGCTTGCATTCAGAGACCGGGATCTGGCTCCGGGTCCCACCCCAAGCCAGCCACAGTCGGGACCCCTTTCTGCTGAGTGATGGGGAAGGCAAAAACCAGCCTTCAAGTGAAGACTGAAAATTTTCCCCAAGCTCAACTTGTTTCAGATAATCCTGCCGAGTTTCTTGCAAATTCCTTCATGCTGCCACCATCTGCCCCCTAGCCTGTGCGTACAAGGCTGAGCTGAGGATCTGGCCTGATTCAAAGCAACCTGAAGAAAAATTGTCCTAACCTGCAAATTTTGTATGCCAGCATCCTTGCATACCTTTGTACAAACCCAAACTGGACTCTTGTTTGCTGTGTTGGGCTGAGAAACCAGCTCTGGCTGCACTGGATCTATATGTTTATGGTTTTGCCCCATAGTTTGGACTTGTTTAACTTCTCAGCAAGGTTTTGCATCCCCTCTTGGCCCTCCATTTCCCAAAATGACCAAAAGGCAGCTATGCCAGCTCTGGGTCATTGGGTTTTCCCCTGCAGTTTGAGGTATTATGATTAGCTGCCTGCAAAAGGAGCTCATCTAAGCCCTGACAAACCCAGGGTCAGGGCATGAATTCTCTGAGTCCAGATGGGTTTTTGACCCAAACCTGCTGCCTTCTTACTATTCAAAGTGGAAGGAAATGCATCTCCTCCAACTGGTTACATCCTCTGTGAGAGCTTGTGGTGTGATTCAGCCAGGAACAGATCAGGGTTGAAATGACCCAGGGGAAAAAAAAAAAAAAAAAAAAAAAAAAAAAAAAAAAGGAAAAAAAAAATCAGAAGGATTTTTCAGCCAGAAACAGCACAGGGGGACTTTATTCCCTTCTTTGGACCAGCGTGACTTCTGCTGAAAAGAGCTGGAGGGACTGGACAACAACAAGGATTAAAAAGTCCCTTTGCCAGTGCCTCGTGGTTACCCTCACTGGCACCCCATGGATCCACAGCCAAACAGTTTGCATCTTGTAGGAGACCTTATACAAAAATCTAATTCACATTCCCCTAAACCAGTCCCTCAGGCCAGCTGCAGCGAGCTGACCTCTGGCCTTTGCTACGCTAAAATCTCAGGCCCATCACTGATGAGATAAGCTCCAGAGAAACCCTCCCTGGGCACCCTTTCAGCACTTCATCTTGACAGAAGCGAAGACTCGAAGGGCAGGAGCTAATTGTACGCTCATTAGCTGAACAACAGGTCAGAGGCAAGAGGTCAGAAGGACAGAGCCACGCGGGGAGAGGAACAAAACCAGCAGATCGTGGTGCGAAAAGTGGTGAAAAAATGGTTCTGAGGACAGGCTGGAAAAGGGAAGATGAGGCTGGGGGTGTTGTAGCCAGCATCCCATTAGCCTGGGGTGTGCCTAGGGGGGTAGGAGCTAATGTGGCCCCGTGTCTGAAGCACCCTTGCTCTCTGCTCTGCACCCAGGGCACTGATTTGGAGCCAGAGCTGTTGTTCTGGCCATTTTTTGCAGCCCCTGGGGCTGACACATTTCTCTGGTTTACCAAATGCATTGGAACTTGTCTTAAAGCTCGTCCTAAACCAGATCCAGGAACTCTAGGAATGCGGCTGTGAAGCCCCCTCCAACCTTTCAGAAAATCCCAAAGTTACATTTTTAGTGCAAATTGCCCCAGGGACAGGTTCAGGGCAGGTCCCAAGGACGGCTGCATCGACACAAGGTGGTAGCACCAGCAAAAAGTCTTTGATTGATTGAATCCTCCACCTGGGAACATGATTCATCCGGCTGTAGGTGACCCAGGAAGGTGTTTTGGTGCCCCCAGAGCATGAAATCCCACACTCACACCATGGATTGCTGGGTTGTGAACACAAGCCCTTGTTGGCAACCTCAAGCAGAGAGGCCAAGGGAAGAGGAGAAAGCAAACCATGCCCTAAATGCTGGAGGTATTTCCTCCATATGAATGGCATGAGGGACTGTCCATCACATTGGTCTCCTTGGCACGAGATTGACCTCAGCTCCTGCTTGGCCACCCAGTGCTGGCTTGAAAGAAAATAATAAAGAATTAATCAAGCTAAAGCTCTCATCAGTGTTAATGCTTCACAGCTCCTTAGCTGCTGTACTTGAGCATCTCAAATGCCTGGTGGTTTGCTTTGCCTTATGAAATAATCAGGACGGAGAGGCAGCCAACGTGCTGGGCAGCCCTGGGTGTTGCTCCTGTATCAGCCCAAATATCGCTAGTACTGGTGAAGCACTAAACCTCGGAGACCTCTGAGGACCACGGGGTTGCAGAGGACAAAGTTGAGCCCAACACACACAGCAGCCATCAGGCACCTGCTGCCTTGGGCACTCACGGACCCTGATACCAGTATTGGGGCACCTCCACCCAGAGGACGGGTGGCATGGGTGGAATTTGGTTGAATTCAACAGGCAGCAAATGCCCAAAGGACTTGAGAGCCAAAGAAGTGCCTTAGAGCAATGCACAAGCTGAGCTGAGCAATAATTTTCTTGCCTTAAAAAATTGGGCTTGCTCCTCGCCTCTGAGGTCTGGAAATAAAAAGTCTGCAGGTCACCAAAACACGGGCTCTGAGACCATGCTGCAGCCACCAAAGCCAGAGAGGACCACCAGCAAGGGCTCAGAAAAAAGGCACTAATCTCTTCCCTAAATTTAGGTGTCTCCATCGTGTGTGTCCGTCTGAGCTGCGTACCTGTGGCTTCGTTCGCAGTCCGGAGAGAAAAGCCGGCGCTTTTATGGTGCATTCATCCAAACACGGCCAGGCATTTACTTGAGGTTGAATGAACCTCCAGTGACTCACTGCAGGGCTGACGGAGTGACCCAGGCTGCTTGGCCCAGGGGAAGATGCCCCTGGTTCATCAGACGAAGCCTGAGCTGCCTGGCCAGCGAGCAGGCAGCACCGTCCACGCTTTACGCAGCCTCCCCACAAACCAGGGGCTCCTGGAAGGACAGGAGGAAATTTAGGTTTGATGGCTCTCTTCGATTTTTAATGGCTCTAATTTTCTCTACCTCGAGTGGGTCGCTTTTAATTCCGCTGATGGCACATTCAATTTTCTGTTTAACTCCACCACCGGCTTACCTCTCAGGGCAGTGGCCCCGTGTGGTGCGTAGAAATAGCAAATCTTACACACCAGATGGGCAAGAACAGCCCCAAATGGGTGAGAGGGAGCACAGGGGCTTACAGGCGTGATTGGGAGGAAGACCACGCTCAGTCCTTCACCCCTGCCATCCCCCAAAACTCTCCAACCACAGCACCAGGCAGAGATCTGCACACCCCACAACCAGACCTCCAGCAAATCCACCTCCAGCAGCGCCGTGCTAATCCCCCAGGCAGGAAAGCAAGGTCAGCTTGGAAGAAATCTGGGACTCGTGGGCTTCCCAGTTTGATGCCTCTTTGGCTTGTTTGCTGCTGTGACATCAGGCTGCGTGCACACATCAGCGGCGAGACAGAAACTCCGAGGACTTGTGCACGGGCTGATGCAGGCAGATTGCTTTCAAGCCTTGCTCGCTCTCCGTAGGAGACGCTGCCTCTTGCACTGGCTTTCTGAAATCACCTGTATTAAGATGTGTCCCTGGTACTGTAAGCAGCTTCCAGAGGATTTTAATAGAGCACACCGTCTCAAGCGCTTTCCTTTCTTAAACGCCTCGTTTGGAGCAGCTGTTGAGAGCCCTGACAGCACTTCATTTAGGCAGGGAGAGGGGAGGCAGAGGTGGGAAAAAAAAATGGGGATTGGAAGGAAAGTGAAAAGCAGCATTAATTATTTCATGGAGGAAGGAGAAGGAGAAGATGTGATGGACACAACGGGAAGAAAACTGTGGGGAGCTCGTCCCAAAAAACAGTCCTAAAAAAAAGATGGACAAGGGCTGGGCTCTTGCTCCAGTGTCAGCTGAAGAGCCCTAGCACTGCTCAGGGAGCTGGGTCAAGATGTAAATTGCAATGGTAACAGGGCTAGAAAACAAAGTAGATGTTGCTCATAAATTCATTTAAAACCCCAGCTCACCTTGCCTCTCTCCATGATCTTTCCTATGCTTCCCCCAGGTCCATCACCATAACAGGAGGAGTTTCTGGGGGCATGTTGGACCGTGGGCACCTCCTCCTGCAGGCTTAGAGGGCTGCAAATGCACGAGGTGATAAATTAGATCATGCCATGGCGAGGCTGACCCAGAGAGGTTGTGGAGTGTCCTCCTTGGAGGTCTCCAACACCCACCTGGACGTGGTCCTGGGCAGGGCTGGACCACATGGACCTCAAACTTAACCACTCCATGAATCTGCACATTGAACAATTCCACCTCACCCTTTAGTTTTAGGTCCCCTTAGGAGTTACACGGCCCCTTTTTGTAGGAAATGATCTCTTGAAGCACTTCACTGCTTTTTCCCCCAGCATGCTGGTGCAGAACAAGACACCAAACCCATGTCCCACTCCACCACCCCTTGCTCCTATGCCACTGGGGTCATCCGTATGGAAAGATCTCCCCGACTGCAAACCCAGGGCGATCAAACCCAACAAAAACACATCCAGGAAAGCCTGCAGGAGGGGAGCAGCCGGTGCTAAATGCTCAGTGTGATGTAAAATCGGCCCCGGCTGCGTATGCAAAACTCGCCCCACGGAAGCGATGCGCATTAGACAACCAGAGCCGCCCCTGGGTACCGAGCGTGTTCCGCGGAGATGATTTGCATCAAGTCCTTTCTAGAGGAAACTGCCAGCCTTGACAGGCAACAGATTTGACCTCCCTTGACAATTGCCCCAATTTGCTCAGCTCTTTGCTTTGTGGATCCCGGCCAGGTTTTGTTTTTGGTTGCTTAAATATTTCTTCTTTGCATGTGTGGTGTTTATTTTTTAAGTGAATTTAGCACCGTTAGACGACGCCTGACTGACAGCCCTGGTGACCAGGGACTCTTCAGCCACACGACGCATGTCTCGCCACGAGGTGCTGAGGAGCCTTCTGCTTAAAACCAGCAGCAGACATTCAATCATGAGAACTCTTCCCAAGTCTTTATTTACTTTGCAACTCGAGCAAAAGAAGCCTGAAAATTGGATATCTTTGTTGTGGTTCCTGCGGGGGCCCTGGGGTTCGGCTCATATTGGTTCATCCTTATCATATCAGTAATTCTGCCTTGTTCTACATGTTTGGGGATTCATTTTTTTTTTAAATGAAAAATAAAAAAAATAAAAACTGAAAGCATCCGTGGTGAATTGGGGACCGTGCAAAGGGAAAGATGACATCAAGGAGCATGGCGAGAGGGGCAGAGGTTTGCACTTGCTCAGTGACCAGCTCCGTGTTGGTTTTAGTCTACCCCTATTCAACTCAAACACCCACCATCAGAAGGGAAAAAAATAAAAATCTCTGTTTAAACAGCAGCTTTCTCACTGCTTAGGAGCTGATCCACTTTTCTGCATCCTCTGATGAATTTGGGGGAAAAGATCAAAAAGGTTGAGAATTAATGCTCTGGTAGCCTGGGGTGACAAACAAGGAGGAGAAGCATGCACCTCCCTAAATACCGCAGGAACAGGCAGCCTGTCTTTACCCGTGATGAATTTTTTTGCCTTTGCAGTCACCTTCATATCCTCACCGTGCTATTTCTCTTTAGCAGCCTCGGGGAGTGGTGGTAAAGGCTGTTCCCCTCAGGCTGGAGGGGAAGAAGGGGATGTGGGATAGGAGCAGCTCAGTGGGGACGGGTGTTGGGAGTGGGGGCTGGCATTAGTGTGGCTGCAGGACTCCAGCTCAGTGCCCTCTGTCGTATGTGCCATGGGACCCTGATGCTCCCACGCTGTGCTGGAAATGATTTCTCATCCCCATATCCAACCCATGGACCAGACAGATAGGGTGAGGCCAGAGCAATAAGTCCAGGAGCTATAGGGTGTGAGCCTACACAAGCTTTGCCAAAAACCCTCTCTGTGCAGCTAGGGGAAGCCTCAACATGCTGCTTGGGCTCCCACAGCCCAGAAATAAGCAAAGGACAGGGTGAAAATGTCCAGACCCTCCCTACGAGGTGGTCAGTGAAGGAAATGTGGGAACAGGAAAGCAAAGCCAGTAACCCCAGGGAGCAAACCTGAGCTGCCAGGCAGGAGCCAGGACCTCATGCCCAGCTGAGCAGAGCAAACAGATTGGCCTCTCCTCATGCTGCCAGAGTGAAGACAAAGCCAGGATAGAGCAAAATGCCTCATTTTTCTGTGGTGGCATTCAGGCAGCTGCAGCTGGACGAAGGAGGGCTGCCCAAGTCACCTCTGAGCTGGCATCAGGGGTAGAAGAGTCCTTCAGCCCCATGTCCTGTCCTGAAAAGTTGCCTATGTTCCTTTTCTAGGACTTACCATCAAGGAAAAAAGATTCTGCATTTTCTCCCCCTTGTTGTTGTTGTCGTTATTGTTGTTTTTTGTTTTGTTTTGTTTTGTTTTTTAATATTCCACAGTCCATTTTGACCTGACCCAAATGGAAAATAATGTAGATATTTTTTTTTGTATCCTTCCATCAATAACATCCAATAACCACAGCACACCTACCATCCCCACTGCTATCCCAGATTGCCAGGATGCCCCAAATCCCACCCGCTGTCCCTGCATAGCCACAGGTTGAACTCATCCTGCTAGCCCCAAGCACCTCCCTGCCCATTATGCTCCCCAGCTGCTCACACCTCTGGCCCTGAAAAGTCTTCTGCCCCACCTCCTGCTCCAAAATCCCCCAGTGTTTTGGTGCCCACAAGTTTGTCCCCAGCATCCCAGCAGGATTTGCTGCTCCCAGCACCACCACTGCCCCCTGAGCACCTCTGTCCTTAAAATCCTTCCCAGACCTTGTAGCCCTGTAGCTCTGGTTTATCCCACAGTGCTACCCACAAATCTCCCAGAGCATCCTCAAATGCTCCATCCCAACCCCAAATCCCTGAAAAGACAATGAACATGTTATCCGGAGGTGTTGTGGGGTCTCCTCCTTGGAGATCTTCAAAAGCTGCTTGGATGTGGCCCTGCTGGAGGAGAGGGCTTTGACCACGGGGACCCAAAGGAGCCTCCAACTTCAACTATCAAGCAGGGCATCCAGCATCCCTCATCCCACCACCAAAAGTCCACAAAACCTTTTTTTTTTTTCCTTTTTTTTTTTTTTTTTTTTCAGCTAAAAGCTTCCCAAAAGCTTTTCTTTTGGCCTTTCTACTGGGGGATTTCAGGTTTTCTGTGGGTTTTTGCACAGAGAGCAGGCTTGGGGGCAAGAGGGATGCACGGAGGGTGGCTCTCGCAGCTCGTGTAGGGTTAACAGCCTGGAAACAGCGGCTGGAGGATGGCACAACACGGGACCAGTGACCCAGTAATGGTCCTTTGCAACCTGAATGATTCCTGGTCTCAGGTTTCTGGTTTATCACAAGGGAAAGGGGGGCCGGGAGTAGGGGGAGAAAACTGCCGACACGGTGGAAACATGAAAAATAGCAACAACAAAAAGGAGAGAAAAAAAAAAAAATCAAAGAGAATAAGTGAGTACTGATTACACCACAACACAAAGCGCTCGCACGCTGCACCGAGCCATCGTTCCCCCTCCCTCCAATCCCTCCTGCTTCCAACCCCCATGGAGAGCCGATGCCCAAAGGGAAGGGAGCACAGAGCAAAAAACAAAACCCAACTCGTCCACGCCAGCTGCCAGCAGTGGCTCCAAAGTGTCCCCGTGGCCACAGGGTCCCCATCTCCTGCATCCCGCTGCCCCCTGGCAGCGCTGCTCTCCCCACCCCCAGCCATAGCCACTGGGATGCAGGTGTGGGAAGGGAGGTTTGAAACCCAGGGGAGGGAAAACGAGGTTGTGAGCACAAGCACACAGCAGGCCCTGCCCACAAAGAGGCCTTTGACAACAAAATATAACCCACAGCTAGCCAGGCCAAGCCACAACGTCCCCACACACATTAAATTAGGGAAACTGAGGCACGGGGACAGGCTCTTCTTCAAGACCAGGCTTGGAGGTCTTCAGTGGGAGGTGATTTCTCTCCACCCATCCCAACCCATTTCCACTGAGGCTGGGTTCATTAGTGCCCATAACGAGCTCAGCACTGCCTCGGGCATGAATTCAGTACGTTATCTGACCGATAACCGTGGCCTCCTCCAGCTCCCAGATCCAACAGCCCAAGAGCACAGCCAAGCAGCACAGGACCCCCATACCCCATGGGTTTTGCAGCAAAAGGTGTGAGTATCCCCACCCCAAGCCCCCATCACATCTTATTCCCCTACCCTGAGCATCACAGGGAGGATTTGGAGCCCTGATGCCTCCTCTCGGTCCATTCCCAGGTGGCTCCAGCATTCCTACCCTCCCAACACAGGAGCTATCTGGGGCATCTCTCCCCCGGCCCCAAAAGCCCCTGGGGTCAGGGTGCAGCCCCCCAGCGAGCAGGGGGGAGCCAGCAGAGTTTATTTCCCAGGGCGCCAGCACAGCTGTGAGCGCGGGGCGGCTGCCGAAGTCCGGAGGCGAAGGCTGATTAATGTCGTCCTCCGGCGCATCCCGCGCTGCAGATGTGCAGCCTGCTGACTCGGCAGCTCCTCGCAAGGAGACCTGGAGCCCGCAGAGCCAACGGGAGCGAGCACGGGGACCTGGAGCATGGACACGGCTGGGTCAGCCCTCCCCTCCCATAAAAACCCCCGTGGCAAAGTGTCGCTCCCACCCTGGTGGTGTCCCAAAGAGAAGTTTGCACCAGGGAAGAGGGCTGGGGCAGGTGCTAAAGGAGCCCTCTATGCATCAGCTCCCATACCAGATGCTAGCTTTGCAAAAAAAAAAAAGAAAAAAAGACCTTTTTTTTTGCAAAAAGAGACCTTTTTTTTCCCCCAAGTTTTTCTTTATTTTAAGAAAAGCTGAGACTCCCGCAACACCCCACCGCTGGACAGCTGCGTAGCACGCATTCCTATTACCTTGCTCCTAATTAAACCGGAGAGCTTCCTCCTCTGATGAACTAACCCATTGGAAATTAATCAGCGGTGACCAATACGAGAACAAAAGCCGAGAGAAAGACGCGGCCGTCAGCTGGGCCCTGCCTGATTAGACAGGTGGTAAAAGCTCCTGGCAAGCAGGAATCGACTGTCGTGGTTTGGGCCAGCACCACATCGATCCACGCAGGCACGTTTAGGAATGCTAATGAGCTCACGGCAAGGCAAAAAGGGAATCATTTGTGTAAGAAAATATGGCTCTCGACAGGGTGTTATTTCTAGGAAGAGATGGTCGGGTGCCGGCTTGGGATCCTCATCTTTGGGGTGGCTGGGGAGATGCACGCAGGAGTTGGGACAGCGGGAAAGGGAGAAGAAGGTCCTGGAACGTGGCTGTGGTTGTGGGTTTGGGCTGGCTGCTGGGCACAGAGCCCGCAGGCACCATCCCTGCTTCTAGGCTGGCCCAGGAAAGGGAAACATAGACCCCATTTGGGGTTTCCACTTGAAGGTTTCCTCCTACCCAACCTCTTCCATCCCATTTCCCATCCCTCCCACCACAACCTCCTCCTTCCCATTGCCTGTTCCTACTGGTCATCCACCTCCATCCTGTTGACCAACCATCCCACCCAACCACCTCCACCCCATTGCCTGATCCTCCTACCTCCGCTGCACTGTTCACCACAACCACCTCTATCCCATTGCCCATCCCTCCAACTCAACCACCTCCATCCCATGGCCCATCCCTCCCACCCAACCAACCCACCACCAGCCCCACAGCCAGTGTTTCCTACAAGATCTGACCCACACATCACTCACATTGGGGGCCACCGCATGTCCTGTCCCACCTTTCACAGATCCTGGAAGAGGAGCACCTGGCAGATAAGGTGCCTGGTGGGTCTGGTTTCTACAAAACTCATCTTGGACATCCTTAACCACTGCCCAAACTTTCCCAGGTGTGCATCTGTGAGATGGGCACAGAGGGAAGCTGGCCTGGGGTTCCACAGCCTCACCAGTGTCTCCACACCTCCCTTCCAGCACGACACGGCCCCATCAATATTTCATGCCTGACCTTGTGGCCTCGGCAGTCTTTTCTTGGTTTTCATCACTGCTTTCTTCACTTCTCTGGTACTTCCTCAGCCTGCACTAATGCCCCATCTCTGGAGACCCTCTGGAGCCCCACACTGGCTCCTGAAATATTCATGGGGCAGTGCTGTCCCAGGAAGGTTTCGCTGTCAAGAGGAGCCACCTATGCAGCCATCACGCTTTCCAGGGATGGAGGACATTGTTCAGGGCACCCAAGGAATTTACGTCCTCTGTGGGCATGGTGGCTTGTGTCTCTTCCCCTCCTGTCTTCAGCACTTCTTAGTGTGGTCTGGAGGTGCTGGGATTCACTGTGTTTTGAGCCACCTCTCCAAATGAGAGCTGAGCCCAGCCTGGTCCTCCTTGTCCCAGGAATAAATAAACCAATTATTTTTATTTATTTTTATAAGATTTATTTATATTTAAATCCCCACGCAGCAAATCCCCAGTCCACCAACCTCCCCCAACCCCATCAACACACAAAATCTTGGGAAATGACCCCAGCCCTTTGCTTCTCCTTGGCAGGTCGGTGCTGGGGCAGGAATAAATCCTTGCTCCCATGAGGATTTCTTGCAGGGAATCCTACCAGGAGCAAAAATCCTCCCCACCCCTCTCCTGGAGCAATCAGAAAGGGCAAATCTCAACCCTATCAAATCTCTTCCCATCCCAAACCAGCTGCCGCTGGGTAGCTGGAGCATGGCCGAGCACCTGGGCAACAACATCCCTTCCTTAAAACTTAATCAGCAGCTGATGAATATTTCAGAGAGACAAAGAGGCCAGGTAGGTAGGGTCCATCTTTTATTCATGAGTGCCGGGGAGGGGAAAGCTGTGGGCAAAGCAAGCCAGGCCCAGCTGGGGTTTGGCCATCTCCTGGTGAAGATCTCAAAGTCAAACCCTCCTGAGGGGATGGTCCATGCCAGGAGGTGGAGACGTCCCAGCAGCCCAGCCCTGGACACGTGGCCATGTACAAACACACATTCCCTGGTGGTTTTCCCCAGCTCAAAGGATGAGGAACATGAAAAACCACAGGGGAGCAACGTGGGGTCAATGCCAGGCAGTCCCTTCCCTACTCTGCTGTGCCTGTATGCCAATTTTTTGGAAGACCAACCCCTAAACCCAAACCAACCCGAGCAATGATGGTCCATCACTGGCCAGGTCAGCATCCCGACCTTCCTGCAAGGCAAAAAGAATAATAATAATAAGCCTCCTCCTGCATCCTAGCTTGTGATGAGTCCCTAAATCCCATTCCCTAAATCCCATTCCCTAAATCCCATTCCCAAACCAGCCCCAATCCCATTTGACATCAGCCTCCCAGGCAGGGCAGGAGCCTCACGACCTGGCTCTGTTCACATGTAACAGCCACGAGTCCCCCCGTAATAACACGTTTAATTAAATACAGCCTGGCCACAAAGGCTGGCCTGACATTTAACTGGCATCTGAGAAGATGCTAACGAGAAAGACGTTAATTATCCAACTTATTAGATGTCCGCATTATTAACATAACCCTGACGGAATTAACTTGATACAAACTATCCCACAAATATTAATTGCCTAAAACTTCCTCGTAACTCGAAGGTATTAATAAGACAGTAATTATGTATGGATTGTATAGCTGCAAGTTAATGACATGGCAATTTGATTTGTCTCTCAGAAACGCGATAAACCCAAGGAAGTGTTCTCCGAACAATCAATTGATATTTAATTAACGGACAGAACCTGTCGGCGTAAATCTGAATTAAATGCCCGCGACATCTCGTTCAAAGGGTTGTGACAAAGGCTCCCGGGATGTGCCAGCGTGGCAGGGGTCTCCTGCACCGCATGGTGGGATGCTGCCCTCCAAGGTGTGGGACCGTGGGTGTGCTCCTCTTCCTCCTCTTCCTCCTCTTCATCCTTCCTGGCCTGAGGAGTCCTTGGGGTCCACCAAACTGTGAGAGGGAAG
Source organism: Netta rufina (assembly GCF_964035555.1). NCBI lineage: Eukaryota > Metazoa > Chordata > Aves > Anseriformes > Anatidae > Netta > Netta rufina. Next base: position 157,762,714 of record NC_140124.1, read on the forward strand.
GGCTCGGAGCCCTCTTGGCCATTTGGCACCACGCTCATGGCCATCACAAGCCAAAATCCAGCAGACTCGTCCTCATCACCTGCCCTTCTGCAGCTCTTGCTTGAAAAATTGGTGAAAGGTCTCAAAGGTCTCAGGGCATCCTTAGACCTCCAGCGACCCGTTCAGTCGAGCACTAAGAGCAAGGACCATAGCTCGCTGCTGGTGTCTGACTGAAAGCCTAGACCACTAAGGAGAAGTGGGTTGAAAGGTGTTTGGGCATGAAAAATCCCCCAAAAATAGCCCGCAGAAAGCAAGCAAATGACCTGCACTACGACAGATGAGGGGTGTTGGACCTGCAGAGAATCCACCCAGCTCGTGCTCTCTGCTGGTTGGCATTAACCAGGCTCTGCTTTGTGACCCGCACACGCCACAGCCAAAGCGAAAACCCCAAATAAACCCACCACAGCCCCTGAAGGTGGCCTGGCACCAGCAGGACTTGCCTTAACCCATCCTCCCCCATTGGCACCAAGATGGGCTTCACACCTCACCACCAGGGAAAACCAGCATCCCCTGTCCCTGCGGTGAGGAAGATGATGGTCCAGCCCCCCAAATCCGTAGCTACCACCCCTTGAGGCCACCAGCATCACCCCTGAGCAGGCAGGATGAGGTCCATGAGGACAGGAGGACAGCAGAGCCCCCCAGCGCACGCCCCCCCAGGAGAGGCTGGAGGCACGAGGGCTCCCCCCCCCAGCCGCCTCCCCCCACCTCTTCTCCCTTCCCCGTATGTAAATGGAAAATAACAATTAGTTTATTTTTGCTTGTGCAAATTACAGCTCGCGCTCCCAGGGAGCAGACAGCTGCCAGGGCTGCGCCGAGCCGCGCGCCAACCCCGGCCTGTTACATGAATAAATAACCTGGCGCTGGGGTTGGGGAGGGGGATGCTCGAGCTGCCCCCCTCCCCAGGAAGGGAAAAAGGAGGAGGGAAAACCCACAAAGCCGCTGGACTCCTCCAGGTGTGTAATTAGGCACCGAGCTGATGAGTTAATTGGGGAGCTTGGGTGAGGAGCGTGGGGCATGTGGGGGACAAGGTGTTGGGGTCGGTGACACCGCAGAGGATTTTGGTGCACATGGGAATCCTATTGCATAGTTACACATCAGTTTATCCTATAAATCCTACCTGGAGTGATGGGAAGGAGGGGTAATAGCTCCCAAAATTTGTTAATAAACATGCCAGGAGTAACTTGCTGTGGTGGTGACAACTGGCACCACGTCCCTTGCTGGAGCCTGTCCCATTAGGGAAGTGCCAGGCTCCAGCACCCGAAATCTTCTCTCGTTGTGCTCCAGCATCCAAAATCTTCTCTCTTCATTTATGGTCCAGCACAGCAGCAGCCACAGCCAACACACAGTGCCGTGGCAGAGACATGGGTACCACTCAAACCACCAAGGGGGCTGCTAGAGGAAAGCACCCCATACCCTATATCCCAAGTCCCCTATTTGCCATCCCGCATCCCACTTCCAACACTCTGCATGCTGTATGTGACATCCCACATCCGACGTCCCATAACCTGCCCCATATCTTCCGTCCAACCTCCCACCTCCTGCGTGCCACATTCCCTATCCTGCATCCTATATCCCATATCCTGCCTCCCACCTCCCCCATATCCCACCCCACACCCCCCTCCCACAGCAGCAGCCCCCCCCACCGTGCCCTTTCCCCATTAACACTCTCAGTCCAGCCACGTGGGGGAATTTTTTTTATTATTTCCAGGGCCCGGAGCCGGTGATGCCCCGAGGTTGGATGCTGCAGGACCACAAACCCAGCTCCCTGTGCCGGTGCTCTGCAAGCTCAGAGCCTTAAAAAAAAATAAACTTGTGAGAGCTCAGAACACCCAGAATTAGGATTTTTGGGGATCACAACCCAGCTGTGTTCCTGTTCACGGTGCACAGGGATTTCTTGCTTGGCATCCAGCCGGGAGGATCCCAGCAATGTCGGTGCAAAAGCGATGAGCTCGGAGTAAATCCCAGCCACAAGGACGAGCTGGGCAAATGCCAGAGTGAACGAGCCCATGAGCTGTTGGAAGGAGGTTAGCTGTGTTTTTCCAGCGTGATCTATACCTATAGTTGTATTTTTCTATGGGGAGCAGGGCAGGGTTTGGCTCCCGGGGACAGGGGAGCCCCGAGGAAGGAGCCAGGAGCGTGGAGAACGGCAAACGGCAGCTGAGCCAGAACCTAAAACCCACCCCGAGCCAAAATATATCAGCTCCAACCCACAGCAGGGACGGCTCGCCCTACCAGCCCTGAGACCAGCACCGAACCCACCAGGGCTTTCATTTCACCAGGGGTTTCTTTTTTCAAGAAATTTGGCCAATTCACTCTTTTCCAGCTCGTGCGGCCCCAAATTCACGCCGAGGAGCCTCCCGGCCACGACCGAATATCCCAGGGCCGTAGCAGGGGCTCATGTTACCAAGATGTCGGGGCTTGTGCAGAGCACACTGCAGCAGCTCGGTGGCAAACCTGCCGAGTGTTAGCATCAATAATTGACGAGGGATGAGCCAGGGGTGCTCCGGCGATGCCGCATCGAGCGGCCCGGTGCGGTGTTCGTTCTGCCCCCTCTGCGGAAAGCCGCTTGGTGCTGGGAGGTTGGGCGAGGAGCCCCGGGGTACTGAAGCTTTTGGGAGCTGCGTCCCCCAAAATTACCCTTCTGCCTGCAGGGAGAGTGGTGCAAAACCCATCCGTGGGCCAGCTGGAGGAGAAGGCTGCGGTTATTTCCCAGCCCTGCAATACCCGTGGCCGCTCGAGCCAGCAGCAAGGATGAAGCCGAGAAGTGTTTTAGGAACAGCCCCGGGTCCTACAGCCCCACACAGACCCCAAAGGGGTTAAGGAGAAGTGGTTGCCCCACTCCAGGGCTGTGACATGGGCAGAAAAATCTGAAAACTGGGACAGAGCAACCCAAAATTCATACACGCTCCCGTGACACTGCAACCGTGCGGTCCCCCACACCTCCATCCCAAAACGTGTGCCCTGAGCACGCACAGCACTCACAACACGCTGCCAGTGCACACACAGCCCCGATGTGCTGCACAAGCCATGATTTTACACCCCAAACACCCCAAAATACCAGCAGGCATTGCCTGGACCCCTCTCTCCCTGGCGCACGATGCAAGGTTGGGCTCAGTCCTGTCCCCAGCAAGAAAATAATTCAGAAAGTAATTCCCTTTTGGGGATGAACCCCTTTACTTTTTGTTATTGGTTTGCCAGCAGCAGCTACGAGGCTGGGGCAGTGCCAGGAGCAAGTTGGGGTGATGGGGACACTTGGAGTCCCTGCCCCCTGCACCCCAATGCTGAAAGGGGACAGGAGATGAGCAAAGAAGAGGAGTGACTCTGCCCTAAATGTCCCCAGGAGCTGTCGTGGTCCCCCACGTAGGAAAGTGGCTTGGGGACCAGGTCCCCACTGTTGATACAAGGCTGTAACACCCCGTGCCCCTTTCCAGGGCTTTTTTTCCCCTGCTTAGGGGATTTCCAGGAGGTGCTGGAAGAACTTAAATGGGGGTGGGAGGGGAGCAGGGGTTGTGAAATAAAAATAAATCACAACAGTGGAAGGAGAATAGGTCGGGGAAATGCCCCGAGGGTCAGGGATGAAGGGGAGCGGGTGATGCTGCGATCGCCAAAATGGGCTGATGGGGCATGTAGGAACGGATCTGCTCCCAAAAAACAAGGGGTTGGTTAAAAAACAGAAACAAAGAAAAACAACAGGAGTGCTCAGCCCCAAACCGCTGCCCGCACTGCACCGAATGGGCAGGGAAAGGCATCGGGGGCAGGAGCTGTCCCGGGGTTTGCAGAGCATCGCAGCAGACCCCGGGACAAGACCCCATGGGACAGAGCTCCCCCAAAACCAGAGCTGGGGCATCGTAAACCCCACAGATGTGATGGGGATAGCAGAGAAAGATAGGCAGGAGGAGCGGGGACGGAGCAGGGTGACCGGGACCAGGGGCACAAACGCAGCCCCGAGCGCCGCTGCGGTGCGGGGAACCGCTGGCCCCAAACCCCTTCCTCTCCTCCCCAAACTCTCCTTATTTAATCACAAAGAGGATGGCTGGGAACACTCTCAGAAACGTGCCGAGGAGGGGAAGGTATGGGGGGAACACCGGGAGGAAGAGGTGGTGCAGAGAAGTGGGCTGAACCCCACCGGGAAGCTGCAAGCCACCCCAAAAAATAGCGAGGAGAGGAAGCGATACCCCAATGGAAGCCGAGCAGGGCAGCAGGGCTGGCTGCAGAGGCAGGGGTGGGGATGGCAAAACTTCCCAGGCTCGAAATAAAAATAGGAAAAGGGGGTGGGCAACCCCACAGCCCTCCCCCCAGAGCTTTCAGCCCAGCCCTGGCGCATCAGGCACGGGACCGCGGATCCCTCTGTGTGTCCCAGCTCCCATCCCAAAAACTCAATAAGCCTGACCCAGAGCAGCTGAGCTGTTCCCCCAAGAAAAATCCTAAATAAAAAAACAACACCTCTGGTCCCAAAAAGCCCGAAGAGGCCAGGGAAAGCAGGACAGAGGGGCCCCAGGGGGGCTGCATCAGCGCCACAGGGCTTCTCCGCCCCGGGAAGCGGATTTAAGGAGGGAGCCAGGAGGAACCTTGCCGCAGCCCCTGGGGCAAAAATAAGGGGAAAAATATGAAAAATATACCTACAAAAAAGTTCAGAAGTACTTCAGAGCATGGGTTTTGTCACAAACAGCCGGGGAAAAACAGGGAGCGAGTGGCCACGGCTGTGCCCGGGCTCTCCAGCAGCGCGGCACGGAGCCTCCGGGAACGCGCATTCCCCGGCCAACCCCAAAACATTTGCAAAAAATGAAGAAGAGAAAGGGTTGGTTTCTTGTTGTTAGTTTTCCCCCTCTTTTAATTACAAAACTCAGAAGTGAGCAGCCAAAAGGGGGGGAATAAAAAAAAAAAAAGCCATTTATTACCGTTTAAAATCAAGCCAGCGACTCGCTGTCGGGCAGCCTGGGGTCCAACGGGATCCGCAGTCCCCGGGCTGGGGCGAAGGTGACTTTTCGGCGGCCGCGGGGACGGAGGTCTCCGGGGAGCCCAGAACCCATCGGCCGGGGAAAACGTGGGTTCCCGGCTGGAAAAGAGAGGCAGGAAAAGTGAAAAGCAAAAAGCAGAGCAGGGGGAACGTGGGGTTTGCCCTCCCCGAGCCCCCCACGCCCCGGGAAGGGTTCGCATCGGTACCGGGCTAAATGGGAAAGAGGAAGGAAATCCCAAAACGAAAGGCGAGGCTGCGGGGGTCCCCGCTTGAGAGAAAAGCCGACCCAGGCTCTAGTTGAATATAAGTTTTTATCTTGATGCAACATCGTTAAAACCGTCACAAATCGAAACAACAGGTCGTTAAAAACGCTTCGCACGATCAGTACCTAAAATGCACCAGGCTCCAAAGCTCGCTTTGTCCACAAAACCCTTGTGTTTTTTCTTTTTTTTTTTTTTTTTTTTTACCCCCCAAGATTATTATTTTTTTTTTGTGGTTTTTCTTTTTTAAATAAGCAACTTGTTTTTGTTTTTTTAAAAAAAACAACATCCCACTCCTCCGTGCAGGATCGACCCCGCTTTCGCTTCAAGCACAATTGCACGAATTCTTTTTTTTTTTTTTTTCCTCCTCCTCCTCTTTTTGCGCAAGAAATAAATGTGCATTTTCCTTTCCTTCCTTCCTTCGACACCGAGGTTAAAATAATATTTCGTTTCCCGAGGGTTAATAAATAAATCTGGTGCATAGTGAGATAGCAGCCAACCGTTTGCAGTCCATATATTACTATATTGCCTTTCAGGTCACCCTAGAATTGTTACCTCTCCCCCCCCCCGCCCCCACTATTTTTATTTTTTTTAAGAGCATAGATAATTTTAAATCTCTATAAAACAACAGTATTATTTAACCCAATTGATTCCTGTATATAGTGCATTCGGCTTCTTCCCAACATCATTAAATTAACTCGGATATTATTTGCATGCTATTACATACAAACTTTAAGACTCGTGTTTTTTTTTTTTTTTTAAAGGATTTTTGTCGTTTTTTTTTTTTCCCCGTAAATCACCAAGCAAAATATAGGCTCAGAAAAAAAAAAAAAAGAAAAAAAAAAAGGCAGAAAACTAACTAATTTCTACATATGTACAGGGGTGAATAAGTTAAAGGAGGGGAGGGGAGGGGGGGGCTCAGGTTCGCCGGCCGGGAGGGCGGCGCGGGGTGCGGGCAGGGCGCAGCGCTGCCGGGGCCCCCCCGGGCAGATCCGTGGGGACACCCCGAAAATAATGATAATTTGGGGAGAGGTCTGGGAAGGGGGGGGGGGGTGTTAAGCACGCAGGGCTGAAGGGAAAGAGGGGGGGAAGAAGCCACCGGGCTGGCGCTGGCGCTGCCGGGGGGGCGCGCCCTACACGTCCCGCATGCAGGCTGCTCCAGGTCCGCCGCCCCCCCAGCGGGTATGGAGGGGGGGGGGGGGGACACTCCATTTCCAGCTCCCCCTCCCCGTATTTCCGAAAGAAAACTAGGATTTCGGTTCAAGCCGAGCTGGGGGATCGGGGGATGCTCCCCAAAACCCCCGAGCCACCCACTTTTTCCCCCCCCATCCCAACCTCCCCCCCCTCCCCAAAGGGGCCGGGCTCACATGAAGAAGTCGGCGGCGGCTTTGGGGGCGGCTGCCGGGGATGGCTCCCGGGGGAAACCCCGGGCCGCCAGCTTCTCGTACTTCTCTTTGTACAGATCCCTCTCCTTGGCCAAGCGGGCCACCTCCTGCTTGAGCTGCTCCACCTGCCCCTGGAGCTGGCACTTCTCGTTCTCCAGGATGTGCCGCTGCTGGACCCGCTTGTAGCGGCAGGACTGCGCGTAGCCGCGGTTCTTCAAGGTCCTCCTCTTCTGCTTGAGGCGGATCACCTCCTCCTTGCTGAAACCCCGCAGCTGCCGGTTGAGCTCCCGCACCGACATGCTCACCAGCTGGTCGTCGGAGAAGCGCTCCTCCAGCCGCAGGTGGTGGTGGTGGTGGTGGTGATGGTGGTGGTGGTGGGAGCCCGGCGCCAGCTCCTCGCCTCCGAAAGCCGGGGGGCGGAAAGCCTCGTAGCCCTGCGCCGGGTGGTGGTGGTGGTGCTGGTGGTGGTGGTGGGGGGCGCCGATCAGCGCCTCCACCGCGTCCTCGGGGGTCAGGTTGAGAGCCTCGGGGTTGAGGTGGTGCTGGTAGCCCGACATCCAGTAGAGCTCCTCCAGCTGCGGTTTGGAGCCCAAAGAGGAGGAGGCGGTGGGGGGACCGGCTGGGGGTTGCCCCCCGGGGCTCGGGGCGCAGAAGCTGGGCGAGGAAGGCACGGAGGAGCAAGGGGTGCTGAGAGGGGTGGAGGAGAGGGAGCCGGCGGGCAGGCGGTGGCACAGCCTCTCGGCCTCCGCCGGCTCCTTCTTCACCTCGAACTTCATCAGGTCGAAGTCGTTGACGTACTCGATGGCGAGGGGGCTGGTGGGCAGCTCGCCGCTCATGGCCAGCTCCGAGGCCATCTCAGTCCATGGAGGGAGGCCGAAGGGTGCTGTCCTCCTCCTCCTCCTCCTTTTCTTCTTCTTTTTCTTCTTCTTCCTCCTCCTCCTCCGTGGCACCACCGCTCGGCGCGGGGCTCGGCGGCGAGGCCGGCCTCCCTCCGACGGGGGAGGCCGACGGGAGGGATCGGGAAGCCTCCGGCGAGGATGAGGAGGCTCCGGAGAGAGGAGACCCCGACGAGGCTGGGATCCGACGGTGGAGGCTCCGAAGCGGAGGCAGAGAGAAAGGAGCCCCCGGCGAGGCTGGGCTCCGCCGGCAGCCTCCGAGGTGAGGCCGGGCGGGCAGCCCCTCCGAGCTGAGGCCGGCCTCGGGGGGGGCTCCTCGGGGCTCCCCCGCTGCTTTCAACCGGGCTCCGGCAGCCTCCTCCGAGGCTCTTCGTCCTCCGCCGGCTGCCTCCGAGGTCGCCGCTCCGGGAACCTCCGGCGAGGCTGAGCTGCTGCTGCCTTCAGCCGGCCTCCGGGAGCCTCTTCCGACGGCTTTTCTCTCGCCTTCCTCCTCCTCCTCTTCCTCCTCTGGAGCTCGGCCTCCGGGGGGGGTCCCCTGATAACAGGAGCCCCGGCGGTGCGGGACCGGCCGCTCTCCAGCCTCCGGCCGGAGCGCAATAGCGAGGAGCCGGCAGGGTCCTGCCCTCCCCCTTTTCTGCAGCCCCTGGCACCTGCCCCGGCCCCACCCCCGGGGCTGCTGCGAGCCTTCCTCTGCCCCTTTCCTCCTCCTCTTCCTCCTCCTTTTCCCCCCACCCTCCCCCAAGACCCCGGGGCGAAGCTCCCGGGGCCGCCCCCCCGGTGCTCGGCGCTGCCACTGCCGGGCGCGGAATGGAGCCGCCGCCTTATATACGGGGAGAAGGGCTTGGGAACGCCCCCCCGGGGCGTGGCCTGATCCCCAGCAGCCAATCAGCGAGGAGGATGCGCGGGCTCATTAGCATATCCCCATGGCAACGCCCCCGGGCCGGCTGTCAATCAGCTCGGCGCTGGAAATTGGGGACCCCCCCCCCTTGGGGACCCTTTTGGGGACCCCCTCTTGGGGACGCTTTTGGGGAGCCCCCCCCCCGGTCCCATCACGGGGCTGCAGCCCCGCAGCTCGGTGAGAGCAGCGATAAGCAGATTGCTGCAGGAATAAACCGCTCCCTCCTCCAAAAAGGACAGGAAAACCCCAAAATTGGGGTTATTCACCCCAAATCATGCGCCCGCCTCCGGGACACCTCTCCCTGTAGGGCCACCACCTCCCGCCCCATCCTGTCCCATTCCCGTGGGTACCAGGACCCAAAACTGGGCGCAGCCCCTTCCCCACCCCCCTTTTCCCAGCTCTGTGAGCACCCAGCACCCTTCCCAAACCTCCCCGATCCCTTTTCTTGCTTTTTTGACCTTTTTTTTTAATCCGTTCCTATCAACTCTTGGTGCCCGGGGACCACTGGCACCTGCTGGAGGCGCCCCCGGTACCTTTGGGTTCCCCCAGCGGGTGCCGGACCCATTTTTGGGGCCGCCTCATGGGTGGGAATTTCGCACGAGGCAGCTCGAGGCCATCAAATTGGGGGGAAAACAGTAAAATCCAGGTGAAACGCAGCAAAACGCAGCTCTGAGGCGGGACGGCACCTTTGGGAAGGGTGACTCGGGAAAGGGACAGCGTGGGTTATGGGATCCCCCCCGTTGGGGTGTTGGGGTGCTGGGGTGTTGGGGTGTCGGGGTGTTGGGGTACTGGGGTGCCGGGGTATTGGGGTGCTGGAGTTTTGGGGCACTGGGGTGTTGGGGTACCGGGGTGTTGGGGTGTCGGGGTGTTAGGGTGCTAGGGTATTGGGGTGCTGGGGTGTTGAAGTACTGGGGTGCTGGGGTGCTGGGGTATTGGGGTGTCAGGGTACTGGGGTGTTAGGATGTCGGGGTACTGGGGTGTCAGGGTGTTGGGGTACTGAGGTGTTGGGGTATTGGGGTGCTGGGGTGTCAGGGTACTGGGGTGTTGGGGTACTGGGGTACTGAGGTGTTGGTGTACTGGGGTGTCAGGGTGTTGGGGTACTGAGGTGTTGGGGTATTGGGGTGTCAAGGTGTTGGGGTACTGGGGTGTCAGGGTGTTGGGGTGTTGGTGTATTGGGGTGCTGGGGTGTTGGGGTACCGGGGTGTTAGGGTATTGGGGTACTGGGGTGTTAGGGTACTGGGGTGTCAGGGTACTAGGGTACTGGGGTGCTGGGGTATTGGGGTACTGGGGTGTCGAGGTATTGGGGTGCTGGGGTGTAGGGGTGTTGGGATGCTGGGGTATTGGGTTGTCAGGGTACTGGGGTGTCGGGGTACTGGGGTGTTGGGGTACTGGGATGCTGGGGTGTTGGGGTGTCGGGGTACTGGCGTGTTGGGGTGTCGGGGTATTGGGGTGCTGGAGTGTCGGGGTGCCGATGTATTGGGGTTCTGGGGTGTCGGGGTGTCACGGTATTGGGGTGCTGGGGTACTGGGGTGTCGGGGTGTTGGGTTATCGGGGTGCCGGGGTGCTGAGCACCCTACAGGCCGTGGTCCTGGGCTGGATGCGGCCCCGAGGCTCCGAGCCCTGCCACCTCGTGGCTGCCGAGGCTGCAGCACGGAGGGGACGAGGCCGCTTGGGGAAGGACACGGGGGCTGCAGGGTTTGGGGTCAGGGTGGGAACGGGTGCTGCGGGGCGAGGGACGGGGGTCTCCGGGGCTCCCCACAACCAGGGGACTGGGGGAAACTGAGGCACGGGGCCGCCAGCTCCCAACCAACCCAGCCTGACCCCAAGGCTCCATCCCATGGGGTCCCCTCCACCCTCGTGCCCCCAGCACCCCGATACCCACTCGGTCCCTTTGGGATAGGGCCCTGCCGGGTTAGATGCAAGGACTGTTTTGGGCTGTATTCATGTAAAAAGGGTTTTTTCTTTTTTTTTGTTTTTTTCTTTTTTTTTTCCTTTTTTTTTTCTCTTTTTTTTTTTTCCTTTTTTCCTTTTTTTTTCTCTTTTTTTTTTTTCCTTTTTTCTTTTTTTTTTTCCTTTTTTTTTTCCTTTTTCTTTTTTTTTTTCTCTTTTTTTTTTCCCTTTTTCCTTTTTTTTTTTTTTTTTTTTTTCTAGGGAAAGGGAGAGGGAAGAAGGAGGAAAAACCCTTTATCCTGAAACAGCGGGGATAAAATCGGGACCCTTTTTATTCCACCAGCTCCGTCCGGACGGGCTGGGTGCTTTTCGCCCCCTTCCCCATCCTCCTTCTACCAAAATTGTTTTATTTTAACAGAGTTGGGGGTTGGAGGCTTTGTCCCAACCCAGGAGGGGGACACGGTTACAGGCAGAGGTGAGGCTGGAGAGGGAAAATCTGGGGGAAAACCCGAAGCAAACCGAGCCAGGGAGTACAAAAAAAATATTTTATTTATTTATTTATTTATTTATTTATTTATTTATTTATTTTTGTGGGGGGATTTTAACCGCTTTTTCTCCATTTCCTAGAAAAAAAAAGAAATAAAAACGCCGCTCCTCCAGCTTGGAAAACTCAGGGAATGAAACCACGCGCGTGCCCCTCTACCTTAAACTCCTAAAAAGGGGAAAAACACCAAGAAAAAAAAAATATAAGCAGATTTTGCAGCCCAGTTGTGACCCCAAAGGCGGCGCCTGTAGGATGTGGGGACCCCACGGGTGCCACCTCCCCGCTGTCGTGCCACCACGGCCCCGTGGCACCCTTGGGACACCCTCGGGGCACCCAAAATTTTGGGCTCCCTTCCCGCAGGGGCCACCCGGCCCCGATCCGCGTTAGCAGCAGCCGCCCACGGTGGCCAAGAGCCACGGAGGGATTAGGGCCGGGCCGGGCTCCAAGCGGGGCCGTCGTCGCTTGCCCTCTTGGGGGGTATTTTTAGCGGGGCGGCCGGGTACAGTGGGGCGGCCGAGGGCCCCGTGGCATGTCCCCGTCCCCCGTCCCTCCCCGCCACGCCGAGCAGCTCGGTCATCTAAGTTTACTCGCGGGCGGTCGAGTGACATAACCAGGTTGGAGGCTGTGGGATGGCGGCGGGGTGGCGTCACCCCGTGCTTTTAGAGCGGGCAGCTCGGGCGATCCTTTTACCCTCGGAGCGGGGCCGGGCGCCTCGATCCCATAAGGGTGCTGCCTCGGTTTCCCTGGGTGTGAAAGCAGAGTGTGGGGTGCTGGCTGGTGGCCCTGGGTGGCCATCGTGGGGACAACAGGGTGGCCGTCCCCATCGAGGTAACGGGGGGTGCCCACTCTGCCTCACCGCGGGGCCGGTGGCACCCTCTCGGTGCTCGTCCCCTCGCAAGGATCCGGTCCCTAGAGAGGATTAAAAATGATCCCCGAGTGACAATTTTTGTCCCGAGGGGGGGATAAAATTGCCCAGAGTTGTGCCCCCCACCTTTGGGATGGGACTAAGGGGACGGCCACCCCGCTAAGCGAGCCCGAGGGCGATGCTCCCCCGGCACCTGCTTCCCCGGCAGGGGACCAAGAGCTGTGCCAGCAGCCCTGGCCCACACGGGAGGGATTTCCAGGAAATGTTTACGGTGTGCCCTGCAGAAACACAGCCCCGTGTGTGCGTGTGTGTCCCCCCCCCGGGGCCCCCTTTGCTGCCAAGGAGCTGCTGTCCCCCGGGGTTTGTCCCTTGTGGGGCTCGCCCGGCACCTTTGGCCACCCCGTGCCCATCACCGAGCCATCGGGGCTGCTTTGAGGGGGCAAAAAACCCACCAGGGCTCCGTGACACCCCTCCGGGGGCCGCGTTTATCCCTGCTCGGAAATCAATCACCCCACAGCAGTGGTTTAATGACAGCTGGAAATAAATTAGGATATTCCCCGAGAAGGCACCGGTGGGCGGCAGAGCCGGGGCTCTCGGAGCCTTTGCCTCGCTTCATTATTTTGGTGCGAGCTTTAATCCTCGTTAGCCTGCTCGGAAACGGGGGCTGCAGCCTCGTGCCCCTGGGCTGGGGATGGTACCGGAGCTGCCAAAGCTCCTCGGCCACTTTCACCCCTCGCTGGCCACCCCCGGGGACTTCGCCGTCTCCTCCAGGGTGATTTGGGGTGAATTTCGGTTTTTGACTCGAGACCACCAGGCACCACATGAAGAAAAAACAGCTTTTTTTTTTTAGAAAATGGGAAAAAATAAAAACACCTTTCCCTGGCCAACCCCTCCTGGAGGTTTTTTTCAGCCAATTTAAAAACCAAACGCTGGAAGATTTGGGTTTTGGGGGTGCAGCCCCTCTGCCAGGAGGGGGATTTGTGCCTGTTTCCCCCCCTACAACCACCCCCAAAACTCCACGTCGCTGAAAGACGAGCGCTGCTTTCCAGGCAGGAACTCCTTTATTTAAATATCAAAACGCACAGGTTAATAAAAGGCGTGGAGGTAACGAGGTGGGGAGGGGGGCGGGATGACATCTTTATTAAAAACAGCTCGGGGCGAGGAGAGCTCCGTACACACGCCGTGCGCTGCCCGCCGCACCGAGGAAGGGGGACACCGGGGGGGATGCTGGGGACACGGCCACCCCCAGCTGGCCTCCACGTGGCATTAAACCCCCTGGCTGCCCATAACGAGGAACCCAGGGAGGCGACAGGCATTAATTAATTAATAGGGCCCTCGGTGGTTTGCCATGCCCTGAGCCGTGCGCCAGGCACTTGGGGCGAAACGTGACCGGGATTGGGGGGGGGGAGGTTTCCTGCCATAAATCCCGCGACCCCAAAAAGGAACCAGGCGGGGTGTGGATGGGGTGACAACAACCCCATGTCGGTGGGGTGCACTCACCCAGCTCGTTCGGGGATGTGAACCCCCCTTTGGGATCGTGGAGGGGGTGAAAACGCAGCCGTCAGCCTTGCCGGAGCCGCGGTTGCAGCTGAGCCCGCTGCGGCGCGGTGGCTTCGTTGCCCACCCCACGGCCGAGCCCAGCTGGGTGCCAGCTCCCCGGGGACACCGAGCACCCCCTGAGCTCACCCCCCCGTGCCTGCTGAAGCTGGCTCCGGGTTGGAAACGCCGAGGAGGGGCTCAGGGGTGTAAAGAAAGCGGCCGAGCTCTGCCAGCAGCAGGGCGAAGGGTGCTGCGCACGTGGGGAGCGAGCAAAAAGGGGTTTGGTGCACAAATATTTTGGCACGGGCAGGCAGAGCCAGGAAAATGTCCCCACGGGGCACGCAGCCCTGCTTTGTGCAGCCCTGCCTCTTCCCCAAAGGGTTCCTAGATCGAGTTTGCCCCTGGGGGATGCTGTTTAGGGACAGCGGGTGGGCAAATCCTGCCTCCCCGTCCTCAAAATCGCACCCGAGAGGCTGAAAGCAAACTGAATTTGGGGCTGAAATTGAACCCACGGATGCAAAAAAAAAAGCCCCACAGCACTGGCTGGCCAGCAAGCGGCCACCGGGAGCTGAGATTTGCACAGCTCATCACACCCATGCCGTGAGATATTAGATCCACCCCGCAGCAGGGACAACGGCTCAACATTTAGGATGCGCCCACGATGCGTGGAGCAGCTGCGCTCCTGGGGTTATTTCCTACCAGCCTGGAGGCTTGCTTTGCTCCTGTCCGGATTCCCAAAGACCCCAAAAGAGCTGGTTGGGGTCTTCCAAAAGAGCAAAAACCCCGCTGGGACGGGCGTGCTGCGAGGGAATTTGCCCGTGGTGATGCCTGGCATGTGGCTCCGCTCCAAACACTCCTAAAGAGAAGGGACGGAGCAGGATGGATGCAGGTGGGCTGTGATTTTGGGAAAGCCGAGCCAGGCGGGGGCTTTACGCCCTGCTACATCTCACCACAATGACTTGAGACCATCAGGCTCGTTGTCCCAAACCTGGAGGCGGGCACGTGGCCGTGGCCGACCGCAGGGTGCTCGGGTCCCGCATCCAAGCAGCGCCCGCCTGCCCTTCAGCCTTAAATAAACCACCTTAAAAGAGAATTTATTGGGAAAATAATAAAAAAAAAAAACAAAACAGCTTCAACAAAACCACCTCCCTGAGCCACACGGACTGGGCGCCGCTCCCTCCGCGCCGCTGCCGGGCTCCCTGGCCAAACCACATCCCAAAACTCAACGCAAAAAAAAGGGGGGTGCCACGTCCCGGCACGGGGTCCTGAGGTAGGTGCCAGGCGGTGAAGCCTGGTTTTGGCTTTTCCTGAGCTGGTCGGCTGCCGCGGGGACAACGCTCACAGCCGGGGCTTGATCTGTAGCTGTTTGCCTGGAAGGAGGAAAGAAAAAATAAAGGTGGAAGGTGTCCCACGGCGCCCCGGCTTCGTGCTCCACCTCCGGAGGGGGATAAGCTCACCTCTGCCACCACCTTCCTCCTGAGAGGCGTTTTCGGGGTCCCGCGAGGCCGCCCACGACAAGGTCCTTTTCCACTTGGTGCCAGCTGGGAGGAAAAAAAAAAAAAGGGAGAAATCGGGAGAATGTCATCCACTCCTCCTCCCTCAAACGTGGCCGTGCCCCCGAAACTGAGAGCGCAGCCGAAATTGGCTCCGGTGAGGATTTTCTGGCTCCGTGCTGGGCGCTGCTCCACCACGGCCCTGCCAGCCCAACCTCGAGGACACAAGTGTCCCCCCGTGGTGCTCAGCCCGGTTGTGCTCCCCAAAAATGTCCCCAGCCTCCTGGTGCGGATTTGTCCCCTCTCCCGGGGCCGTGTTTCCCCGCCAGATGTTTTGTGGTGGCTGGGATGGAGCTTGCGGCTTCCCCAAACCCCTCCGAGCATCCTCAGCCCCCAGCAAGGGATGAGGGTGTGCACAGGTCCCTTCCCCATCACAGAATACTGAATCGGTTGCAAAATCCTATAGTTATGGGGAAAAAAAAGGTTATTGCAGCATAAGGTGGGTGTCACAACCTGCCCAGGCACCCGGAGCACGCATCCGAGCCGCCCATCACCAAATCCGAGGCAGCAGAGGGAAAAATGAGAACCCAAACCCACCCAGGGGGGTTGGGGGAGTGCAGAGCCGATGGGTTTTTGCCACCTGGAGGTGACGAGGCCGTGGCAAATCCCAATTCTGGTGCCTCGAGGCCGGGAGGGTTTGGGGATTCGCTTGGGAACGGCGCTGCTGCTGGCGGCCGGGCCCCGTCCCGAGGACGCCGAGATTTGGGGAGGGGGGATGAAAGCTCAGCCACCCCAAGCATCCCCTCCAGGTGCTCTGGGTGAGGATTTTTTGCTGTTTCGAAGCGGGGAGGAGGAGGAGAAGGCGAAGCTTCCTCCCCCGGGGGGGGATTTACGCCGCCGCCGGCAAGCTCCGCTTTGGTTTTCACGGGGACTTTCCGCTCTCGGCTTCCAGCTGCTGCCCTGCTCCCAGAGGGAGTCCCCACGGGGTTGAGTCCCCCCAGCGCCGTTTCCCATCCAGCCCTTGGAAAAAGCAGGGGAAAAAAACGCTTTTTTGGGTGCCCGCCAGACGCGAGGAACAGCTGGAAGCAAAGGAGCAACGAGGGATGGGAGAGGAGGAAAGCAAACCCTGCCTCCCCGTGCCCGCTGCCCCTATAAAAGGGTCCCAGATGCCCCTACAGAGCCCAAACTTCACCAAGTTCTCCACCCGGAGAAGCCCCTTCTCATTTGGGACTTCAAAATCATTTGGGATTTTAGGAGAGCAGAGAGGAGGAGATGGAGAGGACCCAGCCCAAACCTCGCCCAGGCGTTTTGGTCATAAAACTGGAGAATAAGCAGCACACAACGGGCTCTGGTTTGACCCCTGTTAATCTCTTTGGCCATCCAAAGCACCCCCGTTGCAGAAATCCTACAAAAGGGGTGTCCCCAAGCCGATCCGAGCGCCGGGAAGCCCACGAGCACCACGTCCCCTCGGCGGGGAAGCGTCGGGTCGCGTCGGCGAGCTCTTCTGCCCTTCTAAACTTGGGTAACCAAACTTGCCGGGCGCCGTGGCAGTGATACATGGCTCGGGAGCTAATTTATGTAAAATAAAGAGGGCTCATTTAGCACCTTTCCACCCTTAATATAACACCCATACATCAGAGGGCTGCAGAGCAGCCGCGACGGCCGCGGCCATCAGTCACCCTAATGCGGTTCGAGGAGCGGCGGCGCGAGCCACCCGCACCCCGCCGAGCCTCTCAGGGCTCTCCTGATTTTCCAGGTGACCCCAGCATCCCTAAAATTTGGGATATGGGCGCTATAATCCCATGGGAAATGGTAGCAGAGGAGCGGGGCTGCTGCCCAAGCAGCCTTACAGGGGACGACCAGCGTCTCCCCATCGCTGCCCCGCGAGGATTGCAGCCCCAGTCCGAGGGGAACCCTACAAACGGCTCAATTCCCCCGAAGAAACGTCCTTAGCTCATTTTCCTACAAGCGGCACGAGAGCCCACGCTCTGCAATTCAAAGCAAATATTGTTACGGAAGGAGAAATCCAGATTTCTTTGGGGGGAGAGGGAAAAAAAAAAAAAAAAAAAGGAAAGAAACAAACCCGAAGCTGATTTCTGCATCGACCGCAATTAACTCCCTGACTCCTGTACAGGGTTGCACAGAGCCGAGCTCTGATTTTCCTAAAATCCCATAATTATAGAATTCTGTTCTATCCTATTGATGGAGCTGAGCTCCGGTTTTTAAAGTCTTCCTCCAAAAAATCACCACGAGGGTGGCAAGACGCGGCGGCGGTGACGGAATAAAATCACGGTGGGTTGTAAAAAGGGCAGCCAGGCGAATCGGGGCCGGTTTCTCACCTCCGATTTCAGGTAGAGGAGATGCTGCCCGTGGAAAGGGGCCGGGGGGAAACCTCGGCACGCCGTCGGCCCCGCAAACCCAACTCCATTTTCTGCCTCTGCGCACGGCGGATCCTGCAAATGGCGCGATCAATCTCGGGGCGCATCTCGCGCGCCTTCCGCTCCTTCCCTCCCCTCTCCTCCCTCCCTCCCTCCCTCCCTTCCACCCCCTCTGCGTTTCGGGAGCGACACAATCCATCTTCCAGGAACCCAGGTATATCATTTCTAGTTAGCGAAAGCCGGGCGAAGAAGCCCCTTTTTCATTACGATGATTGAAGCGCTCCCGAGGAGAGGCGCGGGGCTGGTGCACGAGCCCTCCGCGCCGAGCCGAGCCGCTTTTGCTGAGCTTGTCAGCCTCGCCGGAGAATTAGGACTTCCAGCGCTCTTACTTCTGATGAAAATCAACATTTATTTTGCCTAAGCCGAAGAAGGTGTCAGGCAGACGGAGAAACTTGCCACTCTTCGCCGGGAGAAGGGAGTGAAGAGGAGGAAATCTAATAGAAATATATTATCAAGTCCGAGGAGTGGACACGGCAGTAAATCACGCTTCAGGTGGCACCATTAGATTTTTCAATAAAAGCCGGCCTTCCCCCAGACGCATCCTCGCCGAGCGGCTCCAGCTGCACCCACCAAGTGAAACAAAATCCGCCTCAGCCAGATGCCGAGGGAAGGGGGAGAATGGGACGGGGGAGTTTTAGGGGATTTGGAGGGACGCTGCCAGCGGGGAATCCCCCGGGACGGGGGACAAAAGGAGGTGGCTTTGCTCTCTGTCCCCAAATCCCCTCCCTGCTCGATGTTGAGTGTTGAAAAATGATTTTTTTTCCCCCGATTTGCGAGGCTGGGAGGCAGCTGGGGTAAAGGATGGCGGCAGGAGGTGTCCTGCATCCACGGGGACCGTGCAGCCGCTGGAAGGCGCCCAAATCCCGAAGCGATGGGATGCGGGGAAGATGGGAGAGCACTGCAAAAGCTCGCGAACGATTTTCCAAATTCCTCCATCAAAGCCTCGCCAGAAAGCTGGCTGTTGTAGGGATGCCTCCTCTCCAAATCCAGGCTAACGAGAGGGCTGCAATTAGCAGGAGAGCCGCGCTTCGTCAGCCTCCCAGCTACTCAGACGGGAGCGGCGGGGAGCAAAGGGGATGCTCGGGGCGCCCCGGCGCATCCTGGCACCTCCCTGCCCACGCACGGCCCAGGTGGAGAAATTCCTGCCCTTCTCCCCCAAATCCCACGTGTATTTTTTTCACCCTTCCAGGATAAATATCCCTTTTTCTGCTCCCCGGTGACTTGAGGGGAGCCCGGAGGCTGAAGCTGCCTCCGGAGCAGCTTTTTTTTCCTGCAGCTGAGTCAGCTCCGGAGGAACTTGGGCTGAGGGAGGCCTTTTTTTTTTTTTTTTTTCCTTTTTTTGCAAAGCCCAAGGACAAAAGCAGGGATAGAAAGGCCGGCAGCAAGGGCTAAGCCCCAGAATTTCCAAGAAACGGGTTTTCAGATGGAAAAAAGCAGCTTGCTGGGGGGTTTTGATGGTTTCCCGAGGGGCATCTGCAGCGCTCTCCAACTTTCTCCACTCCTCTTCAGGTTTTTAATTTAGCTAGAAGGTGCCTGGGCAGGAGGGGGCCCTCGTCTGCCACCTAATATCAAGTTTTTATCCTCAAAGACAACACCAGGGCTGCCTCCCAACCCCTACAAAACACAGAGTATGGTATGTTGAACATCTGCCCTATCCTGCCAAGCTGAAGGAGATGGGATTTCATCATCTCGTCATCATCAAGGGTTCTTCCATCTCCAGCTTTCAGGTCATTAAATAATTCAGGGGGACATGACAGGGGTTCCAAGTGGCAGCCCGAACGAGAAGGGTCTTCAGAAATCCTAAGCAAAGTCTGAAAGCCCTGGTCTCCAGACCCTCAGTCCCAGGAGGATGAGACCCTAAAAAACGGGTAGAAAATTAATATGGAAGGAGCAGATTTCAGGAAAACAAGAGAGACTTGGCAGGTCTGAACCTCGCCTGCCGATCAATCGATAAGGAAAGAGGATTGGAAACGTGCAGACAGCGAGGTGCGGGCAGGGAGTGAATCAGAAAGGGTTTTTTTTTTCAAGTGTGGGATGAGAAAGGGCGATTCTGATTCAGACGGAGAGCCCAATTAGAAAAAAGCCACGGCGCTCATCAGCTTTACTGGAAGTTCCGAATAAATTGGCCGCTTTGCAAGAAGGGAATTAAATAAACATCAGTGGAGTTTCTTAACTCTCGGACCTTCCATCTCAGCTGGGAGCATCCAGGACCAGGAGACGGATGCCTGAAGTCGGCACATGGATAAAACAGGATGGATGAGAACAACCCAAGGGTGTCCTGCTGCGGGGACCACCCTCAAACAGCCCCCAAACCCTCAGTGCTTTTGGGTCCCCAAACCCAGCACCTGCTGGTTCGGGAGGAGGAGATGGGATTGCTAAGGACTCGAGGAGAGCCGGCACGTTACCGGGAAAGCTCGCTACCTGCAGCTCGATCCATTTGGCATGAGGAAAGCAATTAGGTTAGAGGTTTGTTAATTCGGTTATGAAAGAGTTTGGAGGCTCTCTAATTAAACTGCCTGCCCGACGGGGCGTGCAGCAGCCCGGGGCTGGTGAGGAGCAGGAGAACCGGGCGCGCAGGGCAGCATCGCGCCGCTCACCGTCACGGGGGAGATCTGCTAAGTGCCAGGAGAAGATCCAGGAAAGTCCCACGAAGGTCTGAGCTCCTCCTGAGCCTTGCTGGCTGATAACCACGAGATGAGCAGCAGCAGGAAGGAAGATGGGTTCTCCTGCTCGTGCTCAGCTCGCCATCCAGACCCTCTTAAATTATCCTACCGGAGCAGAAGACCCCAAAGAAAGGAGATGAGCCATTCCGTGGGGCCAAAACCTTTCCTCAGCTCTCCATCGGTCTCCTCACCTCTCCCAAACTGGTGGATGACCCAGCCAGGTGTGTGCTTCGGTGTCCATGAGGTGTCCTGAGCCAACTTACTGTCCTCCATCCCATGTCCCCTATTAGATGATCCACAGGTTTGAGTTTCTCGTTGAGTTTCTCGCCCCTAAGCAGGGGTAGAGCAAAGATTTGGGGAGTTATTGCCCAAAGATTTGGGAGTTGCTAGCAGGAGAGGCAGAGCCCGTTTGGGGAGGTGATCCCACCCAAAGAAGACACCACGGAGGTGGCCTCAACCAAAGAAGAAGCCACAGAAGCAGACCAGATGTATGGCCACTGCCTCATCACTTCCCCATGGCCAAGGTCCTTCCAAAAAGGGGAAATGACCCCCACCAGGAGAGCCAAGATCTCTGCGCCGCCACCAGCCAGGACTCAGATCCCCAGAAAAATCCTGGAGGTAACTGGGATGGAAGACAGAGAATTGTTTTTTTTTGGTCATTTTTTTGGCCAAAGAACTGGTTATTTGTTTATTTTTTGGCCGAAGAAGAGCAGGTTAACGGGGAATTGCGTTCTTCAACGACCTGCCCTCAAATAATTGCTGCCTTCGGTAGCTGCAGGAGGAGCCAGACCCTCGGTGGAAGTTCCCAAGGAATAACGGATCGGTATAAGCCAGGGCATAAAAAATTGTTTCCCCGGGTAAACAAAAGGCTTCAGCTTTATCAGGAAGAAGTCCAAGTTCAGCGCTAAGGCGTGCAATAAACATTTCATTAGCGGTGCTTTTCGGGGTTTTGCTGGCGTTGTAATAAACCTCTTTGATATCTACCTGGAGCCCTCAGGGTCCCCAGTACAGAAAGATGGGGACGTACTGGAGCGAGTGGAGGCCACCAAGAGGGTTGGACCATGAGGAGATGCTTGGGACAATGCTAAAAAGAGAGTTCCTGGTGTTTTATCCATGATAATGGATAACCAGACCCTACCAAGAGGAGAAACGACTTGGTCCTGCTGGGGTCAACGCTGGCAGGATGCTGGCTCCCCGGGACACCCCCCTCGCACCCGAGCCTTCCATCACCAGCCCCAAAGATGCCTTCTGTAGGGTTTTGGGGCATTTTTTGCCACGTCAACCCAAAGGGCTGGCTCTCATCTGCCTCGTCCAGCCGCCAAAACGCAGAGATTTGGGGCAAACAGCGCGCGCCGGCAGGAGAAGCGCTGAAGGTGATGCTGCAGGTGGTGGAGACCCTCCCCAAGGCATCCCACCACGAGGATTTGCATGGGGGAACCAGCCCCAAACGTGGGCTGGGAGCAGGAGGTGTTCACACCGGGACCCAGCCCCATGGGGTTGCAGCAGGGCGAAACGGGATCGGGATCAGCCCCGGCGGCAGCGAGCACGGCGCGGGTTCGGGCAGGGAGGGCGGCGGCGAGGATTTGTGTTCTCCAAGTGATTCCTCCAGAAGTGAAAGCTGTAAACAAAACTGGAAGCGCTGCACCTCGATGAATTCCTCCAAAGCCAAAGCGTTTTTGAGCGTGCTCAGCGGAGCCGTTAAAAAAGACTGTAGCGAGCATCTTCCATTAACGTTACGACCGTGAAATATGACAATAAAATGATAGCCGTATGGTCGCAAATTTGCAGCCCGCCGAGTTGCTAGGGGTTTATCGTCACTCAAACGTGCAGAGAGCTGTAAAATGTTTACAGAAAGGGTCGTTTGCAGCTATAAAATCCTCTTTTCTCTCCTAAACAAGGCTGAGTGGAGCCATTTACAAACCCCTGAATGTTCATCGGGGGAGAGGGGAACATCTGTTCTCTCCAGGAGTTTTCCGTGATCTTCTCGAACAAATTAACTAAAATGGGTGCTTTCTAATTAAATTAGCACTCGATTGGAATGGTTTGCATTGGTGCGCTCGCTGACAATTAGCGCGGGGAGGCCAGTTAGGCTCCGGCGCAGGCTATTTAACTGGGAGGTGAAATATGGAGGAGCCCATTACCTGCACGATGCTCGCGCTCCCTCCTGCCCCTGCCCTGAGAAGGAAACGTGACGAAGGATGGGGAGGCACCGAGAGATGTCCAGGAGCTCGTCCCGGGCACTGGGGTCTCCATCTGGGGACTCACAGTGGGTCTGTCCCCACGTGAGGACAGCATCGAGCTCAGCACCTCCTCCCTCCTTTCCAATCCCCTTTTTATACATCCCAAGGCTGTGGACGTGCACCGAGACCCCGTTAAGATCACGGTGAGCCTAAAAAGCTGGACCCTAAAAGTCATCCCCAAACACCTGCCCCACCAGCACCTTCCCTCCTGCACGCGCCTTTCCTCCTTTCCTCCCCTATTTTCCAGTATTCAAAGGGCATTTTCTGAAATTGTGAGCGTTTAACCAAGCCATTCAGATCACTCCGTAATAACCACCTGTCCTCCTCCTGATTTCCTACCCCACCAATTTGCGTGTCACCCTCAGGGTCTGCAAGCAGGAACTGAATATTAGCGCCGCGCTCCCCGTTACGGGCAGAGCCGCCCCTCGGGGAGGGCACAGATCCCGAAACCGCATCGCAGACACCCGGAGCCACGTGAGGACCCATCCTAACCGACCCAAATATACCCTCACTCCTGGCTTTATAGGTGATTTGGGCACGGTGAATCATTTAGATCCTCTAGCACCACCAGCAGCCTCATCCTGCGCCCTCCTGGGATGACCAGGATGAAACCTGTTGGTGGCCAGGGCTCCTTTTCTCTCGTTAGGTGATGCTCATCATTATCCCCTTTGGCCCCTCGGTGTGTTAGGATGAGCTTTTAATCACCAAACGCATCCCAGCACCGGGCAGAGGCAAACCTGGGTGCCCGATGGCTGCATCCCCCTGGCAGGGAAACTGCTTCCTCATCAGATCCTTTTACAGACATCTGCAACTCCTTCCCTGCTTTCCTTTCCTTTGGCTCCTGCTTCACCGATTCCCTCCTGTTTTGTTTTGGTTTTTTTTGTTTTTTTTTTCACAGTCAGGTCAACCAGCTGAAACGTCTCCCCAAGTTTTACCCCAAATTTAAAATGTCAAGGCGGGAGCTGCTCGCTGTCAAGCTTAACGAGTTTTGCTCATCCTAAAACTGAATTTTTTTCGTGGAGGTCCGGAGACCACAGCCTTCTGTGGGTCCAGCAGTAGGGCAAGGCATCACCACACCCCCCTGAGACCTCCTCCCTCCTACCTGGGTCTGCTGGGGTTATGGGAACAAGACTGGATCCATCATTGGGTAATTTATAGGGTAAGGAGGAAGCCACCGAAGATACAAGATGGGGACAAAATCCTATGGCGTGATTTCAGGAGCACTGAGAGAATTAGTATCGGGGCTGCTGCCCCTGTGGGTACAGAGATGCGAGTCCCAGTCGTCATCCCCGTTTGGGCTCCCAGTAAACTGGTTTGGGGACTCATAAAACCCACCGACCCCATAAAAACACACGGGAAAAGCCACTCAATGAACCGGGGCAGTGCGGAGCAAAACCAGTGCAGAGCTTCCTACCTGGCTCGTCATCTGGCTCGTCCTCGTCCCTCTCCACTTTGCAGCCCTCGTCCCCGGGGGAGGTGGAGGACAGGAGGGAGATGAAGGAGGGCAATTTTTGGAGCCGGCTGCTTGGCGAGGCGTCCGCGTCTCTCCAAAACTTCACGTCCTGCTCCGAGCCGGAGGGGCCGGGCACTTCCCCGTCATCGCAGGGCTGAGCTGGGTGGTTCCTGGCAAAATGAGAAGATTAATAATGAAAAATGAAGCACTCAGCATCGCGGGCACGGGAAGAAGCTGAGGAGAACCGCTGGGTACGCGGAGGATCCTCGGGCTCCATCCCGGGCTGCCTCTTGTCTCTGATTTCTTGCGAGCCCAGCTAACGTGACAGTCAGGCTTGCTTTGACATCTCTGGTGACGGTGCTAATAAAGGAAAAACCTCCCCAGGCAGCTTTCAAACTCTTCGAGCTGGCAAGGGGAGTGCTCCCTTTCCCGTGCAGGATATGCCAGGAACCGAGCCGGGGCCGGGAACGGGCGCAGGATGCCCCGCGCTCATGCCTCCTTACCTAAAAAGAGCAAGGAGCTATTTTACACCTCATTCACACGGGGGACGTGAGCTGGGTGTCATTCCAAGGCTCTTCTGTCACCCGGGATAAGTCCAGAGCCTGCTGAGAGCTCGTCCCCTCCGCGACCATACAAGGCAGGGCTGGGATGGGGACCAGGACCCGGCCGGCACCGTGGCCGGAGGCATCTTTTAGGGTCCCCCGTGCCGTCCCAAATCCACCCCATCCTGCTGCAGAGGGGCGAAGTTTCCTCCTCCTGCTAACCAGGACTTTTAGACAGGTTGCGGGGCTTTTAAAACCCACGTTTCAGCTGGGTTTTAATTTTTGGTATGCTTAAAGCGTAAAACCCCAGGTGACAGTGACGGTGATGGGTAGGGCGAGACCTGCCCATGGGCTGCGAGGAATTAGCACCACCCCAGCCCTCCTCTTGCCCTCGTTCTGTTGGATGGGTTTTCTGCAGTGGATTCACCACCAAGGCTCCTCCATCTCCAGGAGGAAGGGCTGCAGAAACCCCCGAGGCCACGGACATATCCCCAAACCTTCTGCTCCTTTCCTACCTGCCCGTCTCCTCGCAGAGCCGCCGGCACTTGGAGGGGGGATCAGCGCTGTCCCCTCGGGGCTGACGTTTCTTCCGCGGGTGCAGCAGCTTGCAGCGGGCGCCCTGGGGGCAGACGCCCTTCTTGGCGAAGTCCGGGCAAACCAGGGTGTGCTTCTTCTTGCACTGCCAGGGAAAAGAAAAAGAGGGAGATGTTAAGAAGTGTGGCGACGGCTCCCTCCCAAAATCCTCACAAGGAGAGGGAAATCCGCAGCACTTCCCGGGATTTGGGGACTTTTGGGGCACTTTTTGGCAGTGGGAAATGATTGAAGAGACGCTGGCAGGGCAGACGAGGCAGCTCTGGATGTGATTTAATCCCCGAGACATCCAGCCCCTTGTTTCTCTGCGTGGCTCCCGTCTCACCTGAACGCCTGCACTGCAAAACCTCCTCGCTCCCGGGCGGCGCAGACGCCAAAATTTTGCCTGGGTTTGGGGGAAAAGCGGACAAATCCACGGGTAGAGAAACACGGCAAGGGGTTGCAGGGCGAAATCATGGATCACGGGGCTCCTGCCCTTTGAATACCCTCAAAGTGAAGCCGTTTGGGACCAGCCCCCTGCGGTGACCTCGGGGACGTGGCGGCAGCCCCGCTGAGCCGCCGGAGCGGTGGCAGACCGAGGGGTCCCCGCTCAAAAGGGCAGCGGGGCCGGCAGCTCGGTGGCCCCAAGGGAACACCGACATCGGTGGCGGAGCGAGGAGCTCGTCTGCTGGAGGCCGGGGAGGTCGCCAACGCGGCAGGAGGGCTGGGATCCGGACAGACACACGGACAGCGGCTCTGCGGGGGTGCAAGAACCGGGGAAAAGCCCCGCAGGGATCAAGCCAGACGTGGAAAATTCATAGAAACATCTCCCTGCGCTCCCCTCCTCTATTTCTATGAGCTGCCAGGAGGTTGCAGCAAGTAAATCGCTAACCCAATGCGTAATCCGAAAGTTGAGTTTCTCCAAATAGTGCCCAGGGTTTAGCACTGCTCTATTTTTTTAAATAAAATCCTATTTTTGCCCACGGATGGGTGCTGGAGAAGCACACAACTGGGCAAAATCCGCTCTGTGCTTGGTGCCAGCTCTCAGGAGCTGGTAGGGTCATTAAATCTTATCTTCAGAGCGCCCTGCAAGAGTGAGTGCGTGAAAATCACCTCCTCCAGCATTCAAAGCTTCTCTCGCCCTGGTTAAGCAGCCAATATCTCAGCAAATCAAGAAAACACGCGCTAAAATTGAGGGAAGTTTGGGAAAACAGCTCTCCTTTTCTCCCTGCCTTCCTCCCAACTTGCGGTGCTGCAAAACCCTCCGGCTGCCGAAGCCGTGGACCACCAGCAAGTGCTTGGAAAAGGCACCAAGAGGACAGCTTTCGGGTCATTTTTTCCCAAAATGTTAGGATCTGGAGAGCAAACCCCTCAACCCGGGTGACGTCCAACGCAAAACCAGACGTGGGAAGGAGAAGGGCAGCGAAAAGGAGCCCTCACCTCAAAGGGCTGCATGGATGCACTTGGCACTGCTGCCCCTACACCGAGGAATGACGGAGAACACCACAGATTTGGGAAAAAGCCAGGAAACGTGGCTGTTTCATCCCATATCAGCTTGGAGGGGCCAAGGGACAGTGCCACGTGCGTCCCCATCCCCGTTAACACCTTGCGGTGGGAGCGGGAGCATCCCCAGCTGGTCGCTGGCTCCCTGGCGAAGGCAGACTTAATATTAAGAAAACAAACCGCCCGCGACTAATTCGGGGCCCCGGCTCGGTTTTCTAATGACTTTTCCTCGCTGCTCTCCGTGCCAAACACGCTTGGCCCTCCTCTCACGGGGCTGCAGGGAGAGGCAGGGAATTGCTTGCAGCTCGCGGGGTCCTGGGGAAGCAGCTCCTCGGCTCCAGGCTCAAAAGAGAGGGTGGAAAAGCCCCCTCTATTTATTTATGGGAGGGAAGGGGGAGCTCTTTTCCTCGTGCCCCCCCGTGCCCTAAAGGCAGGCGACGGCGAGGGTTGGGGTTACTGTAAAGCTGCTCGCCGCGTGTCGGCCGGGGTGAAGCAGCGCTGGGGCTGCGGGGTGGCAGGAGCCACCCGATCCCTTCCACCTGTCGGGGCGGCTAATTATACCCCGCGGGACCCCCGCCAACGGGCAGGTTGGGCCATAAAAAGCGAAAAAGCATCTGGCTCCTTTCTCCAGGCAAGAGAAAACCCGGAGCACCCCCCCCAAAACGCCCCCGGGGAGAAAGCCGGCGGCTGCGTCGGGCGCCCGGGTGATGCCACCACGGTGGGGACACCCCATGGAGCGGGGTCACCCCATGGAAATGGGATGGGGACAAGCCCCAGGGGGTGCTTCTGCTGTTCCAACCCCTTCTACCATCTCCCTGTTCTGGGGTTTCCCCTGCAGCCTGCAGCAGCGGTGCCCGACCATGGCACGGTGCCCGCTGGCAGCCCCGCGGCCGGGACTCCTCCCTGGCTGCCAGGGAGCCCTGGGTGAAATTCGAGGTGCTGCTCAGCACCCAAAAAGCCTTAAATGGCCCCCGGCCCCATCACACAGCGGGAAGGGGTCGGGCAAGAAGGGTTATCTGCAGAGCGCTGCCTTCTTTAGCCCGGACCTGGCAAAGGAGGAGGCAGCAACTGGCAGGGCCAGTGGAAGAGCCTCGTTCAGCCCCGGGAATGCCGTTAATGAACATTTTCCATCACCGCCCTTGGCAGGAGGTTGGGGAGGGAGGGAGGAAGGTGAAGCTGGGTTACTGGGCCGACCGGCGAGCTCCCGCTGACCCCACGGGGGGAGCAGCGGTCCCGTCCAGCTTGGCATTCCCGGCTCCGCTCCACCAGCGGGGCCCTGCCCAGGTTGAACTTCTCAAATATCTCCGGGCTCGTCTCGCGCCCTCCGCTCCAGCCCTTCTGCTCCGGTGCCAGGGGACAGCAGGTGACACGGGGAACAGCGGCTGAGCAAGAGAACAAACCCCTGGTGCATCCTTGCCCTGCTCTTTCCATCTCCTTGGGCTCGCATCCTTCTCTCCGGAGAGCGCGGCTCCTCACTGGAAACCCAAAGCGCTGCTGTGCCAGCAGGGAATTCCCCTTCTGGGGAAAAGGGAGCCTCGAAAGCCCAAACTGAGCCCCAAAAGCCAAGCATCTCGCTCTGCTGGAGCTGTTAGAGCTCCGGGGTGCAGGATTAACAGGCTGGATCGATGTCAGGCTGCCTTCATGCACCTCTTACCCGCGACTTCTCGCTGGAGGTGGCGGGGCTGCTTTCCGACGCCGCTCCGAGCTGACAGCCTGTAAACAGCTTTTTTTTTGATGGCTTTTTTTTTATAATTGGCTGCAGATGGAAGCAGCCTTAAAAATTCCAGCTCCCCGGCGTTAAAACCTGGAGGACAATGCAGCCGGAGCATCATGTGTGAGGGGGAATAATAACGGGGGAAATTTAGCCAACGCACGGAGCGGTGCTTGCGTCTTTCTGTCTCCAAGCTGCAAAGAGCCCAAACCAAGGCTTTTTTATGTTGTTTTATTGTTTCTTCCCGGCAGGAAAAGGCTGGCGGGGAAGCAAGGAAGTCCTAGAGATGGAGGCTCTCTAGGATTTTGGATCTATCTGCTCCCTAGGACCTACCACAATATGAACAGGACTGTGGACATCGGTCGCTAACATCCATCCAGGCACAGCACAAAGAGGTGCTCAGAGGGACACCCATCCTAAAGCCAAGCTGCTGTGGTGCAGGCAGGAATAAAAGTACCTCCGGAGCAAGAATGGGATGGCATCTCTGAAATCACAGCGATTTAAAAGACAGCAAAACAGCTGGGATGAATTGAAGGGGTGAGGAAAAGACCTGTCCCTGCAGCGTGCGCTGTCCTGGCATGGTCCAGCCTAGATATAAATGACCTAAGGGCTAGGTTTTGTTCCACATCCCTTCTCCCTAACCCCATTATGGCTCCCTCTCCATCACTGTTGACTGTTTCTTCTTGTCTTGCTCCTTCCTGGTTTGGAGGCGCTGTTTTGCTGGTGCAAAATAAAATGCACGTGGCATTTTGGGCTCAGCGAGCATCTGCAGGGCCGGCTGTCCTGCAGCATCTTCCCCCTTGCTGCCACCACTCCCCGACGCTTTCTCCTCTGCGTCTGCTCAGGCTTGCCCAGTGCAGGGACTTTTTCAGCAGACAGGTCCTGTTACTGGCCAGATCCCTCCTTCTGCCAAAGCCCAAACTGGAAACGCCACGAATGAAAGAACTGTGAAACGTGCAAAGGGAAGAATTCACGCAAGGAAGTTGAAAAGCTGCAAAATTCCCCCCCTGGAGCAGCCAGCAGCAGTGTCGCGGTCCTAGTTAACGTCAGGCAGGAGATCTGGAAGCAGAGCATGAGCTGGCAGGAGCTGAGATCAGGGAGGCAAAGCATCACGGGATCCGTCAGCAGAAGCCGACACTTGAGCTCGTGGTTTCCAAGCCAATGGCCCTTGTTTTGGAAAAACTCTTTGTTTTGGAAAAAAAAAAAAAAAAAAAAAAAAAGGAAGGAAGAGCTTGAAATCTGCAGCCACTCGATGCCCCGGGAGTTCGGTGACACCGCTCGAAGGGTGACAACAGCACTTGACAAACTGCCCCACGAAGCACCGCAGCCCGGAGCTGCCGTTTGTGCCGCGGCCCTTGGCAGGCTCCGTGTAATTGGAATTTTCCATGTAGCAAAATGATGTCAAAGAGCAGTTAACCTCCCCAGCGTGAGTGCACGCGACAGCTCCGAGCAGGAGCCCGGGTACTGTAATTGAGCATTTCCAATGCTTTTTCTTTTTTTTTTTTAAATTTAATTCTCTCTCTTCCCTCGGGAATTGCTGCCGGCCGGTCCCACCGCTCGCTCCCAGCTCCCTGCTCGGAGCCGCAACAAGCAGAGGTTGGATTTTCCAGGCTTGGCTTTTGTCCAAGTCCTGGATCGACCTGAAGGACAGCCACGTGTCTCTGATGATGCTTTCTGACATTATACGCCCAAATATAAATAAAAATAACCGAGCGAGCCTGGAGGATAGAGGAAAACCGACCAGCCACAGCAAGCACTTTGGCCCTACTCCAACCCTGAAGCAGCAAGGGCTGGTAGAGACATGGTAAAAGCGAAGCCATGGATGTAAGGAGGAAGGGGAATCCCAGCTGAAGTGCAAAGACCTGCAAAGACCAGCAAGGACACCCACGTGGGAATGCCTTCAGCATTTAATTATTTCCTCACTGCTTTGCTGAGCTTGTTCAGGAATGCCATTTCCATCAAAGCCCCCTGATAACTTCATCCTTTGCATCTCAAAGTCACAATGGAACCGTTTTTTACGGAGAACCTATCAATGTTTGACATGGAGCCCCTAACCCCTTCATTACCAACCCCAAATCTTTACTGTTAGGGACGTAGCAAGCCAGAAACCCACCGTACATCCCCTACAATGGGGTCTGCATCATGAGCAGCCTTTCAGGTGGCCCAAGGAAACAGCTCACAGGACACAGAGATCATCCGACAGCAGAGAACAAGTGGGAGCAAAGGGGAACCCCAATGCAGGAAGCAAAGACGACATCTGCCCCGCTTTGTGTCCGCCTCTACAGAAGTTCTGGCTGAAATCAAGAACTCTCTGCCTCGTCAGTAGATTCCCAGCCGGTAGCAGTGATTCAGTGACTGCTTGCCCCCAGACTTCCTAATTTCCATGTTTTGTGATGCATCTTCTTCTACAAAGATATTAAAGCGTGAGAGAAAAAAAAATCGCAGGCCGGTATTTATCTAGGCACTATTATCAACTAGCCCGGGCTATTAAGCAGTTCGAGTTTGCCCTGATAAGCAACATCTTTAATGTAAGCATCTGAGTGCCGTTGGAGATACTACAGTTAAATTAAAGTCGCAATAAGAGCCCTCATTATGCCATTACAGAGTACGGTAAATAAGATGCAACTGGAAACCCACAAAGATTTCTGCACAGATACGTGGGTAGGATGGGGCCGGGAAGAAACCTGATTAGTTTTAAAGCTCCGCTGCAGGTTACGAAGCTTTTTGAAGAGAAAGCTGCCATCACCAGCATTCAGGTTTATCACTTTATCAGTAGCACAGCCCTCGGTGCTGTTTTAATTTCAGCCAAGAATGCTCTGGTGTGCAAAGAGAAGCTACTGACTTCAGGCTGAAGTCCGGTGAGTGTGGATCACCCCGGGCATTTCTCTCCTGCAAGCTCAGCACATCCCAGTGCAGAGCTAAGGAATAGTCCTGGGTCTCTGTCCTGGCACAGTTCTGGCACTAAACACTTCCCCAAATTGCTGTTTAGCCTGTCCAGGCAGCTCAGCATGGTCTTAAACTGCAGAACTCTGCGGGCACAGAATGGCAGAGGTTGGAGGCGCTTCAGGGCCATCAGGTCAACCCACACCACAGTAGGGGCCTACAGCAGGGTGTCCATCCCCGAGGCCTGGTGGGTTTGGGGAGCCCCCAAAGAGGAGTCCCCAGCCCCTGGTCTAGGGGGTCCAGTGCTGTGTGGGCGCCATGGGGAGCCTCCCAGGCTCCAGGCTGGGCCCGTGGACTCTGCTGATGGCCCCGGGCCCTCCTAAGCAAAGCCTGGCCCCGGCCTCTCGCACCTCCCTGCAGGGCTGCAGGGACATGGGGGAGCTCCCTCAGTGCCTCCTCCTCTCCAGGCCGAGCAGCTCCAGCTCTCAGGGTCTCTCCTCATGGCAGGGGGGCTCTAGGCTGTCCCAGCACCACGTACCAAAATATATTTGTGTGTTTTGGGCCTACACTTCTGGAGGAGAGGAGCTTTCCGCCTCTCCCACAAGGACTCCCCATCCCCAGCGAGGCACCCATGTCCCTGCCTTCTTGAATCGAGCCTGGCTTCTGCTTGTGATCTTAAGAGCAGACACATTCACCATCATTACTAAACCTAACCTTTTTTTATTTCCCCCCCCAATAAAGAATTTACTTACTAATCAGTTTGTTGACTGAAAATTCCTGCTACACATCACAGGAGAAAAAAAAAAAACAAACACCACACAACAAATTAAATGGGCAACTGTAGCACGCAGAAAACATCTGTCAACCGAAGCCAAAATTAAAGATAAATGAAATGAAGTTGCCTTTGCAGATGATTTTCATACAGCTGCAGCGGACTATAAAAGAGCAATCAAAGGCAGCGCTGCCTCTCAGCTAATTCTGAATAACGGGAGAAGGGGAACTGCAAACCTCCTGTGGGATCCCAAAAGAGGGGGCTGGAGAAATCTGTGGTGCTGTGTGGGCAGGCCAGCAAGCACCAAAAATTGGCTGGAAGGTTTTGGTCCACTCAGCATGCCACGAACTCACAGCTGGAACAGGCAAATACGTGGCTGCTGTCTACAGATATGCCTAAAATATCACTAAAAAGTCCCAGTGAACTCAAGTCCTCAAGGTGATCCAGGTCAAAATGAAGGTGAGGGAGCTAAAAATGGGTGAGAAATGGAGGTAAAATCAGAAAACTGTCACCAGTGAAAAGGGAAAAAGGATGAACCAAGAGCACAAGGAGGGCAGCAGTCCAGAGGCTCTTGGACATGACCTGGGATGAAACCTCAAAGCTCCGAGCCAAGAGTTGGACTTAGTGATCCTCATGGGTCCCTTCCAACTCAGGATATTCTGTGATTCTATGAAAATTAACACTGTAAGACATGGCCCTTGGTGAACATGAGCAAGCCTGTAGAGGACTTGTAGCCTCAAAAACCAGCCCTCGTGCACCCCATGCAAAGCAAAAGCAGGGGGCAAAACACCCTGAGAGCTGTTTCATGCACGTAAACAGCATTTCTGTAGCTAGGACTTGGCGTTTCTACCACCTGTCCTCCAGCTGAGCCCCAAACAGCTGCACACGAGTCAGAGATAAATTTCCGTCTTCAATGTCTCTTTCCCTCGCACGAGGGAGAGAAGGGGAAGAGAGGTTTCCGAGATGCTTTAATGCGACACCTCCTCACCGCTCCCTCCCCTGTTACAAGTGTAGAAAATGGATCAGCTCTTTAGAAGAAGCAATTTGCCGATGTCCAGACTCCTAAACATCCAACCTCTGTGAACGCAGGCAGTTAATCTGTTTGAGGTTTGATTCTTCTAATAGGAGCCCAAGTCAGTTTTATACTCAGTGCTGAATGTGTTCGGTGATGAGGTACGGAGCAGGGCAGCTGGGATCAGCAAAGCCATCCTCGCTTGGGTAGTCCTTAAAGATTTGATCAAGGTGGATGAGAAAAGGGAGATGTCCCCGAGCAGCTGAATAGTAGAAGCCTTTCTCCTCTTCCTCCCCCCCAATCCTTTGACCAGCTCACCCGATTCACTGATTTAGTGTTGATGAACACCCCGTTGCCTCCTGGTCATGATGAGAGGTCCATCAATCACATCACTGTTCCCCTCTGCTTAGGTCCAGCCTCATCTTGCACGCATACAAGGTCCTGCTCTTCCCTAGCCAGCGCATCCTGCCACCAGCAGCTCCCTCTGAATCAAAGGGGACTGGAAATTGGAAGCAGCTCTGATAGGATCATAAAAGAAATAAGATGGAGGTACGGCCAAAATTGAGAAAATTTGGGATGGCTCAAAGCTTAGCCTTCCCCGTACCCCTCCCCATGCTCACACCGAGTGGAGAGGTTTTATATTAAGGCTTCTTGCACTTCAAACAGCCCCCCTGGTAGCTGGGCATGGAGGAGCTTCTCAGCTTGATTGGGTCTAATTCAGCATAACAGCATCAGGGAGTTCGGAGACGAGCGCTTCAAGCCAGGAAATCTGCTCCTGCTGTGGCTGGTTCTCTCCAGGCAGCAGCAGCAGGGCGATTTGAAAGAAAAACCATCTGAATTTGAAGCCTTTTTTTTTTTTTTAAAAAAGTTAGTCTGTCCCAAACTAACAGCATAAGCCAAATAATCCACACGGGAAGCAGCTGCTTAAAGTCTCACGGAGTATTTGAAGGGCCTCCAAGAGAGGAGCAAAACTCAAAGACGCGACCCCGAAGACCCACAGGTACAAATTTGCCACCCAGAAAAGTGATCCAGAAACACAGATGGAGAATATGGCCCCTCTCAGTCCTAGCACATCTGGATGGGAAGAGGAAGGCTGGGAGGAAGCTTTCCTGGTCACCAGTCCCAGTGCTCTTCTCTACAACCCCCATCGCACCCAAAACCTCTCTCAGATCCACCATGGTCCCGGCCAGCACCAGCTTTGAAGCGATGACAAGAAGGAGCAGCCTGGGGCTTTGGGATTTCCACAGCCAGAAGATATTTAACAATTCTCTATGCTTTTTTTTTTCACATCCAGGGCTGATTTGTCTGCGTGCTTCTCTGAAATAGTAGCTCCAAGCCCTGAAGGAAGCAGCTCCCGTCCCACCGCCAGCCCTGACACGGTAGCAGGGACCTGGAGGAATGGCACGGCCTCGGGGACAAAGAGCCCAAACCAGCTTAAGAGCAAAATGGAGAAGAAAAATTATTCTGAAAGGGTTTGTGCACAGCTTAAGAACTTCCTGGGAGTCTTATTCCTACAGCCAAGAAGCTTCTGCCATGAAGCACCTCCGAGTGCTTTGCTGTCGCCGAGTCTCCCAGTGATGCTGGAAGAAGAGAAACGTCTGATGGCTATTTTGAGGGGAAAATCACTATTTTAGCAAATCGTTATGCCAGCAAATGATACAAAGCAGCTAAATATGCAATATGAGGTGTTAACATCACCTTTCTGTGCTCTGTGCAAGGGGAGCAAGAATGCCAGGCGGCTCTCTCCATCCCAAACCAAGCACTGGATAATTAAAAGGAAACCCCCAAGATGTGAAATTGGCAGCCGCCCATCATACAGCTAAGGTGGCTTTTCCTAAAGCTCGGTAACGTGTTAAATTTAACGTGTCAGATCCATGAAATGAGAAAAAAAAAAAATACAAACTTTAGAGGGAACCCGTTAAACTTCCACCAGAAAAGGAGGAAAGAACCAACCTGACGCATCACCGGATGGGAGAAACACCAACAGGAACAAAGTGTCCCCTAAGAAAAAGTCCCCGAAATGGAGTTTTTTCTGCAGAAAATGAAGCAGCTGCCGTGGTGGAAACCAAGACGTGGAAACCTGGGGGCGAGAAATGATTTTCCCCACGGAAGCGGCACTTCCACGGGTAGCTGCCCCTACGAGCGGGATTATTGCGGGTATTTTAGGTGGATTTGAGGTCTCTCTCAGCCGAAACACGCTCCCCAAAAGGTTTTAGGGGATGGCCGGGCAGCCCCAGTGAAGGTCAGGGATGAGCATCCCGGCTGATGGCTCGGCCAGGAGGGACTGGGGCCAGCAGAGCTCCCGGCCCCCGCTTTCCCCCTGATTTATTCCACTACATTTCCCCCCGCGTTTTCACAGCGGCCTCGTTGTTTAATCTCCCCGTGCCTTACTGCTTAACAGCTCCCACAGGGGAACAATTTACCCACAGGCTTCAAAGCAGCTGATGGAAACAATCCGAAGATAGGTATTTAATGCAGCACGTTTGCTAATGTACGCCATGGGGGAAAAGCTTATTTAATACCGACCAATTTTACGGAGGCAGCAGTTACAGGGCACCGGGCTGGCTCACTTGCCTTTGCTGCGACACGCTGCGAGGGCTGGAGAACACCGACGATGCTGGGAAGCTGCACCAAAACCCACCCAAGCCACGATTCTTCCAAATACGGTAAAATTTCCCCCAAAAGTCAAGTTTTGCTTCTTCACGGCAAATTGCAAGCTGCCTGCTCCGCTCCACCAGGACTGAGACAAGCACTTGCTGTCGCTCCTGGGTGCAAGCCCTCCGCCGTGCAATTAAATATTAAAGCAGGAGAGCGATGTGCAGGGCACATCATCACCTTTCCAAGTGGTTTTGCATTGCGTATTATTTCGGGAGCCGGCGTGGGCACGGCCAGGGGAGCAGCCTGACAGAGAAATCGCCTCTCGGACAACCTTGTACCTTACCAGGCTGCAGGATCCCTTTAGCACCTGGAGCAAAACCTGACATGAAAAATGAATTTAGGGAAATTAGTAATGCACAGTGGATAACTGCTAACGTGTTGTCACCGGTGGCACCGAGCAGGAGCATCCACCCGGACCCCCTGCTCCACTGCCAACTGCTGTTGGGCTTCAATAACTTATCCGGGGAGCTGTGAAAATGTAAATCTTTTTGGGGAACCTGATTAGTTTTTACCATGGAGCAGCTCGTTAAAACAGCTCATTTTAACGACGAAAACTTGGTATGATGGCAAGCACCACGGCACGACCGTCATCAGAAAACCCTGGGGAGCACCTGCAAGCGGCCCCATTTCTCCTTCCCTCTCTCCCCACTTCCCCCTTGGGCTTCCTCTGGTGCAGGTGACCGGCCCAGGAGGATGAGTTTCGCCCAACGGGACCGTTTTGTGGTGCTGGGGAAGGTTTGGTCCCTTTAGGAAGCTGTAGATCCACGTGCGTGCACGCACCCTGGAGCAGCTTCCCGACCCGCAAGCCAGGAATGGGGAAGGATGCTGGAAATTGAGGTGCTCTGCTACCAGCAATCTCCTGTAAACAATTGACTTCGGGTGTTAAAATCCCTTAATTAAGGACGTGGCCATGCACTCGTATAGGAGCTGTCCCCTCTCTGCACGGGCACAAGGACCCTTTGCGGTCTGTGTCCCCAAAAAAGGGATTTGGGAATGCAAAATTAAAGCATTTTGCACTTATTCTGAGCTCCTGATGAAGGCAGAGCAGGCCAGGCTCACAGAACGACCTTTTTTTTTGTACGAAAAGTGTGCACAGAGTTCGAGCTCACGGGATGGGCAAAGCCTGATCGTCTCGGCCGGAGCATCCTGCAAGAAACTCTAGAAAACACACAAGATGCGACAGCGCCATCAATTATGAATAATAACGGGCATTTTTTATGAAGGTCTGATAAAAAAAACAGCTTCTTCGGCAGAGCGCGGAGAGGAAAACCCAGCAGGCAGGAAGAGCCCAGAACAAATCAGGCACCGAAGGACCTCGATCCCTAATTCCTGAGCACCCTCCTCCGAATTTACCCTCCGAGGACGCCGCACGGACGCCGAGCGCCTTCGCCGTCCTCGCCCTGGGCGGCTTGGGGCTGCGGGCAGGCGGCTCCCGCGGCTCCTCGGACACGGCGCCGCAGAACGAGAGCGAAGATTTACTCCTGGCCTAAATTATTCAAAAGAAAAGGGACTGCGCATCTCTAACAAGGCATCGTTTTATGAAGCAAGGTTAACATTTTTACTTGATTCAGGAGAATATTATAAACTCTCCGGGGTCCATTTGAGGACTTTCTACTTGGAGCAAAGGCACGGACTCAGCACTTTTGGTATTATTTAGAGAATAAAATTAACCCTTAATGGCCCAGGCTGGTATTTCTCCTCCCCAGTTAAATATGGCCCGCTCAGCAATTTCTCCCCATATATAATTACAGGCTGCTATCCATCATCTGTAGGAGAATGCTTTTCTGACACTCTAAAAGTGACGTGGTAAGCACTTTTCCTAATAGAATAAATATTCTAAATATCTCTTTTATATTTTCATTTAAATTGGAATATTTTAAAATAATTGTAGGGCCGCTGCCCGCGTGGCTAGTGCTGTGCTGGAGGGAGGCGGCAGGACAGCTCTGTTTTCCTTCACGGGAGATGTTTACCCTGCACCCAGTCCCCTCCGCGCGCGCCGCCGCAAGAAGTAATTAGGCAAGGACTAATTTATTAGCCTCTCCCTCCACTCTTGCTGATGTCCCGCTTTTCTTCCAGCTCTAACTTTTGGCTTTTCTTCCTCCCTTTTGCCTGCTTTTTGCTCCGTTGCTGTTTTTCCCTCCAGAAGGGATGGGTTTGCTTTGCCAAAGGTGTTGTCCTCGGTTGTGTCGGGGTGCTGGGACAGCTGGTGGGGCGCCTGGTGGCTCTGCACGGTGACAGGTGACAGCTCCAACAGCTTCACCTCTGCCCACCCACCCCAACACGCCATGGCTTCGCCTTCTCTTTGGGCAAAACCACCTCCTGGGCGTCTCCTTCAAGCTCCCCCATCCATTTGGGGCTCTCCAACTCCCATATCCGCACCCAAGGATGGTGCTGAGACCTCCCAGCGCCTCGCTGGCGATACCTCTGTCAACCCGAGCTCCTGGGATGGAGAAAGAGGAGAAAAGCCCAAAGATCTGAGCTCCTAACAGCTCATCCTGGCAAATCCCCCGGTGAAAAGGAGCCCAAAAAGGTTAAAAACCTCTCCGAGCAGCCGGTCTGCAAAACCATGCTTAGGCAGACACCCACACGTATCTATGAAATTCAATAAAATCTCGCTCCGTTGGCCCACTGGGGCGCTTTTGGGATGGTGCCTTGCGATCTGGCAGCCTTTCTCTAACCCAAATCATTGTTTCATTAGTGGCTCGTTTATTTTTTTTTCAGCTGGAGAGCCAATTTCGAGCGGTGTTTGCAGAACTCCTGGTGTGTTCTGAGTGTAGGGGCTGCAGCTCGGGGAGGAGATGTTCCCCAAATTTGTGTCTCGTCCTGCTTGCTTGCTGTTGGCTCATGGAAGAGGCTGAATTAAACCTGGACATGTCTGTGATGTTTTCCTGCACATAAATCAAATGAATCCTTGAGGTTATGGAGAGAAGAGGACGGTTTCCATCCTCTCCTAGATCAGTGCTGGGTTCATAGGGATGCTGCACAGAAAATGGTCAAAGGACGGACAGAAATCCCACCACGTGTTACAAAAAGCTCTCCACTACAGCAGAGACCACCCTCTCCATGAATCTTGAGTCAACCTTGTCTAAATATTCAACCTGCTGGCAAGTTTACTGGCTACCCCTCCTGAATTATGAGTGTCTGTTGTGACGGTGTCGCTGGTCTCATCAGTTTGGGATGGCACCGAGAGGAACCAAGTGAAGGCGGTCTACACCTCGCTGGTGGGACCCAGAAGAAAACCATGTGCTCTACTAACAAAAAGCCCAAAGTGGTTTATACTCAGAGGCCAAACAAATGTTTAAATGAATAGAAAACAGCAAAGATGAAGTATGAAGGTCAGAAACGCCCAGGAGGTACCAGGAACCTTCTCCAATGCAGCTACAGGAGGGAGCCCATCGTCAGCAGGAGGCTAACGAGGTCTCCCCGAGAGCCAAAGCAGCACCACAAGTTTCCTCTCATCCCTTTTGTCCTCAGTCGTCTCCCCCGTGGCCCTGGAGCAAAGCATCCTAACTTAAACCACCCCAAAGTTAAAACAACCCTGGGGAGGAATTAATTGCACGTCCAGCTCTCCCCCTTCCACGAAGCGAGGGAAAAGGAGACCCTGCGGCATTTGCAAGGAAGGGGGAAGATGTGAGATGTCAGATAAACCCCAAATTTCTCTCTTTTTGGTATGCAACTGCCCCCACGTTTTTTGGAAATCAGCAGCCATCAGCCAGCTCCAAGCCCTGGGCTCGCTCGGGCTCCGCGTGTTTCATACGGTGCCGTAAGCTCGGGGACGTGTTGTGTGCCAACCCTGGGTGCACATCGAGTCCCTGCAGGGCTTCGCCGCGTTGATCTAAGCAGAAGGAGCCAGGGATGGGAGCCGGACTCCAGGAAACCCCCAGGAACATACCCAGGCACAGCTGGAGGCTCACGTGCTGCAGTTACCCGAGGAAGAGCGCTCCTGGTGCTAAAGCTGAGGCACAAGAGCTCGTGCTCAGCTTTAACGGAGCCAACGTGACTGCAAACAACCATTAACCTCTCCGTTTGCTCTGTGGAAAGCCTCTCCCTTCACTTCTCATCCGTTTAACCGAGCAGTGCCTGGGGCTGGGGCTGTCTGCTCATGCACAGGGCTCTGGTATCACACCAGCAAACATCGAGGATGCCTCTCGCATTTGTTCCCTTTCTATTTTGCCCCGCCTGCGAAGAAACAAAGCCGCTCTGCCCGTAAACCCTTTGGTTTTGCTCATCCCATCCAGGTGTTCGGCAGCTTCCAGCTCTACGGCTCCCTTCGGTGCCGTAGCTCGAGTGAAAACCAGCTCGAGGCTCGCCGGCACCCCGAGCAGGCGGCGCGGGTCCCTCCCGCTTCGGCAAAACCTTTTTACCTTTTCTCCCATGGGGCAATAGCCTTTGAGGAAATCCTGGCACACTTCAGCCTTCCGGGAGACGTAGACGTGGCTGTAGGGGCAGTTGCTGTTGCTGCAGATCCCCTTCAGGAAGTAGGAGCACACCGGCATCTGCAGGGGCGAGAGGACGACAAACCCGTTAGCGCTGCCCCCAAGCTCGTGGAGATCCGGATCCGTTCCGACGCCCGGCGCTGAAATAAAACCCCGTGAAATTCAATAAATAAATAAATCTCTGCCTTTTGCCAGCTGCTGATTTTGGAGATATTTGTAGCTCTTTGAGTGGTGCCTCGCAGCACAGCTCCTCGGTGTTACCTGGGCCCTCTGGATACCGGCACCGATGCTCCCGACTAACCTTGGAGAGGAGAGGAGGCTCCTTGCTTGCCCACGATGCCAACCCGAGCATCCTGGGGACCAAAAACACCGGTCCCGAGGGGCGATGCGTTGCCTGTAGCTGGAGCAGCAGCTCAGGGCTTGCCCCAGCCCTGCCACCTCCTCCCCTGGGAGCTTGCCAGCACCCTAAAAGCCAAACCAGCAGCGTTTTGGTGCCCCCGCAACTCAGCAAGGGGGGAAAAGTGTTTTTTTTTTTAATTTTTTGTGCGAGTTGCGTCACACCAAGGCACCCCCCAGGGCTGTGAGCGAAGGGGGTCCCTGCACACCGGAGGAGGGATGCTCCAGGAGCGAGGGAAAGGAGGAGGAGAGCTCTGGCTCCTTCTGTCCCAGCACATAAATGCGTGGGGCACGGCTCCCCACCTTCAGCATCGCTACAGCCGGCGGAAAAACAAACAAACAAAAAAAAAACAACAAGAGAGCAAGGATCCTCGTCGTCCTCCGCCTCAAACCACCAACTTCACCTTCCGCGCAGCTGCTCTAATTAAAACCAAATTACCAGCCCGCTGCAATATTTCACCGTCCTTAACTCACCGGCCGCTCGCCGACGGGCGCGGGGCGCCTTGCACCGCCTCGCTTCGTCCCCGCGCCCGGCTCCTGCCTCTCGGCCCCCCTAAATGCAAAATTTACTTACTGCCCGGCGCCCTGCCGATCCCTCTGCTCGCCCGTCTCAGCCGGTTCGTGGCCCCAGACCAATATTTCCCCTTCTGCGCCAAGCGCAGGAGGAAAAGTCCCTTTCCCTGAAGGGCACGGCGGGGTTTGAACCAAATTGGCTCACTTGAGGGAAAGAGAGAGAGAGGGAGAAATGGCAGGAAGGAGGGAGGGGAGGGGGAAAGCCGCGAGAGGAAAGAAAACAAAGGGTGCTTTAAGAGAGAAGAGTTTATTTTTAATTGTCTTTTAACTGCAGGCATTAACATAAAGGACAGGGCTCTGGGGCTATCTTTTTTTGTTGGTGGTGGTGTGACCGTAAATGATTCCCTTAATGTAGTTTTTGATATAGAGCCCAAATTAGCTCTAATAAAAAGGGATAATAAAGCCAGCTCTTATACAAAAATAAACTCCTCCTAGCTGTCAAGCCTGAGCCATTATCAAGAGGAAGCAGCGCTCTCATTTCAATTAACCTTGTTTGCACCCCACTACGTCCACACAAATAACAATAACATTAATTCAAGGCACTGGTGCGGTGCGTCCATATTAGACAGCTTTGACTATGTACACGCTTTGGAGCCAGCAGCTAATGAACCCGAAACTCAACGTGAATTTCCAAATTGCTCACAACAGAGTTTTGAAGCTCTATTAGGGAGAAAAATGCTGATTCTTTTCGAGTTCCTCAAGGGGAAAAGCTGTTGTAGCAGCAGCAGGCGGCTGCCCGAGCCCTAGCCTCTCGCTAACCTTCAGTCACAAACCCGTTCATTCACTTTTTACCCGTTCCCCTAAATCATTGGGATGTGCTGGAGGCTCTGCCCCGCCGCACGGAAAGCCCCCAGCAGCGCCTCTGTGGCTGCTCCTCAGCCGAGGGCTTTGCACCAAGCCCCCCCTGGGGTAAAAATCCCCGAGCTTCAGGTTCCCCTGTCCTCCAGAAAGGGTTTTCTGCTACAGTTTTTCCACTGCTGGAGGGGCAGTTTTGCTTCCCAAGCCATCTGCGAGGCTTGGTGCCCATCTGGAGCAGCGCTCTGCTTGGGGACAGCGAGCAGAGAGCATCCTCGGAGCGGGACCGGGGCTAGGGAAGGAAAGGATTTGGCTGTTTAGGATGGGGAAAAGCTCTCTGCTGCCTCACTACTGTCACAGCTGAATCCACACAACCTCCGTGTATAAAACACGAGGATTGTCCCCGGTTCTCAGTGGGGAAACTGAGGCACGCACCGGTCGAGCACGGGTTTTGTCCTCAAATCAATAGCTTGGGATCAGGCACTCCATCCCGGTGACTTTTCCCCTGAGGTGGGACACACGATGACAACACAAGAGCTCCCCCACTGGCACCCCGAGCACCTGGGTGCCCCCCACATCTGGAAAGAGAAACGGAGAACAAATTAACGGGGCCATCAGCAAAAACCTCGGGCACCGCCGGGGAGCCCCCAGCCACCACCTCCTTGAAACTGAGCACCAGGAAGCAATAATTAACCCTATTAAAGCTCCAATTTGAATAGAGGACCTGCCTGGCATGAGGTGTGAGCGGGGAAAACGCTGCCTTCCTCTGCCGAACGCCTTCTCCTGTCTCCCTCCCCGGGTGTGCGGGTTGATAAATGAGGCTCCCAGCACCTCTGCTAGTAATCACCCGGGTTAACAGGGAGCCACGGGAGCTGAAGAGCAGAGTCGCCTCTCGCTTTGGGCAGCCGGCTCCCCGCGGCTATAAATCACCCTGAGCAGGCTGGAACTCCGTGGAGGAGCTTGTTTCTCTTCCAGCTCATGCTGACGACAAGCACGGGGCAAGCGGAGAGCTCCGAAGCGCTCTGGGGGGCCTAATCCCGCGACAAATAATCCTCCTTCCCCGCCGAGCGCGACGTGCGTGGCTAGAAAACACCTGCTCCGAAATATATTTGTTTCGGAGGCACGTCAGAGGGCTGGCACCTGCCTGCTTCACACGGAGGAGAGTTGAGGTAAGAGCTCAGCCTGCGGTGACGACGCTTCGCGAGACCACGCGTGCCTGCTAAGGAGAAGGGCGAGATGGGCAGAGACCCCAGCACCTCATGGGGCCCCTTTGGTTCTCTCTAACTCCTAAATCTTGCACAGGTTTTTGCCCTGGGATCAAAACCAGGCTCTAACACCTGCTGAAATACCCCAGGAGCGCTGAACTCCCTGGTACAGATGGAAGGTGATCGCCCCGTGCCATCTGGATCAGCATTGATCCTCCAGCTCACGGGCATGGGCTTGTGTGCACACCAG
Source organism: Netta rufina (assembly GCF_964035555.1). NCBI lineage: Eukaryota > Metazoa > Chordata > Aves > Anseriformes > Anatidae > Netta > Netta rufina. Next base: position 157,805,580 of record NC_140124.1, read on the forward strand.
TTATTGCAGTGTAAAGAAGCAGCAGCGCTTTTACAAACCATCTTACCCCAATATCCCCTCCAAATTTCTGCTATGATATGCCAACAGCCATGTAAAAAGCCAATCCCTTCGCAAGCCTTTCTTCTTTCTTGGTTTCTTTATTCCTGAAGTCTCGCTTCATGTTAAATGGAAAAAAAACCAACAACTTCCAGCAGCCCTCCTGCCTTCTATCACTTCTCATCCCCATCCGTCCTCGTCGTGCCGTGAGTCAGGGAGTGCAGCTGTCTCCAGTCTATCTCCTCTACTTTATATACTCATGATTAAGTGACTCTGAAGAGAGAGCCCTGTAAAAAACATATGGTGCTTTGTGTCTCGCTCAGAGCGACTCCGCTCACCACCGGCATAACTTATGAGCTCCTCGCCGACAACGAGCCTGCCGTATGCAGGCAGGGGGGGAAAGGAGACAAGAAAAACTGCACGGCCAAAGGCAGCTGCTGTAGGAAAAGGTCCTGTTTTAGACGCTGATGAGAGCCAGTGAGCCCCATGGGTTAAATCTTTTACGGGCAGTAATAGCGCTGTGGTTTACCTGCACGATGCTGGACAGGGGAATGAGGGCAGTGACCAGAAAATCACAGGATGGCTGAGGCTGGGAGGCACCTCTGGGTCCATCTGCTCCAGCCTGTGCAAGCTCCAGTCCCTGTCCTGCCCTAGGCAAAGCCGTGAAAGCTTTGACAAAGCCACTTCCAACAGTGTGCCAAACCCACAGCCAGCGGGGCCACAGGCTCATCACGTACCACGAGGAAAGACCGAGCTTGGTCATGGGTTTCTCCAGAAAAACTGAATTCTCATTCCCATCCCAGCTTTTGGCACCTCCACCCCGACAGCGGGACCTGTCACAAACCATTTCACTCATGCAGGGACCCAACTCATTGTATTTTTGATGTCCCAGTGGGATTAACCTTCCTGCTCTTTTCTGGGTGATTCTCTGGCTGTAGTAGAGAAATGTTCCTGCAAATCCGCTAAAACAACACGTAAACACGTGCTCGATGCACATCCCAGCTTGGTGAAGGACCTGAGGCCACACAACCTTCAGCACCGACTTCACCTCAGCTGAAAAGCCTGAGGTCTCCAAAGCTATGTCCGACTGGAAATCCTAGCCACCGTACAGAGTTGAACCTGCTAAATTGTCAGCTGATCATCACTAAAAGAAAACCTAATTATTTTTCCACCTGGCACTGTGTAATAAAACCACGGAGCCCCAGATACACCAAGCAGGATGAAAACGAGGATGAAATCAAAAGCCATTCTGCCAGGGAGTTCCTCTGCCTGGCTTTTTAGAAAGGTTAATTTATGCCTCAGAGCTCCCGGATGCCGCAGCATCGTCCTTGTCCGACCCCAGCGTGGGCTGATTTGGAAGGAAGGGTGATCTGGCAGAGGTAAATAAGGATTAGACGTAGCAAACAATGCTCCCGTGCTCTTTCCCTCTGAGTTTAAGTACTCCTTAACCCAACACGTGTTATTGATACTTCCAGCAGCCCCAGGTGCTCTGGTTTCCAATCCGCTGCTTAACGCACTAATCTACTGATTCACCACGCTGGTTTAAGAGGCGCACTCTGCTCCCATTATAAGCTCTGACCCCGTAATGAGCCTGAACAGCTTGGCAAGCAAACTACAAATGAACTCTATTTGAAGCACTCTGTAACACAGGTTTCCCTACAGCCGTCATAAACGCTGCCTCTGTAGGTCAGCTCTCTCATAAAGCCGCGGCGAGCTCGTTAGGAAGCCATACAGACCTTGTCTTTGGAAACTTTGTGGGAAAATGGGCAATTCCCATCCGTCTTCTTGCACGTGCCACGGAGAAACCTGCCAAAAAAAACAGAGGGAAAGGGCTGGGTGTGAGATCAGGTGGGTCACAAAATGCAACTTTCTAACATTGAGTCTCTTCCTGGAGCAATATCCCTGCAAATTAACATGACCGCTGCAGAGTTCATTGTTAAAGCCTGTAACAGGCCATAAATCAGTCCTTTTCCAGACAGATTTTGCTCTCTCACTGTATTTGGCTGCTTATTAGCAGTCAGAACAATGTAGTGAATGACAGAGTGGTGGAGGGTGCAGGCACCTCAGGGCCATCAGGTCAACCCCCGCCACAGTAGGGGCCTACAGCAGGGTGCCCAGCCCCGAGGCCTGGTGGGTTTGGGGAGCTCCCATGAGGAGTCCCCAGCTCCTGGTCCCAGTGCTGGGGCTCTGGCACCTGCTGGGGACCAGGGGGAGCTTCCCGGGCTCCAGGTTGGGCCCACGGCCTCCGCTGATGGCCCTGGGACCCCCTGAGCAGAGCCCAGCCCTGGGCTCTCGCAGCTCCCTGCAGGGCCTCAGGGACATGGGGGGAGCTCCCCCAGTGCCTCCTCCTCTCCAGGCCGAGCAGCCCCAGCTCTTGGGGTCTCTCCTCATGGTAGGGGGGCTCCAGGCCCTGCCACCCCTCAGGGCCCTGTGCTGGGCTCTCCCCAGTGTGCCCAGCGCTCTCCCCAGTATGCCCAGGGCTCTCCATCCCAGGGCCAGATGAAGACTCAAAACAGCACAAGCAGCAGAAATTCCTAAGGCGAGCAAGTAGCACAGCCAACCACCCGATTTACTCCCCAAAATAAGAAGAACAAAGGAGTCAAAATGAGGACTCAGTAGCCAGCATCCATAATCCACTGTGTCACCAGAAGTAATCCTCACACCTTGGACACGTATGTCTTGGTGCTCATGAGGATGAGAAACTGAGTGCAAGCAAGTAAAATCAGTTTTAAAAAATCATTTAAAAAAAAGAAAAAAGTCACTTTTCCTTCTGTATTGTCTCCCACGGAGCTTTGTGCAACCCACCAATGATTTCTAGCACGGCAGCAATTTTAAGGAGAAATTAAGAGTTCATCAGTGGAGTTGGCTTTTCTACGCTTTTTAAACGACTAATAATATAGTTTAATCAACTGTTGGGCAGGTATAATGAGCTGGCTGCATTAATCAGTTCTCCTGTAATAAATTACCAAGTCTCTCAGCTGCCTGGCATCACAGGCTGAAGGACTCAAACCTGTTGCACAGATCTGAGCCGGTCTGTGCAACACGTCAGCTCCAAACAACACAAATGTAGTTGTGGTAGTAGTAGTAGTTGTACTGACAGTAGGGTGATGGTTGGACCAGATGATCTTGAAGGTCTTTTCCAACCCTTAAAATTCTATGAACTGGTCTGTGATAGATGCTGCCAAGAAGAAATCACCTGGTGCATGGCGAGGGGAGGCTCTCAGATCATTCAGCCAAAATCCAGGCTACTCTGACCGTCTGTCCCCATCAACTCCAGCGAGTATTATCCAGAACCCATGAAGCAGTTTGTTCGAGTTGGACAGCCTTTTCAGGGCCTGGCTAAATATTTTAGCCTCAAATCCCACCTTGCAAACTCTGACGGCATTCTCAACCCGACAGCAGTAACTAATGGCTAAGGATTATTTTTCTGATTATATTTTAAATATATTTTTATATAATAATATATATTTTATATAATAATATAATATTTTATATAATGATATATTTTTTTATGTTGATTTGATCTTATTACAGGTTCTTACTACAAGTTTTTAGATCTTTTTAGTTCTTCTGCACTATGATATGATGTGATTACTTGGCAGGCATAAGTGTACAGGTGATGGCATCCACCTCCAAATTGTGAAGTAAATACTTCTGTAGTTCCTAGAAGCTGCACCAAATATCTAAAACATGTATACTTAACTTTGAGTCTTAATGTGGTGTTTAACTAGCATGAATAAGTCTCAAATGTTGCATAAATTCAGAAAAGAAAAAAAAAATAAACACCAGAAGAGATTAAATAGATCAGGATTCTCTTGTCTGACAAGCTTGGATAGAAAGGGAAGACTATATAGAGTTATAAATGGTGCCTAGAAGGCGATTAGGGAATTATCCTATTCTTCTCATGAACGAGGAGGTGCCTAACGCAGCAGTCAGGCAGGCAGTTGAGGAGGCTTTTTTCACGCAGAGCCCAATTCAGTTACGCAACCCATTGCCACAAACATCATGCATTAAAGAAAGGACAAAATCCATTCATGAAAGAAGAGAATTGCTGACTATTACAAGATGCTTTGGTGGCAACCTCCAGCGACTGCAAGCCCTATCAGGCAGCAGGGTTTCACTGCCAGAAGCTGAGAGATCCCAGAAAAAAAGAAAAGAGTCCTCTGTGAACCTCATCTCGTTCTCCTCCTGAAGGCACCTTCCAACCCTAGGGCATTGGGCAAACCCTGGGCCTGACCCAACCCAGCAATTCTCATGTTCTTACATCTCCATTATCAGGATTTTTCCCCAAATGAGCAAGTTCTGAAGCCATCTGCTGACCCAGTGATGGCTCAAAGCAACGTGGATGCTCAAAGCATCCATCCATACCTGGTGCAGACGGCCACCTTCTCTGGATCATGGATGTAGGGGCAGTTCTCCCCACGATTACACCTGCCGAAGCGGTTGTAGTACATGCAGTACTCCTTCTTCTTCTCTTTCTTCTGCTTGGCTTGACGAATGATGGCCAAACTCCGCTGAACGGCACGGCTAAACGGAGCGAGACAGACAGGTTGTGGTAACGCTTCCAACTTCAACGCAACGTCATAGAACGGCATAGAGAAAATAGGTCAACTGCACCCAAATCACAGAGTTACACTTTGTTACAAGCACAAAGTTACACTTTGAAAAGGGAGGGAGATATTTAGAAAATTCATACTGGGCCAAAAGTCACAAAAGCCTTTGTGACTTTTGGACAACTTCAACCTGAAGCTTTAAAAATCTGCAAGATGAGGCCAGTCGTAGAAGAGGTCATGATGCCAATCACGTTTTGGGCTGTACAAGCAAGACCACAGTTGGGAGGATGAGGGAGAGGATAAACCCCTTCTACTTGATACTTGTGGGATCACCAGGGCATACCAGGCCCTCTTTGGGACTCCCAGGACAACACGGACAGCAGAGGATGGCAGCGAGGCCAGTGAAAGGCCACCAGGACAGCTGGGGCTGGAGCAGAGGCCATGAGCTGATTTGCTCACCCAGGAGAAGACAAAAGGGAGATTTTATTGTCCTCTGTGACTGTTTATGGGATGGTGCAGAGATCGTGGAACCAGACCTCCTCAGAGACGCGGTGTAAGGATGAGAGTCCCTTTGGTGCCAGAGCCCCTACAGAGACCTTCAGGGATCCCTCCGTGACCATGACCATCTCCAATGACTTTGTGAGCACGGAGAGAGCTCCGTGCAGTTTTTATGAGCACGGTGAGACAGAAAATAGCCTTTTTTTTTGTGCTGGGCTCACGCAGCACAGGCTGCAAACACCAGGCAACTCAGGGGGTACATCAGCACAAGTCCTAAGGGTCACAGTAGCATTACCCACGATAAACTCACTCAAGGCAACTATTTTAGGGGGGGAATGCACATTTTTACCTCTGTATTGACCAACTGCAGCTTTCCAGTTAAAATGTGCTAAGAAAACTTCATGCAGCCAAAATGCTGACCGTGAAAGCCCCTCTATATAGCATGATAAGGTTTTAGAATAACAAAAGAGTCTTTCCTTGCTGAAATTATGATATTGATAACCACGGTGGCTACCTGAGATACTCAGCCAGGCCACCGGCACGTGGACCTCAGTGGCCAGCGCTGAATTCGGACACCACCACCGATCAACTTTGACAGCAGGTTTTAAATCAGTTGGTATAAATGATAGGAGAGGATAAAATATAGCCAGGATCTGGCACTACGTCTGCGTAGACATCTGGAACCAACACGCTTCGGGGATAAATTTCAGTCTACTACAATTAAGCGGGGCTTGTCTGCGAGAGCTCACGCTTAAGGACGCGATGATATGCGGCACATCTGTGGCACAGAAGCGAGGCGATGGGAAAGTCAGGAGGGTGCTGAGCACCAGCGATGTGCTGTTGTGCCCGGGGTGCTTCCCTGCTGGTGCTGGAGGTTACTGGTTTGCAGGGGCAGAGCACCCAGTGAGCACTGGTTCCCAGTTTGCAGGGGCTGAGCACCCATCGAGCACTGATTCCCAGCTGGAAAAGCTCAGCAGAGCCAGCAAGAAGCAAAACCTGCAAGTTTTCTGGGCTGAATGGGGATGAAATTCTCTGGATCAGGGGGAAAAAACACCAAACTGCTGCGATTCAGGTGATGGTGACGCTGCTGCCCTTGAGAACAATGCAGTTGTTGTTTTAAAAAGGGACTTTTGGAGAGGGCTGGAGCAGGTTTTGGCGCTCGTTGCCCGCAGAAAGGTGCTGATATCCATTACTAACCTTTCACACCCTTTCAAGAGCACCTTTCAAAGCAGAAACCAGTGGTTTTTGCTGAGTTTACAGCCGCCTCGTGGCAGAGGATGGGGGAAAACCAGCGGTGCTTCGGTCCTTCACCGAACAAAGAGCTGGTGAAACAGCCTCATGCCAAGTTTTTGACCCCATCCTGAGCATAAAGCATCCGGAGGGGGAGTGTGCTGATTCTCCCCGTGGGTACAGACCTGGCAATGTAGCGGCTCGTCACGGATCGGTTCAGGATACCAGATGGGGAGAAGCCAGAACCGCCGGGCGTCCCGCTCAACCTCACTGTTTGAAACAGAAAGAGAAACACAGGCACGTTCAGGACAATTTGCTCCGAAGCGAGAAATTCAGCAGGAATTCATGTGGTCCTTGGCTAAGACAGCAGCCCCGAGAGCTGAGGATGCTCTTTGCAGACCTGCCTGCTGCCGGCACCTCTGTGTGCCCCCCCGGGGAACCCGCATGCACTGGAGCAACCTTGGAGGCTCGGCAGAAGCAGCTCACGCTCCCTGCAGCAGCCCGGGGAAGCCCAGCAGCTGCCTGGAGCCCGTGCGTGCACATAATTAAATCGTCCTCGAGCGGCGCAGGGAAGACTGAAGCGAAAATAAAGGCTCGGCTCGCGGTTTTCCAGGTGGCACGAGCGCGCCTCAGTCACTCACCTGCCAGCCCGGGCGTGCTGGGGAGTGAGTGAGCGGGATTTGATAGCTCCCCCCGCGCTCGAGCTGTCACTCTGGCTGCTGGCACCGGCAAAACCCCAGCTGTTCCCTCTGAAAATCAAAAGCGACGGCGCGGGAGCGATGCCGGCACGGGTGGCACGTGCCCGTCCGTCAGGGCATCAGGCAGCCCTGATATGGGATGCAAGCCCGGGTCTTCGTCGTGCAGCCACCCAAAAATAACTGGGTGTTTGAGCCACTTTTGCTGAATTATTTTGCTTTTTTTTCTGTTGTTTTTTTTGGCTTACAGCTGGGGTCCTGCTTCCCCGAGAGGTGCTACAGAGCATCGCGCTCGAGCAAGGCTGCCCCTCCAAACGATGCAGGGACACAGACCCAAATTAAAGCCGGTTATTAGGGCCGGGATAGAGCCTCCCTCAGACCTCCGTAATTACATTAATGATCTTTAAAACAAGCTCAGCAGGACAAAGTATCCCAGGAGTGGGCTCCCCTGGGTGGAAAAGCAGACTCTTGGGTACGCGTGCGTTGCCGTGCCCGTGCACCATCCTTTTAGTTAGTTTTAACAACCTGCCAGCCACATCCTTGCCCGAGAAAGCACAAAATAAATCAATAGATAAATAAATAAAAGCCGCAACGGTCTCACGCAGCTGGGTTTTAAGCGTATATATACCCAAAATAAATCCATGGCTGAATTTATTTTATTTTTTTTGCACAGCTTTAATCTTCCCGCAAGAAGGCTCGCTGGCTAAAACCACTGAAATCGCTGGGAGGACTGAACGTGTGCGATGCTGGCTGGCCGATGCACGTCTCCCGGTACAGGTGACCGTGCTGTGAATTAATTTGCAGCCTGCAGGCACTTTGCACGCCTGCGAAACGCTCCCATCCATCCCAAAACGCAGGGCAGAAGAGCCTGGTCGGAGTGCCGGCCACATCCAGCGAGGCAGCAGCCTGGCAGCAGGCAAAGAAACCCTTCCTACGAGCTTCCACGCTGTCCAACCTCCTAATTACTCGCCCAGAGTGGAAATCCTCGCCCAACTAATAGGGCAGTGCCTAAATATTTACCCAGGAGGAGCTGCGCAACGGCACCGGTTCGGAAGCTCCCTAATTACGCGCGGAGCCCGTTAACGCGCAGCAGCCTGGAAAGGGGCGAAGCCTCATTTCTCTCTTCCATCTCTTAGGATTTACAGGAGGGTGTCGTTTTTAGAAGCCTTTCCATCACGTAAAAATTAATTTAAATGCTGAAAGCAACGAGCGAGGGGATGCAGGCAGGGGGATTTATCGCCGCACCCCTGTTGGAGGGGCCAAGGAGCCCAAGTTTTTCTTCGAAGCGACACAAGAAGATGTTAAGTGCTGAAGGTCAGAGCAGGACGGAAGCAAGGCGGAGATTTGGGGTCTCTCTGCGTTACCAGAATTACCCACGCGGTGCGAAATTGGGGCAGAAAAAGACACAAGAGGGCTGGAGAGGGGTTAAATTTAGAAATCGGAGCTGAGACGTGCTGGTGCGCGATCCCCCGGGGGAGCACGGCAGCAGGCTCTGGATTAAAGGGAACAAAATGCTGAAAACCATGCCCCCAGGGCTTGACTCTGATCTTGGGGGGGGTCTCACGGGGTCCTTTCTTCAGATGCGACGCGATTTTGCATGAGGAGACCTCAGCACGCCGGGGAGAGCATCGGCGTCGGGGCCGAGCGCCGCCGGTCCTATAAAAGTCCCTTGCTGCAGAGCTCGAAAGGCGGCGAAGGCAGAGGGAACAAGAGGAGGGGAAAAAAATAAATAAAGAAGAAATAAATAATAAAAAAAAGCTGCTGGGGAGAGCATCAAGGAACTGCACATTAAGGGCTTTTTAACTGATTACACCCAGCACGGCGGCGTCAGGCTTGATATTTTATACCCCGCGTAAGGGACAGGTGTTTTTCTCCCTCCGCCTTTCCTTTTTTTTTTTTCTTTTCTTTTTTTTTTTTTTTTTTTCTTCTTTTCCTTAATGATCGAGCCGGGCTGAGGCGCATCATCTGTAAGGGAAGACGCAGCCCGTGCAAACGGGGCTGCTCCTCTCCATGCATCACCCGCAGCCGACGCTGCCTGCTCCGGCGGTGACGGCGAGCGCTGGGAAGTGATTGTTGTACCTAACCCAGCCGGGAGGCTCGGCGCGTCTCTCCGGAGGGAACGGGAGCTGTCATGTTCATTAAATGCATGATTACAGCTATGATTAATAGCAGGGGCTACAGCCTAACTACTTTTTTTTTTTCTTTTTTTTTTTTTTTTTCCCTTTCGCTCTGAAGGAATCCGCAGGCGAGCAGCGCGGCAGCCTGGCTCCGCTCCCTCGTTTTTTTCCGCGGCGCCTGCCTCTACCCACTCCAAAATTGGGATTTGGGGAGCAGAAAAGGGGAAAAAGGAACAACCCAGCCCTGCCGAATGGACTCCCCAAGCGCCAAAGGTGGTTAAAATGAGCGGGGTGGAGGCTGTGCCCCTCTGCCAGCACCTCCTCCATAGTCTTGATGTTTTTCCCCGGAACACAAACCCAGCTTTCAGCTCTTGGTTCCCTCCCCGGTCTCCAATCCTGCTCCTCCAGGGGAGGATTTCCCCTGAAATCCTTCCAAATTGTGCCTGGGAGCCAAGCTCAGTGCTCCCAGGACGTGGCATGGGGTGCACGAGGCACCCAACTCACGGCTCCTCTCACCCCAGGGCTCCTCCTGCACCAAACGCGCGCTGAGCAGGGCGCTCAGCACCTTCCTCCGCGTTCGGGTCAGCCCCAAATATTGCAGAGGGATTATGATTATTTATGATTAGACTAATTATGACCTGCTTAATTATTTAGGAACGACTTCAGTGCTCGTATCGGGGGTCCCTTTATCGGGACCTCAGCACCACTGCGGTGGAAACGTGGAAAGAAGCGTGATGTAGGTAATTTGTTGGGTTTTTGTTGGGTTTTTTAGTTTGTTGTTTTCATTTGGTTTGGTTTTTTTTTGGGGCCGTGTGGGTACAGAGATGCCATTCGTTTCGCCGGGTGCTGAACCGAAAGTTTCGAGGCCAGCACCCGGTTAATTTATTTCTTTAATTAGCAGCCGTTTAAGCGGCTTCTAAGCGTCGCAGGCGATCAGCACTCGCGGCTGCTGGGGGTGATTTATTTCATCTCCCCGGACGGCACGAGCCCTCTGGAAGGGAAAAACGTTAAAGGGGATGCGGGAGAGCAGCTGGGCACGCTTCCCCTCCCACCCCAACAGGATCGAGCACGTCCCTGCTTCGGGCGTTTGGTTCTTAACGAGGCACGCTCAATTAACGAAGCGTTTCGGCGCTGTTGCGTGACCGGCTCGGCGGAGGCGTGGCGAGGAGGTTGGAGAATCTCCCGAGCTCTGCACTTCGCGGAGACCAGGTCCTAAACCCGAGAGGCTGAGCTAAAAGGGGACGAGGATTGAGCAGTCCCCAAGCTAAAGGGGTTGGGCTCAAAAGGGACTGAGGGACTGAGCGGTCGGACAATCCCAAAACCAAGGGGTTGAGCTCGAAAGGATCCGAGGGATGGCACAATCCCATATCTGAGGGTGTGAGATTGAAGGGACAGGGGGATTGAGCAATCCTAAAGGCAAGTGACTGAGCTCAGGAGGGACCAAGGGATTCATGAATCCCAAACCCAAGCCATTAGGATCTAAGGGGATATGGGATCGAGCAATCCCAGCCCCAAGAGATTGAGCTCAAAGGGGACGTGGGATTGAACAACCCCAGCCCCAAGGGATCAAGCGCAAATGGGACATGGGATTAAGCAATCCCAGCCCCAAGGGATTAAGCTCAAATGGGATATGGGATCGAGCAATCCCAGCCCCATGACACGGAGGGCGCATTCTTCCCCCAAGCCCCCAGCACCGTTGCCGGCTCGCTGAGCGTTTGCCAGCAGGGATGTCGCTGCCACGATGGCAGAATGGGGAAACTGAGGCAGGAAGAGCTGTTAAGCACCAGGATGGAGGGAGGGAACGTGTTGGGATTTGGGAAAGGCCCCCCAGCCCCGTAGGGTTGAACACGGCTGTGAGTTTGGGAAATAATTCGCTCTCCTGGTGTCAGAGGCACCGCCGTGAAGCCACCGCGGCGGCATTTAGGGCGCACATGGCGAGAAGCTGAAGCTCCTCTTAAAGCTCCACTGCTGGGAGCTCGGCCGTCGTGGGAGAAGAGAGGGATCTCGAAGCCTTCTGAGTTTATAAAAAACAAATAAATCCAAAAAAAAAGGAAAATTTGATGCTAAATAAGACCTTAACACCCGAGGAGCTGTTGACGGCCACGAGCATCCCTCCAGCAGGCAGAGCCAGCGCATCCTGACAGCCACCAGCACCGTGAGCACGAGCTGCTGGCTTTTCCAGGCATCCGTCGAAGTCGTGCAGGGGAAAATTTCCCCACGGGAAGCATCTGAAAACCCGCTGGAGTGAGCCCACATCGCAGGCTGCAACAGCTCTGCCCCCACGGCAGCAGCTCGTGCCCATAGCGGGGTCGGGGCTGCTCTCCGGCCCGTGTCAAACCTTCATTTTGTTCCTGCTGCTTTCAATCTCCTCTCTGCTCGTTTCTTTATTGCTTCCCCTTGCAGATTTGTCGTGGAAACGCTGTGGCGCCGGGACCTTTCCCCCGGTTTCGTGGAAATCCTGGCAGAAACGGCTACAACACTTCTCCAGGCTCCCCAAACCGGAGCCCAGCACCGATCCCACAGCCCAGGGGCTGGAGGCACCGGTTCGGGGCTTTATGGTGTTTCTGATTGCAGCTGGAGCTCAAAAAGACAAAACACCAGCCCAAGAAATTCGGGTGAGCAGCAAAATTATATCTCACCACGAGCAAACTCCGAGTTATTAAATTGTCAGGAGCCTTTCCCACCTCTCTGCCACCCCACCAGGCAGTGTCTGGCACTGGTCTAGCTCCAACCCTCTGCCAGAAACCCCACTTTTCGGGGTGGTTTTCTGCCAGAAACAGAAATGTTTCTCATTTCTCCAGCCCAGAACTGGATATTTACAGGCAGGCTGAACCCGTCAGCCTTTGCTGAGTTGCCTAAGCTTGAATTTGCCGTTTCCCAGTGGCTGCACAGATTTAGGGACTTCTCCACGCAGATAAATGAAAAAAAAACACCAAACACAAAAAGAAAGAGGTCGGAACAAGGTTTTTCAACAAGGGATGTGCAAGATCCCTGTTTGGGAAGGGCTTCCTACGAAAGGTCTCACCTCCGTTAAAAGGTTTCCCATTTTTTCATGCCATTTCCCCCATTTTCCTACAATTTCGCTGAATTTAACACGTCCCCCGGCAGCACGTAGAAGTCTCCAGGAGCGCTCCGAAGTGCCTGGTCCCGTGGAAAAGCAGCAGGAGTTCAGGGATTCGGACACTTCGGAAAATCCCATCCCAAAAAAAAAAAACAAAAAAACAGACCTCGCTGACCCCAAACTTTGCTTGGTCCACGACCAAGCGAGATTTACGCAGCCTTTTTCCAAGCCTCCCAGGGCTGATCCTTGCCCACCCTCCTCCAGACTCGGCCCCAAAGCCGAGCTCACAGGCAATAGGATCGCAGACCCCAGGAGAAGCCCTATGGGTCTATTTTCTCCCCCACTCCCCTTACCAGCCACGTGTGAGCATCGGGGGAGTTATTTACTCTCTGTTGCCTTTTGCTCCTTATTTTTTTCACCGTTTCCAACCTTGCCGGAGCTGCTCAGTCCTCCTGCTGACGGCATTTTTGTTTCCCCTCCCTCCTTTTGCCTCCAAACCCTGCTTTTTGTGGGTCTGTTTGATGGAACCGGTACCCAAGGGGTGCCAGGAATAACCAGTTTGGGAGCAAAACCGTTTGACCCCAGGTAAAAACTCAAAACCCACTTCAGGAGCAGCTCGAAAACCCGGTCCTGCCTGAGAGCTGCTCTTGAGGTGTCAAGCACCGGGGGAGCTAAAAGACAAATTGAATCGAAGCTCAATGGAAAGCCAGGAACTGTGTCAAAACGCCTGCTCCATCCTCAAAACGATCCTCCCGGCTTTCTTAGGTCAATATTGAACGGGATTTGATGAGCACATCAAATAGATTTAACCTCGTGGTGCCGTCGCGAGTTGCCCAGGACTTAGCGATCCTTACTGGGGTTGGAGAAAGAAAGCGTAACGGGGTGTCTCTAAGCCCGAGTTAAAGAAAAACTATGTTGTCTTAACTCTTTCCCGAAGCTTTTGCTTCTTTTATATTATTTTTCTGCTATGAACTGCTGGGGGATGCCCCGTGGCAGCGATGGGATGCCCAACGCCGTTGGGTTGGGGCTGTCCTCTTTCCCCTGCACCCCGCAACCCCAGCAAGCCAGGTGCTGAACGAACTCCGAGCAAGCAAACTCCGAATTCCGCTTCCTAAAAAGCTGATTTTTTTCCCCAAAAAACACTTCTCGGGGTTCTCAGAGAGAGGAGGATCCTCTCAAATCGGGGGAGGGCGACGAGCCGCAGCCACGCAGCCTGGGGACGAGCGGCTAAAAGCCGACGCCGGCACAAAGCTGGGGTCCTGCTGGTTTTGGGTGCGCACCAGGAGAAATTCTCGCTGCTCACCTGCTCTGCCGGGGCTCTTGGTGCTCAGATCTCTGCCCCGGCTGGGGGTGCTGGAGGTTTTGGAGAGTTTGTTGGCCGACACGCGGTACATCACCCCTCCGATGCAGCGGTAGCCTTTGCTCCTCCAGCCCAGTGGCACGGGCTGGGATTTGGTGCCCTGCGGCGAGGGGCGCGCTTGGTTTAACAGCAGGGACCTGTAGGAGAAGGATAAAGGCACGGTGAGAACAGATTCGGGAAGATAGCACGAGGAAAAAATGCTTTAGAGAGCAAAAATTGGTGGCAATCCCCCAGGGGAATCGGTGGAAGAAGCCATGGGTCCGTGGGACCTTCCCAGAGCTTAGCCAAGCTTTATGGAGCTCTAAAGGCTTGGATGTTCTGGCAGCTTCACCCCAAGCCTGTCTTTTGTAGGGTTTTTACCATGTCCTTGCATGGGGTGAGCTGCCCTAGAGTGCTGCTGGTCCCTGTGTAATGCCTGGAGGGGATTCCGGGACCCAAATCGGACCCTGGAAGCTCTGGGGACCCTTTTCCAGCCCCGCAGGTCCCCGTAACGCCACCAAGGGGACACGATCCCCCTCCAGCTCCGCAGCGATGGGGCAGGAGCTGTGCTACAGCCCCAATTTTTAGTGTCACTGGGACAATACCATCACCACGACGTGCTCAAGCTGTCCCCAACGGGCTAAGGACACCTTTGGGAATTTCCCAAGCGTCACCCTGGGGACAAATCCCTCCTGGCCAGGGCTCCTCTGCCCCCAAAAACCCCAAAACCCCAAACCCAGCTCCCCGCACGACCCGCAGGGAGCCCCCCACCCCCAGCTGACTGCGGTACAGATGCCGTTATGCAAACAGAGGCGTTGCAGCCCCATCAAATCTACGCCGAGATCAGTCGCCTTCGCCATTTAGCGCTAATCCAAACAGTAATTTGTTTATGCAAATCAGAGCCCTAATTTGGTATTAGCACAAACTACGCTCGTAATGCTATTAGGGGAACGTATATAAAGCGGGCATTAAGCGGCGACTATCTGTAAATTAAGGGCTGCTATCCTATCAGCAGAATGCAAACCCCGGAGAGCATTACCTTTAAATGAACATGTGCCGCCAAGAGAAAAGGGAATTGTAAAACGGAATAGTTACATTTCTTGGTGCTTAGTGTGACAGCCGATTCATTTAATAGGGCTGTTGCCACTGGCTACCGAGCCGGGCGAATTCCTGCCAGGCGGAGAGGTGGGGATGGGGACCTCGCAGAGCCGTGCTCGGGGCTCGGTCCCCGGGCAACCCCTTTTCTTGCTCCGGAGATGAGCAAAGAGCCTGAAATTGTGCAAAAGCAGCAGGAGAAGGCGGCACCACCAAGCTGAGATTGAGCACTTTAGGTCCCGAGGGCTTTCCCCAGCTCCCCGCGTCCCCAGATTTGCAACGCTCCAGCTCGCAGCAAACCTCGGCACGCCCCAGCCCCATGGAGACCCCAAGAAAATCTCCCTCAAGAAGCTCACACACATCTCGCAGAGCCCACCCCAGCCTTCCCGAGGGAGGAGGAGGCACGGGATGCTCGGTGCTGATGGGTTTTGCGCTCCCGTTGTGCGTGCCATTGAGCTATAAGCATCGGTCCCCTACAGACCTGCACCCCTGTACTGCTGACGCGGGTACATGGGATCGTGGCAAGGAAATTTTGGTATTAGCTGCCTGTAAAAAAAACAGCATCCTGTAAAAAAAAAATCATTTCAGCTCTCTGCAGCCCACCAGCAAAGTATATTCGAAGGTCTCGAGTACAGGGAGGTGCTGCGAGCAACCAGAGCATCTCCCACGCCGGGCGCCCTGCACACCAAGCACAAAATTCCACGCAAAGAGGTTTGTCTAAAAAACCTGGAAAATGGCTCAAAAGTGACCCTCTGCAGGCCGCTGCCGTGACTCCGGGGTGTGCTGCAAACCTGGATTTGGGTAGAAACAGAGCGTTTTCTTGCTCAGAAAGATCCGGCTGTATCCCTAATCCCCGCGCGCACGCCGCATTAGGGGAACGGTTGGTGACATGAGGTTTATTTACTTCAATTTCAACCCAGAAAGCGCAGCACGACACCGAGGGAACCCTACTGATGGAGACACGGAGCCCAGATGTTACCATATTGCTCCTCTTCTGCCTCGGGGTCTGCAGAAGATAACTCAGAGCAGCGCTCCTGCGCCCAGCGCGCTTCTCCAAAAAAAAAAAAAAAAAAACCAACACATAATTGGGGTGCAAAATAAAAGGCTGGGGGAAATCCCTCCTGGTTTAAGCAGCAGCCCAGAGCTGGGGTGGTCACAGCCGTAGAGCATCAGCCGCCGTTCCCACTGTTCCCCCAGACCCTCCAGATATTTATTTTCTCACTTTTCCACGCTCACTCGAACCGCTGAAGTGGCAGCGCGCCGCAGCGGCCCCCGTTCGGAAGTCCCCGTTTTCTCGAGAGTTATTACCCGCTGGCATCTGACCCCTCGTATGTGAGCAGAGAACAAGCAGCTGCCGGCAAACGCCAAGCAGCAGGAGCAGCAGATTATAAAACATGTTAGACTTTTTAAACCAATATTAGAAAAAAGAGGAAAAAAAGGAACAAGGCAGCGCACCGGGAGCAGAGCGGCGACGCGCGCAGCAGGACCGTGGGGCCCACGTCCCTCCCCTGCAGAGAAATTTCAAGGATTTCTGCAGCTGAAGGCATTGCCTTCACCCAGACGTCCTCCAATTTGCATTTTTGAGGGAGAAAAAGCATCTGTGAGTCCCACTGGACCGAGACCTGACCCCACAGGAGGCTTGGCCACCTCTGCTTCCACCCTCTGGCGGATGGGGCATCGGAGCGGGGACAGCCCTGGCACCCCCTGGTTCCTCGCCTGGGAACTCAGTGCTAAAAACTCAAAAAGGTAATGGAGAGGAGGAAAAAAAAATAGAAAAAAACAACTCAAAAGGAGTTGTAATCTGCTCCAGTAACCTTTACAGCTGTTTCCCCTGCTGGAGACAGACAGACGGAGCGAAAGGCGCCAGGAGGTTGCAGCACTGCTTCAGCAGTTTTATTGTCCGTCCTCGCCCTGCTTGCAAAAGGTACGGCCCAAACCTTTGCGGGGAGAGATCCCAAACCCCAAAGTACCCCAGGCTGGGTACAGTGTTTGCCCTAAACTCCAAGCACCTGCCCTACTCACTCCATGCGAGCACACGGCAGAGGAGATGCCACGGTCCTGGAGATGCCTCGCGGGGACTTTTGGCTGCTGAACGCACGCGTTAGGGTGAGCTCTGGCCACTTCTGTTTTTTACTTCCAGAAGCCCTAGGCCATTCAGAACTGAAGGTAAAATATGTTCTGTAAAGAAACCTCGCCGGGTAACCTTTGCCCGGGGAGAAGAATGGGAAAAAAGGGAATTGGCCAAGCAGACGGAAAGCCGCGACCGCTTCAGGTGCTGCTCGCACGCGGTGGCGTCGCCCCAACGTCCTCGTGCCACCAGCATCGCCTTCATGCATCCGAGGTGACACCTCGACCTGGGGACGGCCACCGCTGGGCCGGGAGAAGGGGACGAGGCCTCCAACGGAGGGCAAGGAGCCTGGCAAAAGCCCTCGTCGCTTTTCATCCCCGGCGGTGTCACGGCACTCGGCTGAATTGTTACCCTAATGGAAAGGACGGCCTTTGGAAATGAACTGTATTGAGAAGAGAGGATAAAATTAATGAGATAATAGCCAGGCCAAGGACCTGAAGAATACGCCGGCCCTCGACACGAGGGGCTTGTAATTCCCTTTCTGCAGCACAAGCCCTCGGATCTAAAGAGTTCTCCCGTCCATCCAGAAGACCCGCTCCGGCAGGAAATTTCATTAACGCTGGAAAATAGGAAAGGTATTAAGCGTGGATAATGAAGGCCAGAGTGTGAACAGTGCCTTAAGATAGTCTTCTTTCTAGCCTTTGTAATGGGAGGCATGAACTTTCCCTTCAAATCCATTTCTAATCCATTTGAAATACTACAGCAAATTATCTTCCCTTCAGCCCGAAAGCGGCCAGCCAATTTACTCCGAATAGAAGTGACAATGCTACAGAATTTATCGCCATAACCTTGACTACACAAGGTTGAGGGTTGTCTTTCCCCCACCCCGGGGTGGACAGGGGAATGAAAATTTTTAATGAAAAGGGGGTAGAGGGACACTATAAAAATGTTTTAAAACAGCGTAGCGGCTGTTGGGGGTCCAGCGCCCACACCAGGGCCAGGCTCGACGGCGAAATCTCAGCACCTACACTAAAAACGTTACGGGTGCAGGTCCCGGGCTAATAAAAACTCTCTGCAGTTGGAGATTTGGGCTCTTCCATGCATCCCTCGAAGCAGCAGAAACTTTGTCCGAGTCCGATGATTTCACGCAACCTCTTCCTAAATGCCCGTCTTGACCAAGTCTTGACTTTCTTCTTCTCTTTGCCGTGGTTAAACACCGAGCGGCCTCTTCGTGTGTCTTCTGCAAGACTTTCCAAGTGCTCTGAAGCCCATGTCTCATTTTTTCCAACAGCAAACCCAAAGCGAGAACTGGACCGAATGAGGGAGAAAAGGGGAAAAGGACTCAGCCAGGCAATGGGAACCCAACGGTCAGCGGCTGCGCAGCTTCCAAACACGGCAAAACTGCCGAAAATTGAACAAAACCACCAAGATTTCAGCCAGGAGCCACCACGTGACACAACTGAAATGCACTTCTCTTAAACAAAGACCAATAAAAATAAAAAAAAGGGAGATTTCCAAGCCAAAATCTTGGGAAGTGAGGTTAGCAATCAAGGACGATTCACCCCAGAGCGCGGCGGACGCTCACATTTAACACCCACATGCAAGCAGGGACAAGAAGATCTCATCCAAACCCCCAGAAGCAGGCACGAACCCACCTATATTCGAAACACGAAAATGCCTGATGCACATAAATCTCACACAAAACCGAGAGCAGGGGAAGAGCATCCCGACGGCGTTTCAACCAGCTGAAACGGAGAGGATTTCTCGGAGCTAACGGCAATACAAGTGCCTCTTACAGGATGGTTTTCTTTTACTTCTGGATATCTTCTTTAGGCTTAGCTTATTTTTATTTATTTATTTATTTATTTTTAAAGTAATCCTTACATAGTAAGAAATCGCATTTGCATGCTGGCATTTGAGGGAAGAGCGGATCACACGGGGGCTGGGCACGCTCCGGGGTCTGGCGAGGCAGGAGGGGCAAAGCACTGATCTGGGAGAAATGGTGGAAAAAAAAAACACAGGACCCTTCTTCTTTAGCACACAGCAAAAGAAAATACAGGATTTAGGCTCCGAGTGCTCTTCAAAATGTGCCTCTGAGCTTCAACAGCATTCCCCTTTGGAAGCCGTCCCCATCACCCGCAACATCTCTATCCCCAGCTGCCTGCTGCTCGTGTACCTGCCCAAATCTGCAGGGAAAAAACAAGTGATTCCATTGAAATGTTTGATTTTCAGGATATTATCAACGTTATCGCTTTATCTTCTTAAATTCTTCTTTATCTTCTTACAAGTAAAAACGTGAATACTCAAAGAAACGCTTCCTATTTCAAGACCTAACTTACAAAAAGAACCTGATGTGGGTTATTCGGATAAGTCAATTGAAAAATGAATATTTGAGGTTGAAAAACTGATTGCAAATTGAAAAGAAAAAGAGCACACGTCTTCTTCCAGTATACAAATATAAAATCCACTAGCTTTCAAACCGTAGTTACCGGCAATACTCTAATTGATCTGCAAACAAATCTCTATTTTTAACAACCAGTTCTCATTAAGAAATTTGTGCTCAGAAGCTCGAGTCAGCTTCCCGTGCATCCAGCACTTTTCAGGTAACCCAAGGAACGCTTTAAAAAACACCTCGAGTTGAATTGAATCTGAATTTCCATTCACATACACCTCAATGATCATCTCCAGAAAAAAATAATCCAGCACAGATCTCATTTACCATTTTCAAACCCTGAGAAAAATCACGAACCTCGATGAGTGCCTATTAAGCCACGTAATTGCCTAAATAAAGATGTGCCCACCTCATAAATCCTCCTGACTCGGGAAGGAAAAATAGTTGCGCGTGCGTCGTAACAGTTCTCAACCACAAGAGTAGGGGTTCCTCCAGAAACACATCTGGGATTAAAGACGTGGAATAAAAACAGATAATATTAAACCAAGGGTTTCCATCCCGTGGATTTCAATCCTGATTAACCTCAGCAATTAAATCAGCGTGAGCTGCGACGGTGCCACACAGCCACAGGCGAAGAAGGGTTGACACAACGGGGCTGCCAGCAGCTCTCTGCGAGCCACCAGGACCATCTGCAAACCACACAACTGTTTAATATTTTCTCCCTCTATTTAAAAGCTTTGGGCTTCCACCGCGTGCTGCTGCCAACGCTGTTATCAAAGCTATCTGACTGGATTTCTTCTTCGCTGTTCAACCCATGGCTTGAGCCTGCAATCAAAACCATCACGGTCATTTTTATGGCTTCATGGCATAGAAGAAACATTTGATTTATACCCGCAAAGCAGGGCCGTTGGTGGCTTTTTGTTTGTTTTCGTGTGGTTTCCCCATCTTCCAACCTGTCCTAGATGTGAAACCTCCTCCCAGCCCTTGCACAGGATGAAGAAGCTCCCTCCTCAAGCAATTTCACTCCGAATTGCTTCACAAGGGACAAAAATATTATTCTTGTGTCTTCCCAAAGGGCTGTAAAACTTACGGCCAAGCTCGTGCTAAACTGATGGGGAATACTTGCAAGAGTTGAAGCTTTTACAGTTTTTCACCCAAAATGAAGTTAAGACTGGAGTAGCCACATTGATCCTTGTTTCAAAGACAGGACCAGGCCATGGGATGGCGAGCGACGTTTTGGAGCCAGCAGCAGAGTGCGGGCACTGGGGCAGCACCAGCAAGAGCCAAAACCTTGGGAACTAAAAGCTTTGAGGACAGAGGTGGGAGGAAACGCAGATCCCAAAGCCTCCATCCCCAGGAGCCATCAGGTAACTGGGGAGCAGCTCCAGACAGAGATGATGATGGCACGAACCAAGGAAGCCTTCATTTTGGGTTGGGAACGGCTGATGGGAGAAGGGAAGAAGCACCAGATGCTATTTAGGGTTTCTTACCTGTTCCCAGCATCAGCATTTGCTCCTTTTTCCCCCACTCTTTCCTCTGGACCCTAAACCCATCGGCTCACCCTGCAGCCAGTTTGGGTACGGACCCACAACCGGGAGCAGCCAACACAAGCTCCCTCCCCACCAAGCCCAACATCACCCCAAGCAATCAGCAGCAGCTCCCTCTGGGCTGCAAAACCCATCCAAAACCTCAAGTTTCAGCCAATATTTTAAACACATTGTGTCTTCCCTCACCACCCACACAGCTCAGGAGAAGAGGCAGAGGCAGAAACATGCCCAACACCATAAATCCTGCTCCGAGCTGGGGATTAAAAACTGGAGCATTAGGCCTGTAAAAAAAAGCCTAATTAAGGCTGCAGAAGGAGATACAGTTTGGGCTCCACGTGAGCCACGGGCAAGCCAGGAGCTGGCTCGTGCCCTCCTTTCCCCAGGAGATCCAAGGGGGAGCAGAGGGAAGTCCTACGCTGCCCTTTCTCCGGAGCCTTGGCTGGCCACACACTGTAATCCCACGGGATTTATTCCCATTTCTCTCTCAAATGCCTTTCAGTCCCACCTTCCCTTTCATTTTCACCATCCCTTTCATTTCTCTGCAGCTCCCAAAATAAAAAATCACAGCCAAGGCACCGAGCTTGGCAGCCCCGCGGCGCGCCGGGCACGCTGCCTTGGCCGCAAGGCAAGGGAAAGCCAGGAGCCAAGGAAGGCACTTAAATCACTCCAGGATCTCACAAAACGTAGAGAAGATGCTGTTATCGCCTTCAAGGAGCTTATCGCCGTGTTAGGGACTGCTCTTCTTCCTGCCCCAAATCACTCCCGTGTGCTAAATGGCTGCTATTGTTTGCAGCCCCATTCATCCCGGCGCTAAAGATAAAGAGCCTGGAGAGCGCGGAGGAAAGCATCTGCCTCCGTGCTGCTGTGCTGAGGGATGGGCAGGGAAAGCAGGGATGGATCAGGCCCTTTCAGGGCAGTCTGGTTGTGGTCAGAGAGGGTTTGAGGTGGAGTGCTTGGAGGGTTCGAAATCCTCGCTGTCATCGGGCTCACGCCGTGCTCCCTTGTTGCCCATTTTCCAGTTACCCAAAGCCCGTTCCCTTGCTCCTCCAGGCAAGCAGCTGGTGGGATGCTCATGAAGGGGAGGTGAAGATGGGGGTCACAGCACCAAAAAAGGCAGCACGGGTCCTTATGAGAAGGTTTGCTCCCGTGGCTTCACTGAGCTTTGGGCCGGGAAGCAAGGAGGAAACCAAGAGCTCTGGGCCGGGAGCAGGTCCATGCACGGCCATCTCCTCCTACAAACATCCTCCTGTAAGAGCAAACTGTGATCAAGGTGAAACCCAAGGCAATAAAGAGAGATTTTAAAACAAAGGACAAAGGTTTGCTGCTTAACTAACCAAGGAAACCAAACGAGAGCATCCTGCACCCCTGCCACCGACCCTAGATGGCTTTGAGACTGCAAGGGTGCACACAAACCACAATCAAACCAATGGCTTCAAGCCATGGAGGATCATCACCTCCCCTTTGAAAGAGGTGTAAAAGTCCCAGCTTTGGTTAAATCGGCCCAATTGCCTGCGTGGATCAACCTCAGACAGATGACAGGGTCGTGGTTTAGTGGTTTAGTGATAGGGACATGCTTTAGCCATGGGTAGTAGGGTGCTGGTTGGAGCAGATATCTTGAAGGTCTTTTCCAACCTCAATGATTCTAGGATTTGGGATCGTAGAATCATTATAGGGGCCATATCTCACCACAGGCAAAGCCTCACCTGACGTTTCACCCCTTTTTTTTTCAATGGAAGAGCAAAGAAAGAGCTGGCGGGCTCTGCGCTGACGTCTACCCCGAGGCTGTATCCACTTCGGGTGTCGCTTGTTGGTCAACAACCGCCAAGGAACACCGGAGAGGTTAACGGCTTGAGCAGCAAAAAAAAAAATAAAACAAATTGAAAGGAGCAAATAACCTTTAATGTCCCGTGACATGTTCAGCCTCCCAACGACTGCATTTCCTCTCCAGACCCTTCATTTCCAACGATTATGCGAGACAGCCGCACGTCAACAGGCTTTCTACCGCCTCGGCAATCTCCGCTCCCGGCGGTGTCACACGCAGCCTGAACTGTGTATTCAGGCAATTTATGGAAATGTTGCAAACTGCCTCTAGGACGGGTCCGTTCTCGTTTATAAACGCGTTAAAATTCTTGGAAAACGCTCTTACCCAGCAGCACTGGGTAAAAGAGCTTGAAACTGAAGGATGGGATGGGATGGGAAGAGGAAAAGAAGAAAAACCCATCGGGATGACGACAGGAAAAGAAGAAAAACCCATCAGGATGACGACGGAAGGTGGTCCAAGCATGACAGCCTCCTACCCTGCAAATGCAGCAGAGCATCGGACATGAGGATATGAAAAAAGGGGCAGCTAACGATGCCGGGAAGACCAAGGACCCAGGGGTGGGGTGTTTCGGAAGCTGATCCAAGCACGGCATCCATCACCCGAATCCCGACTCACCACGAGCGGGGTGGCTCCGAGCTGATCCCGCAGAGCCCCCCGGTAGAGCCGGAGGGGATTACTGCAGACGGATATCGACTGAGGGCTTAATTACTCGAGGGATAACAAGAGAGTTCTCCTGTTAAATTTGAAAGCGTCGCTAATGCCAAGAGTTTAATTGGCGTCTCCTTTTCTAATGTGACTGGAATTGAGCGATCAGCTGCTGGTGACAGAGGGACAAGCGAAAAGCCCCAGCTTGTTACGGGCACGGACCTATTTTAAGATCAAACACGTTACCGGATGCATCAAAAGCTCTGTCCCTACAACGACGCTAAATAAGATTTCACTGAGGCACTGGGGTCATCGTGGCCTTCACACAAGGGCGAATTTCACCCCTGGTGTGCAAACACAAGTGTCTCTGCTCCACGACCTCGAGGTGTGAGGCATTTACGGAGCACCGCTACTCTTCCCTTCCCAACCACAAGGACAGAAGAAGGGAGAGGATTGCCCAAGATCACTGCGGGTTCTCCGTCCACCCTATACAAGAGTACGGACCTATGTCTGAGTAAAGCAGGCCTGAAATCACTTCTGGCCTCTCCTCTAAGCCTTACAACTTGCTACATCTCCAAAACACCAGGAATTGGCCAAAGCCACCCCGACGTCCTGGTGGCCCCTTCGTACCACACGTACCTCGTGGGAGATATCGTTCCACCCAAGAGCTGGACTCGATCCTCGTGGGTCACTTCCAACTCAGATATTTGACAATTCTGATTCATTCCTTGCCACAAACCCTTCTTCTAGCCCCGTGACCAGGTTTCCATCCAACTTTTCCCTTTTCCTCCTGCCCTTTCCGCGTCTCCATCCCATCACCTCGCCCGCGCGAAGGTGCCCGGCTCCGCCAGCTAAATGCATCTTTGCAGAGCTGCCAGCAGGGCAATATTACTCTCGGCAGGATGCCGCCTCTGCCTGTAATTAATGTTTCATCATCAGCCCTGAAAGCAAACAGCTGCTGCCGTCTCAATCACTCATCTTCTCGTGGCGCTCGCTCTCCGAAAGGCTGCCTGGCATCACGGGGCCTCTTCTTCTCCGTCTTCACCCACAAATTTTGCCGTGGCCAACAACACCTCGGGTCTTTTTGCAGCCTCCTGGCCAGCGGGGCTCAGCCAAGACGCCTGCAGTCAGACCGTTTGCTAAATTTTGGGTTCATGGGGATTTGGGCACGGTGCTGCTGGTTAAGGCCATCACCGTGTCTTCCCCAGTGACCCCCAGGTTGGACTTTTCTCTTCGGGTATGGATGAAGGGAACTTTTTGCTGAGTCTGCTGCTCTGCTGGCTTCTTAATTTCTGAGATGCTGCCCTGTTCACGCACAACTTCTGGTCCCCTTCATCCTCCATCCTCCCCGGCTGTTTCATTTCCGTGTGCTTCAGCTCTTGCACGCCTCTCCTGTGGAGCCTCCAGGTGGTCGCACACCTCCTCCCATCCTTCGCAAGTCCTCCTCCCATCCAACCCCAACCCAAAGCTGGTCTCAGCTCACCTGAAAGCCCAACTCAAAGCTCCCTTGCTCGGCTTCTCTTCAGGACAAGGCATGATCCCGGGGTCCTTGAAGGATCTTCCGAAACCTTCCAAAGTTCAGAAAATTTCCCGGTAAAGTCCTAACGCTGTAAAAACTTGTAAAAGAGTGGCCTGGAGAAAAGACAAAAGACCCTCTCCGGAAGACGTGATAGTCCAGATGAAGCTGTTTTCAAGGTAGGTCAACTTTCAGCCTAAAACCCCATGACAGCGTCCCGTTAAACCGCTTAAGCCAAGCTTGAGAATGGAAATGCTGACAGCCCCTAATGCACAGCTTTCCAACCCGCTGCTCTAATGCTGCAGCACATCACTAATTCTACCGGGAGGACCGGGGGGACCATTGTCCCATTAATTAGATTCCTTTTACCCCCATTAGCTCAGACGATTGGACGGAGTTCATTAGGGTTTAATTCCGATTAGCTGAAACGGAGCTCCCGGGGCAGGCAGGTGTTAGCGGTTTCAGCGCTTGAGTCGCCGTGTGCCAAAATCCCAGCCCACGTGGGATGGGACACGAATGCTTCATCCCCCCCCAGGCACGGTCCTACCACCCTCGGAGATGCCCTAAAACGGGCCGGGAAGCTCACAGACACCCTCCTGCGGAGGCACAGAAGTGATACTTACTCTTTATCATCCTGCAGCGAGCAGAGCCTCCTGCACCACCTGCAAAACCCCAAAACCCAAATATTTTCCGAAACGCTCGGCCAGACGCACAGCCCAGCCCCAGCCGAGGCTTTCCCCTCCCGCCTGCTTCCCAAAAAAAAAAACAACAAAAAAACAGTGTAATTGCTTTTCCCAGAGATGGCTCCTTTTGAAATATTCTTTTTTTTTTTTTTTTTTCTCACGCGGGAAATAATAATAATAATAATCACAGCAGCAGCAGCAGCAAGAGCAGCTGATAGGTTTTAATTAAAGACAACTAATAACTCAGTCGGGCAGCGGGGCTCGGAGGCAAGCGGCGCGGCGGGGCCGGACGCCTGGAAGAGGTGAGCTGGGTTGCTGCAGGGGATTTATCCACGTGCCCACAGAGACAGAAGCAGAAGCAGAACTGGAAACCAAGCGTCCTGCTGCTGTGTTCGTGTCTCTGCTCCACCAAACGGGCGGAGAGGGACGGATCCGGCCCCTCTTTCTGGCTCCCCTTCCCATCCACCACAAAGTGGTGCTGCCGCAGTTCCTCTACCCGGTGGTCCCAGGTGGGACGGGGACCCCATCCCAGAGCAGGTTGCTTTGCTAGGGATAGAGAAATATCCAAACTGCGTTTTAAATTCAAGCTAATTCACCTCTCAGGGCTCAAAAAGCATCGCCCAAGTGTTGCTCCTGTTTTCTTCCCCTGCAAGAGAATCGGGTTTGCTGCCTTCTTGCTGTCCGCAGGAAGAAATCAGCTCGTGTTTCTCCTCCAGGCTTACCTCTCTAAGTGTTATGGACCCATGAATGTAGCTGATATTGGGGCTTTTGGGCACCTTTTAGGAGCCGAACCCCAAAAATTGGGCTCAGGAAGCATCCGGAGCAGCCCTACATGAAACGAGCCCGGCAGTAAACGTATGAATCCAAGCGTTGGCTCTGTCTGTGTGAGCACATACACATACATATTTTATAACCGTGTGCATGCATATTTTATCCATAAACCCACAGAAATACATGGCTAAAGGTTTGAGATCCACTCGGGAGCAGAAGTACGAGAGGTGAGGCTTGAGAGCATCGGGGTATCGGCTGCTCGCCGGGCAGCTGATCCGAGGAAGCCTGCCCGGGCTCCGTGGACTCTGCAAGGTATAAAAATGATTCAAAGGCACCCATCCAGGGGATGCAATACTAATTGCATCGCCTCCGTTACAAATGATATCGCTCCATTATTAAAGGGTCGGGGCCGATTTTATGGGCTCCCATCCCTTCAATCGGTATTTTCGATCAATGGCCGCGTTACAAGCTTCCCCTTTCAGAGCCTAATAAACAACACGCCGGGAAGTAAAAATCTCCGTAAGATGACGCTTTTAAAGATCCATTTCGAGGGGAGCTGGTGGTACTTGGCTGCAGCCGTGGAGGGAAGGAGTTCAGGAGGAGAGGGCACGGGACGGCGCCCCGGGCTCCGGGAGGATGGGCTACGTCCTTCGTAGTCCTTCGGGCTCCCAATGATCCTCCCCGGCTCCCAAAGGAGGCAGAAATCTCACCAGAAATCCCAATATTTGCTTGGACGGACCACGCAAAGACGATTCCGAGAGCCCCCTCAGCTCGGCTCGCTCTCGCAGGGAGCGGCGTTGGGGTTTTGGGCTGAGATGCCCGGAGCCGGGGGCTCGGTGGTGGGATTAAGGGGCAAAAAAAGACAATGTGCAAGAAACAAAACGATGTGCACGATGGTTGTGATGTTGTTTTGAAGATGAAGGCGCTGGGGGGTTGCACCCATGCAGTGCATCGGATGCAGGATGCGCATCGAGGATTTCTACAGCTCCCAGGTGCCAAAGTCCCCAATTTTGGCATCCCGAAGCGATGCGTGTTCAACGTGTATGGGAAAAGGGAATAAATGCACTGCCACTCTCCCATTAAAGCTGAATTAGCCTTCCCCGGGCTGGACTCGCACAGAGCTGTCTCCCTCTGCTGGCATCAGACCCAGAGCGACTCAGGGCTCCAGAGCCAAAAAAAATAGGGAAAAACTTCGCAAACGAACCCAAAACTGGCTCAGGGGTCTCACACAACCCTGCACAGGCACATTAGGGTGGGATGCAGCATCAGCACCTGCCTCTCAACACCCTCCACCTCTGTGCAGAGGCAGAAAGGGGCAAAAAAAAATGATTTCCATGATGAAATCTCTCCAAAGCTCGCACGGGGCGTGCCAGCAGCACGCAAGCAGTTACAATCTCAGCCCCCCTGCCCTGTTTTACTGCTCCCCATCCGCTCGTGGCAAGGATGCTCGGCCACCACCCCGCTCCCAAGACCCCAAAGCTGCTTACCCAAGCTGCTTTCCCTCAGTTTAGAGCTGGGAAATGAAGGCACGGGTCCCCCAAATGGCTTGGGAACACTGGCACTTTGGGACCCACCTGCAGCCAGACCTCTCCGCCTTCCCTCCTCCCAACTCCACACGGGCTCGCTGACTTTCGGGTGCTTTTCTTTCATTTTTGACCCCCTGGGCTTACACCAGAAAGCCAGATCACCCGTTTTACATCCCGAAAACCCAGAAGGAAGGAGATGAGGGATCGACCGCGGGTCACCCAGGAACCAGGGACTCATCCCCAAGCCACCACCAGGGAGGTGCAAGAAGAGGGCACGAGCCACGCTCCCTCTCCCTCCCATCAAGGTGAAACTGAATTATTTTTCCTTTCCTTTCCCACATCCCAGCCTTTATTTTAATTTATCCACCAGGGAAAACAAACCCTGCTTGGGGAGGAACGGACGCTTCACCCCATGCAGCACGGAGCCCAAACCACGATGAAAATCTCCTCCCGTGCCACGGCAAAGCACCTCGCTGCTGCTGCCCCCCAAAAATTGGCACGGCCGGACCCCAAACGAGGGCTGGGAGAGGTCCAGCAGGGCTGGGAGAGGAGGCAAAGCCGAGCCTGAAGAAGACACGGCGAGATGGCTGTAATTTATACTCTCCTGCCTATACTTTATGGCTTTCTTAATTCGGCTCCTGCTACTATTAATGTAGTTAATGTTGAGATTATATCTATTTTCTGGCGTCAGGCAGTGATTTATTCGAGCCATTTTTCCGGTGCCGGCTCCCACGCTGTTAAATCAAGCGACTTGCCAATTAAGTGCTGACTGGGGAAGTGGATGCAATCTGAACAGATCTCTTAACCGCAAATTAAACCGGGCCCCCCTCGCACGCCTGGCGGTGCGCGCGGCCAGCCCGCCCGCCCAACCTTGCTGAGCTCGGGGAAAAAAAAAAAAAAAAACAAAAAAAACAAAAAACAACCTCCAAAACAAAGGGAAAAAAAGGAAAAAAAAAAAAAAAAAAGCACGAAACTTGCAAAAGAGAAGGAAAAAAATTAAAAAAAAATAAAAATAAAAGCAGCTTTTTCTCAGCTGGCCCCAAGGAGTTAGGGGAGGTGGCGGCGATGCTCCCGGTCGCGGAGCAGCCCCGGGTGGCCGGATTTTGGTTTGTCCCCAGCAAGGTCTGAGGGTGGTGGCTTGGTTCGGGGCCAGGAGGCTGTCAGCAGCCCTTTTTAGCTCGTGGCCCCGGCAGCAGGTGACAGGCTGCTCGCTCGGGAGGCGTTTGTCACCCGCGCTTCGGGGCTCGGGTTCGAGGCTGGTGACAAAAACCAGGCAGAGGAGAGGGGCACGGGGCGGAAAATTGGCACCGGGGGATGCCAGGATGGCTCCGAAACTCACGTTTTGGAAATTCAAGAAGAATTTTTGAACAGCAAAGACGGGAGCTGTGTGATCCACCAGCACCTCCGGGTCTCTTGGGGTTCGCTCAAGACGAAGGCACCTTCTCGGGTGGGGGTTTGGGTGGTCCTGGAGCTGGCCAGCACCTCGGTGGGTTGTGTCAGCTGCCCATCTGAGGGCAGTATCTGCCCTCTTTTTCCCCCAGATGCTGCAAGAGGAGGGGAAATAAAATACCTGTTGTATATTTTCCACTCTGGAGCATCTTCAGAGGCGACCACGTGTGGTCCCAGCCTTCAAGGAGGACTCAGCACAGTGCAGAGCAGCACGTCCAGAGGGACACGAGGTTGCTTTTTGGTAGGTGACCTCCAGGAACCTCCAAACCCACTCCCCTGCCCTCCCGGAGAGGCGATGAGGGCTCTCCTGTTTTCTTTTTTATTATTAAAAAGGAGGAGGAGCTGTTGTGGTAACAGCTCATGGTAAGTGGCGAGCGGTTTTACGCTCCTTGAACACCGAGCAGCCACTGAAAAAGAAATAAAAAATGAAAAGGGGAGGAGAAACCCAATAATATGGGGTGCCGATCCCCAGGGATGGGATGGGCTGATGGCCCCGAGGGAAAGCAAGGATGAGAGGCAACAGGTAAGATGCTGCCGTGCCTCAAAAGCAAGAGCAACCCCCGGGGCCGACCGGAGAGCTCCTCGCCAGCTGATGAAATTCAAGCCGAGGGAAACGCCACCCGCAGCTCCCATCATAAATACTCCACCAACGAGGACGAATGACTTGGCGTCGCAATAAAAGGATCGCGTTCCTGGGTGGCACAGGCACGTTAAAGGCGAATCTCCTCCCCGCTTTCGTGCGTCGGGAAGCCCAAATCCCTTCCCCGGCACGAGAGAAACCGCACCGGGAGAACGCAAACCAACCCGTACATTATTTACCATCGTTGCAAGAGCCCAAAAGGTTTTACAAAGCAATTCAAGATCCGAAAAGGGTTCGATCCGTTGCAACGAGGTCTGGGGAGGTCGGGACCCCATTGCCATCGGTCTCTGGCAGAAGCTGCCTGCCCGGCTCCCAAAATCCCAGTGTATGCCACGTGCTGCGACAGCACAGGAACATTATACACAAATATCGTTATACACAAATAAATTCTTCAAATATTGGCA
The DNA here is from genome assembly GCF_964035555.1 of Netta rufina. NCBI lineage: Eukaryota > Metazoa > Chordata > Aves > Anseriformes > Anatidae > Netta > Netta rufina. The sequence goes on from NC_140124.1 coordinate 157,835,667, forward strand.
AAAACACTTGAAGGCCTCACAGCAGTGAGGTCTTAGTTTGGTTTTCTCTCACATGAAGTCCCTTTTTGGCCACGTTTTTGGGCTTTGGGGCTTATTTTTTGGGGGGGAGGTCACCGAGGGGTAAGTGCTGCGCGCAGCACAAAGCGCAAAACGTCTCGGCCCGAGAAATACAACCTGGGCCAAACGCTCCCTTCCCCTGCCGATGCGTTTTAAATTATTAGCATTGATCCAATTAACGCAGCTCCGGCTAACCCGGCTGATTTCCGAGCCTCCTCCCGGCTGTCGCACGGCCTCGGGTGCATTTGGAAGGAGCCAAGGGCTTGCGACTGATCTCCGTGGGCCCTTCTTCTTCTCTACAAGGCACTTTGGCAACAAAATCGTGGTTCCTTCCTCGCCTCTCAGCTCTCCTGCCGTGCTGGTTAACCCCCAAAATCAAGTGTTTGACCATTGGATGTGGGGATGCTCCCCTAGGTCTGAAATGTTTGGTTTCTTTCCGACTCGCCACAGCCTCCAGAAGACGTACAAAGATCTCCAACTCTTCCTAGGTGCAGCATCAACACCACAATACCCTGAACCCATCCTTGTCCCCTTCCCATGGTAGCTCCAGGATGGATAAGTGGGAGGAGAAGCCAGTTCTGGTTGCCCCCAGGGCCCCTGGTCTCCGTCCTTCACATGTGGAGACACCAACTCTGGGTGGGAAGAGCCCCCAGGTGGCACCCAAGAAGTTTTCCAAAGGTTTCTGTCTTAGCTCTGTCTTTCCAAAAGCTTTTTTGATTTAATTTGGTCACCAAGACATGCTTCGTGCCCCCTGAAGCATCCCTTGATGCTTCACCATGAACATACGGATTGCCCGCAGGCTGCCGGCATCGAGCAGCCTCTCCGCAGCGAACGATGCCTTTACACGAGCTCTGCTCATGCTTTTTTTCCCCAAAAACTCCTTTTTTTGTCCCTCGAAACACGTGCAAAGGGCTCCTTTGAGGTCTCAAAGTGCCCAGAGACTCAACGGTGGCAGCACCTGGCTTTGAACCAAAAGCTCAGGGCATCCCAGCTCTTGGCCAGGGGCTCTGCTGAGACCAAGGAATCGAAGGAAGAGCCCTCCACGTCTCCAAACGCAAACTGCAGAAGCCTTTGAAAGCGCCTCCAAATTAAGAGCTGCACCGAGGCTGTCAAGCCCCCGCTAGCTGAGTCTCCAGCACCTTGCGTGCAAAAAAAAGGGGAGCTTAGCCCATTTATTAGAGTGATGAAAGCAAAGGGATCTAAAAATTGCACTCTTTCGTTAATGAGCAGCCGAAGGGATCGGTAAGCATAATTTCAGAGGCCAGTAATATTTTATATAATCGCCGAGCGGTTTAAATTGAAAACCCCCAACTGAATCAATATTTACTGCATTGAAACGAAATGAATAGTAATAAGTCACTAAGCTCCCTGTCCTGTTTCATAAAATAAAAAATTATAAAAATGAGCACAGGCGCAGAGAGACTATCGCATTAACTTTTACGGCACTCGGGGAGTCATAACCAACTCTCCTCATCAAATAAAATTTTAAAAAACCTGCCGGAGGAAGCCTGGCTTCAGCATCGCCGACAGAAAAAAGGCAAGCGGGAGGCGGGAGGCGCTCCCCCAGCGCCTTTTCAAGCAGAATTTCATCCCAAATTTCACGTCGATGTCAAGGCTCTGGACAAACCCCGGCACCCAGACCCCATCCGCCGGTGCCTTTGGGGTCTCGGACTTGCAGAATAAATTGAGGCTTCCCAAAAAAGCTTTCCAGGATAGGTTGAGGCTTCCCAAAAATTGTTGTGCAGGATAGATTGAGGCTTCCCAGGCAGGGCGGCTCACCTCTATCGCTCGGGGCTGGAGGTCTGAAAGCTGGGGGAAGCGTTTCTCGAAGCCGCCACTTCTTGGAGGGGGTGGGCAGCGTGATCCATTTCTTCTTGCAGCCCTGGTGTAATTATCAGAGGAGTAATTAAAAAAAAAAAAAACACCTACAGTGCTTTGGTCTACGTACAAGAGATGCATTTCAGCACCAAACCGGGGAGAAAAGCGCCACCCCTTGTAGGTTTTGGAGAACCAACCTCCCGAAGACCACGGCCGGGACCGATGCCACCGGTTGAGGACACCGAGAGCTTCCCCCAGTACTCTCAGTCAACACCTCCTCTTCCAAGCACTGCTCAAAGCCATTTGGGTGTTCTTCATCAAAAAGAAGAGAAATAACCCAAAGCAGGAGCACTGCCTCCAGCCACAGTGCCGAGGCGCCCGGGAGGCAGCCCGGATGCGCGCCCGTCTTCGCCTTTCACCTTTTGGAGCTCTTTCTTCGTGTTTCTTCTCGTGTTTCTAAAGCTGATTGCCTGGCTTCCCAATCTTCTTGTCCGTGTTTAAAAATAAGATGTGAGTCTTGCAAATATTAACAAAACCAAACAGGAATGAAGAGAAATTTGAAAAATACGAGCTACGTTTTTTTTAGCTCACTTCGCCAAAGCCAGCGCCCGTCCCACGCACGCTTTGACAGCGATGGGGGAAAAAATTAACTTATAAATAAATAAAAAAACTAAATTATAAATAAATAAAAAACTAAATTATAAATAAACTGCTCTCATTGCTTGGGACCTTTGTTTTGGAGCTTCCCAGCACCTTCCCACCTCTCCCAGCACCCTGACCGTGTGCTCACGTGCCCCGATCCCCCCCATGGTGGTGCCGAGCCATTGACCTGGCATTGACAATTCTCATTTATTTGTCCATTATTTAATTAACCATCGATAATTATGAAATCCAGATTCGCTGGGAGGTGGGGAGGATTAAAACCAAAGGAAATTATTTGTATTTAAAACATACTCCAGGCTGCGAAAACCACTGATGCCTCCGGACAGGTGGCCGCGGCGCTCGTGCCAAGTTCGGGAACCCCCCCAGCCCCTTTTTCTTCCCATTTTCCCGGCGTTAACAGCTGTGACCTCTCAGACCTCCCCCTGTCCTTCTGCAAATCCTTCTTCCAGGCGGGTCCGGCGGGCAGCGCCAGCCACAGATGTCGGCGAGGGTCCCCTGCTTCTCGGGGAGCTCGGCCGTTCCCCTCCAAAAGCAGGGACGTGCCAGGGGCTGAGCCGGATCCCAGCCCCGTGCAGGGATTTAGGGGCAAGGTGGTTAAACAGGCGGATAAATCTAGATATTAAACAAAAACGGGTTATTTCCAGCAGCTACGGAAAGAATTTCACAGAGAAATTGTCAGGGTGGAGGCATCCAACACCTCTTGCAAGTCCGGCCACTGATTTTTCTCGGTACAGATCATCCGATATGGAAAACACAAATGTTGTACCCCAAAAAAACCAACGCTGTGCCCCATTTCTACCACGTGGTAGATGGATATACCAAGCGATGCCTTCCCAGTAAGGTTGCGCTGCTTCATGGAGAGCCTGACTGGTCAAACTGGGAGCTGCACTCAGCCCCATGGGGAGCACTGCCCGGGATGCCCACATGGAGCATCCCAGCTGGCAGTTGAGGAGGGTTTGCACCTCTCAAATGCCTCCAGATGAAAAAAATAAGTTATTTTGCTAGTTATCCACCAATCCTCGCATCCAAACAGCCACACATGAGAGCCCAGCATCAAAAGGGGACCCAAAAAGCAGGTGGGAAGCGGTCTGGGGTCCTGGGTCCCCTCCACCGCTCTGCTCCTCACTTCCATATCCTCCAAAACCATTTTAACCCTCACTTCTCACCTCGGGGCTGCAATTAGTCCCCGTGCAAGAGACTTGCCATTAACGTGGCTGCGGAGAGAGATGCTCCGAGGGTCCCTGCAGCCCGGGGATTTTGCTCACAGCCTTTTCCAGCCCTGCAGCACTGGCTCGGGGGCACGGCAGGGCGCATCCCTCGGCGGTCCCCGATCCACGAGCGGCTTTCCAGCCCCCTTGGGGAGCGTCTTTATTTCTCACCCCAGGACGAAGCAGATGGAGCCATCCTCCAGCCCGAAAACGAGCTCAACGTCTGCTCAGCCTGGGATGAATTAATCAGCCACAAACCAAGCTCGAGCGCCTGCCAAGCGAAGCGACCTCCGTGCCCCCACAAAAACCTCTTCGCCCTCTCCTTTCCCCGGGTCCCGAGGCGGGCGCACGGCGCGGGGCAGCCCAGCTGCCGGCAGCATTTGGCCACGGCTCAGAGCAGGAGCTAAGGAGAAGCGAGCGGGGTCAGAGCCGGGGAGCACGGAGCTGCCACTCAGCACAACCCAGAGCTCTCCTGCTTTTTTTTTTTTTATAATTATTATTATTTTGTTCCTGTCCCAACTTTCACGGCGGCGCTCGGCACGGCGAAAACTTCTCGCGCCGAGCGAAGGAGTCGCAGGTTTGCAGCAAAAACCATTCGGGGAAAAGGGGAAAAAGGAAAGAAAAAATAAAAAAAAACCAGCCCTGCCGTTGCTCATCTCCGAGGAGGGCAGAAATTTAGAAATTAAATCCATCGCTCGCGCAGCTGTCACTGGCAGGTGAAAAAGCAGTGACACTTGAAAATGCCCGGCGCCAGAAAAAAAAAATATCCTCCAACTGCTCCGCCGTTAGGTGGGATTTAGCAGCCCGGGAAAAACCAGTTCCAGAGGTTAAGAACTGCTTCGAAATGAGCTGAAAATACCGAGCGTGTGCAATTTTGCAAACTGTATCCCCAAGCAGATTTCATCTTTCCGGGACTTGCTTGCTTGCTGCTGAAGCCCGGGCTAAAAAGGGTGAAAAAGGCTCCTATCGGGTAAGAATTTATTTTATTTTTTTTTTTATTTTTTAAGAGGCGCAGCTGGCGTTAGGGAATTTGGATGGACAAAAGGAACAGCGATATCAGAAAGCTCACGGCCCCGTGAGATATTTTATCCTGGAGTTTCCAGGAAAAAAAAGAGATGCCCCAGGGCGAATGGGGCTAAAAGGGTTTGGAGAGCTGCTCCAGTCCCCAGTGTCACCACCAGGACCTGCTCACGAACCCACAGGCAACACCATAACACCCCTATTTAACGTTTTCCCACTATTTTTTGCTTGGTTGGTGTGTAAGGATGTAATGATTTGAGTTTGGAGAGGTTCTTCAGCCCACGTGCTGCGTTTCAAGGAGCTCCCACGTGGACCCCAAGCAAACGAAGAGCAGTGGCAAGCCCCAGCCTCCTGACTGCCACAGGTACCATCGTTTTTAGGGTGCTCAAGAGGAAACCCTTAGGATCCTGCCCCGCAGAGGAAGAGCAAACCTTCCCAAAAGCCAACAGAGAGGAAAATGCAGGTGTTCACCCATCCCAGGGTCCCAGCACTTGAAAACGGGCTCCCAAAATCAGCGCCGAGGCTCCACGTGAACCCTTGTGGTTCTCCTGGGCCATACGATCCGGCCCCGATCCGAAACTGCTGACCCGCAGCTCAAAATCCTCCACTTTTAATCCCCGTAAACCTCCTTGTTCGGGCTATCCTGCTTTTTTTTTTTTTTCTGAAAGCTGCCTGAAAGCACGGCGAGGCGATGACAAAAGAAGGGGGGAAGAAATCCTGCCTAACGAATCGCCGCTCATCAGCAAATCCTCCGGCAGCCGTGCGCGCGCTCTCTGCCCGTTATAAACCCTAAAGAAAACATTTCAGCTTTGCACCCAGACTTTGTGGATGAGCAGGAACCCGTTAAGGAGCAGCACGGCCCCTTGTGAACACGCCTGCAGCGTTACACGACGGAGGTGATGCCCCCTACGGCGCTTCCAGCCCCTGGGGCGTCTTTTTGCTCGGCGAAAAGAGCTGGGAAAGGTTGTGCCATGCCTCCAAGCAAGCAGCCATTGCTCTGGAAGATGGTTTGAAAGCCCTAAAAACCCTGATTGTTCCCATGTGGCTCCCCAGAAGGAGCCCTGCTTGCAGCCTTAGTGAGATTTGGAGCATTTCGCTCTTTTTTAGCTTGGTTTTCCGTTGGGTTCATCCTTTTCTACGCGACTTTTGGGTCAAAATAGCATCACACGTGCAGTGTGGCTTGGGGTTTGTGCAGACCGATGTCCCAGTCATGCCTGACCCTCTCTGGGCGCTGGGATTTGGGTGAACATGTGCAGCTGAAGCCCCTTGAGAGGTGGCTGCACCGTCCTGGGAGCCTGTTCTCCTCCTCTCTGCCTCCTTGGAGAGCCAACATTCCCACCACAAACCCACTTCATTTCAGCAAAACCTTTTGCTTTGTGTCACTCGGGATGTCTCGGGGTTTGAGAGCATTTTTGGGGTCAGTTCTATCCACGAGGAGCCTCCAGACCTACCGTGTGAAGGACCCCAAAGCATCCGGGATGCTTTCTGCATCTCCATCCCTACACCCAGAGAGCAAGAGGAATTCTGGGCTCCGGGGATCTGTGGCCGCATTTAAGCAGCCAAATAAGAAGCCTGATCGTCTCGAGGTGCCTTAAACCCACGGGATTTTATGGATTTTAGGGAAAAAAAAGGTTATTTTCGGTACCTGTGCAGGAAATGCAAGGCGCATGCAGGTGCATCCCCTAAATAACGCAGCGCATGGGCTACCAGTTGTACCCCACTAGCTCAGAGAGGGAGGAAAATAAGCAGAAATTCTCCAGTTTTAGGTCAAACAAGTCCCACACCTCCTCTCTGTTCTCAGAATAAACCGCTGCAGATCCAGCATGCGATGAATCCACAAGATCTCCCCAAAAGACCAGGTCCCGGTTTCGGGATTTGTGGTCTGAGTAGGGAAGGATGTGCCCGGCACAGGGCAGCTGGAGATCTCCTTTCTGCCTGTACCGGGCTCTGGGAAGATCTGCAAGAGGGGCTGATCCAAGATGAACACAATCCCGAGTAAATAACCCATAATTGCCTCCCCAGGTTGGGAAGTGACACTTTTATTTTTAATCGAATCCATTCCAAACTCCCCTAACTCCATTAAGCAAAATTAAAAAAGGAAAATCCCATTATTCTTAAGCATTTCCATATGCATTTAAAGCTGGTCGTTAACCTCTGAGTCCCACTTTTATTTTGTTTTCATTAGATTCCTCCGAAGTAGAGCTCGATGACTGCGGCCGGCCCTTCGAGGAGGAGCGCGGCGCCGCCGGCGGGCACCAGCACCAAGAGCTCTGAAACGCGGGGAGGGGAAGCAGGGGGAGATGTTTGATCCTATAAGGGCACGGGGTGATCCTACAGGACCTCAGGAGGTTCGTGCAGGTGGAGGACAGGGCATGGGGACACGGAGGACAAGGTATGGGGACACAGAGGACGAATGGGGACGGTGCCCGGGAGCGGCACGGTGCTCGGAGCCGACGCGGGATGCTTGCTTGGGAAATCAGGGCGAGATAATCAGGCCCAGATTCCAGTTCTGGTTAGGGAGAGGGAAATAGAAGTCAAAAAAAAAAGAAAAAGAGGCAAAAAAAAAAGAGATTGAGCTTTATAATGCGTCTTTCTGCAATGGGGGGAGCGGGGAGAGCATGAAAGATTAATCCCGAGCTTTGCTGAGAAGAGGCGACATTGTTTTTTTTAAAGCCTCTAACTAGTCCCCAACAGAAACTGGATTACGTTAGGCCAGATGTCAGGACTTCTCCGAAACAATGCGGGGTTGTGTATCTCATACCATCCTCATTAAAAAGATTAAAAGTACTTCCCATAGAAAAAAAAAAAAAAAAACACGTTTTCAGACGGAAAGCCCCGGTTTCCTCCTGCCTGTAACGTCTCCAATCCGGGCAGATGAATTTCACTGTAATGAGATGTCAGTCGGGAGAATGGTTTAACATCCCTTCAAAAAAAAATCTTATCCCTAAACCTCGTAAAACCACGTCGAGATTATTAAAAGAAAATTCACCGCACAGACAAAAACTAAACTAAACTAAAATAAAACAAAATAGAAGCCGCCAATTCGCAGAATCCATGACACGGCCGTTTTTAAATGTGATGGAAAAGGCTTTCCAAGTTATCTGCTTAAACGCAGGCTTTCTGTTTACTTCTCACTTTCATGTCAAATGAATTTGGGGAGAAAAAAATTGACAGGAGCTTTAAGGACATTAGTCACATTTCGACTCCTTTTCAGCTTAACGCAGCGGAAGCCGGGGAGGACCGGAGCGAGACCGCTCGTCTTGATAAAAGGAAATTAACCCCGGTGCCACGGCCTCTGGCCGTCGGGTTATGATGTCCCCGGCCCTTCATGGACCATCCAGGAGCAAAAAAAAACCCATCGGAGCATCCCCTGACGAGGCATCGAGATATAAAAACCTCGGCGCTCCCCCCAGGTCGCTAAAGCGAGGGGATCAAATAGACGGAGCGAGGAGAAAAAGGCAGCCTTTGCTGAGCTCAAGATAAAAACCCCACCGTCGCTGTCTCCTTGCAATATACGGTGCCTTCGATTCGAGCCTCTCCCCCGCAGCACCCAGCAATTAGCAGCGGCAGCCGCCGACGTTAACATTTTTCTCCGGATTTTCTGCCGTGACATCCCGGCCCCGCAGAAATACGGCTTTGCTCTCTCTCCCCGTGCATTACGGCCCCGAACGGGGCTCGTAGAAACCCTCAGCCCCCCTCCAGGCTCGTTAACGTGCCGTGATTTAATGAGCTTTCCTCCTGGCACGCTGCACCAGCACCGCCGGACCGTCCCGGTGATGCCAGAGCCTGGCACCGCACGGGTTTTGGTGAAGAAACCCAAGGAAAACGCTCATGAATTCCCCACCTCCCATCCCATGTGGCTGGGATGGAGATGTCAAGGTTTGCCCAGCACGAGGGGTGTCAAAGGAAAGAGGGAAGCCCTAAAAGTCGTCGATTTATCTGCCAGGCTGCGTCCCGTGCAGCTCTCCAAAAAAATAAAAGCGCGCTGACTTTCTCTGGAGGTGCGTCGGAGCGAGCACCCGAAGGCAGCTCCTGCTGAGCAACACGGAGAAATAATTACGTGTAATTTATTTGCCTCTGGCTTCTCCTGGATGTCTTTGAGACATTTGGATTGGGAATGGAGAGAGCAGGATCCAAGGGAAGCTGCCTCTGCCTGTCCCAGCCCCATGCACCTGGTGCGTTTGGTTTTCAGGAAAACCTTTATCAAACCCCAAATGGCCAAGACAAAATCCCAAGATTCAAAGACCAAGACCGCGCTTGCCAATAGCTTCTCCACCCCAAAATATCGTGTTGCTGCTGGTGGATATCCAAAGATCTTGGGGAGGAAAGGAAAGGAAAGGAAAGGAAAGGAAAGGAAAGGAAAGGAAAGGAAAGGAAAGGAAAGGAAAGGAAAGGAAAGGAAAGGAAAGGAAAGGAAAGGAAAGGAAAGGAAAGGAAAGGAAAGGAAAGGAAAGGAAAGGAAAGGAAAGGAAAGGAAAGGAAAGGAAAGGAAAGGAAAGGAAAGGAAAGGAAAGGAAAGGAAAGGAAAGGAAAGGAAAGGAAAGGAAAGGAAAGGAAAGGAAAGGAAAGGAAAGGAAAGGAAAGGACTTGAGCCAACGAGCCAATCAAGTCCTGGTCCTTCCACATCGCTTCCAGGCCAAGGAACAGAAAGAAAAGAAGAAAACAAAACTAAAATACACAAGCTTATCCTCTGCTGACGAGCCTTTTCTACTGAGCAGGCACTTTCCCTGACAAATGTTTTATTACCTTGTTCTTTACTTATTTATAACGCTGGAGGGTGAAGTTTGTCCCTCCAGAGGAGCTGCAAAGTTTTCTGAAGGAAATATCTGAGCTTTCCCACCAGCGCCAGACAATATTTGCAGACGGGTTACTTTTCTTTTCAACACAGGCATCATTATTTTCAAAGAAAACTGTTCAAAGTGGGTCAGCGCTGAAGTTGCCCGTAACTAGGATCTCCGAACACGACATCAGCCCATCTGCTCCCCAAAAAAAATGGTCTCAAAGCGGGTTTGTCTCTCCGTAAATGAGTGAGTTGGGGTCTCCTTCTCCTGGTCAGTGCTCGTGGGACAGTTCCTGGTGGAGCCCACCACATAGCACCAGGCACGTTGTCCCCCAAAGGGTAACAGGGACATTTCCCACTGGTATCTTGGGTTGCGTGCTCAAGGATTTTGGCTTTCTCTGGCTGGCAAGAAGACTGTTGCTTCCGTGGAGCAAGTGGATTTGCAAGGGGAGCATCTCCAACAGCCAGGAGCATCCTCCTGCTGTCATCTTCATCCTCAGCTCCAACCGAAATGCACCGGGGGGCTCCAAATGACACCCCTACCTTCTCCTCTAATAGTTTCCCCAACCCTACAGCACCTTCAAGCCCACGAGGCCTCTGTGTATCTCCCACCTGGGCAAAGCGGGCACAGTTTTGGCCCCGTAAGCCACGGAAGATGCCAGGAGCAGCATCTCGTCCAAGGAAGGCACCGTGGAAGGGCTGAAAACGTTTCCGGGACCTGCGAACGCCGCCGTCGTCACTCATCCATCCCGATTCTTCCGTGTCGAGCAGCTCGGCCCCCTCCTGGCCACGGAGAAGATGTCCCTGCACGAATTCCAGGCGATGGCCGACCGCCACGTCAATAAGGAGAAAATGAAATTGAAGGCGAGCAGATCAGAGCCCTCCCGCGCCGCGCTCCTGCAAAGCGCGGCGAGATAAGGGGGAGGAGTGAAAAGGAGGATCAATAAATCTTCACCTCATTCACAATGATCTGGAGCTCTTATTAAGTAAATTAATTTAAGTTAATTTAACTCGATCATGACTCCCGATCACAGTGATTTAGTGAGGGGGGAAATTGCATTAGGAAAGGCCACACTCACTAGATAGAAGAACGGAAGAAAATTAGATCCACTTAGCAATGTGAATTAATATGGAAATAGCAGGTGTAAATTTAACCTTATCAAGAGAGCGAAAATTATCTTCATAAATTTGGAGAAATAGCCCCCAAGCCGCTTATAAATCTATTTAAAACAAAAATATTACCAAAAGTGGAGTAAAATTAATTTAAAATATACTCCCGTCTATCGCCTCCAGAAAAGTCAGCGGCGGGGCCACGTCTAAGGCGAGCCAGAGGTAAGGGGAGAAAGCAGCTCATCCCCAGGGGATCCACAGTGACTCTCCCCACCACTTGGACACATCCATCTTCTCCTTCTCCTGATAATTTGGGGCTTGTTGGCAAGTTGGCACTACCCGAGATGCTCCAGCAAAGTTTTTCTGGCTACGTAGCCAAAAAGAGGAGGGAAATCTCCAAGACCTGGTTCACGAGATGGACAGAAACCCAGTTTGCTACGTGAAATCTATTAAGTATTAAATCAGAAAAGGCCGCTGGCCACGTAAGACCCCTGCCCATCGTTTTTGGAGCCCCAAAAACCTGGGTTTCACAGCAGGAATTGCCCCATAGCCTCAGCCAGAAACGAGTTCAGGAGCAGCGCTCGCGCACGGTGCCACCAGCCCTTTAACGCCGAGCTCCTGGCTTCAGGCCAGAAGGGCATTAAAAGGAAAAAAAAAAAGTTGGCTGCTTAATCCGACACTCACCGAAATGTGAAACGGGAGAGATGACAAAGCCTGGACTGCAAAACGACCCCAGGGAGATCTGCACGGTCCCTATGGGGACGACACGTGGGCATGCCCCATGCTTCCTCCCCGTTCCTGGTTTGACAAAACCATTTTTTGACAATAGCACAGCAAAGTGGCTGGAAAAGGAGCTCTCATCCCCTTGCTACTTGTCCAAAGGGATGCTACGAGCACCAGGGAAGAGAAAAATACTCAAAAGTAGAGGAGAAGCATTTGCCATGTGCTTCCCCCCGCCAGGCGGGATGATGGATCGCACGCACGCGCGAAGGTACTTGGGAGACGGAGCGGGAGATTTATGGCTTCTGGAAAATATAATTGTTTTTAATTTGCTGATGGCGTTTTATCAAGATTTGTCTGAAACAGCCGTAAGATCCAAAGCACGTTATTTAATGAAGTCGAAGATTAATATGGATAAAATTATCCTCCAAGGGGGAGCTCGCGGATGGTCGGGTCCCTCCTCTGCGACGCGACGGCTTCACAGTTTTGGGCCAGACCCCAAAACTCCTGCTCCCAGCCCCCTCCCCTCCTACTGCCCCCAGCCTAATTATCTCACCCTCATTAAACACATCCACGATGCTGTGAGGTTCACCTCGTAATGGGGCAGAAGAGGAGATCCGATACGATGTCAAGGCAACACTCCGCGTGCCGCTGGGTTTTGGAGTCAGGCTCATGAATTAGAGGGTAAAAGTTTGGGTGACGCCACAATACAACACCATGAGACTCTACAGAAAGCCCCCAAGCTGCAAAACTTCATCTTTCACTGGCTGTGAGTGACTGCAGAACTTAATCAGCACGTCCCAGACACAAATTCCCCTCCCAGAAATCAAATGAGGCGATGCCAGGGCGGGACGAGCCCAGCCTGGCTCACGTTTTCTCTCCCCAGACCCCAGTTGGGGGCACATTCACTGCAGAAAGACCCGAAAGCAGCAGTTTGCCCAGATCCCTTACCGAATGTTTCACAGGCACAGGAATTAGAAAAAAAAATCCATCTTCTGTCAGTGCCTGCCTGGAGCACAGGGGATGGAGGAGAGCGGTGATTTTACCGCGACTGTACCGCGAGCAGCTCTTTGCACCAAATTTCCCCTTATCGGACTTAAATAAAGAAGCAAGATTTGCTCAAAGTGGCTGGTTCAGGGTGAAAAAAAACAGCCACATCCCAGGCAAACTGAGGCAGAGATGGGAAAGGGCAAGAGTGCAGGAGGAAACAGGAGAAAACAAATCCTCACCTGCACACAAAGCAGCCGGGTGCCGCAATTACCAGCAGCAAACTAGGAGCCTCTGAGATTACCCTTGCAGTTTTTACCGTAATAAAATTCACAGAACAAAAGCCGTGCTTTAAATAATAATAAATAATAATGTTTTTTAAGGAGTTTCTATTTAGCCCGAAGAAGAAACACAGGAATTACGTTATTTGATGGTCTGGCTTGTCTATCACTGCCTGACAGCGGCGAGCAAGCGAGGAATTTATCTGTCGGTAACAAGCACACGTCTGCGAGCTCGATTCAACACAAATACGAGATGAGGGAGCAGGAAAACGAGGACGTGGTTTGGCTGGGGAAAGGACAACGCAAGGATTTGCCCCCAGGGACTCGAAAATGGAGGTGGTACTTAGAAGCAGGGCAGGAATTGTACCAAAAGAGGCAAAGTAAATGCTCTTGGAGGGGAGTAAGAGGAGATGTCTCGATCCCAGGACTGCCAAAAAGGGACTGGATGTGTAGATGGAAGTAGAAGGTAAAGAAAAAGGAGGAGGAGGTGGTGCAGGTAAGACTGAATGCAGAAAAATTGGGTAAAAGCCGTTAGTCCCAACCGAACCCATAGTTTCGATAGGAGAAGAAAGAAGCACTTGGACCAGGAGCTTCCAAACTACAAGCTCCTTGAAAGACCAACAAAAAATATCAAATCTAATTCTAGATTTTTTTTTAAATGGTTTGAAAATAAACACGTCTTTTTTTTTAAAAAAAAATTCCTCTTTTCCTGGAACTTTGCCTCACCATCCTCAAGTTTTTCAAAACCCACCTTCCCTTCTGATAGGAACATTTGTTAAACTCGTTGCCAACTCCACGTAGAGCAAGGGGAAAAATCGGGCAAAGTTAGGCTTTAAAAACAATCCCCGCCATCTTTTGAGTCTCCACAGCAGCCAGCACTCACCAGGAAAGCGGTCAGCCCTTGGAACACGGCGTGAAGACGAAGGAAAGCACTTTTGGAGGAAACCACCCTGATGTCAACCCATGTAGGGTGTGCCAATGGAAGGGGACAGCCCAACGCGTCCTCCACTTCCTTGGGTCTACCCAAGGCGTGAATAACGGCACGGGCAGAGCAGAGCAGGCTCTTTTTCCCCAAAATATTGCCCCTGACAAGGGCAAACCAGCATTTCAGGAGGAGGAGAAAGAGAACCAGTTCTCCCAGGAGCAGCCACAATCAACCATGCCTCATTAGCAGGACGTGTCTCTCTCCAAACACGCAGTAAGTCTACTTAGGTCTGATATTGAGAGCTGTGTGCATTCCCTCGGCATCCTCACGGCTTATTTAACCACAATGAATTCAAAAAGGGAACGGATCTGAAGGAGCAGGCTGCGGGAAGCCGTTTGCCACCAGCCCGGCTCAGCCTAACGTGATTACTAACACGATTTTACACTTTAAGTCAATAAACGCCGCGTGGAAGCGACTAAACAAATAGAGAAATTAAGGGATTCGTGCAAATAATGCGCAGCAGTAACGGCACAGAGCAGTCGTGGCTCTCGGGTCCTGCATCCGAGGGGTGGCAGGGTTACCTGGATGTCCCCAGACGCCTGGTCTTCCAGCTGGGGACAGGGCTGCTGAAGGAGGAGGAAGGGAAGCCCACGTTCTTCTTCACTATCCTGTAGCGCGTCTTGATCACCTTGTTGGCCGGGGGGCTCCTCGCGAAGAGCAAGCTGGCACCTAGGGGAAAGCAGAAGGGGAAAAGGGGATGAAATTCGGACGTTCCCATACAAAACCTCGATCCCCGACGTCTCCATTAGGAGATTTCTGCACTGAACCCCCAATTTGAGAACATTTTGCGGGACGATCTACACGCCGGTTCATCCCGCTGAACGTTTCACACCATTACCAGTTGTGTGTTTGGTTTTCTCCACGTTGATGGCTCGCAATTTTTTTATTTTATTTTTTTGCAGCTTTAAGGAAGGCGTCTAATTGCCTGGTTTTATAACATCCAGCCATAACTGCCCGGCTAATTAAAGCTGACACTACACGCCGAGACTTCAGTCTGCTGGTTTTAGAACTGATTTAAAGGGCTGGCGGTTTTTCTCGGAGATGCTCTCCTTAAAATTATCGAAGGGAAAAGCAGAAGCATTATTTTCCTCGAAAACCTTGTACCCATCCCCACGTATCCCTTGGAGAAGAGCGGGGCTTCCCGGATAACCCGGTCCTCGCTGGGATGTTGAGGTGAAGAACCAAAAAAAGAAAGGAAAAGGCATTTTGAGGTGGCTCTTGGCCCCTGGAGCAACCTGCAGCTCCCAAGTTTAACACGCAGACTTATATATATATATATATAATATATTTTATATTTATAATTCTATATTATTTTGACAAAGCACGGGGAATTTTCATACTATGGCCAAGTGTTTTCACATCCACAGCCCAAACACTCAATGTTAACAACCCCAAAATGCCAAGAAGTCAGCAGCGGTGCCTTGAGGAGCTTCTGGTGGCTTGGGTTAAAAATTAAACGAGATGTATTCGATAAAGACTCCCCAGGATTAGGAAAGGAGGATGACAAATTCCCTTTTTGATTTGTTTTTGTCCTAAAAGCTCTTCATTTCCCAGGTATTTAGCCGTCCTTCATTGAGCCAGCCTCTAAATGTACAGGATTTGGGAGATGCTCACAAGCAAACAAATATCAAATATCTACAAAAAAAAAAGGTAAAAAGCTCACGCAGGAGCAACCAGAGGAACTGCAAAAGCCCACAGCTTTAAGGGGGAAGGAAAACGAGAGGAAAGGACAAAATCAAAGTGGCTTTCCACCACTAATTCTATGCCCTGGGACTTTTTCCGACAAAATCCTTCAGGGCAATGATTGTGCCATGAGTCTTGACAGCCCCTTGCAAGGTTTGAGCACTGATTGTAATTGGGATTGTGTAAAACAACAGCAAAGTTGGATAAATTTGCTTCTGAGAATTGGTTTTGGGATAAGGGAAGGGAAGGGAAGGGAAGGGAAGGGAAGGGAAGGGAAGGGAAGGGAAGGGAAGGGAAGGGAAGGGAAGGGAAGGGAAGGGAAGGGAAGGGAAGGGAAGGGAAGGGAAGGGAAGGGAAGGGAAGGGAAGGGAAGGGAAGGGAAGGGAAGGGAAGGGAAGGGAAGGGAAGGGAAGGGAAGGGAAGGGAAGGGAAGGGAAGGGAAGGGAAGGGAAGGGAAGGGAAGCCACAACCCCGCAGCCTCCCCAAACAGCACCAGCATCTCCTCGCCTCCTCCACCCCAACCTTACAAAATTACGAAGCTGGGACTGTGTCGATTGCATTATTAACTTGTTTTTTTGCCCCTGCTCGGGCCCCCGGTTGCCTCCAATCAGCCCAGAACCCAACCAAGCCCCCGCTGCCATCTCCCCCCTTGCCCGACGCTCGCGGGAGACGCGGGGAGGTCTCGAATCGTCGGGGCTCGCAAGCGGCCCCGGGGCCGGCACGCAGAAGGAAGGGCTGGCACCTGCTCTCAACTCGATTCCCCGGCAGTAATTGGATGTTGTATTCATGCCGGAGCTGCTCTTCGGAAGCCGCCTGCCCAGCATTAAGCACCTCGTGAAAGCGGCTCTCCGAAGAGCTCGCTTTTCTATTATTACTTGCTAGCTGAGGGGTTTTGTGTAGATAATCATGTTATTTAGATAGGATGTTGGTTTAATTCCCTTCATTACAGGCTCCCAGGGTTGTAATTTTTTTTGCTCCGCATGATGTATTCCCCGTGGCACATTTCACTCAAATCAAACACTTCAGGCTTTTATTACAAACAATACCCCGGCGTCCCCCGTTATCAGCCCGGCACACGCGCGCGCGCTCCTCGCGGAGATCCAGAGGTCACTTCTAATGACTAATCGATCTCATTAGCTTTCCTAATTAAAAACTTTACTACCGCAGTGGAAGACAAACTACAAAAAAAAAAAAAAAAAAGAAAAAAAAAAATCTGCTTGCATCATATTTGAATGGGATATGAGCACCATTTATCAGGCCCGCGCCGCGCTGCTGAGCTTGGGGCTTTGCTCGGAGCCGCGCTTCCCCTGGGCACCGCTGGCTGGGGGCTCCGAAAAATCCTGGCCCGGGGACCCCAAGGCCTCAAATCGACCTTCAGATGGGAAAGCCAGGTCCAAAAAGCCTCCCTGAGGTCTGTCAGCATCAATCGTGCCTCTGAGCTGATGTGGTCCAGGATCACATCCCCTACAGAGGGCACGCACCCTATAGGAAAGGGGCCAAATGCCACAGGGTGATGTAGGGCATTATTTCAGCTCGGATTTTGCCCCCCGAGAGGTTCCAGGAGCTGACACCACTTCAGGAAGGGGATGTTTGAGGCAGGGAGAGCAAAACAGCTCCTGGGATGCCTGGGGAGAGCTGGAGACAACACGAGGTCCTGCTGCCTTCTGGCAGCCTTAAATCGTGCACACCCGGCTGTGCCCCGAGCTCTCACGGCCCCAAGCACCCCAAAGTGCCCCTTAGTGCTATTCTGTGCCTCCCCCAAACCCAGGAAGTTTATAAAAGTGATGGCTTAAGCTTTTTTTCTCGTTTTTTTATTCCTCCCTCAATGCTAAACTAAGATCGCTCGCACGTAAGTTTCAACAAAAACGTGAAAGCTTTTGTAGAAACATAAAAAAACACGGAAAATCTGTTTTTGTAGAAACATAAATATATATATTCTTCCCTGGCAAGAAAAATTAGGGGGAGAAATATTGACCTGCTGTTAATTACAAAAATCTCCTGTTCCTAGGGCTGCCATCAAACCGTAATCCTCTACTTCTGCCAAAAAAGATGAGTGAGAAGAAGAGGAAGGTATTGGGTAAATTTGCCTGCTTCTTCAAAAACCCGGGTCTTTTTGTGAGCTTTCTGCCCCTTTTCCTGCTGTGGCTTTAAACTAAACACTGGGAACTGCATCCTTTTGGGGGATATTTCACAAAAAAGGGAAAATCTGCCCCAATTTCTCCCTTGCTTCTCCTCTCCACGTCGTGGGTGACCTCGGCACCAAGCTGAGCCCGGAGGTGCTGCTGCTCGGAAAGTGCAGCATCAGCAGAGCAAACCCTGAACTGATGGGAAAAAAAAGAGTTAAAAGAGCAAGGACACGTTTCCAGGAGCGCAGATTCCTAAATTTAAGGGGTTATTGCAGCTTTAGGAAAAAGATTTGGGATGGGGAAAGCTTCCCGCGTGGTCAAGGGACTTGTTTAGGGAGCAAAAGGAGGGAAAAATAAAAATAACAACGGGTGCTGTGGGCACGAAGCCACAGCTAAAAACCCGCCTGGGTCCAGGTGAACGATGACAAAATCAAAGCAGAAGCCAAAAACCTCGGATAAAACCAAATTGCTTCTCCAGAAACAGACCTTGGGAAGAAAAAGTGCCTCGGGAGCACATTTTGAGCTGAATTTCTCAATGGGAGAACAAAACCCAGCCCCAGATTCTTCTCTGGGTGAAAAGAGGTTGGGAAGGGGAGGAGATGCCCAACGGAGGAAAATATTGAGCCGGACAGAGGAGAGAGGAGAGGGGATAAAACACGAGGGCACCAGTGGACTCGGGACCTGCCATGGGAGCACGGAGCACGTATCCTGAGCAATTTACCAGAAAAAGGAAGGGTCCCAGCAGCTAGAAGCTGAGAGTCCCTAAAAGACAGGGTGACTCTACCTCCGATGACCTTAAAAAAACAAAACAAACAAAAAAAAACTCTGAGGGGCTCCGGGAGAGGTTGGGGACCTCCCCAACTCATCCTTCAAGAGCGACGCGAAGCAGCTCCGCACAAAACGGCCTTCCCAGAAGGACAGATCTCCACGGGTTCGTGTGCCCGAGGTTTCAGCTCAGCCCTCCACGCCTCTCTCCCCAGCTCAAATCGTTCTGGTGGTTCGCAGGACGCCGGCAACACCTGCCCGACGCCGGCCCCGACGCCTTTTGTTGTGCTTCCCAACTTGGCCGGGCCCCGCGCGTCGACAAAAGGCTCTGGGATTACCGTAATGCTGTTACGAATCGAGTGTGAAAGCAGACACCGGTATTAGGGGGTGATTATCACCGAGAGCCTTCAATATGTTCCCGCAGAATGGCACAGCAAGAGGTTAATTATGTTGCCGCCGCAATCGGCTTCCGAAAGGGCCGTCCTTCGGTTTAAGAGGGGAATTGAATTTTCACACCCGTTCAGCACGGAGCTCTTCCGAGGGAGGCGGCTGTTTATGCCGGAGTGTAAACGATGGTTTCTGATCACAAACTGCTGCTGAATAGGGAATAAATCCCATTGAGAAAAAAGGGCTTTACCTGCAACCCCAACGAGGCTGCCGCGTTGGCGGCGGCGCTCGCGGAGGACGAGAGAAGCACGGGCTTCGCAGCTGAAAGGTTTCAGTGGGCTCCAGGAGCACGGGGATTTCTTTTTTCCCGGCAGCAGCTTTCAGCTGAGCCCATGTGGGGAATGAATACTGAATCTGCTTCCCAAATTCCTTGTATTGAACAAGCCACAGGCAAGGATGAAGCCAACGGAAGCCATCGGGCACGACAACGCATGGGTACGGTGGCACTTGGTAGAGAGCAACGCCGCGGAAATTTTAGGGTTAATGTTTGAGCAGGGAAGGTTTTAACACTCACAACTGTTATTAAAAGACTCGCGTGTGGCTGTGTCTGCACCCAAATTTCCAGGTTAGAAGCAAAAGGAACCGGATTTTGTTTCCTGGAGATACGGCGTGGCAGCAAGGGGAAAGCATCACCCACCTGCAAGGGGAAAATGAAGTTGTCAAAAGCTCACCGAGCTCAAGAGTGCCTTGGGGAAATGATTTCATGTGACATTTCTGGGAAAGAACCATTTCCACATGGAAATACCACTGGATATGGTTAAAGGACAACTTATTACGAGTTACATCTCCGCTTGCCTTACACCCAGCAAGGACCCAAAGCCTCGCTCCTGTGTTCTCATCACACACGGTCAAGGTCTCCAGGCACCAACTCACCTCCTCTTCCTTTGGAGATGGCAAATAAAGCAACCAAATCTTACCAAACTCTCAAAAAATGTTTATTTTCAGATTAGGACACCTTTGCTGTCCCCATTCATCAAGCTGGCTGCTTCTCCTCCTCAAGCTATGGCTGCAATGATGCCCACCAGCTTCAAGATATTCATTACGGAGTGCAAACAACCTGGAGAACAATCCCATTTTCCCAGCTACAGGACACTGATTGAGCAGTAACACTTCCCAAAACCAGCTTCAGGTAGGTGCTTTTCATCTAGGGATTTTTTGGGCAAGAGATGGCTCAGGACACAGTGCACGGAGAGAACAGGAACAGAGTAACACCTCTGCACAGTGGGAACTGGAATTATGTTCAATTGTAGGGTTTTTTTCCAGATGTCATTTTCTCTAGTGTCTTCTCTGTGAATTTTGACACAAAATGTCAAAATTTTTGACACAAAATGTCAAAATTTTGTGTCAAAACTTTTCCTTGGCACAAAAAAAAAAAAAAGGAAGGGAAAGGGAATCGCCGTGCAGTCCTGGAAGCTGGGAATCCTGCCTCCGCGGTGGAAAAACCCCGAGGGTGACGCAAGCGTCCGGGCTGAGGGCTGGATTTTCCATCACACAACTGCAGCCAGCTGGGTTGAGGGCCGGCCTTGGCAAAGCGGGGCTCGAGCTGGCAAATCTGAAGAGTGACGAGCAAGGCAGGGCTGGAGCAAAGCTGTCCCCAGCGAAACCGCCCCGCTCACCCCTCGGAGCCTTCTTCCCGAACTAAATTTGTGCCCAGGGAGCACATCGGGACGGAAACCTGCGCCGGGGAAGTTGGTAAGGCGGTGATTTAGTTCATCCATCTCTCAGATCTACCCATCCGTCTTGCTGATTGATGCACCCGTCTGGAGAATCCACCTGAGCTCCTCCGCAGCCTCCTCTGCCATCTGCCTGGGGGCTGTCCGACGAGGAAGTCTTGCTCCCAATTCCTCCAACGCCAAAACCGAGGCTTCAACACCCTTGGCATTTCGGTGACTTTTCCTGAAACACCCTCAGAGCACTCAGAGACTCGTTTTAAAGGAGTAGGGGAAAAAATGGAAACTTTTATAAACGTGTAGCCACGTGCCGGTGTTTCCTCTTTCCCACTTGTGTCCCCACCTGGACACGGGCTGAAGCTTCCCTTCCCCATTTCCAGCCCAGGCTGTGATGCTGCCTACAAAGGAGGTTTATTGGATCCATTTTTTTTAGGGGATTTTGCTCTTTCCACCTTCCAGCTCCAGATTAAAGGTGCTTGGGGTCAGCATCTCCATTCAGCGAGGGAGCTGTGAGCGCAAGGTGCCACACAGGGCACCGCTGAAAAGCACCAAGCAAGTCCTCAGCGCTGCTTTGGGAGCTGCTGCAATCCCTGCCCTGCCCAAAACAGCACGAAAATGAGACAAAAGAGACGTTTTACACCTTAGAAACACCAAAAATCCTCAGGACTCAGAGTACAACTCCCCTGAACCGCACTGCTGCAGGCTTTTCTTTTCCAACGTAGTAAATGCAGCATTTGAATCTCACACATCACGCTAAAGATTCATGACGTGTGCCAGCCGGCCCTGGAAAGGCTAACGCTGATTTAACACACGGAGATCTTTCCTGGTGCTTGGTGGCCCGTTACACCGTGACCATCAGCAGGTTGTATGGCACAGCCTGTGCTACCATCCCCCAGGATCTCACATCCCTCGCAGCGACGGATTCCTAACGCTCTGCAGATCCGCACAGATGAGTTATCTCCTCTTGTAACGCAAGCAGCCCTTCAAATATTTCTGTCTCGCGTCAAACAGGGCCACTTAAGTGGCTTCAGCAGCAAGACAAACTTCTCCCCGAGCAACACTCGCCACCTACTTGTCTTCTTATTTGACCCAGAGGTTCCTGCAGTGGATGGTGCTTGCAGGCAGATGGGGACCTCGCAGTAACTGGCTGGGTTAATTCATGCACCCTGCATCCCAAAGGAAAGGAAAGCATTTTAAAGCTATTTCCAGTCGCTAGAATCAGAAGCAGACAGCTCGTGGATTGGTCTGTAATGCAAAATCAGGACGACCTCTTCCAGCTGAGCCCTAGTCCCTAGCAGGAGAGGGGACAGCAAGCCGCCAGGGCAGCTCCTCCATGCAAAGAGAAGGGCAAGGAGCACATGTCGAAGCCTCTGTTGAAGTGCAGCGGGAAGAAAATCCCTTCCCAGAGCCTGCACATGCTCCTGGACCTGCCAATGGTCTTCTGCAACAGCTCCTGGCCTCTCTGAGATACTTGGTGGATTTCAAACGAATTTGGGCTGCAGTCAAGATTTGCAGATACTGCATTAGTGATGGCTATGCCGCTGTCAGATGCACCAGTGAGTCTAAAAACATACAGCCCTGTGCTGAATGCTTATCTGGTCCCAAGGGGCTGCCAAAAGCAACCCTCGTTGCCCACCGAAGGTCCAGCTTGAGGTCATGGTTGGCACGCTTTGGAGAGCCACCAGCACCAGGTGATTCGGGAAGCCCGGGGGAATAACCCACTGGGAGCGGCATGGACTCAGCTCTACGGGATTCAGTTTTAATTATCAAACCCTGGCAAGAACCTGTGTTTATCCTCGCCAGTCCCAAAATACAGAAGGAGATGGACCAAGGTCCTGCAGGGGACAGGAGGACATCTCCCCCCCCATCAACCTTGCGAAGCCGCGCTCGCAGCCCCTGGGGGCTGGGCACAACCTGGGGCTCCACACACCAATTCCTGGCTCTGCTGCATCCCTTTCTGAACATCATGGGAGCTAACGAGCCCACTAACGAGGGGGAAAGGCTGCTTTATCCCCGTCTCCACCGGGATCACCGAGGGGTGGCCATACTTAGGCCCCACTAGGCCGTGCCTTTCCCCGCGGCAGCCCCCAAACAGCGCCGGGCCTTGTTCAAACACAACCCTTACATTATTCTAACAAAAGATTTTTATTTTTTTTTCCTCCCCACACCTTCCGTCGGTGAATGATTATGGATGTGTTGCCAGGAGCCGGCTCCATTTCTCTAAATGAGAGCGGGCTGGCAGCCGAGGCGGGCGGGAGGCTGATAAATGCCCTCCTCCCCCCCCCGGCCGGCCTCGCGGCGGGAGCTGCCAGGGGTCCTCCTCTTAACAAGCTGCAGATGGAAGATGACTGGAATAACAAAGTGTGAATTTTGATGAGCCTAATAAATCACTCCACTTTTCCCGCTCTTGATCGTTTCCAGCGCCTCACGCGGCAGCCGAAGCCCGGCTACCATCAAATGGCTCCGCGGATCCCGCGCTGGCACGGGGAGGCCGCTCCGCCACAGAAAGCCCTCGTCAGGCTGCAAACCCGTCAGCATTCGGGCTTTAGGACTGGCTCCATGCCTCTTTGGTTGAATTTAATGAGATTTGAATCCCTCGGGATGTCCCCCACCCTCAGAGGCCCTTCTCGAAGTGAAGGTTGACCTCCTTCCCTCAGCTTTTACATCTCCCAAGTTGCTGCTTAAAAAGACCCTGACCCTACTCCAGAAATGTGAGGAAAGTCCCTAAGAGAGGAGGGAAACTTAGCAGGCAGTAGGCTTGTTAAGATCCTTTTAAACCCCCTTCTTCAACATATAAATAAAGCAGGCAACGAATGGGCCCCAAACAAGAAACTAAAGGTTTCCGATTCAAGTTGCTATCCCAGAGCACATGCACATGTATCTGCCAAGGAAAATATCTGCCAAAAGGCCCCAAAACAGTGTCTAAACCCCAGAAAGCACCACGTCGATCTCAAGAAAATTAAGACTTTGTTCTTCCTACTGAAGAATTACTCTCAAAGCCACCAGGACAAAGACCAGAGGAGGAAAATTGGACCAAAGTCAGAGTGTGACTGCACGAGGCAGTGCACAGCCATCAAAATGCTCTGCAACACCCCAAAACCAGACCAGAAACCCAGCCTGCAGCTCTGGGGAGCTCTGAAAATGGAAAAAGACAAGTCTGTAAAATGGGTACAGTCCTCTCAGGCCACCGGCGCCTTGCTGATGGCAAACACTCCTAAGGACGGGCACGGCCTTGATACCCCAAAGCATCCCAATGCCCTCAAATCATCCCGATGACCCCAAAATATCTTGACCCCAAAACTTGCAGGTTCACCTCTCCGAAGCAAGGAGGGCAAGCTGGCAGGGAAACCTGTTGTTTTCGTCATCCTCCTCTCACTCCGTCCTCAATCCCCCCGCTACGTTTCCCCGCGCACCGCTTTTCATTTGCTTTTCCAGCACGGCACTGAATCAGGGAGGGAATTCATCTTTGACAAACATTTACCGATTATCAAATCACAACTGCAGCCACAGACAGGGGCAATAAGTCACTTTAAGCAGCCGTCCGTACTGCAGTCTGAGGAGTTTGGGCAGCTCGGCGATGACAAATAACTCCTGTCAAAGCCGCATGTTCCCTCGCGCTCCGAATCCGTGTTCTCTGTTGTTCCACGCTACCTGGTGTTTAATGACAACACTGTCAGACTAAGACGAAGCCTCGGCGCTGCGGACTGTCAAAGCCCTATTAGAGGAAAGATTGAGACCCTACTCTTCTTAAACTCACTCAAGCAACACAACCTGCTAGTTTTTATAATTATTGTACGAGAGCCATCGATCGCGCGCTGACACCTAACCTATCTGTATGAAATGGGAGTAGTTTGCTGGGTGACAGTTGCTATAGATTATTGCGGGTGGGTTTTTTTTCCCCCCTTTTATCCATTGCTCTACAAAGCCTAAAATGGATGGGAAGGAAGAAGGGAAAAAGCGTGCGCCTTCGCTGAGACGCCTTCTCTATCCCCGCTCTTTACCTTCAAGAAGTTTGCCACTTGTCTCTTCCCCGTTGGGGAAACCAACCCAGCTCGTCGGATCCGCACATTTCACAGCGTGAACAACACGCAGATCACCCCAAAAAGCATTTCACACCAGGACAGTGCTTCAGGAGAGCACTGGAAATACTCGCGTAGGGATTTGGGAATTACGGAGCAACAGCGGGCAAGGCCAGCGTGGCTCAGGATGGATGCAGGGGAAATCCCAGCTTAAAACCTACCAGCCTCGGGAGACAGATGTGCCATGCAGACACGAGGATGAGCCCCAGGCTGTGCTGGAGAGGACTTTCACCAGGCTTAATCTGATCTACACCATGTTTCAAAGCTTCCTTTCGGCACGAAGTTTTCCCCGTCTAATAGTACGGCTGCGATCCTGGTCCTGGCAAGGGCTGGAAGGTTGAATTTTGCTGCAAATGCTTGTTAACCTTGCCTGTTTGCATTTAAATCAGCTTCCACTGGTTCATTTTGTTCCACTCCCGGAAAAGGACTGGACTAAATTTGGGGTTGGCACCAAGGAAAATCTTCTCCCCGCCCAGAAACTTAGTTCAGGCTGAATTCCCAGCAGTATAAAGGGAGGAAACTGGAGTCTGGGGGTGCTGGGAAGCTGCTCCTCAGCCAGGAAAAGAGGCACAATGGGAAAATCAGAGCCAAGGAGGCATTCAACCACACCAAGGGAAACTTGGGCTGGAGAGAAGATGCACCTTCTGGCAGGACCATGGGCAGCATCACCTTCCCCGTGGACAGACGCTTCTCCCAGTCCATTACATGCAAGCAATGGTTTTGTTTCTCAGGAGCTCCATCCTCCAAACCACGGTTGGGGCCATTTTACCATCAGTTATTTTGGAATCGGTACATGTGTGGCTTAGCACCACGTGCACAGCCCAGCACCAAACACATACCGGAAACTCTTGAGGGTCTGGACGGGTGAGGAGGAAGAAAATTGCTTTTCCTTTACAGAAATGTCCTCATTTGTTTAGAGCAGCTACTGGATCCAGTAAGTTGCTATAAATAAATATTTGCAGTGCCTAAGCTATGCGCAAGCATCAGTGCATGTGGTTTATTTGCTTGTATTGCCCATTTGGGTGATACAGTTGGGTGAGTTTGGCACACAGCCACGTCTTCCCCTCCCCAAAGAGCACAGCTTCATCCACGCTAGAGGAGAAGAAACCCACCAGCACTCCAAAAAGAGGCACCGAAAGGCAGCCAAGCTCTACCTCACCTTCCCAGTCTGTCTTTATCAGGTCCTAAATGGGATCCAAAGATCCCAACCCACCGAACCAGTGGTGAAACCTTCTCATGGGTCTTTATCCACAGAAATGGCCCTCTTTGGGAGGGCAGGAGTGTGAGAGAGATTAAACCACGGGAATATTTCACCCAGATGTCTGTCTGGTTGAAATCCACGTGGGTCTTGCGGTCACCTAAACGTATTGTGTGGAAAACGTAACAGATGGTCATGAGAAAGCCATTCCCGTTGGCTAACTGGATGGCAAGAAGATCTGAGATGAGCATCACAGCCCCTCGGATTCCATCCGCGTTCATTTTGACACCACTACAGCCACAATTATTAGTACAAGGGCACAAAAATGACCCCAGGCTGTCCATTTAGGAAAGGGGGCAAAAGAAAGCTTGGGTGTCGGTCGCCTTCTACCTTCTGAAGACAGCGATGAAGTTGACCATAAGTTGGTTGAGCGATGAAGTTGGCTGGTCCTAAATAAAAAAACTGCCAAAATGGAGAAGAAAAGTTTCCATTTCTGGTTGAAAACAAGCACTGTTTTTCATCAACACGTCAACAACCCTACCGTTGCCCTCCCATCGAGTGCTTTACGTCCAGGTTCAGTCCCCGGAGACCAGCGCAGCCCTTCTGTCCTCTCCTCCAGCACACGTCGAGGGAAACGGCGTCTTGTTCCACGACAAAAAACGTAGGGTAGCGCCCAGCTTCTGCCTGCGATAAACACCTCATTTTCTAAACCCTGAGTGACAGGAGCAGAACGCTTCCCTTGCATCGTCCTCGCGATCACCCGGCGATGTCAGAGCAGGAAAAGGAAAGGCGAAGAAGAAATCTCACTTCTCCTGCCTCCGAGTTTGACAAGTCGTCCTAGACAGGGGCGGTAATATTTGATAAATTTTCATTTTCCTTCCAAGGCTGTCAGGTAATCTTTTTATTGACAGCACTCCGGGGGTTTTCTGTAGTCTCAGGGAAAAGGGCTCGCGCTCCTGCTTGTTATTAAACCAAGTATGTTATTTCGGATGGAGAAACAGCTACGAGCCACCTCCACCTCCAAACAAGTCCTTTGGGTGCGAGCGCACCCCAGGCTGGTTCACGACACGGCACCCTTGGAAGCCCCCCGGCAGAAATCCAGAGCCAAAACCACCTCTAACACCGGGTCTGCTTTCACACCGGAGAGATTGTGCTTCCCCCTCTCTCGTCGGGGGGATAATTTTACAGCTAACGGGTCTCAAATGCCAGGAGATGTTTCTGCGGCTTAAGCCTGACCACGTCGCTTCTAATAATACCCGCTGGAGTCACAGCGGGGTGGTGGTTCCCAAACCACCACGCGAGGCCACTGCATCGAGATCCTGGCTACGCGAGCAGCTGCACCAAGCCTTGTCCTCGAGGACAACGCCATCCCATACAGGGTTGGCATCCTGACCCCAAAGAGGCACAACCCCGCATCGTGATGACCAAGGGAAGATGAACCCGGGATGAAGAGCAGCCTCCTCTCCTTCTTCGAGCCTTTTCCTCGAGGCTTAGGGAAGATGCCCAAGGAGGGCAGGAGCACAGGCATCTACAGACTGCATCACTGATTTCAGAAGGAAAAATATTCAACAAAAACCATATTTGCAAAGGGAAATGATGTCTCGGAAACGGTGTCCTCTTTTCCCTCACCACACCGTCAGTGCTTCCCTGCAGAGCAAGCTGAGAAATGTGGATCCATTTTATAGGGAGAGGACAAATAGTTTCTCTCAGTGTTGGTTAAATCAATAAAAGAAGTTCATTTAAGTTAGAGGAGCCTTCCCTCAAAGCCCTTTTTCCCTGATATTTCATTACCGCGCTCGGAGAAAGGTCACCCGCAGAGAAGCCCGAGGTGTCGACTTCCCAGTGCCACGAGCATTCGATCCCGGAAAAGAAATTAAAGCAGGGCCAGAAATACCAGAAAAAAAAAAAAAAAAAGTTGCAAGAATCATAAATAAAATTGTCAAGGCTCCACTTCATCATCAAGCACTGGTTTTATACCGACTGTCGTGAGATGCTGAGCCCTGCCTGCATCCCACCAGCCTGAGGACATGGCCATGACCAACCTGTACCAGGCCACCAGATTTTGGGTGTCCACAAAATCAGCTGAAGCCTTGCTGGATTTCTGTTCATTTTGAGACTTCTGGCTGTTTTTTTTTTCCTAATTTTTAAGTCCAAAAGGAGACATTCGGTGACGAGCCATCACTGAGGAGAGCTGCGGTTTCCAAGGAGAGTCAGGGGAGCCAAACCCCGGAGAGGTCCTTCTGAAAACCCCACCCTCCAACTTTTAACACCCTGCTGGTGCAAGAAGTCAGAAGAGAAACTTGGCCGCGAAGGCGAATTCTATCCAACACCCGACACCGTGGCCGGAGTGACGCTCGCCGCATTCCCAGCCTGGCCTCCTCCTGTTACCCAGCCCTTCCAGCACAAACAACTGCCCTAGTTCACGGCGCTGGTATTTCGGGTCTCCTGCTCTGCAGATCTTTTGGTGAAAGCCTGCTCCTTTTCTTTTCCATACCTCCTGGTCCTTCAGGACGTGCAGCCTCGTCCTCGCCGTCTCCTGCAAGCTCGTGCCGCGTGGTCTCAGCTCTCGGGGGCTGGAGGACCTCTTGCAAACCATATGGGTGTTGCAGAGGGATGCTCTAAGCTCCTAAAATCCACGTTCTCACCTTATTCCACCTCTCAAGCGAGCTTTCAGCTCCTCGTTACCTCACCTGCCACCTCCAAAACATGGAGAGATGACACAGCAAGGACTCGGGTGTTTCCCTCTGGCTGTTCTCTCCTTACCCCCAGCGTCAGCTTTAGGTTGGGGTTACCCTGGGAAAAGCCAAAGCACCTTCCTGCCATCCTGTTCCCTCCGTTCCTGCTGTACAAAGCACGGTTTGGTGTGGTTTTACTATCACTTTTTTTTTTTAAAAAAGTACAATTTGTGATCGCACTAAAAGCTCACCTTGCAACAGCTCACAGTAGTTCCACCAGTGCTCCTCCAGTTCACCTCGCACGTGGCAGCAGCTTAATTAACGTCTGCACAGCCTCCTGAAGCCAATTAGTGCTGAGTGTTATTAGTTAATAAAAGACCCCATTACTTAGGTTCCTCCTTATCTGCACAATCCTCGCCGGGCTGAGTTTTGAACTCACCACGTGCAGTCTGCTTTAGACACAGCGCCAGCCCCAAGAGTTCAATACCCAAATCCTCATCCCTGAGCCCCTGCCTGCCCGAAAATCATTCTGCAAGGGGCCGTCACCAACTCAAGGCAACCCCAAGGTGCTCCTCGTTGCACAACAACGATCTCGGAGGGGTCTCAGGGCTTTTGCTGCCTCTCCAACAACGCCAAGACGCGAGGCGAGCACACGCAAGAGGCCACCATCAACAAATCACCCCAACTAGTAATGTCCTAGCCCATGAAATAGCTGGATTTCAACAAGAATCCCTCCAGTTAGCAACGTTCTAGCCCACAAAATAGCTGAAATTCAACAAGAATCCCTCCATAGCAATGTCCTAGTCCATAAAATAGTCGAGTCGCAACAAGAACCGCTGCCCATGTCACTTTGGGCTTTTCTGCTTGTTTTCTGTGTCACTCCAACACTCGATGGCTTCACGTTCAAAGGTCAGAAATCCCCTCGCAGGAATACCCCGAGAATAGCAGGGCTATAAAAAGAAACGCGAGCTCACAGCAAAGCCCACGTGCAAACCATAAAACCCTCATCCGCCGCGGGGATCCTGCGCCGAAGGCGTGCGAGGTGCTGAGCTCGGAGCCCGGGTTTTCACGTTGGCTCGGCCACAGGACCAGGCTCCACGATCTGAGAGGGTCCAACAAACCTTGTGCTGCTTTGGGAGGGTTTGAGCCCGAGGAATGAAAGGTTTCGGGTGAGGTCCAGGAGTCCCACGCAGCTCGGGAGAGGTTTGACGAAGCGTCCTCATAATTTCCTTTACACCGTCATGATTTGAGCCGTGTTTTTGGAGAGCCAAACGTTACCCTTCTAAGTCCCCCGTGCAGAAAAACCAAGCTGAGTATCAAAAGCAGCTAAAATAACCAGAAAATTCAGAAGGAAGGTGTAAGATAAAGGAAGTCCTGCTCTCCCTATGCCCCCCCTGAGCTCTTCGGGGCGCAGGCACAGCGGCACGAGACGTGGTGCCAAATGCCCCGCACCCCGCGAGCTCCTCCAGTGTATCCCAAACCAGCTGCAGCTCTCCTTAATTAGTCTCCGCGGGCATTAATGAATCCATTAATGAACCCCACGATGTGAGGACCCCGCTTTGGGCAGCGCCGGGAGAAGACGTGCCCGATGTAGGGCCGAAGGCACGGCCCCAAATACGCCATGGCCCCCGGCAGGAGCTCACCACGTTCGCTCCAGGGCCCTTTTAACCCCAGCTGCTGCCTTCCAGCTTCTCCTCCCAGGCAAATGGGGCTCGAGGGTCTGAGCAGAAGGCGGCGGGGAAGATGTGAGCGCATCAAGCCATTGCCTTGACTCAGCACTTCGCTGGCAGAAATAACTTCCCCAGCAAGAGCGGGTCGGGTAATAAAAACCTCAGCAGCGCGTCCACCCGGTCCCCTCAGCGGGGGGCGGGTTTTAAAGGCAGTTATAACAATTAATAACGGCGGAAAAAAAAAAAGGGCTGAGGATGGCAACACTGCCACTGCAAAAGGAGAGTGCAGAGCAACCACTCGGGAGGAGCTGAGAGGACTCCAGCTCACCGCAGAGGTCGCCTTGAGAAAAAAAGAGCCACGTGCCTGGTGACTTCCCCGCTGCCGTCGCAGTTTTCGAGGCAGAAATGGGGGTTAGGAGGGGTGCAGATCCAGGTGGGACTGAGCTCCGGCGCTCGGCGATGTGCCAGGGGGCTGGTTTTAACAAAGCCAGTCCCCAATTTCTGCCCAGCTCCCTGTTTCGGCAGCAGCAGCCCGCCCTGCCAGCCTTCCAGCGGGGCTCAGAACGCACTGGAAAAAAACCAAAGATGAGAAACGAAGCGAAATCTTCCTCCCGGCTCAGCGAAACCTTTCAAAGCCGCTTCTGGGGGATGATTCTCTCCCCTTGATGTACCTGGGCGAGTCCCAGATTCTGCGGAGAGGTCCCCAGACGTCGGGGAAGCAGCACAAATCCTCCGGGCTGGTGGCTCCCAGGGGCGGACGGCACCGGCGCGGTGTCTTCGGGCAATCAAGAGGCTGGGGGAGAGCGAGCGGAGCACGAGGCAAATTCCTCCTCTTATCCTCTGCCTCTTTTCCCTTCCTGCACCCACGGGAGGGTGCCTGGGTGCCCGCAGGATCGCCACGGATTTTAGCAAAAAGCTAAAAGGGGTATCTCGAGCGCGCACGTGCGGAGCTCGCCGCCTTCCCTGGGTGGCACGCACCGAAAGCTCCCGGCTGACGGAGTGACAAAACCCCTGCCTCTCCCCGAATTAATCCGAGTTTGGGACGTGAAACCACACGAACGGGCTCGGAGCTCTTTAAAATAATGAACCACCTCGGATTTTTCGTGTTCGGAAAAGCCGCGACAACGCGGCAGCCCGGGGAGGACGCCCGTCAATAAAACCGAAGGTTTTCCTCAACCTCAGCACCTGCAAGTGCATTTTCCAGGCACTGTTTTCTCTGAAATCGCCGTAAACCACGCGTGGTTTCTGTATTTTGTCCTGTTTTTGTAGGGGAGGGCACTGCCATCGGTCTTGGGAGGAGCAAAAGCTTCGGTTGGGTTCGTGCCGCGGCGCAGCCCCAGAGCTGCGGAGGTGAGGCAGGTCTCAACTCTTGCTCTCGGAGCGTTTCAACGGAGATTTTCAGGGAAAAAAGAGAGAAAAAAGGGACAGCAAGCATGGATCTGCAGTGGCATCATCTCAGGAGAGCCTCTCAAGGCAAAGAAACCTCAGCCTCAGCCTTCGCAGGGGTTTCTTCGCGTGGAGATGGATAAATGACAAGTACCCAAGATACGGACCGAGATCTTTTACCCCAAAAGCCACGAGGTGATGAGCAGAGCAGAGCCGGGGATGCTCTGCCTGTAAAAAGTGGTTGAGCCACATCCTCACCCACATTTTGGGTCTAATTCTGCCGTAAATCCACGTAGAAAAGCCTCTCGATGAGACGTGAAGGTGCTTCACCCTCTGCCGAGCCACTGAGTTGGGTCTGGGGGGGAATCCCCCATGGTAATGCTTCACCCTATAACTTCACCTCTTGCCCACAGAGCAGGGGTCTGTGAAGGATTTGGGGAAAGGCAGAAACCAGCTGAATTTCCCCCGCAGCCGTTCCTTGAAAGGAATTAAGGGAAGAATAAAAAGTTAAGAGGTGAAATCTCTCCCTATCGACTCACCCCTCCGGCCCCGCAGGTAAAGAATCGGGAGCCAAACGATGTTAAAAAAATGAAATTAAGAAGTCAAGCAGCATTTTCTCCCTAAATATCCAGCCCCATACGAGTGTCTGAGCATGTTTACACCCCCCTCCCGAATCCGGAGCATCGCTGAATTAACACCCGGAGTTGCCAGAGCACCGCGCCGCGCCACCGGGGCTGTGCCGAGCCCAGGACTGGCTCCAGGGATATAATCCTCACCTCCCCGAGCACAAAAAGCCCAGCTGGCACCTTATAAAAAGGGATAAAGGGTGGAAGAAGGGTGAGGTTAACCCTAGGAAGTGCTTTGTCCTCAGCCTCCCTCCCTTTTGGGTGCTAAAGGCGGGGAAAAAAGGTGTCCCGTGATGCCCGGAGCTGGCAGGACCCCATGCAAGGACATCCTAAAGGGTCTGTCTGCTCCTCCAGGAGGCTCCATATAAGCTGAGCCAGATCCCTTCCACTCTAAATACACGGATTTGGCACCCTAAACCATAGGAGCACCCGATTCTGCCCTGCAGGAACACCCCCTGCCTTGCGGCGTGTCCCAAAAATCACACCAGGGCACAGCACCAGCACCTTCCCCCTCAGGAACCCTTGTGCCGTTAAACCAAAACCCAGAAAAGTCCCCAAGAGCCTACCCCATAACTCCGAGCCCTCCCTATAACTCCGAGCCCTCCCCTACGAGCTGAGGGATGCCGAAAACAAAAGTTTGGGTGCTCTGTGCTGGATGAACGCGGCGCTGCTTTCATCTTCCAGGGCATTTCCCGGCCAGCACCGCCTCATCCCACCAGCTGCTGAAGCGATTACGAGATGAGGAAAAGCTGAAACAGCAGCAAAATTTGGGAAGGAGGCAGCAGAATCGGGCTCGAGGTGAGTTATGGGGCGGTGCCTGCGCCTCGCCGTTCCCCTCGCCAGAAAAAATCCTGGTGGAGAAGCGTAAAGGAGGAGGAAGGGGAAAAAAAAATCCAGCCGAAAGGATGCTTCACGGAGAAACAAGGGTTTAGGGGGTTCAGGGGGCTGCTGTTTGGAGTCGAGGGGAGTTTAAGCTCCAAAAACTGAACCTGAAGACTTGTAAGAACAAATTTAAGGTTTGTTTGCCCTGCTGAGAGTCACCGAACCTCCGGCACCGAGCCAGCCGTTTGCTGCCTTAACCCAAGGCAATCCAGGGGTGGATTCAAGGAGCTGATGGGGTAAAGATGTATTTAATTAAGCAGCAGAGCCCTTCTCCTTCGCCATCCCGCTCTTTTGCTCAAGTCCTGGTCCTGTCCAAGGCAGGCAGAGCCTTATTTTGGGGTGAGGAGCTGGCCGCAGCACGAAAGCAACGCAGGCTCCAGCTCTACCGCGGCGATCGGACTCGAGAATTAATTACAGGAGCGCTGGGAAAAAGGATTTACCCCAAAATCACTCATGGAGTCGCCTGCCCTGCGTGTTAGCCTCCTGCCCAGAGGCTCAAGGAGCCAGGGAAAAAGGAAAAAGAGGGAAAAAGGGCAGCAGGTTGTTGAAAATCAGGAGCCCCAAAGGTTTTTTGTGGTTCCCTGGGCACGCGCCAGCCGCTGGTCCTGTTTTTTTCAGCCCCATCCTTTATTTGCCAAGCTCTGGGAAATCTGACCTCGTTGCTTCTGCTATTTAAAATAAAAAAAAAAAAAAGAAAGAAAAGCTTTAAAATCTGGCTGGTTTTCAGGTGATCTTTACACAGGACTGGTTACGAAAACGATTCAGGAGCAGCTCCCTTTGCAAGCCCCCTGCCTTAAATCCCCAGCAACGTGAAGAAAGCCCTACAAAAAGCAAAGCCAGAGCTTCCCCAACAGGCAAAACCCCCTCCAGCTCCGGCCAGGCCCCTCTTCCTGCTGACCACGAGGGTCTTTTGCTGCTTCTTGCAGCTCTTTCCCCATCATTTCAGAGGGAAAAAGCCTTTCCTGCCAGAAAAAAATCGCTCCGGTTTTGGAGACGCAGGGAGCAATCGCAGACTCATCGTGCCCCCTAGAGGTCCCCTTTGCTCCAAGGTCCTCAAATACCCAGGTCCTCGTCGTATCGGGGTCCTCATCGTATCGGGGTCCTCGTGGGCCACAGCCTGCTCGAGTTTTGGCTCTGAATTTGGAAAAAAAAGCAGGGAGAAAGAGGTGGGGGAACGCAAAACTTGGTTAAAAAAGCCGGGGGTGGCCGCGGACCGCTCGGCGTTTTGCTCTCCGGTTGGATTTGTTCATAAATCCCGGCCTGATCCCAACCTTTGCGGGCCCCTTGAGGGCCATTTCTTGATTTTGGTGATTTTGGGGTCGAGATTTGTGCGGAATTCATCGCCCTGAGTGCTTGGGGGAGCCGGCGGCGCTGAGCCGAGCCCTGGCATTTCTACAAAACGATCCAGAAACGATGCCTGGAGGCTGCGCCCTCTCCCTCCCCGGGGCTGAACCCCCCCAAGGGAAGCCAACCCTATTGCATTCCCTGGGGTAAAAGGAATCAGGGGGAGGGAAAAAAGCCACCCCACATCACTCCCACACCCAAAATCAGGAGGGCACAGCCCGGGGCCACCAGCTGAGGGTGGAGAAGGCAAAAGGAGCCCCCCCAGAGCGTCCTTTTTGAGGGTGAGGACGATCTCCAGCTTCTCTACTGGAAGAGCTGGGTGCTGTGCCCCCAGTCCTCAGCCCAGGGGAGGAGAAGAGCACCAAGAGCTTTGCAATTCTGAAATTTAGGAGGTGATCCTTGGGGTTGATTTGATGTAGAGGAAGAAGCCGAGTCCCTGGGAGCGAGCAGAGACCCGCAGCCAGCCCCTAACACCCCCACGGTGCGGCGGATAAAGGTGGCGCAGGGCAACGAGCCGATTCCTCCAAGCCCAAGGAGAAACGTCCAAGAAGCAGCCTTGAAAATCCTCTGGACATGGAGGAGACACCCCCTGATTTTGGGGGGAAACCTGCAGAAACGTGAGCATCTCCAAAACAATCGTGAGCAGGGACTTCACCCAGAAAAAAAAAGGAGGGAGGAGGACCGGAGCCGTAACGCCATGCCCTCAATCAGCCCCTGCAGCTAATTACAACTAATTACCCCGTGCAAATTGACGGCCAGGGCTCGGGGGGGGCAGGCCCCGGGGAACCAGAGGAGCCAAGTGGCAAAGGGACAAGGGGCTGGGGGGTGAGATCACGAGAGCAAAAAGGGGACCAAGGGAGGCGTCGGGCAGCAGAGCGGCGTTTAACGGCGCACGGCTCGAGGGCCCCGGCGGCAGATCGGTGCCAGGACCCGGCCCCGTCTTTAATTTACGGTAATTGCATCTGACCCGGGATTTCGGTTACGGATTCCATGGGTGGGAGGCACTCGGAGGGAGCCTTAAAATGGGCGAGGCACCTGTGAGGGGCGCGAGAAGCTTCCTGAAGCTGCGGCGGGGAGGCCGGCGTGCCGGGCGCGCGGCGGATGCCAAGCGGGACGGCTTCTACGGGGACTTAAAAAAAAAAAAATGTAAGCGTTGTCCCGAGCCAAGCCGGGTAAAGATAGCTCCTGCCCGCCAGAATAAACCTCGGGCTGAAGTTTCCCTTTCTGCCCCAGGTCCCTGTTTTGCCTTCTCGCCTCCTGGAGGCCGGGTGAATCCCCCCGGGACCCCGGGGGAGAAAGGCTGAGGTTGGGAAGCGGGGTGGGAAGGGATTGGGTTACCCCACGGGGCTGGGGCTCGCTCGCAGCTGCTGTTCCCTCCCCTCGTTTTCTCCCAGGCGGTTAATTGGTAATTTTCATCAGGCTGGCTGCAGGCATTCGCTGTTAGGTACGGCTGCAAAAAAGGGAAGAGGAGGAAAGAGGGCAGGGCGAGCGGGCTGGAGACGTGCGAGGGGCACAAGTGGCACCCCCAAAGAAGGACGCTCTTGATTGTGTCTGCAACCCCGATGCTATTTCAGCAGCATAAATAGTGATAAGGAAATAATCCACGATGTTCCCTTCACCTTTCCCTGCTCTTTCCGCCTACACGTGCCCAAGAATCCTCAAAAAGACCAGAAAATGCTCATTTTCTTCCCTTCATCTCCATTCTTGGTATCCTCCAGGACAATTTGATGGCAGCGCTGATCCCGACGAGCTGCTGGAGCACCGGCTGCAGCTCTTCCCCGACCCCATTTTTGCTCTGGTACCAGCAAGAGAGGCGGCAGCGGATCTGGGAGCACGCGACGGAGGATATTTGGGGTGGGTTGGCTGCCAGAAACTTCACCCAAGCTGAAAAGTGAAAGGCCACGCTGCCAAACCATCCCAAAATACGTAAAGGGATTGCCACTGCACACCACGCCCGTGTTACTCCATCCAGCCCTTATCTACGTGGCTCACCCTGCTCCAAAACCTTTCTTTGAAGCTTTTAAAACGTTTTAAAAAAGGGAGAAGCTGGAGCCACGGAGAGCAGGGCTGTAAAACCAGAGGCAAGGATGCCCCTGCTAATTCTGGCCGCGTCCCGGTCCGTGCGCGACCACGGGGAACCTCGCTGCCCACGCAAGGGGCGAACACGTTCACCTCTTTCTTCAGCCTCGGGGCTAAAAATGTGAGCAGCTGCCAGCCCTGGGAATAAATGTGGGATTGTTTCAAGCAGTGGCACCCAGCCTGCAAGCACGGGAGCTGCGTGGGGGACAGCCCTCGGCCGCCAGCACCTGGTTTGTCTCAGCGCTCTGAATTCGGGGCACTGCCTTAGCACCTTTTTTTAGCTAATTACCCGAATTTTTATCGCTGCACACCCTGAAAAACAAACTTCTGAAGCTCTCCGGTTTGGCCTGTAGCTGCTCTTAAAATCTGCTGCCACGGCCACGATCCCACGAGGGGGTTTGGGGAGCTGGTTCCTGAGCTGCCCGTGCGGCGAAGGCCGTTCCTGCTGCTCCTCTCCTGTTCCTGCTGCTCCTCTCCTGTTCCTGCTGCTCCTCTCCTGCTGCTCCTCTCCTCTCCCTGCCCGTCCTGTGCTCGGGGACGTGAGGCTCTTTCCTCCAAGGTCTGCTCCTGCTCTGCACAAACCCCCCCCCGAGATCCCGCCGGCGACAAGACCCGAGAGCGCCGCGCTCGTTTTTTCCCCTCAATTTAGGCGCAAAACACTCGGGGCTCTCCCAGAGGGTGGCTTTTTCCCTACAAACCCCAAAAGCTAGAGAATAACGAAGTCTGCTCTCTTTGTCGGGGCGACGGGGAGGAAAAGCAGCAGTGATCTGGAGCAGAAATCATCTCGGAATAAATGGAGAGGACGAAACGAGCTCGGGGCTCGCGCGGCGCTCGCAGCCCAAGCTGCAGGGACAGCCCAGAAGAGAAAAGCTTTGCAACGGGTTGAAAACCAGGGGAAAAAAAAAAAACCTGCAGCAGCCCCGGCAGCAAAGTTTCGAGGTGTATTTGGCCAAGGGCAATTAGCCCAGGTAGCCACATCCCATCCCTGTGGATGGGGTAGGAGAGGTACCCAGAAATCCCTCAGGAGCGGGGCGATGAGCGACTGAGCGCACAGCTCCTCGGGGTTTCGACGGGTACTACAGGAAGGGAAATTCACAGAAAATCCCATTTCTGGAAAAAAACTCGCTGACAGCAAAGAAAAGCCACGTTTTGGCTACCCAAACCCAAAAGTGCCCCAATTTTAGGCTAAAAAGGACAAAGTCGGCGCTGCTCCCTGCAGCCTTTCTCCCTTGCTTGTTGCCAGCCCGTGTCGCTTGCTTTAGGACCAGCAGCTCCCCTATAAAGGGCCTTAAAATCCTCCACTAATGCTTCTAATGAGAGGTTTTGGAGTAATTAATGCTTGGCCCGATGTTTCAGGGGGAAAACGGGACAGGCAGGAGCGATGCTCACCCAGGGGGGGCACAGAAAGAGCAGCCGCACGCCCGCACCCACACCCAGGGGGATGCTGTGGGTCGGCGCACCCCTGACCAGCAGGGAAAGCAGGACCCAAAGGCTCGTAATTAATTCTGTGAACATCTAATTAACGTTTTTCCCACCAGGAGAGCCAAAAGGGGCTCGTCGTGGTCAGCTGGTGGGTTGTGGTAGCGCCGGGAAGCGGCAATCCCCTCGCTCTCGGGTTTGAGCTGCATGGTTCAGAGGTCAGCCCTATAATTCAGCCAAAAAGGGGGTGCTGAATGATTTAAAACATCGTTCTCCCTCCCCTTTTCCCCCCGGTGAAGGGAGCCACCTGCTCGCGGGGCTGGAGCCTGAGAAAACAGCCGGGAATGAGCAGAATCCCGGGGCGCCCAGCTCCTCTCCACCAACTGCGCCAAGGAAGAAGCTGCTGGGGGCTCCTGGCTTGCTCTTGGGATTAGGGTCAGAGCTCAAATTGTGTTCCCGAGGAATGGGGTGAGCGCATTCCCCGGGAAAGGGTTGGATCGCAGGCAGCGAGCTCCCCGGCACCGAGAGCGAGCCGGGCGCCGCGGCAGCGCGGGGCCACGTGGCACGGGCAAAAAAAAAAACAAGGGATTCGAGTGGAGGAGCCCCATAAGGGTTTGCTGGGGGTCAGGAAACCCCAAAATTTCCCCCCAAGGTTTCCCCCAAGGTTTTTCCCTGGCCACCTCCCCGTTTTCACAACCCCTTCGGTCCCACGGGGCGGACACGCGCCAGCCCCGTGGGTACGGGGGGCTACAGAGAATCGCTGAGAACTGGGAAGCTTTGGCAGAAAAACGATAAATGGGAGAGGAAAAAAGGAGAAAAAACGATGAAAAAAAAAGGAAAAAGAGAAAAGGGAAGAAGGCAAATACAGCTGAAGTTGGTGAAAATCAGAGAAGCGCCACATAATTCTCATTATTTACGACCCCGTCGACAATTACCGGACCCTGACTGCTCCCTGCAGTGATAAAACACCCAAAGCGGGATGGCTGCGACTTGACCACGCTTTCCTTTAAGGTTTTCCCCCAAAATAGGGCCCTGCCCTATTTAACATCCCCCTAAACCCTAAGAGAAGGGTTTGAGCACTCGCAAAAGGCCTCGGATCCATCACCATGATGATGGATGGTCCCCGCCGGGCGAAGCGAATCAAAGCCATCGCTCATTTTGAGCGCCGAGGTTGTTCCCCCCGAGGCTGGGAGGATGCCTCTGCTTTCACCCGAGGTGCACCAGGAGCTCGCCGCCACCACAGCCCACGAACGAGCTGGAAAATATATTTATTATTATTATTATTTTTTTTTTTTTTAAGGGACTTTTGCTGCTAGCCAAGCGCCCCGTGCCGGGCTTTCGACGGAGAAAACTTTGCGGAGATGGCAAAAAAAAAAAAAACAAAAAAATAAATAGATGAAAGAGTTCACATGAAACATCTCCAGGGAAGCCAGAAGAAAACAAAAAAAAAAAATAAAGAGTTGGCTTCCATTTAGGCTGGTACCTAAACCTTTTTTTTTATTTTATTTGAAGTCAGCACTTGTGAAAGGCGGCCGCTCGGGAACGTCACCTGTCAACGCCTGCTCCCCAGGCGCACTTAGAGGGGAGCTGACGGGCACTGATGTCCCCATCCCAGCCCGTAAATATTTCAAAGCAGAACCAATTAACACCGCCGCTGCTCCGCTGCGCTTCAGAAACGACCTTCCCCGGCTCGAAGAAAGCTGAAGGAAAGCAAAGAAACGACCGGGCTCTCGGCGCCGAGAGGCTTCGACGCTTTCCCTGCTTGCTTGGACGCAGCAGGGCCACCCAGGCAAAGCAGCTGAGGGAATAAAGGACCCACGAATAGGTCCCTGAATCCCCCACAAAGGTTCTTGTAGCCCCTACGCACCTTTGGCTCATCCCCTGCGAGATCCCGAGCTCCTCCAGCTCCCCATTGCTCTGGCTCCTGTCCTCTCGTCCCCGCGTCGTCCTCTCCATCTCAAAGCCTCACGTTGTAGGTGAAAAACCTACAGGAAACCTCTGTCCCTGAGTAAATCCGAGTCCCAAAGCCCCCAGAGGAAAGCAGTGGGGTCAGAGGGGGCTGATTTCCATTCCCAACCCACCACCAGCAGAGAAATCCTCGGGCTCCTTGCGGACCGTCGGAGCACGGGGAGATGTTGAGCCCTCACCATCTGCCTCCACTTCTTTGGTCTCCATCCATCCACCTCCCGTTGTCATCATCCCCCTTTGTTTTTCCCCCCTCTTTTTAGCTCCCCGACACCCCCCTGACCCTACAGGAATAAAACCAGCAGCCAGGAAGGGAGGGAACCAGAAACGAAACCGTGGAAAGCGCACGCGGGGATTTCCTGAGCCTGATGCACATCGGGTGGTCGGCGACATCACAACCACCTCCCAAGGACCCGACCCCACAAACCCTGTCCGTCTGTTGATACTGAGAGGACCCAAGGCCATAAAAACAGCCGGGAGCATCCGATTATTTAGCAGAAGGGGGATGAATCCGGGACGCACGGCCCCAGCCCTGCGTTATCCGAGGTTAACGCAGGGAATGGCAGAGCCCGTTGCACCTGGATATGCTCACACAAAGGCTGCAGCCCTCCCAAATCCACCCGATCCGCCTCGAAACCAGCCCGGCGCTGGGGTTTTTATGCTGGTTTAAGCTTTTTGGGTTGGAAAACAAAACAGGATTTCTCGTCCCGGCCCCCTCCTGCCACCCGGGCGGGCAGCGGAGCACCGTGGCCGATGAGTTATTGTGCGTGAGCCGAGCCACTGAAATGGGGGGAAACCACATTATTTGAACGTTTCTCACGGCTTTGTGCAAATTAGAGTTTCCCTCGGGTCTTCTGCGGGGTTAGGAGCTTGTAGGACCAACTAAAATATGGCAAAACCCAGCGTAGGGGCACATGGTGTGGGCAGGGAGAAGTCCTGGGGATGGTCTGGGTGCTCTCAACACGATCAGCTCTCTGAAAACCAAGATCCTCTCCTCTATATTGCTGTGGCACGGGAGCTACAATCCTTTAAATACCACCTTTGGTGTTGTTTTATTCTTTTGCCAAGGTATGGAACATTTTGGGGGTTGTATAAATATCTCTGCCCAGGGTTCGGACGCTCCCCAAACGTCTCCAAAGCACGGTTTCGGTTCGCCAGCCCCAAACTAACCCTAAAGCTGGGTGAATTATTTAGGCTGTGAGGCTCTGGAGCTCACAGCATCCTTTCCAGGGCACCCTCAGTGCTTTTAGTCTTCAAAAAGTAAAGATCCAGGGACGTCGCCTCCTGCAGCAGCATCACAGAAGGGCTGAGAACGACAGATCGGATGGTACAGAACAAGAAAAGCAATTCCCCACTTTCTCTTCTCGTCCCTGGACCTGTCCGGGTCCCCGTTTGACCCCGTTTTTTACCCAAAAACTTCCCTGGCTTCGTTTTAAAACCTCACGCATCTGCGCGCAGCGCAAATCAAAATCGCATCCAGCACTTTTCACGCAGCTGCCACGTCCAATTATGCTCTCGGGGCCGTGTGTCAGGCACTGTTTTCGTGGCAGGAGAGGCAAACTCGCAGCCTGCATCCCACCGGTGACCCGAATGTGGTGGGAGGAGGGCGGCTGGCGGAGCTGCAAGAAACACCAACAGCCCCCGAAAAGTTTCAGCCGTTCCTTCGGCGTTTTATTCCAGCCTTAAATAACGAGCGATGCCCGAGAGCGCCTCACAGCAAGCTGCAAACGCTGCGCGGGGTCCCAGTTCTACCATAAAGGTGTTATTAACGCCGTTTTGCAAAGAGGAGAGGAAAAATAAAGCCTCAATTACACGACTCGCGCGAAGCGAGCAAATTCTGGCCCGCTGCGTGAAAGCCCTGCCTGAAAATAAGAGAGGAGTCTCCTTCGGCGTCCTTTTTTCTACATTTGCTCCTTGAAGCAGCTCGGTTTTATCTTTTTTGAGAAGCTGCAGGTGATGACTTGGAGGATTAAAACTGATTTGGTCATTTATGGGCCAAGAGGACTGCGGCCAACGGGCACAGGAGGAGGACGAGTCCCGGAGATGAGTTTCCTGCCCCAAAACATCCCCGTGATGGGAACCAGCAGGGAGAGAAGCTGCCAAGCCTCAGCAGAGGTGCTGGTTTCCCCTTCCCATTACCTGGAGAAGGCAAAATCCTCTCCTAGAGCTGAAAACTCCATTTGGTTTCTGACATCCCAGGCACGAGGGCTCACGCGCGCGCTCATCGGCGCTGGCGACGGCCCCCGGCAGTGAAAAAAGCCAGGCTCAAATCGGGACAGAAGAAGTAATCTCAAGAATAAGATACCAAGCACCTATATTAGCATGAATCCTTGTTAATTCCTCTACTTTCACCTCTCCCCATCCTTCTTCTGGCTTTTTGGAAGCTGCTTTAGGGTCTAAAACCCGGAGCCTCATCGGTCTTTGCGCCATCCCCGTGCGCCGCCGGGGCCGAGCCGTTCCCAACAGCTCCCCTGCGTAGGAAGGGCTAAGGAACACCCAACCAAGTGAAAATCCTCTGTCCCTACACCATCCAGCTTTCGTTCATCCTCTGACAAGGCCACGCTGGTGCACAAGGGCAAATTTCAAACGGGAAAGCCGCTGTAATCCTTCACCGCTGCTCAACGCGATGGCGTTGCGTTGGCACGGCGCTGGGATTCGGCTTCCACGCTTCGGAGAGTTGGGAAGCCTCTGATGGGGTGCGTCAGGAAGCCAGGGCTGAAGGAATCTGCGGTGCTGAAGCCAGGGAGGAGGAAAGGACAACGGGGTAAAGATGTACAAACCCTTAAAAGCCAGCTCTTAAAAGCCAGCTCCAGCGGGGACGGGCGTCCTCCCTCCTTGACCACCACCAAAGCAACGATGAGCTTAATGGTGGCAGACGCGCAGCAGGGAAACTGTGAAAGAAGTAAAAACAACGGGGCCAAAGAGATTATCTAGAGGGGATGTGGAGCATCCATCATTTGGGGTCTTCAAGATAAGTTTAGATGCCCACTGGATGGGAATGATGGAGATAAGTGGCTGTGCCTCAAGCTGGGAAGAGACCAGATGGTGTCCTAGGTCCATCCCATCCTTTTTTTTTTTTTCTTTAAACACTATTTTATGTCTTCGTATTGCTGCTCTCACTCACCAGAGAAGCCTTCCAGGAGAGTTAAAGCTTTTATTTACACGATAAGGCACAGAGGAGCGAGGAGCGGAGTCGATAAAACAA
Organism: Netta rufina; assembly: GCF_964035555.1. Taxonomy (NCBI): domain Eukaryota; kingdom Metazoa; phylum Chordata; class Aves; order Anseriformes; family Anatidae; genus Netta; species Netta rufina. The sequence goes on from NC_140124.1 coordinate 157,878,515, forward strand.
GCTGGAGAGGAGAACTCCTCCTAGCCCCGAAGCTGCCAAAGAGAGGAGAGCATCCGTCCTCATCGACCCGCCGCCACCTTCAGCCAACCCTCCAGCAACAGAGGGGAAAAATGAAGGGTTTGAACCTTTGGAGAGGGAGCGATGTGCAAAAACACCCTCAGCTTCCACTCGCGGAGACGCGGAGCGCTGTAAATCGGAAGAGAAACGAGCTCGTGTCGCCGGAGCGTTTCCAACCCCAAACAATATCACACGAGGCACTGCAGAGAAAGCACCGAAATGACAACCTGTCAGCGCTGCCGTCAGCTCCAGACCTCGCAGGGTGAAAAGCGAGGAGAAAGAGAAGGGGAAATCCTCCCCCGAGAAGGATGAGTTACTTCCCTCCTGGGAGCTCGCACCAGGCAAGACAGCACGGAGCTCATTCACCTCTTCGATCACGGGTTCGCGTAACACAATCTCGAATTCCCGTTCAGCTCTGCTTGCTCTTCCCCTGAATCACTTTTTTTTTTTCCTTACCTCGACTACTTTCTGCTCCAGAATTTCCCCAGCAAGCAAATCACCAAAAAACACCTACGGCACGAAAGCGACTCCCGACAGCAGGTAACGCCCTCGGTGCGGGAGCAGCCTCCCCTTTAGGGAGACGTCCTTTTTTTTTTTCTTTCTTGCACCAGAAGTCATTTAAACGTCAAAAGAGGGGAAATATGTCAATCTGACAGGCTCTCAGGCGGCTTAGCGAGAAGTTTTTAAGAGCTATTGACAACAAGTCCACTTCTGCCACGGCCGCGCCGCTCCATTAAGCCAACCCGGCCACTCCGCTCCCATGAATATTTAAAAGAGAAAGAGCGAAGCATTAGGCAGCCACGCAGCTCGGGATGTGCTCTAACCTCTTCGGGAAGGACAAAGGAAGCGTCAGCACACACAAAGTGCCCGGTGCGGTGGCCAGCCTGCTGAGGATGACGTGGAAGTCATCCCCACTTTGCGTAAAACCAGCTTTTCCCCCCAAAAAATTAAGCACACGGGGCTACGAAGTGATTCCGTACCCAATAGATGTTCAGGGAAATGAAATAAGGAGGAAAACGTCCCTCGGGTTTAAAGGTAAGAGCGTCTGGGAACCACGAAGGCACGGCACAAATGAAAGGAAAACTCTTTGAGCCCATCTTTCCTACCACAAATGCCCAGAAAGCCTCAAAAATCTGGGACCGCGCACAGCCAGGTAAGAAATGAGAGTAAATGTGAAGAAAAATTTATTCTTTCTGAAGAAGAAATGTTTCCAAACCACAGCCTGCTGCTTAGCACGAGCCACGAGGGCACGTAAGCAAGAGAGCAGGGATCCTGGGTAGAAAATGTGATCCGACGCCGCCCGACTCTTTGGAAAAAGCAGCTTTCGGACGAGCTCATGTGCAACCAGGAAAGCTCCTTTTCACCCCAAGCCTTTAAAACACGGAGGAGCCAAAGAGCAGCTCCCCTGAAAGCCAAAAATGCCCTGACTGGAAAGCCTTGAAGTGGGAGAGCAAAGCTGGAAGGCACGGAGTGAAAGGAACGGAGATCGCCCCGCTCACCTCGCTCTCAGCACGGCTCGGCTTCGGAGCCCACGAGACAAGAGGAGATAAAAGGAGCTGCCCGCTTTAATATATATTAAAAAGCGCAGGACCACACGCCAGGCTGCAGATTTACTGCCTGTCACCAGCGGAGGTTTAACGTCTTGATTTCACGCTGGTATTCTTCATTAGGTTTTTATTACCGGGCTTCGCTCGTTTCTGTCGCCGCCGTCGCGCTCAGGTGGGAATCGGAGGGGTTTTCATTCAGAAAGGGCTTCAAGCGGAGCCGTGAAACAGCCACTGATCTGGCTGATGGCACAGGAGGCAGCAAGGATGAGGGCGGCTGGGCAAAATACCCAGCCACAGCCTCACCGTGAGGATGCTGGGGTGATGTGGTGGGGATGGAGAGGGAAAAAAGCACCTGGAGATGAGCAAAGTCACCCCCTGCGGTCCACGCTGAGCTCCGCTCGCTTGTCCCTGTGTCTTTGGTCCCATCCGAGTGCCTGGGGTGAGCTGGCATCCTCCTCGGACTCTCCCCAAAGGGCCTTTTTTTTAGGAATTGGAGCAGAACGAGACATTTGAAGGGGGGCGTTTTTGAGTTAGCGATGCCCGGTGAGCCCGAGGGACCGGGCTGGTTTTTACGCGCGCCTAGGAAATAAAATTGGATTAGTTCCCAAATCAAAGCTCAGCCAAATAAAAGCTCAAACTGACAATTTGGTATCGAGATCGGGATCTGTCCACGTCACACACGGTCACAGAAAGCAGGCAACGTCCCCCAAAGCAGCCCCAGCTGCCTCATGTCACGGCCCAGCAAGCAGCAGCCCTGGTCCCAGAGATGTCCCAGAGATGTCCCGGAGACCAGACGTCCCCCAAATGGCACAGGGAAGGGAAAACTGTGAATGTGAGAGCCCCGGCTGTATATTTGGGGCTATTTCCATGTCCTCGCTGCTCCGACCTTGTCGATGAGAACTTCCTCGCAGCCAGACAGAAGCTGGATGGTTTTGTCAACTGGGTTTGGCATCACCGACCCCAAATGCTACAAAACCTAGTAAGCTGCAGAGGGACTTGGTTTCTTAACGTGAAAATTTTAGCATTGTGGCAGAAAATGTTCCCTAGGAAGCACAGGAATGGACTTCTTGAGGTCCCACCAACCATGAGCACCACCCACATGAAATCGGGGCAGCTGCAGCTTCATTTACCCAAACCCAAAACACCTCCGAGGGCTGAGACTCCACAGCTTCTCGAGATGACCCCAAAGGAACCACCTCTCCCCATCCTCCTTGCACCGAGGTGCCCCAAAATGGGTATACCAGTACACCAGAGCGCCACGAAGAGGATTAAGGCCGTTCCTACAGCTGCTGGCCACCTTCCCCTTAACGCTGCCCAGTGCAAGTTTATTTTAATTGTTTATAAATAATAACAACAAACGCTTTGGGCTCTTGCAGCATCCAACACAGCCCCAGGCCCTTTTCAGCAGAGCTCTGAAGGAACGCCGGGCTTCCTGGAAGACAGGGTCAGGTGCACACTATATTAAGAGCCTGGAGGACACCAGGACGTCGGTGTTTATAGGTTTCCTCGGCTCGGTTTCGGGGTGCTGTGCTGAACCGGGACCCGGAGTCCTTGGCAAACGCGAAGCCCGTCTTTCTAGAAAGAGACAGATGGCGACGTGCAGCCATTCAGGAGGAGGTCGTCTCTTCTTACAACGAGGAATATTCGGAGCTAAGCACGAAGCCCGCAGCTTGCCAAGCTTGGAAACTCAACTGTAACAGCCCCGATCATCCTTTCTAATCCGAATTTTGCTTCTCCGGGTATCCCCCTACCCAGTTTTGGGTAGGGCAGAGGGAGCAGGGACGTGCTCCCTCCCCAAGGTGGTCTCCTCCGCACAAAACTCACCACGCCAAAGCCCCAAGGTTTTATTTCAAGCCCGTTAAAAAAGGGCAAAAACGTTTTAGGACCTTGCAAACGTCTCCATGCCTCGATGTTTTCTCCTCACCCTCTCCAAAGCACGGCATTAAGAAAACAATCCCACCGGCAAGAAACGATGTCACCGACGAGCCCCACGGTTCCGCTTCTGGAGGATTTATGCCTCGATTCTCCACGAGCCCAATTTGGCTTTTAGGTCGAGCCCTAGCTCTGCAATTTGAAGAAGCGTCGTGAATTTGTCAGCTTAACAGAACTTTAATGCTGCAATTCCTGTAGCATTTCACCAAATTCCCCCACTTGCTTCTCCACGGACCTACAGACCCCGCAGCCGACCCGCGCCACCTCGTTACTCCAGCCCCTACAAGGTGTTATTTGCCAAAAACAAACACTGTGATTAAAAATATACACGCTACGGAGCAGAAGGGTAAAAGTCGAAGCCCAGACGACTTCACCGGGGCCAGAATTTCACCGTTTATTTAAAAAATTTATCAACTTACTTCCTCCAGTCGCACGCGTCTATCTCCCCGGCGCGTGGGCCGTTTCGTCTCCATTTGCAAACATTTTATAGCCTCTTAAATAACTCCTCCGCTTCCTTAAAGCCTCTCCATCCTGCAAACGCTCGTGATGGAGGCTTGCCCTGGACGTCGGGAGCGTCTTGCTCCGAAGGAGACGCCGTGAGCGAGACCCCCTGAGCCCCACGGCCGGGGAGGTAAAATGAAAGCGCGGCCACGATGCGAAAAAAAATACAGCTGCCATGCTGAAAGTAAACACCAGAGTCCATTAAGACGGGAGAGAACCAAACTTTTCCTTTTAAACATTGATTATTCGGGAATAATTAATTAGCAGAGCTGTAACAATACATAAACTTGCCAGCCTCTGACTCCTCTGATAATTTATGCGAGATTCCAGTATCGCTGCGGTTGCCTTTTCCGCTGCCTAATTCAGCATTTTCTTTTTTTTCCTTATGAAAGCAAGACTCCAGATTTAACTGCTCTAATGCCCTTTTACAGTGTTTGGGCGTAGTAAAAACCTAACAGCCACTCCAGCACGCCAGCAGGGAAATGATGGATCGCGGGAGCTCGCCGAAGGGGAGCACCGTAAAACGCCCCGGTTAACGTGGAGAGAGTCGAGTAAATCTTATTTTAAAAACACCCCCCCCGTACATACCACGGGAAGTGGCACCTCTGATGAACTCGTTTCACCCTCTCAAATCCCCTTTTTTTTTGATTTTTCCCATTGATAGCAGGCACTTTCACACAAAGCACCGGATAACCACGCAAAAGCCATCGCCGCTTGATTACGCTCACCCATCACGGGCTACGTCCAGCCAAGAAAAAAAAACAAAAAAAAAAAACATTTGGGTGAGGTTTCTTCAAAAGATGAGAGTCGATCTCTTTCAAGAAGGTGTATGGGAAGCATTTGAAGCTGTTTGGGGTTTCTGGGACTCGTCCTTTTCACCCCAAAAAAGCTCAGAGCGGAGGGTTCAAGGAGATGAAGCGCAGCACCTCCAACAAAGGAGGGCAGGAGCACCACGGCGAGCCACTGCCCTGGCTCCTCGAGCTGTTTTTTTTTCATTCTCAGCACGGTTCCCGAGCCAGATTTTCCCTTACAAACCCACAAAACGAGGCTGCTGCTCTCCTGGGGCCAGGAGCCGCGAGTCACGCACCTTGCGAGCCCTTTTCCTTTTCCACGAGCTGCCCCAGGCTGCAAACTGGGGGGGCAAACACACATTTAGTGGCTTGGTTTTACTGCAAAACCCTCCCAAGACACATTTCTGGGAGGTTTTTTCGAGGCTGAAGGGCAAACGTGCTTGCCCACGCTCACTGCCTGGGCGCTCTCCGTGGGACGAGCTGTCCCAGGAGGTTTCCCCGTGCACAGAATTGCACAAAATACCCCAGCAAGGGGTTTTACAGAGGGTTTAACACCCCACACTAAGGCTCCACGTCTGCTCTCCTACCCTTTTCCCCACCAGAGAGCTCCCGAGGGCAGGCTTTTGGGGGTGAACAAGGTGTAGGATCGGTTTTGGGGGCAGAGCTGGACCTCCAGTTCACCGCCTCTGCTCCCACCCCCAGCAAGCAGCAAAAACTGCGCACGTCTGGATTATACGGAGGCGTACGAGAGGATGAAACCTTCCTCACGCTCAACCTTCCCGTGGGCAACAGCAAAACTCCCGCTGACAACCGAAGGAGCCGCGTTTCGCCATCCCTCAGCCCGAAGCAGAAACCCGAAACGGCGAAAACTGCAGCGGCAGCACGGCTTTGTGGGGCTCCTGAGATGCTGTCAGGTCCACTCCTGCAGCTGTTCCGTGTATCTGGGGGGGGTGTTACTCGTTTCTACGTGCTTTGTAGAGCGCACAAAGCCCAGCCCGAGCGAGCAGGAGGGTCCCCGAGCGCACGGCTTCCACCTCGGCTCAGCAGCGGTTACGGGGGAATCGCCGCGCGAAGCCCCCCGAGTTGTTACAGGGGGGAAAAAAAAATAAAAATCGGCTGGAAAAGGTTTGAAAAATAAATAAAAAAAAAAAATCTGTACTTGCAAACGGGGATTTGGAGAAGAACGGGAAGCAGAAAGCAGAACAGAGAAACCCAGGCAGGTTTCACAGGGAGCCGAGCATTGGCTGGGGTGGGATTTGGGGAGCTCCGGCAGGATGCGCTGATGGGCAGCGGCTCGCAGCCAGGGAAGCATCTGCAACTTCAAGGGTGACCCTGCTGGGGATGCTTCCCGTCACTCTGCACATCAGCTGCAAGGAAAAAGCCAGGGGAGGAAGCAAAAGAGGAGAGATTTGTCAAGCTTCAGGTTACGGATCCCTTCCCATTTCGATCAAGCGCCTTAAACGCCCGCTGTTCTGGTGGCCTGGATTCATTTTCAGCACGCAAGGAAAGACAATCAAGGGGGTGAAAGGCAGCAGCACTGAGATTCAGCACGAGCCTGAGCAGCAGGTCGAGCTGGACGGGTTGAAAACCGTTTTAAAACCACCTCGAGGTGGTTTATAGGGTCTCAGATGCATTCCTTTGGAGCAAGGCTGAAAAAAATCTACCTGCAAACCTCCCCGTAAAAATCATCACCCTTTTTTTTTTTTTTACAACTTTGTAGGTTTGCAGTTTGTTTCCAAATGACAACTGCAAGCCTCGCTGTAGAAATAGGGGCGAGTTCCAGCGCTAAGACCTCTTGGCTCCGTTTTCTTTTCCTTTTTCCTTCCCCTGGATAAAGACGAAAGCGGAGGGCTCGATCGTCGTCGCGCACCGCGCCGTCCCTGCAAGGTCTGAAATCACAGCAAGGGCCCCCCACGGACCTGCAAATATCAAGGGTCAGGGGCAATGAAAGGCTGTCGTACATCCCCCAAGCCAAATATTTCTTCCTGTTAGCGCAGGAATATACGGCTCCCCCGAGAGCCACCTGCTAGAAAAGAGGATTTCAGGAGCCGGCGCCGCACGCGGGTACGGGAGATTCCCTGAAAGAGGGGGGCACGGGCAACGAGAGAGGGTTTTCGGCCTCAAATCGGGCACGAGGCTGAATTGCGAGGAAAAAAGGAGACAGAAGGGACGTGGAAAATGAAAATAATTCAATGTAACTCGACGTGAAGAGTGGATTGGGTTTCTATCATCGCCTGCTGTTCCCCAAACCCTCATCCCTGCCCCAAAATTTCACTCGTGGCAGGGGTCCGCTCGCAGGTCTGGCACAAACCCGTGCCCGACAGCCCCCCCAAGCACCTTCAGCTCTCAGCCCTGCCACGTTTTGAGACAGATGCTCCCCGGATTGCAGCCTCTGGATTGCCTGGCCCCAAATCCTGACGCCAGAGCGCTCGCACGGAGCTTTGGGGAACGGGCACCGACGCGGTGACACCTCCTCGGGTAGCAGCAGCGACTTCCCTCGCTCTGAGCGACCCGATATTTTTAAAAGAGGGCTCCGAAAACAGAATCCCCTTCTCCTCTGCCTGCCTGCGGCTGGGGACGGAGTCACCTGGAAATGCCAAGGGAAGGCAGAAACCCGAAACCCCCGCTGACGAGCACGGACGCAACCGGTGCCGGCGGGGAGCCAACTATGTGAACTTTTCCCCGAGGGCTGCGAAGGGGCCGGGCAGCCACTTAATTTCCCCCCTCTCCTCCCAAGGACGAGGCAGGGAAAGCAAAAAAGGAGAGCTGATTTATGGGCAAGGTCAAGCTCGGCGCGGCAGCGGGGCCGGTAATGATGTTATCGCCGCCGGGGTGCAGCAGCAAAACCCCTCAGAGGGATCGGATAAATTGGGGAGGGTCTGCTCGAAGGCCAGATTGGTGATGGGGAATAAAAGACGTGCAAAAGCTGAGGGGTCTGGGGCGTTGTGTGCGATGAGGGCTTCCTTTGAGGGCGCAAATCACCTCCTTTTACCTCGTCCTAATCGATGTAAGAGAGGAGTTGCAGCAGCTTCACGCGGCACCCCGCAGGCAGAAGCGGCGCTCGGTGCAATTCCCTGAAGGGAAAACGGCCAGAAAATGAGGGCACGGCCAGAAAATAAAGAAAAAAAAAATACAGTGCCCAAGCTGGAACCTCCCCCGTTAGAAATATTTACTCGTGTGAATAAGAAACGGGAGACCTCAAACTCCAGCCCCCGAGATTTTCGAGGCTGCCAAAGGGATGCGCAGGCAGCCAGCGCCAATAAAATTAACAGCAGCTGAGCATTCGGATGCCGGAGATGCCTCGATCCTCTCCGTTTTACGCCCCCGTTTACTCCCTTGCGCTCGCCCGGGCAGGAGGAACGCCAAGCGGCTCGCTCCCGTGACGCACGGCTCGTGGTTTTGGGGCAAAACGGGGAAAAAAGGGAGGATTTGGGGGATTTGGGGGAAGGTGGATGGAATGAGGGGGGGTTTGATCCCGTTGGGCACGTTTGCAGGCGCTGGTGGTGGCAACAGGGGATGGGGAGGAGGCTGCTAACTCCAACCTCGGTCTGGTGCACAAAAAAAAAAGCAAAGAAAAGCAGGAAAGAGAGATTTTGGAGGATTTTGGAAGGGGGAAGGGTGCGAACCAGCCCCCTGGCAGCGCACGGGGTGGCTGCCACGAAGGATGTGCTCCCAGCTGGATCCCGAAAAGAAAGAGGAGGTCGTGAGGATTAACTCCGGAGGCTCAGCAGCGAAATAAGTTTAAGTCACCGAATAAAAAGCCACCAGGGGGGTAGAAAGGGCTGCCAGCTCGCCAGGACCCTAAAAAGCCGGGCTCAGAGGCGTGCCCCGTTCATTCCAGGGGAAGAAATTAATGGCCGAGGGTGTTTCGGGGGCTCCTCTCCCCTCCTGGCTGTACCCAGCGCGGTGAATTCACCCCAAAATCAAACCTACAAGGTTTTCCAGCTGCCTGCTTCCACGCTGAGCTGGTGCTAAAGTTATTTAAGAAAGGGAATTAGGGAAGAAAAGGGACACAAGGAACACGAGGAACACGAGGAACGGCCTCCCCCTGCCTCCAGCCGGCCACGACCACACCAAAAACCCCGGGCACAGGGCTGAGAAGTCCTGCCCGCGAGGGGACATCACAGATTGGGGAGAAATTAAGAAAAAAAAAGGCATTGGGGGGGAAATTAAAAAAAAAAAGGCACCGGGGAGCCTCTCCCCGGCAGCTCCGCAATATTCTGCAATCCCCCCGGGCCGGGCGGGCAGCCCGCGCACGCCGCTGCTGAACGCTGCACTTTTGGATTCAATTAAAGCCATTATCTGGTGTGCCAAATAAATTGTGTACAGCACACAGCCCCGCAGCCTCTTACACCTCCGGGCTCGTTATTTTTCCCCCCCCCCCCCGTTTCCCTCCCTGTTTATGCGCTTCTCAAATTAAATTGCTGATAATATGCGCCGAAATAAAAAACGAGCGCACCTTGTCCGCAGAAAATTGATTCTTTTTTTTTTTTTCCTCTTCTTTTTTTTCTTTTTTTTTTTTCTTTTTTTTTTTCCCCTCTCCCCCCCCCCCCCCCGAACCGGGCGATTGCCAGGTTTTATATACTCGGTGCCTGGCGATCATTAGTAATTCAATTTTCTTTTTATTAGCCCCCTTATCTGCTGAGCAATATAGTGGCAGAGCTGACCTCTTTCGCACGGGTAAATGTTTAAAATCTTTTCCCTGATTAATTTTGCCAGTTAAGGAAAAGAGGAGAAATGGCCCGGCTCTTAGCCATCACAATGAATAAAGCTTAATGTTGATTGTGATGGAATTTCTAATGCCAGGGAAATTGATTGAACGCAGCAATTACACTGCAATAGTAACTCAAGGGAAATGGGATAGTTTTCTCCTGGCCATAGCCTTTTGGTTATTTAAAACAATCCAATTTGCAAGGATAATTATATATTAGTGTTTTATCTGCCACTTGAAATGAACATGGGAGTTTTGATACTGGCCCGGCATTAGCAGGTTATTGCTGCAAATTACTTGATATCTGCTTTCTTTCACATCAAGACGAAATTAGGCCATCAATAACCAGAAAAAGGTGGGCCGGGGAAAAATGCGAGGGGCACGAGTGCCCTCTGCAGGGCTGTGGCGAAGGGAAGGAGGTGTGGGAGGCTCCCCAAAATCCCCAAATCCCCAAATCACCCCGCTTTTTGGCGGCTGTCTCCGCTCACGTGCGTACTTTCCCAAGGGTGACACGCGGGGAAAGGGCATGGCACGGCTCTCCTGCCCCTTCACACCCCGACAGCTGCCACGGATCTGCCCAAAATAATGTTAAAACGAAGCAATTAGCTTTCATTTCTCCTGGAGAAGAGGCGAGAGAGGTGTCACGGCGAGCATCCGAGCTCGGTGAACCCTACCAGGGCAGGGGAGGCGCAAGGAGGGCAGGCGTGGGCTTTGGCAGGGGTAAGGAAAGGAAAAAAAACTGCGAGTTTTCACCCAAAAAATAGCTGAAAAGGAGCCTCGTCCTGCGAGATATCAGCTACACCACCCCCATCGCTCTCGGGTAGGCTGCTGGTAAAAAATTAAGGGGGATTTCCCTGCTGGCACAGGGCTCGAAGTACACAAACAGCAGGCACAGCCCTCTGCCACCACATCTAGATGGGTGAGACGTCACCTAAAAGCCACTATTTGCCCTTAAAATTGCTCAGGAAGAGCTCGAGCCACTACTTTTTGGGGAAAACCCCCCAAAAAAACACAAATCCGTTCAGCAAAATCCTGCTGCAGGCTGCCCGGGCAGCGCGTGGGCAAACGGGGATGCAGGAAGCGGGGCTGTCCCCACGCACGCTTCAATTTTTTGGGGGTTGGACGCCAAAAAGAGGGTTGGGGGAACCAAAAAGAGGGTTGAGGGAACCAAAAAGAGGGTTGAGGGAACCAAAATTGGTTGAAACTTCACCCAGACCTTAATTAGCAGCTGCTTCGTGCAGCCAAAAGGGGAACGCAGCTCGGGGCTCCTCCAGCACGGCCAGCAGGGGAACGCGAAGCTCAGGCTGCAAAATCACCTCCAAATAGGATAGGTCATGAAAAATAAGTGTATATTTACAGAGAGCTGGATATGTTTGAGGAATAAAACAGAAATCAGCGAGTTCTGTTCGCTTTGCAGGGAAATATTGGCTGCGTTATCTCCGTGCCACACGGGGGCAACGAGGATCTGAGTAAAGAGAGGAGCAACCTCGCAATTTTCCCCTTCTCGTGCCAGATCCCTGCTTCGGATCCGAGCTGTCTGCTCCTTACCAGGGAGAAATGAGAGAGCCTGACCTGGCAATTCTGGAGAGGAACGGATTTCGGAAGGCTGACGCTCAGGAGGAGGTTGAAATACGTCGCTTCCTTCAATAAGAACCGAAGAAGTTAAATGGGAAGGGAAAAAAAAAGGGAACTCTGATATTAAAGACTCTGCCCAGATCCGTCTGGGATGCCCTGGGATCCACCCAGGCCCGAAAAGGGAACTGGAAATTGGGGTTACTCCTCGGGAAAGGCAGGGACAACGCCTCTGCTCACACCCCGGGCACGTCCCGCAGAGTTTGTGCCACAGATCCCCAAATTACAGGACCCCTGTGAAGCCAGAACACACTCACCGCTCATTATACGTAATTGCTCGTTAAAGGGCATCAAACGAAGCAGCTCGGGTGCTGCCCACGAGTTTTATCAGGGGATAAAATCATGAAATGCTGCCCCGAAAACCCCCCGGCCCTGGCCAGCACCCAACACCACCACGAAGCTCACATTTTTGGGTAAAAATACACGAAACTTAGCACGTGGAGGGCCAGAGATAATTCACCAGCCAGAGAAACTCAAGAGCTCCTCCGGAGGACCACGTTCAGCCCCGCGAAGAGAAAAAAGGAGCAGACATAACCTTATTTCTCCTCCCTGGAGGGGAGAAAGGCAACAGGGCTCTTCCGCAGCTCCGTGGGGAAGGTTCGAGCCCCACTCACCGGTCCATGTCCCAGCCCAAATCGGGGTTGATCTACGAGGGTTTCGTTCCTCGCCGTTGCAGAAGGCAAGAAAGAAATGTTGAAGCTTTTCCGTGCTTATGGTGAAGAAAGAAATGAGAATTATTTTGATTCACCTTCAGCAGGTGCTGCGGGTTGTGAGGATGAAGGGCCCAGCAGAGCTGTTACAGCAGGGATTTGGCTTCCCCACTAGGAACCAAGACCCCAAAAAGCACAAAACCAAGCTGGGAAGTACCAGAAGTCACCAAAACCCCTCCAAACTCTCCTGGATGAAGCTTTGTGCCACGCTCTGTCAGCACCTCTCACGAATAGCTCGATAATTTGACCCGCTTTGGGGCAGGGGACCGAGCTAACTGCTCTCCCCGAGCCACTCCCAGCCCCGTTTTCCGGATTTCTGCTTTCCCTACGCTTCTTTCTTGATATTCCTCTGCTCTGAGCGAAGGATCACGGCCGGATTTCTGTCCTCTCTACACATTTCCAGGCCTATGTGACCGAAGACACGAAGCTTTTCGCCGCGGGACGATTTCCTTCCAGCGAGGGACGGGATTTCGACGCGCCCCCAAAACACGCGGGGTTTTTGGCAGCTGATTTTGCTCCATTTTGTACGTTTTTAGCTTCTGTGCAGCTTCGTTTCAGCTGGGCAAACGCTTCTACTGACAGATAAAAGGGAGAAATGCTTTGCCAAGTCTCAGGCAAGCTTCGAGGAGAGCTCGGAGCCTTCCCAGGGCTGCAGCTTCAGCGCCGCGACCTCCTGTGCCATACAGAGGGCTGAGCACACTCTGCTCGCCATAAACCCGGGCGTAAGCAGGGTGCTACAGAGAAGAGATCAGGTTTAACCCGGGACGGGATCACCACAACAGTTTACATCCCCCTAAACACCAATATCTCAATTTTCTGGTACGTAAAATGCTCTTACCAGGGTGTAGAGAGGTCCCCGGTGTGGGGTTTGTGAGGTCTGAGTCCCCAATTAACCCCACAACCAGCAGTGGATATCCCATGGGAGGCTCAAAAGCTGTTCCTCACCCCACACACCATCACCCCACAAGGAATTAAAGCCCTCCGGGACCCTACAACGCCATCCCAGATGGATCCACCACCTTTTGGGGTCGGAAGAGGGAGCACAGAGCCCCGTGGTGGGTCTCCGACCACACGCGTTGCCTCCAAGCACTGCACGAATAATTCCAGCACTGGATGTAGGTTCAACCCTCATCCCTCTCCAGACACCAGGGGGGTTGCTGACAACCCTAAACGGGGCAAAACTCGACCCTAAAATCAAACAGCTGCTCAAATGCTGGGCCATCAGCTCATCTGCGCAGTTATATGGACGCCCGATTGTCCCCATAGGTCACCTCCAGGCAGCAGACCCCAAATTTTCCCCCAGGCACCAGCCCCCAAATTCTCCCCAAAACATCCTTGCCATCCCTCCTCAACCACACAAACCGCGAGAACCCTCTTTTTCTTCGTTTTTCCCCAAAAAAGCCTTCTTTTTCCTGAACCACAAGCCCCCGTCCTCGTTTCCCTGATCCACCAAAACGCGGCCACCCCTTAGCATGGAGCTACTGGAGCGAGAAATAAATTAATTACGTGCACAAACGTGGTGAGCGAAGCCCAAAGCAGGAAAAAAAATAAGTTTCTTCCTAAAAAATGAGGTCAAAAAGCTTCATTTTGGGGCAGATCACAGCCACGTCGTAGCCCGAGCGGCTCTGTGTGCTCAAGTGATGCTCGTCGGCCACGCCAACGAGCACAAAACGTGTTTCAAGGCATATTTTAGGGGAAAACGGATCGCAGGGGTGTGAGGTGACATCTCCGTGATCACCTCGCCAGGGAACAGAGGCAGAAACCCCCCCGAAACCTTTTTATGTGCTCAGATCTGCGGCCCCGAGAAGCCGACGCCTGCTTTGAGAGGGGCCCCGGCCCCAAACCACCCGTCGAGAAGCGTTTGGGACTCGCTATTCCTCCAGAAATTGTGATTTTAACCCTTTTAAATATAAAAACCCTTTAAAAAAAAAAACCTTTTAAATATAAAAACGACCCCTGGAGGCACTGCACCGAGACACGGCTGCATCAGAAGGGTGTGGAGCTGCTGGGGGAATATTTTATGATGTGCTCAGGCTTCTCCCCACCCGAAAAGAGAGAAATCAGCCTCGCAGATGGGATTTCTGCCTCCTGGAGGTGTCAGAGCCCGGTCATTTTTGGGACATCTGGCTTAAAATTTGCCTTTACCGCAGCCCAAACTCTTCCTGGTGCCTGCTCGGGGGACGGAGAGCACCAACTTCACCTCCTGGAGGACCCAAAGCCTCTCGGGGAAGTGTTTCTGCAGCACGAGGTGAGCCCCGAGGTGATTTTTCCTACCTTCCCTGCTGGAAAGCTGGCTCCTGGCGGCCGGCAGCCTGCAGAGCCTGTGTTTGGTGAGCTGCAGCAGCCCCTTGGGCGAGCAGCGTTTGGGCAGCGCCGCTTTCCCCCGCAGGTTTCGCTTCTTGGCTTGGAAGGGGCTCCTCAGGGGGGCGGGAGGCGTGGGGCTGCTCTTCTTATCCGCCGGGGAGCTGCCAGGGGGGACAAAAAGCAGTTAGAGGAGGGTAAAAAACGGGGAGAAACTCCCTCAATCCCTTCACCTGGAGTTAAAAGGAGCGATGCTCCAAGATTTATGGCCGGGACGCGTTTCTTTCGGGTGTCTCCAGGTCAGTTCCCACCCCGGTTTTCTCCCTGGAGCTTTGCACAACGTTTTACAGGCATAAATAAATTAAAAAAAAAAAATGGGATATAAAGCACTTTTTCGCCCGGTGCAACGAGGTTCTGAAAGGCAATCAGCAATTCCCATCCCCCTGAACTTTGGTGGGTCGGGGAGGAACCTCCTCAGCGCAAAATCTTGGGAGAAAGGGGATGGGAGATGAGATAAAACCCAGCTCTGGTCAAAAAGCCGAATTCTGGGTGATGCAGACTGCTAAAAACACCTCAATTCGAGGCCTGGCAACCCTGAAAAGCAAGAATGAAGCCCCAGGACCTGGGAAACTGGACGCACCCTGCGGTGTCCGACAACCCTCGGTGTCATTTCACCTGCGGGGACGCCCCCAGCTCTCCGTTAGCCGCCGCCGAGGAGATGCCTGACCCCAAAACCATCAAAAGCTGCACCTAAAACCCGAAAACGTGAAGGAAAACCTCCGGAGGGACGGCTTTCCCAAGCAGCCCGGCCGCTCACCCTTTCCTCCGGATGATTTTCGTCCTGCTCTTCACTTTGTAGCCGGAGGGAACGGCGTCGCCGAAGGGTTTCGTCCCCCCGAAACCCAAGGAAAGGGTTTGGGGGAAGGAGGAAGGCGAAGGCTTCTCCTCCTCCTCCTCCTCCTTCTCCTCGCACCGCCAGCGAAACGCCGACCTGGAGGTGGAAGGAGAGGGCTGCAGGGCGGCCGCTTTCCACTTGTATTTGCTGGGAGAAACGCCCGCTTTGGGCGGCGATTTCTTCGCTTTGCTCCCCGAATCGCTTTTCGGCGCCGCCGTTTTCGCCCCGCCGGCGATTTTCCGAGCTCCTTCGGGGCCCCGAGGGCTCGCCCACCTCTTCACCGCCCTCCAGCACCTCCCGGGGTTCGCCACCCAGGTGTAGTTGCTCCTCCGAAATTTGGAGCCCTTCCCGGACGCCGGTGGCATCATCGCCGCCGCCCTTTGGACCCCAGGAGCTTTGTGCAGCGCCGAAAATCTCCCTTTCACCCCGAGGGCTCTGGAGGACGCCCCCACGACCCCAAGAAGCTCCCGGCGAGCGTCCCCACCCCGCTCAAATCCCGCTTGTCCCGAATTTTCCACCTCCGGCTTGCACCACACCAAATGGCGAGCCTGCTGGCAGCCCGGCGGGGGCCGAGGGAGCTGCGGTTGCGTTTTGGGGGCGACGGCGTTCTCGCAAGGCGCCCTGGAGGTTTCGGCTCCCTCGGCGCTCAGCCGCACGCTGTGGGGTCGCCGCGATAGGGCCGCGTAGGACGAGCTGACCACGCGGTGAGAGGAGCTGAAGGAGACGGAGAGAGAAGGTTTTCGTCCTTCTTTTTGGGGCGGGTAAGGAGGGGCGGAGGATTGGAGCCCGCTTTGATCCTCGCCCGGAGCCGCCGCTTCCGTTTTCAGGCCGGAGGAAGGAGCTGAAAAAGTTTGGGGGCCAAAACCTTCGGGGCCAAAACCTTCGGGGCCAAAACCTTCGGGGCCAAAACCTTCGAAAGCTTCGGGGTCCAAATCTTTAGGGCCCAAAGCTTCAGCATCAAAACCTTTAGGGCTGAAAGCTTCGAAACCTTCAGCCCCAAAACCTTCAGCATCAAAATCTTTAGGAGCAAAACCTTCAGTGCCAAAACCTTTGAAACCTTCGGCACCAAAATCTTCAGCCCCAAAACCTTCAGCATCAAAATCTTCTTTAGGGCCAAAACCTTCAAGACCTTCAGCATCAAAATCTTCTTTAGGGCCAAAATCTTTAGGGCCAAAAGCTTCAGCATCAAAATTTTTAGGGCCAAAACCTTCAAGACCTTCAGCATCAAAATCTTCTTTAGGGCCAAAATCTTTAGGGCCAAAACCCTCAAGACCTTCAGCCCCAAAACCTTTAGGGCCAAAACCTTCAGCCCCAAACCCTTCGAAACCTTCGGCCCCAAAATCTTTAGAGCCAAAACCTTCCAAACCTTCGGCCCCAAAATCTTTAGAGCCAAAACCTTCCAAACCTTCGGCCCCAAAACCTTTAGGGCCAAAACTTTCAGCCCCGAATCCTTCGGCCGCCAAAACCAGGCCGCTCCTCTGGGTCACCTGGATCCCCACCACGATATTCCCGTCCCTAGTGAGGTCCACGTGTCTCTCCGGTGACCCCGCGGGGATCGGGGCCGCCCGGTTCTCCTGCTTGATCCCAAAAGCCCTGGAGGGCGGCGGGTTGACGAGGGAATATTTCTTCCTCCAGGAACGACCCTGTTGGAAATCCCGGGGGGGGTAACGTCCCGAAAACGCCCCCCTCCTGCTATAGGGGGGGTTCTGCTGCTGCTGCTGCCTGGGGTTGCTCCAGCTCGGCCTCGGCGCGGCCCCATGGGTGCTCCTGTGGCTGTCGATGAGACCTGGGGGGGAAAAAAAAAAAAACGTTTTTTAACATCCAGCCCTGTTTTGGGGTTTTTTTTTGGGCCCCGAAGCACGCAGGAGGCTCCCAGGTGAGTCACAGGGCCCTAATGAGCAGCTGGGGGTAATTAAGACAGGTGATTAACGCACCAGGGAAGCCAGGGGTTGGCCCGTCCCCACCCCCAGCACCCTTGGGTGCCCGAGCCCTCCCCTCTGGAGGGTCTCGGAGCTCCCCTAAAGCCCCCTGGGACCCTACAGAGCCCCCCCTCACTGAGCCTTCCTCTTCAAGAGCCTTCCTCTTCCTCCTCACCCCCTCTTCTTCCTCCTCTACCTGACCCCCCTCCCTCCTCTTCTTCCTCGCCCTCCCTTCTTCCTCCTCCCCTTCCCTTCCCCTCCTCCTCTCTTCCTCCCTTCTCCTCTTCCTCACCCCCTTTCTCCTCCTCACCCCTCTTCCTCCCTTCCCACCTCCTCTTCCTCACCCCCTTCCCATGCCTTCCTCCCCCCTCCACTTCATCCTCCCCCCTCCTCCTCCCATTTTCTTCTCCTCTTCCTCCCCCCCTTCTCCTCCTCACCCCCTCCCCTCTTCTTCTTCCTCCTCTTCCTCACCCCCTCCTCTTCCCTACTCCCTCCCCTCCTCCTCTTCCTCAACCCCCCTCCCCTCTTCTTCTTCTTCCTCACCCCCCTTCCTCTCTCCTCTTCCTCACCCCTCCCCTCTTCTCCTCCTCCTCTTCCTCACTCCCTTCCCTCCTTCTTCTCCTCCTCACCCCCTCCCTCAATCCCTCTTCCTCCTCTTCTTCCTCCCCCTTCTCTTCTCCCTCCTCCCTTCCTCACCCCCTCCTTCTCTTCCTCCCCCCTCCCCTCTTCTTCTTCCTCCTCACCCCCTTCCTCCCTCCTCCTCTTCCTCACCCCCTCCCCTCTTCTTCTCCTCCCCCTCTCCCCACTCCCTCACCCCCCTTCCTCCTCCTCCTCCCTTCCCCTCCTCTTCCTCACCCACTTCCCATCTCTTCCTCCCTTCCTCCCTCTCCCCCTCTTCCTCGCCCCCCTCCCCTCTTCTCCTCCTCCCCTTCCTCTCCCCTTCCTCTTCTTCCTCCCTCCTCCTCCTCTTCCTCACCCCCTCCTTCTTTACTCCCTCCCCTCCCCCTCACCCCTCTTCTCCTCCTCCTCTTCCTCTTCCTCACCCCTTCCTCCCCCCTCCCTTCTCTTCCTCACCCCTTCCTCCTCTTCCTCCTCCCTCCTCTCCCTCACCCCCTCCCCTCTTCTCCTCCCCCCTTCCCTCTCCTCCTCACTCCCCCTCCCCTCTTCTTCTTCTCCTCTTCCGCCTTCCTCTTCCTCCCTCCTCTTCTTCCTCACCCCTTCCTCCTCTCCCTCCCTCCTCCTCCTCCTCTTCCTCCCCCCTTCCCCTCCCTCCCCCCCCCGCACCCTGCAGCCTGCGGATCTCCCTGCGCAGCCTCTCGCTCTCCTCCATCCCCGCCGCTCGCCCCCGCCGCCGCTGACGTCATCGCCGCGCGCCGCCCGTTTAGCCCCGCTCACGTGACCGCGCGCGCGCGCTCACGTGACGCGGCCCGCGCGCCGCGCGCGCGCGCGCGCGCCCGCCGTTGCCTAGCAACGGGGGCCGGGCCCCGCGGCCTGGTGCGCGCCGCCGGAGCCTGAGGAGGACCCCGGGGGTTTGGGTTCCTCTCGTTGGTGGCCTCGGTCACCCGGCCTCTGACAGCTGGCCCCTGGGCTCAGTTAGCTGTTATATGGCCTCTGTCAGGTGTTATATGGCTTCTGGTACATGGCAACTGTCCCCTGGCCTCTGTCACTTGGCCTTTGTTACCTGCCATCAGTCAACTGTCACTTGGCCTCTATCAACTGTCACCTGGCCTCAGTCCCCTGGCCTCTGTCAGCTGTTACCTAGCCTCAGTTAACTGTTACGTGGCCTCTGTCAGGTTTTACATGGCTTCTGGTACATGGCAACTGTTCCCTGGCCTCAGTTAACTGTCACCTGGTCTCTGTCACCTGGCCTCTATCAACTGTCACCTGGACTCTGTTACTTGGCCTCTATCAACTGTCACCTGGCCTCAGTCCCCTAGCCTCTGTCAACTGTCCCCTGGCCTCAGTTAACTGTTACATGGCCTCTGTCACCTGGTCTCAGTCAGTTGTCACCTGGCCTCTGTCACCTGGCCTCTGTTACTTGGCCTCTATCAACTGTTACCAGGCCTCTGTTTCTTGGCCTCAGTTAACTGTCACTTGGCCTCTGTTATTTGGCCTCTATTAACTGTCACCTGGCCTCTGTCACTTGGCCTTTGTTACCTGGCCTCTATCAACTGTCACTTGGCCTCTGTTACCCAGTCTCAGTCAACTGTCACCTGGCCACTGTCACCTGGCCTCTGTCAACTGTCCCCTGGCCTCAGTTAACTGTTACATGGCCTCTGTCAGGTGTGACATGGCTTCTGGTACATGGCCTCAGTCCCCTGGCCTCTGTCACCTGGCCTCAGTCAGTTGTCACCTGGCCTTTGTCACTTGGCCTTTGTTACCTGCCATCAGTCAGCTGTCACCTGGCCTCTGTTACTTGGTGTCTGTTACTTGGCCTCTAACAACTGTCACTTGGCCTCTGTCACTTGGCCTCTGTTACAGAATCACAAAATCACAGAACTTCTAGGTTGGAAGAGCCCTCCAAGATCACCCAGTCCAACCCCTGACCCAACCAGTCCTCCCCTAAACCACATCACTGAGCTCTACATCTAAATGTCTTGTAAAGACCTCCAGGGTTGGTGACTCGACCAGGGCAGCCCATCCCAGTGCCTCACAACCCTTTCCGTGAAGAAGTTTTTCCTAATATCCAACCTAAACCTCCCCTGGCGCAACTTTAGCCCATTGCCTCTCATCCTGTCACCGGGCACATGGGGGAATAGACCAACCCCAACCTCACTACGGCGAGTTACCTGACCCTGTCACCTGCCCCAGCTGGCTCCATCCCATCTCTTGCCCCACCAGCTCCCCTTGTCTCTCTCCCAACCCTTCCATGATCCCAGCTCCCCCAGCCCCACCTAGGTCCGGAGACCTGGACGTAGTGGAGAGTCCAACGGAGGGCCACCAAGAATCTCTCTCCTGTGAGGAGAGGTTGGAAGAGCTGGGCCTAATAGGGTTGGAGAAGAGGGGCTGGTCCGTATCCATCAATATTTGAGAGGAGATGCTGAGAGGACAGAGCTGGGCTCTGCTCCACTGGTGCCCAGTGCCAGCTGCTCTGGGTGTCCCTGCTCCAGCAAGAGGGGTTGAACCAGATGGCCTCCAGAGGTCCCCGTCAACCATTTTGTGGTTTTGGGATCTGCTTTTCCCTGTGCCCCAGCCCCATCACGACCAGGTCTCCCACCCTAACGTGGCACAAGGAGGAGGACCTGCTCATGACGGACTCCGTCTCATAATCATCTCCCTTAACTTCACACATCAGCCCCTTATTTCTCATATGTGGGTCCTAATTGTTGGAAACGCTTTGCAGGAGAGATATTCCCAAAGCTGAGCTGCAGCAGTGGTGCTAAGTGGGGTAACCCACAGCTGTTTTTAGCCTCCTGCAAGAATGGGCAAGTTGGGTCCCTCAATTAAAGTCTTTGTTGTGTGCTGGATGTAGCAGTAGGGTTTCGGCAACAGCACGAGTGAAATAGCTGCACAGTCGGGGTAATTATGAGACATGCAGCTGAACGAGGGAATTTGCACCTTCGGATTAAATGAGAGAAGAGGGTGAGTGGCTCTGCGAGTCTCGTTTTGTAACACGTTTCCTCAGCAGCTTTCAGGGCAGTTCCTGTTGCCCCATTACTCAATTCCTGCCAGAAACAAACCCAGGAGCAGGAGGCAGTTTTCTTAGGTCTGGTACCACTTTCTGTCTCTCTAAAAGTATTTTTTATGAGCTGAACTGTCCCCCTGAGCTCACACCCATCCTGAAAGTCAGATGGCCCCATGTTAACTGCATAAACCAGAAGTATCCACAAAGTATATCCATAAAATTGAGAGCACAAGCACAGAACATTATTTGTACGGACGTTATCCTTAAGGAGCATGTTTTCTGAATAATCTCCTTCTTTCCTAAGGGAATCAAACCCGTAATAACGTTAAACAAAGCTGGAACAATAGCTCAAGTCTGCAAAGGAGATAAAAAGCCGTCCTAAAATTATTTCTGAAACAATTTGGGGAAAAAAAAATAAATAATAAAATAAAAAAGCTGAGCCAAGTTGCTGTAGCAGCACACTATTTCCTTCTAAACACTCCCATGATAGGAACTTTATAAAAGCAACCGATCATCAACCTCGGATGGCTGCAAACAGAAGCTGTCTCCTGGGACAACTCCCTTCCCATCGCAGTTCGGGAACTCTGCCTGTCCCAGCTCTGATCAAATAACGTCCCCGGGACAAGCCCATGATCCGCCTGCCTGGAAAGGTGGCTTTAGTAAATTATTTACAGCGTGCTGAGTGGCTTTTTAAAGATATTCGGCGGAAAAATATGGGGAAGAGCCAGCCTGGAGGAATATACCACTTGGTGCAGATGGTAGCAAAGGCTTCAAAACGTGAAGCAGGCAGGGAGCCGGGCCCCTGTTAGCCTCCCTTGAAGCCTTCCAACTGGAAAAAAAGAATAAATATAATTAAAAAAATAAATCACACAGCCTCCGTTTGCACAGTCCTGCATAGGTGGGACGGGGACAGGGAGCGGGGGTGGCGGCCTCAGATCAGCTTCGATCGATTCGCAAGCCTCACCCAGAGTTTCGTAACTGCTCCGAACTGGTAGAAATTGGCACTCGTGCCAAAAGAAGCCTCCTCCGCTCCCAGCTGCTCGCTCCCTCCCTCGTGCTGGCACACGGATTGGAGCGGCTTTGCATACACGAGCTAGAACGGGCTGCTCCGAATTAAAATTCATTCGGCACACGCAGGGGGAAAAGCGGATTTTTCACAGAGGGAAGCCAGGCATCCACCACTCCCACAACACCCAGCCTTGGGAAAGAGTGAGCTAAAAGCAGGGAGGGAGGGGGGGAGCTGCCCTGTTTTGCTGGTCGAAACACCAAAATACATCGCTAGAAAAAGCAAGCTACGGGGCAAGGCAGTGCTGGGGGGTCTCAGGCTCCTCGCGGAGCTGCTTAAAATAAATCTTTTTTTTTTTTTTTTTTTTTTTTTTTTTTTTTTTTTTTCTTTTCAGAGCATTGCGAGGAAGGATTACGCATTCAGCCACCTCGCTGCTCGCTGCCTGTTCCGAGCAGCACGTCTGAAACCTGCAGGAATTCGCGGGGCTCGTCCTTTGTTTCTTTTGGTTTGTGACTTGTATGAGACTTGTTTTGTCTAATTTAATTAAAAAAAAAAAAAAAAAAAAAGAAAAAAGAAAAAAAACGGTAAAATGCGAGTGCAGGGTTTTGGCGCTGCACTAGCAGGGTGTCTGCGTGTGAGAAAACGCCCGAGGGAGGGTGGCACGTTTAAGGGATATTAAATTGCCTCGTTCAGCCCAGAATAAACGTGGTGCTCATCCCTCTAATGGCCTTAAACATCACCAGAACTGCGGCTCCAACGACGGGCGTGCTGTAGGCCCCGACGAAGCTGCTCACACGTTCAAAACCGTGGCCTCAGCAGCTTGTTTTTCATCTGGAGTCTCTCGGTGGCTTGCCGTGAACTTGCTGAGACAAGCTGAAGCCCTAAACCTCGTGGAGCCCTGCACCAGCAGATTGCAGGGACCTGATGACAAGGGTGAGTGGGAGGCAGCGGCGTTTCTGCTCCCACAAGACGCTTTCCAAAGGGATGGGGGTCTCCTAGGATCCCCAGATCTTCCAGCTTTGTCTAAAACACCCAGCGGTGCTCAGAATTCATTAGCAGGAGCATCCTTCATAGGATGGCAGAGTAATTAGTCCGTGGGGACACCTGTGGGTCTCGGCTGGAGCACTGCACCAAGCCCCGAGGGAGAAAAGTTAATGAACATGTAGGAAAATTGGTGGGCGTCCAGAAGGATGCGGGAAATCAAAGTGGCAAAGGTTTAGAAAGTAATGGTTGATGAAGAAAAAATGAAAGCTTTTTGTGTAGTGTTATTGAAAAGAAAAGAGGAAAGGGGAAGGGGAAGGGGAAGGGGAAGGGGAAGAGAAAAAGGAAAAGAAAATGAAAAAGAAAAAAAGAAAAAGAAAAGAAAAAGAAAAAGGAAAAGAAAAAGAAGAAAAAGAAAAAGAAAAAGAAAAAGAAAAAGAAAAAGAAAAAGAAAAAGAAAAAGAAAAAGAAAAAGAAAAAGGAAAAGGAAAAGGAAAAGGAAAAGGAAAAGAAAAAAAAAGAAAAAGAAAAAGGATAAAAATAAAATTAAAAAAAAAAAGGAAAAGGAAAAGAGATAAAAGAAAGGAAATAATATTAGAAATAGATAGCTGATCAGATGTGCTTGGTGTTCACTACTAGTAGGGATTTGCTTCATTTGTGGCAAAGAAGACTCTGGTTACAGCTCTGGAGAAACTTTCCAACTTCCCAGAGAAGAAATTATTCAGGCGGATGGGAAGGTTTAAGGTCAGTGTGTTCCTGGGAAGGTCGATTTGTGCCAAACCTGCCAGGGGCTCAAATTAAGGTGTTCTCCTCAGCTTGTTCTCAGCCCTCTGTTTCTACTCTCTTGTTGGCTCCGTGGCGTCCTGTGTTTGTTGTTCCAACGCCGGTGGTTGCATCCTGCATCGTTTTGCTGAAACATCACCAAGTGTGTCGAGTTCCCTCCTGTGCCAGCAGCAGCACTTGTTCAGGCATGGCATGGATTTACGGGATGTGATCTGACTGCAGAGCAACTCCTCCTTCTCCTTCTCCTTCTCCTTCTCCTTCTCCTTCTCCTTCTCCTTCTCCTTCTCCTTCTCCTTCTCCTTCTCCTTCTCCTTCTCCTTCTCCTTCTCCTTCTCCTTCTCCTTCTCCTTCTCCTTCTCCTTCTCCTTCTCCTTCTCCTTCTCCTCCTTATTTCTCTTTCTCCTTCTCCTTATTTCTCCTTCTCCTTATTTCTCCTTCTCCTTATTTCTCCTTCTCCTTCTTCTCCTCCTCCTCCTCCTCCTCCTTCTCCTTCTCCTTCTCCTTCTCCTTCTCCTTCTCCTTCTCCTTCTCCTTCTCCTTCTCCTTCTCCTTCTCCTTCTCCTTCTCCTTCTCCTTCTCCTTCTCCTTCTCTTTCTCCTTATTTCTCCTTCTCCTTATTTCTCCTTCTCCTTCTCCTTCTCCTGTTTCAGGACATCTTGGGGTGGCCCATCACAAGCTGAAAGCCTCTTTATTAGACAGAAGACTCAAATCCACGCTCCAGCTGCTGAGAAATCTCCACCTCAGCTTTCTCGTGGCTGTCCAGGTACCCGTTTTCCCAAAACAAGTTGCTCAGGTGGCTGGTGGGAGCTGTGGGGGCTCCTTGGAGGAAGACGGAGCATCCGAATTCACCGTGGAAGAAGACCAGGAGCTGATGCACAGCTTCAGGAGGAGGTGCGACACGGGCCAAGCAGCAGGCAGGGGAGATAATTTTAGCAGCAGCAGCGGCTCGCTGGCCAGACTTAAGCAATGAAAAGGCAAAAAAAAAAATAAAATAAAATAAAAATAAAAAAGGGGAAAAGAATCGACCACGGAGAGGATTGTAGGACGTGTTCATGGTCCCGGTAGCATCGTTGTAGAAGACAGAGGTGAAAACTGCCTTGCAGTGTTGTGTATCAGGCTGTATTGGAGAAATAAGTTCAGACTGGAAGAAGTGTAAGGAATGAGATTGGGAACGGAGAGCCTCGTGCTGGAAATGCCCAAAACAGCTGAGTTTTCTTAGCCTCGCACTCGAAGCGAAGACGTGGCTGCTCTCTCAACGGTGTCCAAGGCAGAAGGGCAAATACCAAGGGAAAAGGAGGAGCTATTTTCTATTTTAACTCTTGGAGAAAAAGAAAAAAAAAAAAAAACTGCCTCCCAAGGGCAAGCAAACTCCAGAATCTCATTTTTGCTGATAACAGCTCAGGAGCGCGGGCTCTGGGGAAGGACGCGTCTCCTGGGTTCGATGGAAACCAGAGAGGAAAATGTCAGTAAGAGGAGAAGAAACTGCTGCGTGGTCCTAAAGGAAAAGCCACCTGCATTTATCCAGTGGGCAACAGTTTTTTGCTACGATGCCTCTTTTTTTTTTTTTTTGGCCCTCTTTCTCGCCTACAGTCTCGCCGCCGGCGTGTGAGCTGCACGCAGACCCCAATGAATGGGGGAATTGCCTGGAAATGGCAAACATAAACCCCCAAATAACTGGGGAAGGGCAGAAATCGGATGAATAATCCGTGCACTTCTTCGCTGCTGTTCCTAGAATTATTTTCCGGGATATTTAACATTTTCTCTCCACTTTCACCTGCTGAAGTATGGATTGAACTTGCATGGGGACGGCAGGGACTGAACATCCCCAGCTACTGCCGCTGGCTCTCCTGCCCTGTGAGGCCAGAGACGTCCCTGCAGGACGTCCCCTTGTCCCTTGTGTCCCTTCTGCAGCCACCTCGGAGCCTCCCCACCCTCACTGTCCCCACCACCGACAGCGTCTTTTGGGCCAGCGCTCTCGCAACACACCGGCTGCACAAGCAGTTGCAACACTCCCGCTGCGCAAACCTACTTGGAAAGCAGCTGAGGACATTTTGGGGTGTTTGGGGGGTTTGTTTTGACCTGTCTCATCTCCCCCCCAGGGGTTTGGGACTCCGCAGGCAGCTTTACCTCCAGGAAGGGACATGGCTCACGTCTAGCAGTGATTCTCCAACCCAGAAAGCTGCAGAAGAAGCTAAACTTGCTGGAAGGAGAATTTTCTCCCGGAATTGTTCTTTATTTTATCCACCATACACATAAATTGCACCCTCTGGAGCTCCTCTGCGCTTTGCTGGGGGGTTGTTGGCCCCTTTTGGTGGAGATTTCCTCTTGCAAGACCCTTTGGTGCCTTTGTGGCTCTGCTGTCCTGGCATGGGCACCAGCACCTCTGCGCCATTCCCCCGTCTGAGCTGCAGGGATGAGTCGTGTTGGGGTTTTTAAGAAGGGACACGCAGATTTTGGGGTGCTTGGCTTCACCTTTCGGGGTCCCTTCCCTCCCTGGAGTCCCACACATGGGAGGATGGGGAGGCTGCGATCCCTCAGCCTCTTCCAGCCTCCGTAGGGTGCTTTGCTTTGGTAACGGCTTGCTTACAGCTTTGCTCCGGGGAAGCTAAAATTAAAACAGTGACTCCATTGCAGACTGAAAACAGAGCATTCCTTCTCCGCCCGCGTGCTTTGGATGGACATCAGAAGCCCAAGCCCCGCTGCAAAGTCCCCTGTGTCAAAACAATCTGCTATTCTGATCCTCGGCTCGCCGCGGTCGGGATGTTCAGTTCCCAGACCCACGTTCGGGGGGCTCCGAAATGGGATTTGCCTGGAAATGGAAAACGTAAACACCAGAAGCCGGCATCTCTGCAGCTCGTCGCTTGAAACAAAAGCTGATTCTGCTCCAGAGAAGGGGAAAAAAAAAAAAAAAAAAAAAAGAAAAAACAGAAGTTGATTCACGGATGAAGGAAGAAAAAAGCAACTTCAGGATCTCTTTTTTACCCCAGGGGTCCCCTGATTCCTCAAGGAAGGGGATGTGTGGGCAGCCAGAGCCCAGGTGGAGATTTCTGCCTGTCCCCATCACCGCGGCGATGCACAAAGCTGCTCCTGGTGCATCCAGTCCCTGTTAAAGTCCTGCCAAAATCGCCGTGGATCAGTGGCGGCACGCTCCCAAGCTGGGAGGGCTTAACGTTATGGTTTTGTCCTCAACATTATGGTTTTGGAGGGGTGAATGGCTTGAATTTGAAGCTCTCCCTTCGGTATTTGCATGGGAGCATCAAGGGAAGCCAGCACACCCCATGCCATGGCACTGGGGACCCCGTCAACCCATACTGGTTTCCACTGGGTCCATACATGCCTGTCCACCACCACCACCATAGGGGCCATCGGTGGCCTTCACCGCGTGGCGCTGGGCTCCTCTGGGCCAAAAAATAAATCAAACGTGGCTGGGGAGAGGGAAAAAACAGGTGAGTTTTCAAGCAAAGGGAGAGCTAAAATGCAGGCAAGGATTTTTCTCCGTGGAGGAGAGAAATCCTCCTGGCAGCGGAGGGTAAAGCTGCAAATCTGGGGGGATTTTGGAAACCCCTGGGATGGGGATAAGGGTTTGATGTTGTCCAGATTGAAATATGAATTGCTCCTGTATTTGAAATATGAATTGCTCCTGTTTTTAAGGACCAAACAGGATTTTGGGGGACGTCAGTGAGGCTTGAAACAAGTCCATATTCACAGCAGGTCCTGTGTCCCCCCCAAATCACCTGTTTTCCCCTTTTATTAGTCATTTTCCCCCCGAAATGCCCCGTAATCCCCCAAAATGAGCAGGGCTGCAGCCCCATCGCGCCACCAGCTCTTTGCCCACCCAGCACCGGGCACGGGGGTGAAAGAGGGGCTGTGAGGCTGCGCCCTGTCCCCCTGTCCCACCTTCCCCTTGCTCCCCGTCCCCATTTTTGTCCCCTCCACCACCCCCACCCCAATTTCAGGCGGGACAAAACTCATCACAGCAGTGGCTCGTGGGCTTCGGTCCTGGCTCAGTGCTGCAGGCACCCGGAGCTCAACCCAACACAACCATTTTCTCTACATTTCCTCCCTTTTTTCACCAATTTTCCACCCAGATCCCCCCCCAGCCCTGATTTTTTTGCTCTTTCGCCCTACTCGGGGCAATAATTCCTACAAGCAGGAGCACGGGGACCACCTGCATTCACGCGCCCGCGCCGTGCCAAAAAATCCACCACCACCCCTTGCTCACGGAGCCCCCACCCTCTGCAGCCCCCGACCCCGCTGCCGCGTCCCCCTTGGGGGAAGCCAGCACCCACCCCGTCCCCAGGGTGCCCCATCCTTGGGGTGCCCCCCAGTTGTCTGTAGGGCCTGGGGACACCCCCCTTCAGGAGCCCTTCCCCGGTTCGCCTTCCTCTAGATGTCACCCTCAGCCGCCTCTTCCGTCGCTGCGATTTTCCTTTCTCCAAGATCCTGCATTTTTTTTTTTTTTTTTTTAAATTCCTTTCTGATCTCTTTCCGGCCATGTGTGATTGCAGTTTCCTCTGGGCGTCCATTTCATCAGCCCGAAATTAAGGAGCGGAGAGGGGCAGCGGGCGACCGGCGAGAGCGAACCTCCCCCCCCCCCTTTTCCTATCCCCTCACCCCATCCCAAAAAAAAAAAGAACAAACCCACCACCCGCATCCCACCCTGGGGGGTCCCCGAAGACCCCACACCCTAAGCCGGGCACCCCGAACCCCTCGCCTCCCCTCCTCACCCCTCTCCCCTCTTTGCACGGAGGCCGGGGATCCTCCGGCTCCTCTCCGCTTGCTTTTGGGGTGACTTTGCTTTTTCGGGGCGCTCGCTCCCGCGGCCTTTTTTTTTTTTTTTTTTGCCACCCTCTCCTTTTTTTTTTGGCCCCGCCGAGGTGTCCGTCCCTGAGGCCTTGAGGTGGCCGGATGGTTTGTAGCCCTCCGGCTCTGAAGCCGTCCCCCTTCTCTCCTCGCCACCGCTGGATGCCAACGCCGGAGCCGGGGCCGCACGGCGAGAAGGTCGCGGCGCCTCCAACCCGAGCCTCCCACCCCGACGCCGGGGGAATCGGCAGCAGAGGAAACCCGTGCTCGGAGCAAATCCCCGGGGAGGCTTCGTTTTTTCCCTTTCATGCATGAGACAACTCCGCGGCTCCGGCGGGCGATGGCCACGCAGTGAAGATGTCCGTCTCCAGGCTCAACAGCGTCAATGGCTTTTTGGAGGACGGCAGGATGGAGGCGGGGGACATGGGCAGGATCCTCCGCTGCCTGGAGATGGGCACCGTCCTCACCTTGTTCTACCAGAAGAAGTCGCAGAGGCCGGAGCGAAGGACCTTCCAGGTCAAGCTGGAAACCCGGCAGATCATCTGGAGCCGGACGCCTGAGAAGGTGGAAGGGGACAGTGAGTATCGGTGGCGGTGGTTGGGGACGGGTTGGCGGGGTGCGTGGTCCCCGTGGGATGTCCTGCCCCGGTGGGGTGATCTGCTGCCGTGGAGTGCGTGGCCGCAGTGGGGTGTTCTACCCCGGTGGGATGCCCAAATGTGGTGGGATTCCTGGTTTTGGGGTGCCTGGACATATTGGGATGTCCTACCATGGTGGGATGTTCTACCAAGGTGGGATGTTCTACCCCAATGGGATGTTCTACCCCAATGGGATGTTCTACCCCGTTGGGATGCCCAGATGTAGTGGGATACCAGGATTTGGGGCACCTGGCCATACTGGGATCTCTTACTATGGTGGGATGTTCTACCCCAGTGGGATGTTCTACCCCGGTGGGATACCCAAATGTGGTGGGATTCCTGGTTTTGGGGTGCCTGGCCATACTGGGATGTCCTACCATGATGGGATATCCTACTAGGGTGGGCTGTTTTACCATGATGGGATGTTCTACCACGGTGGGATGCCTGGCCGTGATGGGATGCCCAGAGGTGCAAATGCACTCGCCTCCTCCATCCCAGTTCCCCTCGGCCCTAAATTACCATGGGGCTTGAACTGCTGCTGTGTCCATCCTGGGGTTTGATACCTTAGAAAGGGGGTAAAGGGACCATCTGCTGCCTCGCCTCCTGGGGGTGTTTTTAGCCCCCAAACTGGCACCAGACCTCGCTGCCCATGGGGTTCCCGGGCTCCTGGGGAAGGCAGGCCGGGTGGGGTGGTCACGGTGGTGGCCCCATGCGACGTAAACGGGGCTGAAATGCAAAATTTGGATGGTGCCCAGGCTGGTGGGGACTGGAGGCAGCAGGGACCCATCAAATCACCCTTTGGGGAGAGGGGATTTGGGGTCTGAGCGCCAGCTTGTGGGGTGCCACCAAGCACAAAAGGGCACAGGAGGGGACCGGCTGGTCCCTCGTGGCCGGCTGATGTCCCCTTCAGGTTTGTTCCCCCATGGCCTTTGTAGGGAAGAGCTCGTTCCCTGCTCGCGGAAATAGCGACTTTCCGGCTCCTTGTTTTTATTCGGGAGCACCGCACACAGCCAGGTCGGGAACTCGGCGCCGCTTTCCCCTTGCCATAGATCTCCTGCCTCAGTTTCCCCAATCAGTGCCCGGCCTCTCCCACACAACAACCCAAAACCTCCCTCTGGGAGTGCGTGAGCATCCTCTGAGGTCATCCAAGAGGGGAAAAAAAAAAAGGAAAACCCCTAAAAATGTTATAATCCTTCCATCCAACCCCACCACCTGCTTCCCCAGCGGGGCTGGGAGCAATCCCAGTCCTGGCGTGGGGCTGCAGCACCTTCACCAACCCTCTCCAGCCCCATTTGGGATTTTTCGGAGGCTCTGGGACCTTCAGCTTCGCTCCCGAACCTCACGCCTGCCCGGGCCATTTCAAATCCTCTCTTCTCACCCGGCTTGAGAAGGGATTAGCGAGACAACCGACAGAGCTGATGTCTCTGTTAGGAGGCAGGACGGGGATCCTGGTTCTGCTGGAGATGCCCCGCGCCCTGCAGGCTAATTACACGCTTCGTTAAGCTGCTGTTAAGACGCGTGGCCACGCGGATGGGGTCCCCCGGCGCGGCAAGGAGATGCTCTGCAGCTTCAAGGTTAAGAGCTACAGGGGAGCGTGGTGTCCGGCTTTGCCTCCAAAATTCGTCTCTTCCCAGGTTGTTTCCAGTCCCTGGCAACCCCAAAAACATTTTGGGGGGGTGGTTCGCAGCTTGGTGACGGCTAACTGGGACTCACCCCTTCGTCCTTGCTGATGCCAGATGATTAGAAACAGGATGGTTTTGGGAGGAGAAAACCCAGGTTTGGTTTCGCACCTCTGGCCCGGGAGGAAATCTTTTATTTCAGGTTTTAAATCAGCTCCTCAGCCTCACAGGGAGCCCTCGGGGACGTGACCGCCCGGTCCTTCACACAGGGGCTCCCACAGCAAGGACCAAGGCGACCCCGAGGGGACACAACTCGGCCACCCCGTGGCACGTCCCAGTTCAGCAGCATCCCTCCAGCCACCTCGGTTTGCTTTCCTCTCCTGCATTCAGGAAAATCCCAGGCTCTCAGCCTGGCTAAAAGCTGCTGGGCAAACCCTGGCCCTACAGCACCCGGGAGCCACAACCTCCCCGAGATGTAAAGCCTTTGCAACGTGCTGCTCGCTTTGCATGAGAAGAGAGGAGGGATTTTCGCAGCTGGAACTGGCTTCCAGCATGTTTTAATCACCGGGACCCCGGAGACAATGCAGGGAGGAGTTTGGAGACATACTTCTGCCATGATCCCTGCAAATCCGCTGCAGATGTGGTTTCCAGGAAGCCGCCAGCGCGTTGCATTGTGCTGCACGCTGCTCCCTCGCCGGGAGGCTGGGGCCAACACCGGGTCCTGGCTGCTTTAGCACCCGTCGGCAGAGCCCCCAGCATCTCACCCCGCTGCCATGCCCTGCCACGGGCACGTCTGGGGACACACACCCGGTTCCTATCCTACAAAAAGGTGTCTGGCCCCGGATATCCACCCGGTTGAGCTCAGGACACCACCATAAGTTAGCTTTGAGCCACGAGCCATGGGTCTGTGCACTGAGGGTGGCACCCAGCTTTCGTTTCCCAAAATCACACGCCTGGGTACAGACCCCATGAGCATCGCTTTGCCGCCGAGCGCTCACAGCCTGCCCTGGCCCGCGAAAGTTGGCTCGCGTTCCTCCCAGGGAAGGCTGGATAAAGCCACCAGTGTTTTCCGGAGCCTTTTCCGCCAAGAAAAACGACCCCGCACCTCTTTTCCCTCTGCCTTTCACTGAATCGGCCCCGTTTCTCCCCCATCCCTTATCCTTCCACACCTCCTCCAGCTTTTTCCCCTCGGCTCCGGCACCCTGTACTCCAGCCCCACCGCCACGTAGGAAGCAGCCGGAGCCGGGCTGGAAATTCTCCGGGAAATGACCCATTTCCTGCAGGACAATGACCCTGCGTGGTGTCCGGCCACCCTCAGCCACACAAAGCCCTTTCCGGAGCCAACTCTGCCCGGGAGCAATGCCCGTGGGAAGAGGGATGGGTTCGAGTGTCAGAATCGATCCCCGAATATTATTATCCCGCTCGATCCCCGAATTTTATTATTCTGCTCCCACCACCGGACGTGTCCGCTGTGCGCAAGCAGGGGGGATGGAAATCCCCCTTTTGGCAACGTGGTGGTGAGGAAGACCACGGGCCGGAAACCCAACCCTCCTGGCTTTATATAGCGAGATAATGAGAGAGCAACGCGGCAGGAAAGAAACGCCCTGCGGTCCGGGCTGCAAATTGCCACCTTTGGGCAGAAATCTTCTATTAAAAGATGAGCTCGGCCCGTCCCAGAGCTTGGGGTTTGTCTCGAAGAGGGGAAGGCGGCTGGAGGGATTGTAGGGCCAGGATGGGAAAGGCTGAGCTGGGAGGAGACGTGGCACCCGCGGTGCCATCACACTAGTGGACACGTCACTGCAGGGCTGCGGGGACATCTCCCTTGGGGGACACACGGCCACGGCACCCAAAGTGCCATGGGGACGTCCTCTCCTGGGGACAAGGTTCCCCAAAGGACACGTGGTTTCTACGCAGTCTCACCTCCCACAGCCTCCCCGAGCCCCGCGCGTGGCTCCGCGGTGGCAGGGCGGCAGGGGACAGTCCCGCGTCCAACTCTGTCCCCGCAGTCGACATTCGGGAGATCAAGGAGATCCGCCTGGGGAAGAACTCGCGGGACTTTGAGCGCTACCCCGAGGACGCCCGCAAGCTCGACTTCACCATGTGCTTCATCATCCTCTACGGGATGGACTTCAGGCTGCGGACGCTCAGCGTGGCCGGTGCGTGGTCCCCGCTCACCCTTGTGGCCATCCTGGGGGTGCTGTCTCCCCCATCCCGGCTTCACCACCCTCTCCTCTTCCTCCTCCAGCTTTCTGCGAGGAGGACATCAACCTGTGGATAACGGGCCTCAACTGGCTGGTGGCGGACACCCAGAAAGCCCAGACCCCGCTGCAGATCGAGAGGTGAGGAGGGACGGTCGGTCCCGTTTCTTGGGGGTCTGGAAGGATGAAGGATGAACCCCCCCGGGTATGGTCCCTCAGGCTGAGCGCTGTCTGTTTGTCCTTCCCTTCCTCCCAGGTGGCTGAGGAAACAGTTTGATGGGATGGACCGGTCGCGGGAAGGCAGGTGAGCACCATGTGGGGAAACAGCCGATGGGCTCAGCATGCAATGGCCAAAACGTCCCCGTCCTTCTTCTTTCAGCGATGTTTTACCAAAGGGCAAAAGTTTGGGAAATGCCAAAATGCCGCAATGCCCTGGCCTCACCCTGCAAGGCTTTGCTGGCCTTGGATGGGGCCGAATCCTCCCAGCTGTGCCCCAAATCCGGAGGCTGGGAGCAGGGGATGTGGGGCGAGGCAGTGTTGGTTTATTTGGGGTGCTCAAAGGGATCTAAAAACAGAGTCTGAAGTGCAGGTCCCTTCCTTGCTGCTGTAGGGACAGCAGGAACCCAAATGTCCCCGTGCCCACTGCAGCACCAGGAGGGGATGGGCCATTAAAGCAGCCCATAAAAATCCTGTTGATATAGTAAAAAAACAAATAAACAAATAAAAACCACAAAGCAAGGGAATGTGGACTTAATTATGGAGATGGGGATAGGGATAATTACGGTATCCAGATGTGACAGATGCCCAGCAGCAGTGTCCCCGTCCCCAGTCTTCTGCTCAGGGCTCTCACACTCACACCAGAGCCTTCTAAATTATAAAGAAAAAGGGCAAAAATGCTTCTTCTAAAAAATTAGGGATCACTGTGCACTTGTAGGGATCCATAGCCTGGCAGAGCGGGAACACCAAGGCAGAGCCAGGGCTGGTGCTGGGATTTGGGGTCAGTTTGGGGGCTCTGTCCTTTGTGGGTGTCCCCTGGGGTCCCAGTGGCTCCGGCCGGTGCCCTGACACCAGCTCACCCTCCCGCAGCATCACGGTGAAGGACCTGAAGGCCATGCTGCCCCAGGTGAACTACCGCGTGCCCAACATGAGGTTCCTGCGGGACAAGCTCGTGGTAAGACCCACATTTTTTGGGGAACGGGGCTTCGAGTCCCCGCAACACGGCTGGAGCCGGCCCCGCTGTCACTGGATGTCCCTACACCAACTTCCTTCTCTCACACCCTGCCCCACAGGAGGTGGAAGCCAGGAACGAGATGACCTTCTCCCACTTCATCCAGTTCTACAAAAACCTGATGTTCGACGCGCAGAAGTCGGTAAGAGCCGCGATCCGTCCCCCTGAGCATCCCCACCCCGCAACGCGTCCCCGGCCGTCTCAGCCCCGTTCCCTTTTGCCTTGCAGGTCATCGAGCAGCTGGAGCTCTCCTTCCCCCTGCGGTGAGTCCCGGGAGCCCCACGGCTCCCATCCAGCCCCACCACCAAGGGTGGGAGCTGTCAAGGGGGCAAACCACGGGATAGAGGAGGTCCCGGTGGATGCACGCATCCCTGGAGCATCGCCCAGTGCCCGGGGTGCAGGGAGAGGGGAAGACAAACATGGTCTGAGGGGCAGGGATGGGAGAAAGGGTGAGAGAAAGGATGGGAGTGGAAACGTGAGTGCAAATGGAGATGGGAGCAGAAACGAGAGCAGGGATGTTCACCCCAAATTCTTCGCTCTGAGGGCGGTGAGGGACTGCAGGGCCAGGGGATGCGGTGATGTAGTTTGGTGCCTGCTTCCCCACATCCTTGGGCATCCTCGTGCCCAGCTCTCCCGGCTCATGGGGTGCCACTGGGAGTGTTTGCACGGCCAGCACCCAGCAGCTCAGGCTTCCCCTGGGCTACTCTTTCCCAAATCCCTTTCCCAGCTCCTGCTGCGGGCAGGAGCAGGGCAGGAGCGGGGGACATCAGGGGCTGAGCCGCGGGTGGGCAGCAGTGGCATCTGCCCCGACTTCTGCACCCAGTTCCCCTGACGGCCCCTCTGTGCCCCAGGAACGTGGACCGCCCCGAGCTCTGCCAGGTCTCCCTCTACGACTTCCAGAAGTTCCTGCTGCACGACCAGAAGGTTGGTTGCCCTTTGAGACCCCCCCGGGGACCCCTTTCGGTCCCAGTCTCGAGGATTCCCATGGGATGCCCCAGCCCAGCTGCTGCACCGCCGTGGCTCCCCCCGTAACGGCAGCCGTGTTTGCACCCCCAGGAGCCCTGGGCCAGCGACGTGGGCATGGTGAGGGACTACATGTGCTCCTACCTCAAGGATGGCTCCAACGATGCAGCAGACCCCTCCTTCCAGCTGGATGAGGTGGGTGGCCCGGTGAGGCACCTGCCCGATGAGACCTCCTCATCCCCAGCGAGCCCTGACCTCTCTGCTTCCACCCCCCCAGTTCCTCACCTACCTCTTCTCCAAGGAGAACATGGTGATGGACCCCAAGTACGAGCGCGTGGTGCCCGAGGAGATGAACCACCCTCTGTCCCAGTACTGGATCTCCTCCTCCCACAACACGTAAGGATGGGGTGGGCTCACTTCGGGGACCCCCACGAGCATCCCCTCCTGGCCAGGGCAGCCCCAGCTGCTGAGCATCCCTCTTGCTCCTCTGCAGGTACCTGACGGGGGACCAGTTCTCCAGCGAGTCCTCCCTGGAGGCGTACGCCCGCTGCCTGCGCATGGGCTGCCGCTGCATCGAGTGTGAGTCCCCCCCCAGCACCCAAAATTGCATCAGATGGACCATCCCGCTCACCCATCCCATGGCAAAGGGAAGAGGGGAGCCTTCCAATTTCTTTCGGGGTCCCCAAAACATCGTTCTGGTGCACAGTTAGTGGCCAGCATGCGTTAACCAAGGTGTCTCCCCCTTCAGTGGACTGCTGGGATGGCCCGGATGATCTCCCCATCATCTACCACGGCCACACGCTCACCTCCAAGATCAAGTTCCTGGATGTGCTGCACACCATCAAGGAGCATGCCTTTGTCACATCCGAGTAAGCCCTGGCTCCCCCGAGACAGACCAGTTTTTGGCTGCTCAAATTCCCCCTCTCCTTCGTCTTCATCCCAAGCCACCTTTCCCACCTGCTTCCTCCAGGTTCCCCATCATCCTCTCCATTGAAGATCACTGCAGCATTGTCCAGCAGAGGAACATGGCTTCGCACTTCAAGAAGGTCTTCGGGGACATGCTGCTCACCAAGCCGGTTGACATCAACGCCGATGAGCTGCCCTCACCCACCCAGCTCAAGAAGAAGATCCTAATCAAGGTGTGGAGCCAGGCACCATCCCAAAGCCCTTGTCTGCAGGAGGGTCAAAGACTGTATTGGGCTGGGGGACAACCCTAAATCTTGGGGCTTAGAAGCAAGCTCTCTCCATGCACAGGCAGTGGGATTAGAGGGTTGTCTGCAAGGGGAGATCTGCAGGGAATGGGAGGTGGTGGTGATGGTGGACCTGTAGATACTTAGGGCTGGGATCTAAGCATGATGGGGACACCATGCCCCTGCTGAGCTCCCATTCCTGGCCTGTCCCCAGCACAAAAAACTGGTCGAAGGGAACCTGTATGAGGAGGTCTCCACTGCCAGTTACTCAGAGAACGACATCAGCAACTCCATCAAGAACGGCATCCTCTACCTCGAAGACCCCATTGACCATGTAAGTGTCTCTGCCATTGATGGCCGGGGACAGAGCAGGACCTGTAAGATGGGGATGCCCTAGCAGGCAGAGCACCAAGCTTTGGGGTGGGCATGGGGTACTGGTGCAACGCCACATGGAGGGATGCAAGGCAGGAACGGGGGTCTCAAATCCCTGTGCCTCCATGCCACCATCCTTCCTGTCCTGGTGATGCTCTTCCTCCCTCCCAGACCTGGAGCCCACATTATTTTGTCCTGACGAGCAACAAGATCTACTACTCAGAGGAGACGTCCCGCTACCAGTTCAATGAGGACGAGGAGGAGGTGGAGCAGAAGGAGGTGCGTGGGGGGCAGGATTTCCACAAGAACGGGGAGAGGGCGGCGATACCCTCGTCGATGGCAGCTGCTCGGGAGGACACTGACCTTGGCGTGTCTCTGGTTTCCTGCTGGACTTGCAGGAGTTCAACAACAACGAGCTGCACTTCACGGAGAAGTGGTTCCACGGGAAGCTGGGAGGTGGCCGCGATGGGAGGCAGATCGCCGAGAAACTGCTGCACGAGTACTGCACCGAGACGGGTGGCAAGGACGGCACCTTCCTGGTGCGCGAAAGCGAGACCTTCGTGGGCGACTACACCCTCTCCTTCTGGTAGGAGGCCTGGTCTGGTCCCCATGGGGTGGAAGGCAGGATCACACCTTCCCCAAGAGGCAGATCCCCAGGCATCTGGTGGCTGCCTCCTGCAGGCCCCAGTTTGGAGGCAGAAATGAAGTTTTGAGGGAAAAGCCACCTTTTTGAGCACTGTGGTGCCCTGAACCTGGTTATCCCCAAGCACAACATGTCATGGTCATGGATGTGAATTGACTCGCTCCCATCTTGTCTCCCCATGGCAGGAGGTCGAACCGCGTGCAGCACTGCCGGATCCACTCGCGGCAGGAGGCTGGTGCCACCAAGTTCTACCTGACGGACAACCTGGTCTTTGACAGCCTCTACAGCCTCATCTGCCACTACCGCGAGGTGCCGCTCCGCTGCAACGAGTTCGAGATGCGCCTCACTGACCCCGTGCCCCAGCCCAACGCCCATGAGAGCAAAGAGTGAGGGTGAAACCTGGCCCCTTGGTCCCTTGGGTCTGCCATCCTCTTCCACCATGTGTCCCACCCTTGGGTCCACCATCTTCTTTCACCACGTGTCCCACTCTTGGGTCCACCATCCTCTTCCACCATGTGTTTTGGGTCCACCATCCTCTTCCACCACATGTCCCACCCTTAGGTCCACCATCTTCTTCCACCACTTGTCCCACCCTTGGGTCCACCATCCTCTTCCACCACGTGTCCCACCATTGGGTCCACCATCCTCTTCCACCACTTGTCCTGCCTTGGGTCCACCATCTTCATCCCTCCCCGTGCTGGCTCCGATACAGCTGGTGTCACATTTGGGGTGCTCCCTGGGATGCGGGGATGCCATTGCCAGCCGTCTGCCTCCTTCTTGTGCCTGCCCAGGTGGTACCACGCCAGCCTGACGCGCCTGCAGGCTGAGCACATGCTGATGCGAGTCCCGCGGGACGGAGCCTTCCTGGTGCGCAAGCGCAGCGAGCCCAACTCCTACGCCATCTCCTTTCGGTGAGTGCGGCCATCCCAGCACCGGGGAGCACTGGGCCCCCAGTACTGGTGGGACCTAGCCCAGGGCCCTGAGGAGAGGCTGCGAGAGCTGGGGCTGCTCGTCCTGGAGAGGAGGAGGCTCAGGGGAGCTCCCCCACATCTCTGTGGCCCTGTAGGGTGCGAGGGGCCAGGGCTGGGCTCTGCTCAGGGGGGCCTGGGGCCATCAGTGGAGGCCGTGGGCCCAGCCTGGAGCCCTGGAGGCTCCCCCTGGCCCCCATACAGCACTGCTGGGCCAAGAGGGGGACCAGGAGCTGGGGACTCCTCTTTGGGGGCTCCCCAAACCCACCAGGCCTCGGGGCTGGGCACCCTGCTATGGCGGGGGTTGACCTGATGGCCCTGAGGTGCCTCCAACCTCCATCACTCCCTGCTTCTTGGGGACAACCACGTCTACGTGCTGCTCCCATGAGTGGGACACCCTGGCTGTGGTGACGGTGAAGCCACGTCCTCGGGGCTCTCACACCAGCAGCACCCCACACCCATTTACCTCCTGCCCGTCCCCCCTTTTTTGAGCTGGGGTCCGGCCACCCCTCACGGCTCCCCCCACTGGATCTCTTGGCCCCAGGGCGGAGGGGAAGATCAAGCACTGCCGCATCCAGCAGGAGGGCCGGCTCTTCATGCTGGGCAGCTCGGCTGAGTTCGAGAGCCTCGTGGACCTCGTCAGCTACTACGAGAAGCACCCGCTCTACCGCAAGATGAAGCTGCGCTACCCCATCAACGAGGAGACCCTGGAGAAGATGGGCACCACCGTGAGTGCTCCCAGTGGTGGGGACAACGGGGACGGGGGCTCTGTGCTATGCTATCCATCCCCATCTCCATAAAGGTGGGAAGGTCTCCAGCTGTCCCAAATCTTTGGGACAACAAAGATTTGCCCAAAGGTCAACCCAAACCAGCTTATTTATAATCTACTGCCATTGTCCCTGGCTATGGCCAGGCATCTGTGCCAAACATAAGTCCCCTTCGATGAGTTTTAAAGGTTCATTGGGTCCTTGTCAGCCTCCTCTCAGCCACCCATGGTGGCCCAACTTCATGAGTGTTCCCTCAGTGTCCTCACAGCCAGGTGACCTGCCTTGATGTCTCTCCTTGCAGGAGTTGGACTATGGAGCTCTGTACGAGGTGCGGACACCCCACTTCTACGTGGAGGCCAACAAGATGCCGATGGCCAGGGTAAGAGGCTGAGCTGGTGTCCCCAGGAGGTGCAGGGTGGTGGGACATAGCGATTCTGGTGCTGGGGCTCCTGGAGGGTTCCTCTACCACATCTCCCACCATGAACCTGAGCAAGCCCCAACAGCAAGGACGCTTTGATGGGTCCCCTTACACTGGGGAGAACCCCAAAAGAGCAGCTTTAGGGTCATTTCCCAGCTGGTGCACTCTCCATCATTGGAGGTTTTCAGAACCAGGCTGTTCTCAGAGCTGACCCTGAAGGAGCCCTGAGGGCCCTTCCCTGTGACCCTACAATCCCATGGTCCAGCACTGCTGTGCTTTCAAAGTCCTTTTGCAGTAAAACAGCCCTCAGGCTAAGACCAGACATGGGAAGACTTAACCCAAAGGGGTTTCTTCCAGGGGTGTGTGGGAATGTCATGGGATAATCCCCTTGAGTGAAACAGGAAAAAAAAATTGGGAACCCAGAAGAGAAACGTGGTGGTTGCATGGATCCACGGGCACTTCTTGTCCTCTCTAACATATCTCACTTTTGGGATGGGCTTTTAGGGGACAATGGGGGGTTGGGCACCCAGGAGTGCCAACCCTGGGTCACGACAACCCCCGCGCATCGTTGTGGGGGCTGAGTGAGCAGCGCTGCCCATCGGCATCCCCAAACTGGGCATCCCAGGCTGGGTGGTGACACGTGTGTCCCTCTCCCTGGTGGCCTAGTGCACGGTGAAGGCTCTTTACGACTACAAAGCGCAGCGGGAGGACGAGCTGTCGTTCTGCAAGCAGGCCATCATCCACAACGTCGACAAGCAGGACGGGGGCTGGTAAGGGTGGTCCAGTGCCCTGGGCAGCATCACGGCGGGCAGGGGCGGTGGGTTTTCCTGCGGGTCTTCCTGCGGTGGGTTTTAACAGCCTTCTTTTCTGTCCCTCTCCCCCTTCCTTCCTTCCTTCTCCGACTGCTCCCTGACATCGCATGCGGCGTTAACACCCCCTGTCCCCCCAGAATTTGTCCGCTTGCCTTGATCCTCTCACCCCTTGCAGGTGGCGGGGGGACTACGGGGGCAAGAAGCAGCTGTGGTTCCCGGCCAACTACGTGGAGGAGATCGTCAGCACGCAGGCGCAGGAGCAGGACGAGGCTGTGAGTACGATGTCCCCGTGTCACCTCCCTTCTCCAATGCACCTGGGACCAAAGCCACCTGAGATGCTTCCAACACCAGTCCAGCTCAGACCCGTCTCCGGAGGCTGTGGGGTGCTCCAGGCTCAAGCCATGCTGTGTTTTTTTTGACTTTTGCTCAGACTTGGCCAATTTGGAGGGCTGGATGGAGGCTCGGCCACCACCTACCTCTCCCTCTTCTTTCTTCTCTTGCAGTCATCCGAAAACAGCCCCCTGGGGAACTTCCTGAAGGGCTTCATCGACGTGCCATCCTGCCACGTGGGTGAGTGTCCCCACCACGTCCCCAATAAGCCTGGGGGGACAGCCTGGGGTGGTGCGTGCCCCAAGCTGGAGCTCAGCACCATGCGCTGAGGCTCTCCAAACTCATCACACACATGGGGGTGGCTGGTGGTGAACCACATGCTGATGGGCACTGGCAGCTCTGGCATGAGGTACGGCTGGCAAAAATATCCAACCACAGAGAAGGAGAGGCCTCGTGCTTGGCATGATGTGCTGGGGGAAATCTGGAGCTGATTTCGGAGAGATTTGGCTGATTTTGGAAGGATTCAGAGGGATTCAGAGGGCTGGATGGTTTGAGGGGGGGGATATTTACCCCTGGCTCAAAGGAAAATGCATTTTGGAGTGAAAAGCTGAAACCACAAAAAGGGGAAAAAGAGACCATTTTGGGTTGCTGCTTTCACTTCCAGCACATTTTCAGGGACTGACCGCAGTTTGATGGGTGTTTGGGTTTGCCTTGCCCACCTTGTGTTTCTCATCGATTTGCAATTTTGGGGAGGACCCTCAAAAGGAGGAGGATCCCGG
The DNA here is from genome assembly GCF_964035555.1 of Netta rufina. Lineage (NCBI taxonomy): Eukaryota > Metazoa > Chordata > Aves > Anseriformes > Anatidae > Netta > Netta rufina. The sequence goes on from NC_140124.1 coordinate 157,919,631, forward strand.
CGGGTGCTCGGGGAGGGCTGGTGGGGGCCCAGGAGCAGGACCGCTGAGGTTTCGTTTGCTCCACAGAGCCATCCGTTGGGAATGTCTTCAAGTAAAGCCCCCCCTCTGATGTCCTTATAGTTATCTCCAAAGACGGGAGGAGCTCCAAACCATTTGTCTTCACCATCCATTCCCAGCAGATGTCCCACGCAGCCCAGTCGCTGGACGTGGCCGCGGACACGCAGGAGGAGCTCAGCGAGTGGGTGGCCAAGATCCGAGAGGCCACGCAGAACGCCGACGCCAGGGTGAGGGGCCCTGGGGTGCAGCCGGTGGGGGAGGGACATCCTTGTCCCCAGGGGATAGACGCTGGGTGGTGGTGGATGTCCTATCCCGTGGTGGGCAGATGATGGATGAACGATGGTGGTGGACATCCCCGTTGCCTGGTGGATGGTCCCCGTTATCCCTGCGGAGAAAGAGTTTCAGATCCTGTTTTCCCTCGTGCAGATGCAAGAGGGGAAGATCATGGAGCGGAGGAAGAAGATTGCCCTGGAGCTCTCCGAGCTGGTCGTGTACTGCCGCCCAGTGCCGTTTGATGAGGACAGTAAGAGCCGGGCCAAGGGGGCTGGTGGGATCAGGAGGGGAAGAGCCGGGTAGAGGGGAACTGAGCGGTCACGGGGCTCCCAGAGAACCCCACGTCCTCTTCTGATGGCCACCTTGGTGCTTTCAGAGATCGGCACGGACAAGGCGTGCTACCGGGACATGTCCTCCTTCCCGGAGACCAAGGCGGAGAAGTACGCCAACCGCAGCAAGGGCAAGAAGTTCCTGCAGTACAACCGGCGCCAGCTCAGCCGCATCTACCCCAAAGGGCAACGCCTGGACTCCTCCAACTACGACCCGCTGCCCATGTGGATCTGCGGCAGCCAGCTGGTGGCCCTCAACTTCCAGACGCCCGGTAAATCGTCCTCATCACCACAGGACACCCCAAAAAAATTCACATTTCTGGTGGCTCAGCCACCGGGCCCGTGGTTGGAGGTGGTTTGGATGAGCTCGCCAACCTCTGTCCCCACCTTGATGGGGATATCCCGTGGGTGTTCCGTGCAAAATCCTTCTACCCAGGGTTGGGGGCTTTCAGCAGGGGGCTTGCCAGGGCTCAGGGACCTTCTGCTTGAGCCCCGAGGCTCAGATCTGCTCTGTCCCCCACAGACAAGCCGATGCAGCTGAACCAGGCGCTCTTCATGCTCGGCGGCCGCAGCGGCTACGTCCTGCAACCCGACATCATGAGGGACGAGACGTTCGACCCCTTTGACAAGAACAGCCTGAAGATCGTGGAGCCCATCACAGTGCAGCTGCAGGCAAGTGGGCAAGGATGGCGAGTCCGTCCCAAGGTGGTCACCATCACAGTTCTTCCTGGGTTTTGGGTCAATTTTTACATGTTTCAGACCCACGTTTGCTTTGTAGAATTCAGTACCCCATGACCTTTCATGGCGTGGTCTTTCCAGGAGGAGAACCCCACAATTACACAAAGCTGAGAACAACCTGAATGAATTTGAGATAGAGATAAAATAGCTAAAACAAGCCCAGAAGCACCTTACCCAACCTTTTGGGTCCTTTTGTGGGATGGGTTGGTTCATAGGCATCTGACTTTTGGGCATGGACAAAGCAAAAGTTTTTCAAATCATTTTGCAGATATGGCAAAAACCAGTCTAAGGCCATAAATAGGTCCTAAATAGGGGGTTGGACCCGATGATCTCTTGAGGTCCCTTCCAACCCCTACAATTCAGTGATTCTGTGATAAAAAAAAAAAGGTGTGGGGTGGCTCATTATGGCCATGAAGCTTATGGCAAGCCCAAACCAGCCAACCCACAGGAGTTGGACCACCAACCCACTAGCACGAAGAGCCCTTCCTTGACCACAAGGTCATCATATGGCCAGCCCTCACTCTCTTCCTCCTCCTCTTCCTCTTCCTCCTGCAGATCCTCGGCGCCCGGCACCTGCCCAAGAACGGGAGGAGCATCGTGTGCCCCTTTGTGGAGGTGGAGGTGTGTGGCTCCGAGTACGACAACAGCAAGAACAAGACGGACGTCGTAGGTGAGGCTCCATGGGGACATCGGGACACCCTTCAGGGTCCCATTGGGGCTGAGTTTCACGAGGAGCAAAAGGGAAAAGCATCTCCCACCAACGGGGGAGCCGTGGTGCTGTGCTGGTGCTGTCCGTGTGTCCAGCCCTGCTCTGTCCTCACCCCCTAGCCGACAACGGCTTCAACCCCGTGTGGCTCTTCAAGCAGTTTGTCTTTGACATCAACAACCCCGAGTTTGCCTTCCTCCGCTTCGTGGTGTACGAGGAGGACATGTTCAGCGACCCCAACTTCTTGGCACAAGCCACCTTCCCCGTCAAGGGTCTCAAAACAGGTACGCTCCCTCCCTCCACGCCCATCATCTTCATCACCCTCAGCCCCTTGGAGACCCAACCGTGGCCACGGCGAGGGGCTGGGACCCGGATAGAGGTCGAGGACTCGTTAGTGCTAGGTCAGGGGTTGGACTGGGTGATTTTGGAGGTCCCTTCCAACCTAGATGATTCTGGGATTGATTCTGTGAGCTTTTATCATGGTGTCGTGTCCAGGCTACCGGTCGGTGCCGCTGAAGAACAGCTACACCGAGGACCTGGAGCTCGCCGCCCTCCTCATCCACATCGAGATCATCAACGCCAAGGCAGGTGTTGGGGCCAACCCGGGAACCCCTGATCCTCGTTCCCCCGACCCGCAGCCATCTTGGGGCGTCCCGGCCCGCTCCCAAAACCTCACCCTCTTTGTGTCGGAGCAGGAGGAAGACGAGGAGAACCTCTACTCGTCCATCCAACAGCTACGGGACCGCGCCAGCGAGCTCTCCAGCCAGGTCTCCAGCTACGAGCGCACCAACAACTGCGACTCCCGCTACCAGCAGCGCCTCGACGAGCTGCGGGCGGCCCAGGAGCGGCTGATGGAGCTCACCGAAGTCCGAAACCGCAAGTGAGTGCCCCCCCCCGAGCTCGTCCCCGGACCCTTCTACTCGAATAGGGTCCCTAAACGCCACCCCCTTGCTCCACCCCAGGCTGATGGAGAAGAAGAAGAGGGACCGGCAGCTGGTCACCAAACGCAGCTGAGCCAGGCGGGCTCGAGGCCACCAGCCCCTCGTGGACCTTCCACCCCCTCCCCGCTGCCTCCCACCACCTCCTCTCCTGCTGCAGAGGGACAGGAGGAGGTGGAGGGGGGCCGGATCCGGGCCTCCTCCACCCCATAACAGCCCCCAAAGCCTCCGGGGGGGGGCGAAGGTCCCGGAGGTGACAGCGGTGTGACAAATCTGGGGAGGAAAAAGGGAGTTTTGAGTAGGTCTGCCTGTGAGGTTTCCCCGTCGGAGGACATAAATCTCAGACGCCTCGGTGTCACCTCGTGTCCCCGATGTCCCCTGGAGGGGGTGACATTCCCTCGGGGGGGGGAATCACTGCGACCGATGGGGAAACTGAGGCACGGAGGAGCTCTCCCGGTCCCTATTTGATCCGGGATGGGGCAGGACCGGCCACCTCCCTCCTGGGGACAGTGGGGACAGCGGCATGAGGACGCGTGGGGGACGTTTTGGGGGCAGAGGGGCGTGTTTCGGCCCCCCCCCACCCCACTATAAATATCTGTATTTTCTTCTTTTATCCAGCTTGTACATATGGCGGGGGGAGGGTAAGGGGGGGGAGGGCTCTGTGTCAGCACAGTATTAAGGCACGAGGGGACCCCAAAATGTCCAGAGATGTCCCCGGAATGGGAACAAGGGAGCAGGGGGGGACCCCAAAATATCTGGAGATGTCCCCAGCACAGGAGGTGCCCGGTGCAGGTAAAATTCAGGCACCGAGGCAGCCCTGGGGTGGCTGGGGACGTCCTTGGGGTCACCTGGGGATGGGGACGTTTCTGGGGTCACCCGGGGATGGGGACATCCCTGGGGTCACCTGGGGAGGGGGACGGATCCTGCCGCTCCTTCAAGGTAAGTCCCACAGTTTGGGGCATTTCCTAAAAAAAAACGCCAACGAGGGAATCCATCGGAGCCCCCAAAAAACCCACACAGGACAGGGACGACCCCAAAAATCTCACCTCCAGTCCCCGCGAGGCCAGGATAGGGACTGGGGACATCTCGGGGTGTCCCCCCGGGTCGGGGTGCCCCCATGGGGGTGGGGGTGGGGGATCTGTGTATTCTTTGTATGAAAATAAATCTATTTAGCCAATATTTATACCCCGCTGTCGTGGTCCGGTTCCCCCAGCTCTGCCAGCACTGGGTTATGGGGTTTGGGGTGTCCCCAAATGGGGTGGTGTCCCCCAATGGGGTGGTGTCCCCAGAGGGGGTGGTGTCCCTAAATGGGGTGGTGTCTCCTTGGGGCCATAGGGACGCAGGGACAGCCCATGGGGAAACAGGGCTATGGGACTACGTGCCATAGGGTTATGGGGTCACAGGACCCTGGGGACACCTGACTATGGGGACACAGGGATATGGGGCCATGGGGACACAGGGGAAAGAGCTGTAGGGATAGAGGGCTGTGGGACTATGTGGCATAGGGTTATGGGGACACAGGACCATAGGGACACTGGGATACAGGGCCATGGGGACACAGGGCTTTGGGGACACAGGAATATGGGGACACAGGGCTATGGGGCCATGGGGACATAGGGTTATGGGGACACAGTGGACGGGCCATGGAGACACAGGGCTATGGGAGTTATGTGGGATAGAGTTATGGGGCCACAGGACCATGGGGACACCTGACTATGGGAATACATGGATATGGGACCATGGGGACACGGGGCTATGGGGACACGGGGTTATGGGGACACAGGGCTATGGGGCCACGGGGACGCAGGACACAGAGCTATGGGGACACAGGGCTATGGGACTATGCAGTATAGGGTTATGGGGACACAGGACCCTGGGGACACCGGACTATGGGGACACAGGGATATGGGGCCATGGGGACATAGGGCTCTGGGACCGTGTGGCATGGGGTCATGGGGACACAGGACCATGGGGACACTGAGATACGGGGCCAGGGGGACACAGGGCTTTGGGGACACAGGGAGATGGGGACTCAGGGCTATGGGGACACAGGGCTATGGGACTATGTGGCATGGGGTTATGGGGACACAGGACCATGAGGACACCTGACTATGGGGACACAGAGATATGGGGCCATGGGGACACAGGGCTATGGGATTATGTGGTATAGGGTTATGGGGACACAGTGGACAGGCCATGGAGACACAGGGCTATGGGAGTGTGTGGCATAGAGTTATGGGAACACAAGACCATCGGGACACCTGACTATGGGAACACAGGGATATGGGACTATGTGGCATAGGGCCATGGGGACACCTGACTATGGGCATACATGGATATGGGACCATGGGGACACAGGGCTATGGGTTCACAGGGCCATGGGGACACGGGGATATGGGGCCATGGGGACATAGGGGACAGGTTATGGGGACACAGGACACAGAGCTATGGGGACACAGGCCTATGGGACTATGTGGCATAGGGCTATGGGGACGCAGGACCCTGGGGACACCTGACTATGGGAATACATGGATATGGGACCATGGGGACACAGGGCTATGGGGACACAGGGCTATGGGACCGTGTGGCATAGGGTTATGGGAGTTATGTGGCATAGGGTTATGGGGCCACAGGACCATGGGGACACTGAGATACAGGGCCAGGGGGCCACAGGGCTTCGGGGACACAGCGATACGAGGCCATGGGGCCACAGGGCTGTGGGACTACGTGTTATAGGGCCGTGACACCACAGCCCTAAGGGGACCCAGGGCCATGGGCCCATGGCACCACAGCACCCTGAGAGGGGGGGCGGGGCTAAAGGCGGCGCGGTCCCGCCCCCCCTCCTCTCTCATTGGACAGCCGTGGCTCCGCCGCCGCTTCCTATTGGCTGGCCGCCCGGCGCCTGGTGGTTGTGACGGGGCGGACCGGAAGTGCCGGCGTGAGGGGGCTCCGTGAGGGCCGCGGCCGGGGGCCGGTGAGGAGCTGGGGGGGGGGGGACACGGGGACAAGGGGACAAGGGGGGGGACACGGGGACACCGGGGGGGACATGGGGACACTGAGGGACATCGCTGGGGTCGCGCTGAGGCACTCCCGGGGGGGCTGAGGGGGTTTCTTGGGGGTTTGAGGGGGTCCCTGGGGATGTGGGGGGCATAGGAGGGGTCTTGGGGACAGTAGGGGGGCAAAGGGGGGCCCTCGGGGCAGCAGGGGGACAGAGGGGGGGCCCTGCCACCCCAATGTCCCCCCCCAGAGGGGGGACATTGCGGTGGCAGGGGACCTCTGGGAGCAGGAGGGGATAAAGGGGGGAGCTGGGGACAGCAGGGGACAAAGGGGGCCTTGGGGATAGGGGTGTGAAAGAGGGGTCCCTGGGGACATTGGGGTGGCAGAGGGGGGCCTTGGGGACATGGGAGTGGCAGAGGGGGGCCTTGGGGACAGTAGAGGGTCAAAGGGGGGCCCTGGGGGCAGCAGAGGGACAGAGGGGGGGCCTGGGGACATTGGGGTGGCAGGAGACCTCTGGGAGTAGCAGGGGACAGAGGGGGGCCCTGGGGACAGGGGGGTGACAGGGTACCTCTGGGAGCAGCAGGAGATAAAGGGGGACGTGGGGACAGCAGGGGACAGAGGGGGCCCTGGGGACATTGGGGTGGCAGAGGGGGGGGGCTTGGGGACAGCAGAGTGACAGGGGACCTTTGAGGACAACAGGGGACAGAGGGGGTTCTTGGGGATAGGGGTGTGAAAAAGGGGTCCCTGGGGACATTGGGGTGGCAGAGGGGGGCCTTGGGGACAGTAGAGGGACAAAGGGGGCCCTGGGGGCAGCAGGGGGACAGAGGGGTCCCTTGGGGACAGCAAGGTGGCAGAGGAGACCCCTGAGGACAGCAGAGTGGCAGCCCACCCACCCTCCCCTGGTGCTTCCCCCCCATCCCTGTCATCCCCATCCCCTCGTCCCTCATGTCCCTGTCACCTAGGACGCTTCCCCCGCTGTCCCCACCGTGCCCCCGTCCCCTCCTGCTGCGGGGGGGGGACAGCAAAAAGCCCTCAAAGACCCCAATGCCACCCGTCTGTCTGAACTCACGCTCATTTCTGTCACCCGGGGGGCAAATCACAAATCTTTTGGTGCCAGAGAGATCAGGAAAATGTTGAATTTGTTCTTGTTTTTCTCTTTGCACGATCAGAAATTAGCTCGATTTTATTTTATTATTTTCTCTATTTTATTATTTTCTCTATTTTATTATTTTCTCTATTTTATTATTTTCTCTATTTTATTATTTTCTCTATTTTATTATTTTCTCTATTTTATTATTTTTCTCTATTTTATTATTTTTCTCTATTTTAATTTTTCTCTATTTTAATTTTTCTCTATTTTTATTTTTCTCTATATTTTATTTTCTCTATTTTATTTTATTTTCTCTATTTTATTTTCTCTTTTTCTGTCCGACAGCTGCCTTCACGTTTCCTGCCGTGAGCCCTTCCACTTCCCTTAACGCCGCCTCTCGATTCCTCCTCTCTCCTCTTTGAAGTTTTAAGAGCTTTTAATCTCCCTTTTTAATATTAAAACAAGCAGCCTGGGTCCCGTTTCGGTGCGCTATCAGCCAGCAGGGGCCGATTACATGAAAGCAATGGACAAATTTGTACCTTTTCACCCCGGATATTTAATTAATTTGGACGTATTTGCTTTTAAAGTGGCAATCTTTAGGATCTTAGCGTAGCACTGAGGTGGTTTCCATGCTCTGCGTGCATTTGGAGTATTTATTTACTTCGAGGCAACTTTTTCAGACCAAAAGTGGCTTTTTAGAGGATTTTTAAAAGGGAGAAGCTCGCCTTTACCCCCATTCAGCGAGTAAGCTGCAGGAGAAGGCAGAGCTTAACGATGCGATGAGCCTGAAGCGGGGGAATTTGGGGTAGATGCTGAGGGATCTGTCCTCCCCGCGAGGGTGGGCTGGTGCTGGAGCTCAGAACAAGGCAGAAGACACTCAAAATTTTTTGGAAGACGCTCCAAATTCAGACGGACGAGGGCTTGAGTGCGCTGCTGGGTTTGAGACCTCCCAAAACCTCTTCCAACCTGATAAAATCCTACAATATCGCGCGTGGCTCATCCTTGACTTCGCTCTCCTGTTTCTCACAACTCAGGGCACCGACGATGAGCCTCCCGCCTTCGGTCGGGGATGGGAACTGCTACTACATCCTGACGGAGGGCTGTGCCTACGGCAGCAAATACTTCCCCCCCGGCAGCCTCTGCTTCTGCAGCGAGCGGAGTTACCTGCGCAGCTTCGCCGACCGGCCCTCGGCTCGTTTCCTCAAGGTCGTGATGCTGGACGACGGCTCCACCGTCGCCGTCACCGTGGAAATCCTGCAGCCGGTGCGCAGGGAGGTGGCCGCCCTCCTCCTGGGCGTCGGCGGCCCCAGCGAACGTTTGGATTCCTTCCTGGAGAGGCTGAGCCTCGAGGCAGCTCTGCAAGCCGGGCCGGGCCAGAAGGTGACGGTGGAAATCGAGCGGCAGCACTTCCCCGGCGTCGTCCGCTACGTGGGGAGCATCCACAAAAGCCCCCTGGCTGCCTTGTCCCCGGTCTTTTTCGGGGTGGAGTTACAGGTGAGCGGGCAAAAAAGGGCAAGCTGCTGCTTTTTTATTTTTCCCCCGTCCTGTTTGTCACCACGCCGATCTTTTCCGGCCTCTTTTTCTTTATTTTTCAGGGCGAGGGGGAGAACAGAGGGCGCAGCGACGGCTCCTACCGCGGCACCGAGTATTTCAAGTGTAAGCCCGGCTGCGGGATCTTCCTGCCCTTCAGCAAAATCCGTTTCACTCCCGGCCCGGAGAACGAGCCCGGGAAGCAAAAGCCAAAAGTGGAAGCGGAGGAGGGGGTGCCCGTGAAGGTGGGGGACGCCGTCAGCTTCTACGTGGACGAGGTCCTCAGGAAAGGAATAGCGATGGCAGTCTACAGGGAGGGATCCCAGTGGTTCGTGAAGGTTTGCCCGGTAAGAGCAGCCTTGTTGCCTTTTCCTGATTATCTTTTGTGTTTTTTTTTTTCTTTTTATCCCCGTTTGTTTGAAATTTTATACGAGTGAGGCCTTAAAGAGGAGCGGAAGCCGCGTCCAAAAGGTTTCACGCAGAGTCTTTGGGCCTGTTTGGAAAAAATTGGTTCATATTCCAACCGCTTAGCTGATGTGTTCTTTGCGCCTTGCAGGAAGAAGAAGGAACAACTGACATCTTCAGAGAAATCCCTCTGGACTCCGTCGTGAAGGAAAACCTGATTTCTCAGAGTAGGTTGTCATCAGATGGGTCCACACCGTGCGTGTCCTCAAGCGTTTAGCGCTTCTCTGCGGGTTACCCGTGAGCTGAAGGTCCAAAAAGCCTTCATTTAGTCCCAACTAATTAAACCAGGAGGCTTGAAAGATCCGTAGAAACATCTCAAGTTCGTTGCAGCATGCTGGGCATTAGGCACCTTGAGCTGAGCCTGCCATTTAGCAGGAAGAAGAAGAGAGATCACGGCGCGTAAATATGTCCTAGGACAGAAAGCTCCATGGGCTAAAATCTTTAATTTAGCTGTAGGAGGTGGAGCAAGCCTTGTGCTGACACCAGAGGATCTCAGGAAGGCACAGATGCTGGCAGTGGTGTTGTGAATCACTGGACAAGCCAACAGATTCGTGGGATTTCTCTGTTGCCGTCAAGAAATGCTGTGCAGATGTCCGGGCCAGACCGAGGGGAGCTGTCGTTAGACTTTCCATTGAATTGACCTCGCTAAAGGCAGAAAAATAACCCGGAGACACCCCCACTGCCATTTCCATAGCCTGAAATGGCTCTGTGAAGGGCTGTGCTAGCTCCGGGGCTGGAGAGAGCAAGGAAACAAGGGGTGGAATCATCTCCTCTCGCCCTCAGCAAGCTGCTAGACCAGCTTGGCCCTGTCATCGAGACATTTCCGGAGGATTCCAGCTCGTGGCCCTGGCGCTCAGCTTTGCGCTTGCACGTTTAGTCTCTAATTTCAAAGCCGACCTGCTATTAGGGCCGGCGACGGGATCCCGAGGTGGCTGTCACTAAGCGTCGCCTTCCTGTCTCTCCTGACACCTTCCTGACGTGCTTTTTTTTCTTTTTCTTTTGCCTCCCAGGTGTTTTTCCAACCTTCGGCTCCGACGTGGGCCTGGGCCACGCGAAGCAACCGAAACGGCAGGCGAGCGAGAGCGGCGAGGAGGGCGAGAGCGGGAACCCGCCCTTGGAGGTGAACTCCATGGTCCAGATCACCTTGGACAAGGGCAATCAGGTGTTCGGAATCATCCGCTGGCTGGGGTACCTCCCCCAGATCAAGCACAAAATGGCAGGAGTTGAGCTGGTAAGGAGCAAAAGGAGTTGGACTCGATGATCCTCGTGGGTTCTTTCCTTTTTGGGGTGTTTTATAAGCTGTGAGGTTGCAAATCAAAGCAACCTGAAGACCTTCAGCTCGTGATTTCACAGCCTGAGCAGAGACGAGGCTCTGACGTGTCAGGGTCTGGACTATGAGGGCAAGCACACCTGATCCCGAATGATTTGGATGGGTTGAGCCAGGGAGGGCTGCGTGCCCCCTTGAAATGGGGAGGAGGAGCTGCAGAGAGACTCTGAGGGTTTATTTAATGTCTTCAGGAGCAGTTATTGAAGCGTGGGGCAAAATAATTTGAGAATTCTACAAGTGGGGTCGATAAATATAAAAAAATAACCAGAGTAGGTGAAAGCAGCCAGCGAACCAGCACCAAAACCTGTGCACAGCTCTTAAAATCCTAAATGGCCATAGGGGAAATCACACCTGCCTCATATAAAAGCTGCTCTCATGGCGTTCCTCGATGTTTTTTTTTCCCCCCAGGATGAAGATAAGGGGGTCACTGCTGGCGAGTGGCTGGGCAAATATTACTTCCACTGCGCCCCGAAGCGCGGCCTCTTCGTGAAGCTGCAGTCCTGCCAGCCTGACGTCCGCTTCCAGAGTTCGCGCGGCAGCGACCTGAACCTCGTGGAGGACAGTAAGTTCTGTGGGAGAGGGGGACACGGTGCCGTGCTGGGCCAAAGCAGGCTACAGGGGAGCCCTTTGTGCAGTTTTTTGCCCGGTGGTTTCATCCCCGGTGCTTTCCTGGAGTGTCCCAAGAGATGCTGGTTTTGGCTGCGGAGAGCTGGAGGCAGGAGGTAACGGTACCCGGGGACGGAGAAATAAAGGGAAGTTTGGAAAGTGAGAGTATTAAACCCGTTTTCATGTCGAGTTTGATGTGGTAACACATTCACGAGAAGACACGGGGAAGAACGGATCAGTGTTGTCATTTAAATAGGGAGAAACGCCTCCAGAGCAGAGAAGATGAAATGAAACAGCCACTTAAGATGTTGTAAATGAGATCAAAGTAAATAAAAATGCAGGATTCCCATAGGGACTGCCCAGAAACTAGGGACAGGGACAGGGGAGGATTGTCTGAAGGACCTGCTGAAGAGAGGAGATGGGATTGTAAAGGGAGAACACTGAAAAAATCAAAAAATATCACGCTGAGAAATCGACTTAATCTTCAAAGGTGGACGTAGGTCGTTTTAAAGGATTTAAAACGACACGGGACATTTTAAAGGTCTTTCCAAAGAGCTTGCATATAACGCAGCACCAGCCTGTTCGTGTTTTTCTCCTTGTCTTGCTTGGCACAGCAGTGGCAGAGGCGTTGTGGGTTGCTCTGGGGAGGAAGGGCAGGTTTTCTCTCCGTTTCCAGCAGATAAATGACTAAAGAGACCAATTCCCATCCCAGCGTGGTTCAGTCCCAGCAGGAGCAGCACAGAACAAGGCTGCGCTGACCTCTGAGCTGTCTTTTGGGGCTCTGGGGAAGGGCAAGAGCAGTCCCAGCCGAGGTGGGAAGCTAAAAGGGAGCTGCTTGTGTCGCTTCTCTTGCAGGTGAGCACGAAGCTCTTCCCCATGCTCCCGTCAGTTTTCCTCCCCTCAGGAATGAGGACGCGGTGTCCGTCCTGCGAGGGCGGATGAAAGGGATCCAGGGCCACTGCAACTCCTGCTACATGGACGCAGCTCTCTTCAGGTAAGTGGTGGTGATGTTTGCCCAAACATAAAGCGATCGTTTAAGAGCTGCAGCACTTCCCCGGACTCCCCACGTGGCTGGAAATTTTGCCCTAGACCAGAAAATAACCGCGGGGGGATGCAGCTCGCTGCCTCCTGCTCTCCTTCCTAACCTCTGAGGTTCTCAGGCCCTGAAGCACCCTCGTGAGTACCTCAGGTACCGTGCGTCTGTCACGCAGGGCGCTGAGATCTCGGAGCCCTCTGGACTGGACCGTGCTGCTTCTGTCACTGGAGGAGGCAGTGGCTGGCAAAATATTTCAAAAGAAACCACCCGGGAAGTCCCAGCTTCACTGTGCAGCAGTGTTGGGAGCCGAACAGACTCGGTGGTGCCCCCACGAGCAGTTTTGGCTGCAGAGTACGAGATTTCCTTCTCCCTGGGCTGCTTCCTTGCTCCCACCGGGTGTTCCTTAAAGCAGCTTTGGTCTTGCTGTGGAGATGTGCTGGTGCTCACCCCTCCGCCATCGGCACGCGTGGCCTGTTGGAAATAAAACCCACCGATTGTCCCGGAGCACAGCGCTTTGGTTCTAACTGCTGCTGCAAACCCGTCGGCACTCACGCAGCCCTCTCTCTTCCCAGCCTCTTCTCCTGCACCTCCGTGCTGGACTCCATGCTCTTCACGCCCTTCACGCTGTGCGACAGGAACGTGCAGGAGATTCTGCGGGAGGAGATCGTTAACCCCCTCCGAAAGTGAGTACAGCGCGTGGGGATGCTCCAGCTCTTCCAGTTGTTCCTTTCCCATGACAGTAATGCTGTCCCAACACTTCCTGCACACGTGTGAGCTTCCCCTGCTCGGCAGAAGCCTTGTGATGCTTCGATTTCGGAATGAGAGATCACCTGTGGCTGCTTTGCTTCTTGTTTCTAGGACTGGCTTCGTCAAGGCTCGGAGCGTGATGCACCTTCGGGAGCAGTTAACCGAGAAGGGCAAATGCTCGAGCTTTACCAACGCTGAGAAAGGTAACGTGCTTCCCCAGGCTGCTTCAGCCTCTGCTGCCTCACCCAGGCACCAAACTGGCAGCTTAATTGCGTGCTTCTCCCGTGCACACGCGTTGACGTGCGAGCTGTGCTGCTCATTTATGTTAAAAAAAAAAAGTGCCTGTGAGATATTTTCGGCTTCCGAGAGCTCCCCGTGCTTCTCGACTGACATTTGTCTGATGGGAGGATGGGGATCGCTGGGGCTCTCTGCCGCCTCCCAACTGGTGGCAGCTGCTGCCAGGAGGGGAGAGGATGAACCGCGTGAGCAGAATTTCAATCAAGGGGATTTCCTTGACCTTTATACTTTGAATCGGCCCTGATAAATCCGGCCCTGGAGTCCCTGCCAGAATCCAGCGTGGTTTTATCGTGTTGCCGAGATCAATTTCTCTTCCGAGCTCTGATAAATTATTTGGGGTTCCTCAGAGACGCTAGTTTGGTTAAAAATAAGCCAGAAAACGCCGACATCTGGAGCCCACCTCTCTGATTCCCATTGCTACATCCCTGTCTGTGCTCAGCAAGGCTCCCTGTAGTTTATGACACCGAAGCAGGTTGTGCCAAACATCGTTTCAACAAGCTCTGGGTTCCCAGATAGCAAACGAGTGGCATTGATTCTCCTAGAAGCAGCAGGTAGCTCATCACTGAACAGCAGCTGCGGTTCTGTACGGCTGTGTATTTATTTTAGCTGGGGGGTGGTTTAATTACTGTTTGGTTTCTTGAATTTCTGAATTTTTCTAAATTTTTCTGAAATTTTTCTTGGTTTCTTGAACTTCTCTTTGAATTCCTGCTCCTGGTCTTGGCTTCCCGTTAACGCCTGTGGAGTGACCCCTGCTTTTCTCTGCCCTTCCAGATCCCGAGGAGTTCCTCAGCCTCATCATGCAGAAGATCCTGGGGATAGAGCCGCTCCTGAAACTGCAGTAAGTTACCCCGGGCCCGAGTGATGCAACTCCCCTAGGCTCACGAGTTCTTCGCCTCGCAACCACCAGGTGTTACTGCACCTTCTCAGCAAGGCCGTGGAGGCACAGCTCAGGGATTTGTGCTCAGCTTTCTGCTCTCCAGTAGCTGTAGCCCGTGATCTCGCTTGCTGTCAATTCATCCTGGGTGGGCCCACCCTGGAAAAGATGTTTTTAAATTCTCCCCGGAGGCTCCACCTTTGGAAAACGCTGAAAAAAAAACCTCGTGCCAACCTTAGGCAAAGAAAGCAGTGGTCTGAGAAACGTGGAGGGCTCTGTTTGACAGCCTTGGGATGCGTTTGGGATGCGTCCAGGCTGTTCGAGCTGGCTCGGATCCCGCAGCCTCTCAAAACAGGGAGCCCCGTGGATGCGGTCCCGGTTTCTCAGGACCCTACAAAGAGGATGAGAGGCTGGAGGAAGGCCAAAATAACCGGGCTGTTGGGAAGCATAGAAGGGGATTGTTCGGTTTCTGTGCTCGTTTGGGGGGCCGTTGGCCAAGCCTCACATTGTGGGGCGCTCACAAGGGCCGAGCACAAAGGGAACTCTGTGCTGCAGCTCCCCTGCGGAGGGGCATCTGAAGGAAATCCTTTCTCTGCCGGTTCAGGGATGGAGAGTTTTTGGGGGACCTGCTCACAGCTCACCTTTTGAATGCCCGAAGCCTCGCTCTGTGGGTTTTCTCCGTGCAGTTATAAAGAGATCCTTCATTTGAGAAGGAGTTTGCTGGTCGTGCTCCGTAGCACTTGGTTTAAAAATACCAAAATGTCTCTGCTTCGTGTCCTTGCAGGTCTGGAGGCCACGAGGGACTGGACTGTTACTGCTACCAGATATTTATGGACAAACAGGAGGACCTGGTGGTTCCTGACGTACAGCAGTTGGTGGAACATTCCTTCCTGACCTATGACCAGAAGCTAGTGGAGGTGAGCCCAGCTCCTTTCTGTCTTCGTTGCCATCTGCTGCCTCTTTCTTGCTTTCTCCACCATCCCTGCGCCCGCCAGTGGATCTGGTGGATCATCCCCGAGAGATGTCTTAAGGGATTTGACCTGGGAAGAGGGCCGTGCTTTCCCTGCTGCTCTCAGCCCTCGGGAATAACCTGAGCAGAAAACCTTTCCTCCCAGGAGCAGCACCGAGACGAAACTCTCCGGGATTTGCCTCTTCTGGAGCAGTGACTAGTTTGCCTTCGTTTTCCCAGATCCCCTCTTGCTTCATTATCCAAATGCCGCGGTTTGGGAAGGAATACAAAATGTTCAGCAAGATCATCCCTTCCTTAGAGCTGGACATCACCGATCTGCTGCTCGACAGTAAGTCGTTAGGCGGTGGTGCGAGTCACCAGGACACGGGGCTGGGCTCTTGGGGCCGTGAGCAGGAGCTGAGGTGGGATCGTGGAGTGATTCCCATCCCCTGAATGCCTCAATTCTGCGGGGTTGCAGCTGAGGCTGAGGGAAGCTGCCTCCTCTCGCCCCTTTTTCCCTCCGCAGGTCCCAGGGAGTGCTGCGTGTGCGGCGACGTCGCCACCCTGGAGTGCTCGGGGTGTTTTAAGGACAAGATGTTCGCGCCTACGGGCCTGAAGCAGTTCTGCAGCACCTGCTCCAAACAGGTATTCGATCTCTTTGGGCGCTCGTGGCATCTGCCGTGGTGACCCCACAGCAGGTTAAACCCCCAAAAACGCCCACGTTCCCCTCGCTGCCCCTGCAGCTGGCCAGGTTGGGTCCAGAGGAGGATAAACTGGAGGTCTGACCCCTTCACGCTCCTCTTCCTAGCAGGCCAGGCTCGGTCCTGCTCTCTCAGCGCTGCCACCCCGTTGTCTTCCCTCAGGTTCACTCCCACTACCGCCGCAGAACCCACAAACCCACCAGGCTGCACGTCCCGGAGGAATTTCAGTGCCGGAGCCCCCAGGGAAGCCAACGGGTCCCCCGCGAGAAGATGGAGCTCTTCGCCGTGCTCTGCATCGAGACCAGTCACTACGTCTCCTTCGTTAAATACGGCCCCGAGAACGAGCACTGGATGTTTTTCGACAGCATGGCCGACAGGCACGGTGAGGATGGAGCCAGGAGGGTGTAGGGTGAGCGGGGCGGGCGCTGCTCTGCATCGGGGCAGCGTCAGGGAGGTTCTGCACCAATCCTAAAAGGAGCCCGAGGCTTTCGGAGGGAACGCAGGGGGCTGGGAGGGGACAGCTTCGTGTGACAACGGACAGCCCGTTGCTCTGAACCCACGAATTAGGATCCCAGTGCCACCAGTATGCGTTTAAGCCAACCCCAGGGAAAAGCAGGAGCAGGGCAAGGATATTTGGGAGTTGCTCCTGGTGCTCTTGTCCCCTGGTTGCGTTCAGGTTGGGGACTTCCCGAGCCTGCAGGTGGCCCCCAGATCTCCCAGCCGAGACTTGGACTTGCTGCCAGGCGTGATGGTGACTGCTCAGGCTGTGGGCCCTCATCCTTTGGGGCCACGTTTTGGACTCAAACGTCTCTCCCTTCCCCCGATTTTAGGTGACGAGAACGGCTTCAACATCCCCACGGTGACTCTGTGCCCCGAAGTCGCCAAATACCTGGACTTGCCGCTGGCTGTGCTGGCCCTGGAACAGCCCCGGGACATGGACGGGGTGGCCAAACGCCTCTTCTGCGACGCCTACATGTACATGTACCAGAGCAACAAGATGGCTCTCTACAAGTGACGCCGTTTCGGGCTGGTGTCAGAGATTTGAGCTTGGGGTGGCCCCGCAGCCTGTAACGGGTGAAAGCAGCCGGAGCCTGGGTGCCCCGAGCTTGCACTTCTTGCCTCTTCTTGCCTCTTTTTACCTCTTCCAGCGTCTGCCCTTCAGGCTAGCTACGGGAGCCTGGCTGGGTTTGGAAATCCGGCGCCGGGTTTGCTGGAGAGAGAGCTTGGGCCTTGCTGCAGACCTGGATTCGGCGTTTTTACGCTCAAATTCTCTCATTCCTGCCTTCTTTCTTCCTACCTCCTTCCTCCGCAGGTGCTCTGCCCTACCTCAGTGTCCTCCCCGCACCCTTTCCCTCCCAGGACCAGCATCTCGAAAACTCGAGGAGTTACCCTCAGGTTTGTGAAGACCGAGAGAAAAACCACGGCCTGGCGTGGACACGTGGAGTGAGAGAACCAGGTGGCAGCCGTGTGGCTGAGACGGGTCAGGAAGGTTTTCCCTGATCCCACCCCAAAAGCTGGGGCCCTGAACTGTCCTCCCTTCCCTTACCCAGCTTCTTAATACCTCTGGCACTTTTACCCACTCTTGTTTTCCACCGCGAGGTTAATTGGATGTCGTGGGCTGCAAACATGCTCAAAAATGTGTCTTTCTGTAGGAACAAACATAGGAAAAAAAGGTGGAGCAGAGGAACGGCAGGTGAGCACGAGGCACGCTGTCACCTTTTTGTGAAGCCTGCGTTATTGCTACGGGGCAGGAGGCGTCCTAACAGCCCTTTCTCTCTTGCTGTCCCATCTTTAAATCCACTTCTGGGATCCGTACCAAACACCAACAACAATTTTGGGACAAAACTGGAAGAATGAGCGCTTTTTATGTTCCCTTTGCCACGGCAGCAGGAAGGATTAGGGTCCCCGAGTTGGGAAGAGGCGTCCTTGAAGTTAAATAATTTAAATTTGCGAGTTAGGAGGGTGTCAGGGCAGTGGGAAGCCAGCTGGGGACTCAGTGCTGTGAGCTGTTTGAGCCAGCTTCGAAGGATGGATGCAGTGTAATGAACCCAGGCTAATTAATTTTTAATTTTTGGGAACACTGCCATCCCATTTAGCTCCCACCCTTCGGCGAGCTGATGTTTGGAGGAGAGCCACGGACAGCGGTGTGCAGGGAATGGGGAAGGCTGTGACCCTGCTTCTGAGCCCCGAGGGCAGCCTCGCTGCCTTTTCTTCTCTGCTCAATGGTACTTTTATTTGTTGTCGTGTAGGAACTCAGGCCAGGCTCTTTTTGAGAGTACTGTGCGCAGGTTTAATAACAAAAAGTGTTTTTTTTCCTCTCTTATAGTGCAGTTACAGTGCCTTATGGAGCACAGGCTCAGCTGTGCTCCAGCCTGATGGTTTTTTTTTTATAAACAGGACACAATCAGGCAACTCTTTGTGTTTTTTGTTTTTTTTCCCATCAACATATGCTGCAAGGACCTAAGCGATGGAGAGAAAAAATTAAAATAAAGCATCTTTTATCAAGCTTTCTGCTGGGAGAGGGCGCAAGTCATTGGGGTTGGTGTTCAACCACGCGTTGCTTCATCTGTCCTGCCTGCCCCCCAGGTGAGCTGTGCTCCAGCTGCCACACCAGAGGCTTTGCTGCTGGAATTAGGTACAGGATCCCCAAAAATGGGGACGTGAACATGTGCTGGGGTCCCCCCCCAGCTGCTATCATCGCTCAACGCTCGCTTCTCATTTCAGTTTTATTCAAATGTACACCACGAAGTGAAATGGCAGGTGATGAATTAGACATTCAAGCTGAAGGAGAGTTGTTTTTTTTTTAGGATTGGGGCAGGCACGCAGCGTGCTCGCAGCACCGGTGTGTAAGGCTTTGATTTTGTTTTGTGCTTTGGATGAAGTAAGGGCAGGGCTTGGTGCCACGCTTCCTCTCTAAGAATCGAGGTTTGAGGTCATGGGGGTTGATCTGAAACCGCCTTCCATGCTCGGGAGCCCTCGTAGAAAATGGAAAGGTAAAAAACGGGGCCACAGAGCCAAAGCTTAGGGGAGAAAGGGGGCAAAGTGCATCTGCCACGGCTCCGTGGGTGGGAAACCTTCTCGGCAGGGATTTTAGTGCCACCGCTGAGCCTCGCCAGGGGCTCTGGGACACGAGGATGGTCCCCGTGGCCTGGAGATGCCACCACAGAAGGCACAGGGCGGGTAAGGCCACCAAGGCGGGCAGCGTGGCCACCGTAGAAGGCACAGGGGTGGCAGGGCCACCGAGAGGGGCAGAGAAGGAAGGGAAGTCCCAGGCAATGCGGTGACAACGCTGGTCACCGCCGTGTCCCAGCCCAGGACGTGGTGGCCCCGCCACCTCCCAGCTCTGCCTGCCCCATCCGCGGGCACCTGGGGCGCGCGGGGAGCGCTTCCAGTTCCAGCGTGGTCCTCGGAGGGGATCGGTGGAGCAGCAGCCTCATTAGCCTCATTAATTCCCAATTAATCACCCGGCCTTCCGAAGAGGACGTGGGAAGCGCTGGCCCCCAGGCGGGGGCTTGGCAGAGCGCGGGGGGCGCGCGGGGACCCCCCTCACTGCCTGGCCTGCCGCAGCTCTGCGAGGAGGAGGTGCAGCTTCTCCGTCACGGCCACCTGGGGCGAGAGGGGACATTGAGTGTCCCCAGGGACACCGCAGGAGCCCGAGGGCTTCACCAGGGCAGAAAATTGGGGATGGGAGCGGGATTAATCAAGCCAAGCAAGCGGCGGACGTACCGGGTAGGGCTGCGGCTCGCGGAGCCGGCGGTGAGCGGGGCTGAGCTGGCTGAGGGATTTCTGCGCGTGGCTCCGCACCTCCGGCAGGCTGGGCAGTTCCTCACACACCTGTAGGATGGGGATAAAAGAGTGTCCCTACGTGGGGCTGCCACCCCGACCCGATCCTGAATGACCCAGGGCCGTGGTGGCAGCGGCACAGCTCCGCCAGCACCGTGGGGACGGGGTGACAGCAACGGTGACGGTGCAGCTGGCAGGGTTGTCCCCATGCAGGACAGTTGCTCAGTATTGAAGTTGAACAAGGGATGGTGTCTTTTATGCAGAAACTTTTAGGGTTTTCGCAATAGAAGCCCCAAAACTTCGTGGTGAGAGCCACTTGGCCGAGAGCAGCCCCAAACCACGTCTCCACCTGCGTGCCCAGACCCCACAGACCCTTCTGGAAAACCCCGGGGGACCCATTTCAGATGGGGCACAACCTCATCCCTCCCCTGGGAACCCGAATTTCCCAGGGAACTGGGAATTTCCCATCCCCTCACCTGGCCGTCTCTGAAGTACGTGCGATGCAGGGGCTCCACGGTGCTCGGCCAGACCGTGGTGGCCTCTCCTCTCCTCCCCAGGACGTGGGCCACCAGCTCCTGCCCTGCCTTGGGTGCGGGTTCATCCTCCAGGGCCATGAGGTCCATGACGGGGTGACCTGCAGGGGGGCTGGGTTAAGGGTGCTGACAATGGCGGGGACAGGATTTAGGGGCGATCAGGATTTAGGATCAACGGGGTTCCCAACACTCACCAGCATCGTCGTAGAGCCGATACACTGCCTTAATCCCGGGGATCGTCATCTTCTCCTCCTCCTCCGTGAGCTTCAGGCAAGGCGAGCCGTTGACCTCCACCAGCTGTGGGACAAGAGGACGTTATGGGGACGGGCGCCTTGTTTTTTCGCCACGTGAAGCTGGTGCCAAGGGCTGCTCAGAGCTCCATGGCCCCATGCGTGCCGGGGAGGCCACTGAGGCAAAACAGCCGAATAAATCATTAAAAAAAAAAAAAAAAAGAAAAGAAAAAAAAGAAACAACCCTCAAACCTAATAAATTATTAAAAAAAAACATAAACTATCCCCAAGCCAAGCGGGGGCCGCGCTGCCTCTCCTACCTTGTAGACGCAGCCCAGCGATGGCTGCAGGGGACACGTCACCAAGTTCGTCCCCACACCGATCACGTCAATCTCGCTCCCCTGGTGCAGCGGAGAAGACGACAACCATCAGCAGCCCGTCCTGCCTCTCATTTTTTTTTTTAAATCCATGCTAAAACCGGAGCCACGGGGCAGGTGAGAGGCTGCTCTGCCCAAAAATGTTTGGTTTCTGTCTGGCACACCCAAAAATCCGCTTATTCCAGCCTGGAAACTGCTCTTACGCAGGAGAAACTGAGTCACGGGAGGGTGACAGTCCCGTTGCCACCCCTCGTGGCTGCCTCACCTCCTGGATGAAGCTCTCCAGGCTCCGTTCGCTGATGTCGTTGCTCACGGCGATGGGGATGCTCCCAAACCAGGGCACCTGGAAGCTGGAAAAGGAAAGTGAGGAGCTGGGGAGGGAGCAGAAGGATGGCCCCGGGGGACTTGGGGGGGAAAACCTGGGAGCCTACAAGCACCCAAAGGTGTCCCGGCACCCCATCGAGCAAGGAGGGCACCCACCCCAATACCCAGGGATGACGGAGGAGGTGCTGGGTGCCCGGGGCAGGGGATGCTCTCCGCAGGCTCCCTGCTTGTTTTGGGGGACTCACGTGGTGCCGCAGGCTCGGAGCACCCGCCGGATCTCCTTGGACTGCTGGCCCAGGTCCCCGCTGTCCAGGCGCACCCCGATGGCGCGGTAGCCCAGCTGGTGCAGGGCCAGCGCCACGGCGCAGAAATTGGGCAGGCCGCTCCTGGAGAGGGCGAGGAGAAGGATTAGAGCCCGTGGCCTCTTTGCACAGGGACCGAGGGCAAGCTGAGCAGGAGGCCAAAGACCTGAGGCAGGTGATAGAGAAGGACGGGGACACTGCGAGGAGGCGTTTTGGGAGCTGTCCTCTCCTCCCAGCTCCTCCTGCAAGCCCAGGGGGACGGGAAGGGACGGGAAGGGACCCGTCCGTCCTCACCTCATGACGCAGTAGGTGTCCAGCAGCCCCTGGAAGTTGTGCGGGAAGGTGATGGCGTAGGACACGAAGGCGGCCAGCTCGCCCCGGTTGGCCTTCTCGGGGGGGCTCTGCAGCAGCTCGCACACCCGCTGCAACCACGACTCGGCCAGGGCTGCGAGATCCACCGGCTCCCCGCCCGCCAGCGGTGCCAGGACCTGCTCGGGGACATCAGCACCGCGTCCAGGGTGTCCCTGCACCACGCACGGCCCACAGCAGCCCCGTTGCCCTTCCGCGAACCCGAACCAGCAGCACTGGGGGGGACACACGAGGTCCCGCGGCCGGAGATGGGGCGTCCCATCCCGCTCACCTTGGGCTGCACCTCCTCCAGCGACGTGAAGGACATGATGAAGGAGTGGGCGATGGTGCCGCGCACCGGGATGCCGTAGAGCTTCCCCGCCAGGACGTTGCTGGTGAAGTCGAAGCCTGCGAGGAGGGACGGGGAGGGTGGGGTGACGGCACGGCCGCGGCACCGCGCGGTGCTGCGGGGCACCACTCACCCCCGATGTAGGAGTATTTGGAGGCGGACAGGCCGCCGTCCGGCCCCTGGGCGCGACGCAGCCCGATCTCCATCAGCTTCACCTCGGGGCCAGCGAGGAGGCGGAAGCGGGCGGCGTTGGTGGCCACCAGGCTGGGAGAGAAAGGGACAAAAACGGGTTTATCGGAAGAGCTTCTTCACCAAAAGGGGCGTCAGGCATTGGGACGGGCTGCCCAGGGAAGCGGTGGAGGGCTTTAAAAGACGTTTAGACGGAGAACTTGGTGATAGGGTTTAGTGGAGGACGGGTTAGGGTTAGGTCAGGGGTTGGACTGGGGGATCTTGGAGGGCTCTTCCAACCTAGATGATTTTTTGGGATTTTCTCGGGGTGCTGCTTAGCTCGGACACGGACGAGGTGCAGGGACAATGGGTGCAGCAGGGACGGATGAATTCTGCAGCCAGGGCATCCCCAAAAAGCAGGAGGGGCCCTTACCTGGCGTAGTTGACCAGGCACAGCAGCGTGGTCTCCAGCAGCTGCACCACCAGCAGCGGCCCCTTCACCTGCAGGAGCGGGACCTGTGGGGACAGCGGCGGTGACGTCTCCCTGGCTGAGCTTGGGGACGGGGGGACGCGGCCGAGCCCCGTTTGCTGGCGGCCCCGGGTCCCCCTGCGAGGCTCAACCCAGGTCCCACCCTGGAGAAGACGACGGAGCCTTCTGGCACGGAAGAGACGGTGACCTCCGAGGCATCCACGGTGCAGAGGTAATCGAAGAAGGCGTCCTCCGTCGTGCTGGGCAGGACCGAGCGCAGGTAGGCGATGTCTGCGGGGGCAGGGGACACCTCAGCCCGCGGGGACGGGACCACAGAGCCCGTCCCCACCCCTCAGAGGGCACCACGCCGAGCCCCCATCCCTCTGAGGGGCTGTCCAAGGGACCCCCCCGAGGGGTGCCCCGGTGTCCCCTCGGTCCCCAGGCTCCTCTGAGGGAACCCCAAGTGGCACTGAGAGGTCTCCTGGTCCCTCTGGGTGATGTCCCCGTTCCCTTCCTGGTCCTTCTGAGGGGACCCTCTATGCCCTGAGACCCTCTGAAGGCTCTGCTGTTCCCTCTAAGGGATGTCCCCATGTCCCCACACCGGGTATCCCGTCCCCAGGTCCCTCTGAGGGGTCGCCCATCCCACTGAGGGCTTTCCCTGCCCCTCTGCCAGGTCCCACAGTGCTTTTGAGGCCCCCCGTATCCCTCATAGGGACATCTCTGTCCCCTCCTCCCCCCCACCCAGGACTCCTGCCCCTTAATTCCCTCTGAGGCACGTCCCTGTCCCATTACCTCAGCCCCTTGTCCCTCAGTGTCCCCTAAGGAGTCCCTTTGAGGCACGTCCCTGTCCCCTCCACCTCCCCCTGAGGACTCAGATCCCTCTGAGGAATGTGAGGAATGTCCCCCTATCTGTCCCCCCCCCAACACCCCCATCCCCCAAGACCCTCTGAGGCACGTCCCTGTCCCCTCACCTCAGCCCCCCCCTTCCCTCAAGTCCCTCTGAGCCACATCCCGGTCCCCCAAGGATCCCCCTGTCCCCCCTATGTCCCCCAAAGACTCAGATCCCTCTGAGGGATGTCCCTGTCCCCCCCCCCCACCCCAGATCCCTTGTCCCCAAAGACCCTCTGAGGCATTTCCCTGTCCCCTCACCTCAGCCCCCCTTCCCTCAAATCCCCCCGAGGAGTCCCCTGTCCGCCCCCTATGTCCCCCAAAAACTCAGATCCCTCTGAAGTTTGTCCCTGTCCCCCCCCAAACACACCGCCAGGTCCCCTTCCCCCAAAACCTTGTCCCCTCACCTCAGCCCCCCTTCCCTCAAGTCCCGCTGAGGATCCCCCTGAAGGGTGTCCCCATCCCCCCACCCCACCCCACCCACCCTCCACCCACCCCTCTTTCCCCCGACACCACCCCGTAACCCCCAAATCCCCCGACTTTCCCCAAACCCCAAGAAGCGACGACAACCCCCGCTTGTCCCCCTATCCGCGTCCCTCACGCACCGGCGGCGGAGAAGCGAAAGGCGCGGAGGAAGCGGAGCCCCTCGGCCAGGCCCGCGCCCAGGGCGAAGGCGCCATGGAAGGGCTCGCGGCGGAAAAAGAGCTCGGCGGCGGCGGGGACACGGTGGCGACCGGCCCGCCAGTAGCCGTAGGCCATGGTGAGCTGGTAGAGGTCCGTCAGCAACGCCATGGCCGCCACACGGCGCGAGGGAGCCTGGGAGTCATGGCCTGGCGGGGAACAGCGGGGCGGGCAGAGGGCGAGAGGGAACGTGGTGGCTTGAGGGGGGACGTTGGGACACGGGGAGGGATGGTGGGGGCATAGGGCACAGGGCACGAGGGGAGGTGGTGTGTGGAAGGGCATAGGACGGAGGGGGAGGTGGGGTATGGGGTGTGGGGCTGCGTGAAGGGGACACGGGCAGCAGGAGGGGGGAGCATATGGGACACGGGATATCATGGAGTATATAGTAAGTGTGACACGGAACATCAGGGATAGGACACAGGACATCATGAATTATATAGGACATGGGACATTAGGGATGGCAGCATGTGGGACACGGGACATCATAGTGTGTATAGCACATGGGACATAGGATATCATGGAGTGTATAGTACATGGGACACAGGACATCATGGATCATATAGCACATGAAACACATGACACCAGGGATGGGACACAGGACATCATAGATTCTATAGGACATGGGACATCATGGATAGGACACGGGACATCATAGAGTGCATAGTACATGTGACACGGGACACCAGGGACAGGACACGGGACATCATGGAGTGCATAGTACATATGAGACGGGACATCAGGGGTAGGATACAGGACATCATGGATTATATAGGACACGGGACACCAGGGGTGGCAGCTTGTGGGACACAGGACATCATAGAGTGCGTAGTACATGGGACACATGACACCAGGGATAGGACACAGGATGTCATGGAGCATATAGCACGTGACACATGACACCAGGAATGGGACACAGGACAGCATGGATTATGTAGGACATGGGACACGGGACATCAAGGGTGGCAGCATGTGGGACACAGGACACCAGGACAGGTAGCAAAAGGGACACAGGACACCGTGAAGGGTAGCTCATGGGACACAGAACATCATGGAATGCATAGCACATAGGACACATGACACCAGGGATAGGACACAGGACATCATGGAGCATATAGCATGCGACATGGGACATCAGGGATAGGACACAGGACATCACAGAGTGTGTAGCACAGGGGACATCAGGGATAGTGCAGAGCACACAGGACATCATAGAGGGTATAGCACAGGGGACACCACACAGCTGGGACACAGTACATGCAGCACCAGGCACCTATGGGACCAGGTGGGCCAGGACACAGGGCCCTGGGGACAGCAGGACATGAGAGAAAACATACAGGACACCAGCCAGGACAACACCTGGGACTCTGAACATGCAGTTACAGGCACGTGGGGCTCCAGGGATGACAAAATATCACTACCAAGGACCCTGGGCCCATCCAGCCACCAGGAGATGTGGCACACGTGACACCAGATGTGCCAGCAGATGGGACACCAGCCCCATGAGGCTCTGGGGACAGCAGCACCCGTGACACCAGGCTCCTGGGAACTGGAGCCATCACCACTTGGCTGGGGGCTGCTGCAACTCCATCCCGTGCTCGCAGCGGGGCCCCACGGTGCTTCTCATCTGCTCCGTGTTGGCGCCGTGCAGCCTGCACCCAGACCTTGGACTCTGGCACCGTGACAGAGGACTCTGGCCTACGGTTAGGAATTCCACCTCCCCTTTCCACGGGCCACACTCAGCACAGCCCCAGCTCCTCACGAAGCAAAGGATCAGCTGAAGCGACCTGCACAGGGTATCAAAAGCAGCAAGGAGAAAAATTAAAGAGGAAATTCAGTGGCTTTTTTTTTGTAGTAGTAGTAGTAGCAGACCTTCATTTCAACACAGAAACACATCTTGAGGTCTTCCCTTTTATGAAGGGAAACACCCAAAGTCTTCAAGACATCACTTTGGGGAAGCTACACTCAGGAGAGAAAAAACATACAATCTGCATTCCTTGATCTTTATTAGTTACAGTTTCAGAGAGGATACAGGTTTGCTTCTAGATCTTGTTGAAAGCAGCAATGTCGACGCTCTGCACCTGCAGGAGAACAAGAACAGCAGCTAGAGGTCACCAAGGTGTTTTCAGACACAAAAGAAAGCACTCACAGTGGGGATTTCTTCACAGCATGCACTAGTTCTGCTCAAAAACAGATCAAGCATCGCCCAGGGCTCTGAGGCCAGCTCCCCAGCTGTGCTGAGAGCCAACATGGATTGTTATTTAATATTCCTGTAACACCAGACATAACAAGACACCACACTGTGCTCATCATTACACGAATCTTTAGGGAGTCCAGCTGATGAAAAACATCCATATTTAGCTTCTAGCAACACGCCTAAGATCAGTTCCTGATTTACTGTAAATATAAGCAAAATGTATGCGAGGAAAATGAATAAAAATGGGTAATTTGGCCTGCTGCTTCCCCCTTCCAGTGGTGAGGCAGGAAGCACTACTAAATCTGTGTATTATCTGGCACAGAGCTGGAACTCCTGCTGCCAATTTCCACGAAATTGGAGGCAGGATGGAGATGGAAACATCTCCAGCCCCAGCCACCAGGGTTAAACGCATGCGTTTGTTGGGGCTCCTCAAAGTAAGGCTGGGTGGTAAGGAGCAAGAGCCTGCAAAAATGGCTCTGTGAAGTATCTGCAAGGTGTCTACGTCAGGCAGAATTAAATATCTACACACACAAACACACAGGAGTATCTCAGCAGGCACAGATATCACTCCACGTGGTTTTCTATTTGAGACCCAAGCTTGCCAAAGTCTTATTTAAAAGTGACCCCATGGGCTAGGCGCCTCCCACCCCACAAAAAGACTTACGTAGTCCTCAAACTTGGTGATCTCCTCCTCCAGGATGTCAGTCCCGACTTTGTCGTCCTCCACCACGCACTGGATTTGGAGCTTCTTAATACCGTAGCCTACCGGGACCAGCTTGGAGGCTCCCCACACCAGCCCATCCATCTGGACGGAGCGGACGCACTCTTCCATCTTGGCCATGTCAGTCTCGTCGTCCCACTGCAAGGGGCACCAAGTTGGAACTTTAAATGCTCTCCTAGATGTCACCGTCAGCCCCAGGAGGTGGCCAGTGACCGAGGACTCTGTGATCTCCCCCTCAAACTGAATGGTAGCCCTCATCCCACAAAAATTAAGGCATCCTCCTTGATCAGGCTGTCTAAGCTGAGATAATCAACGTGCAGGCAGTTGTTTTATTACACATCTGCGTGCAGTCTGACCCACAGGTAACACTCAACGCTCCTCTCCTCCTCCTCTCAGTAGATTTCAGCTGATGCAAACTGCCCTTTCTGGGCTGTTATTTTCGCCAGAATTAGCTGCAGGGGTTAGAGGAGCTAAGTTTTGCAGCAATGCTACAAAACACGTTGCTTCAATTCTGCCCTGCAGGGACAAATTTTGTCCCTTTTGTCCCTGCAGGGACAAATCTGGCCCTGCAGATGCAGGGGGGATCCCTCTGCAGCAGCAACATCCCTGTTTCGAAGCCCTCATTTTAAAGTGACTTTTACCAAAGGCAACTCTCTTGTGCAAACGGAGCACTAGACAGCCCATAGTTTGGTTCTACTGTGACAATTTGATAAAAACGGGTTTCTTTTAATTTTTAGGACATTATTTGGGTTTGGTTTAACTGAGGAAAATCCTTTCTTCAAAGGCAGGAGCCAGTCCTGCTCAGAGAAGGATCCTTCAGCCAACAGCCTGCGCTTGCCATGGTCCAAGGACCAGAGCAGAAGCTCAAGTGCTGCAGATCCCAGCTCACCCAACCTCACTCTGAACCCTCGTTTGGAAACGTGCAGGTCAGATCTATCCCCAGTCAATACAGATGTGAAAATGAGATGGTTTAAAGCCTCTTGTACGGGACATGCAGCCTCACGCAGGAGCTCTTACTCACCGGCTTCACGTCCAGGAGGATGGAGGACTTGGCAATGAGACCTGGTTTCTTGGCCTTCTTCTCCGCGTACTGCCGCAGCCTCTCCTCCCGGACCTTGGCAGCCTCTTGGTCTTCCTCTTCATCGTCACTGCCAAAAAGGTCGATGTCATCATCGTCATCTTCCTCTGCAGCGGCTGGCTCGGCTTTCTTGGCAGGTGAAGCAGATGGCAGCTCCACTTTCTTGGAGGGAACGCTGAAGGGTTCCACTTTCTTCATCGGGGTGACGTGGATTCAAGTTTGCATTCAGGAAAAAAAAAAAAAACAGGAGAACGTCAGTGCTGCTGTGATATAACTTCAGGCTCAGGAAAAACTCAGGAAGAGAAACCTACTTTGCTAAAAGCAGACCTCTGAGCTATCCCAAAGCGGCTCTACTTCATAGAGAAAAAAATATTCATGGAGAAAAAAATGCCCTGAAGCCAAGAGCTGACCCTTCTCTTAAGGACTCAGTGGTTCAATATATCTAGAACATAAAGGGGGAGAGCTATTGGGAACCTGGCCTTACAAATCAGCCTTACTGCATGCCCCAAGGCAAGGACTTACCTAGAGGAGACCATATCTTGCCCTGAAAACCTTCTAACAAGGAAGGTTTCCTTCTAACAAGGAAGATTTGTTTAAAAATAAAAGTAAAAGAAATAAAAGTCACCAGTTCTGCTCACCTATTTTAACAGTGGCGCTTTACGTGGTGTGTGCTGAGAAACTTGCAGCACCGTGGGCTAAATCCTTACCAAATATTTGTTAGCTCCAGACTTCCACAGATCTGTGTCAGCTCCTCTTTGCTGAAATCTCTTAGCATGGTTTTTCTGTCTTTGGGCAGAAAAACCGCCTTTTTGTCTTCTTTCTACACATACCAATTAGGGAAAGATGACAAAGCAGCTGCCAAAACTGCTTGAAAAGCAGCAGCGAGCTCTTCCTAAACTCTTCCATCTCTCTTTTTCATCCTCAGCAGCCAGGCAGGAGGCCTCAGAAATGACCCAGCACTTTGTGACAGCGAAGGATTCGAGAAGAGAACTTGGCTGAGGCTCACCTGGGTCGGTGGAACTGGGGAGGGCTGGTGGGAGGTAGATTTTTCCAGAGCATTCAGGCGGCTTTCCAACTTGAAGATGGCCATCTGAAGATCTGCAACGACTGCAAGAAGGGGTGTGGGGGGAGAACCTTCGCTTGTAGGCTCTCAAGACCGATTTGCTCTTGCTCAAAGTGGGATTTAAGATCACCAGGCACACCAAGGTTAATAAAGGAGACAACCCACAGGAGCAGGACCCCACTTGGTTTGGTTTTTGCTTTCATGTGAGGAAATTCTCCTACTTACCACTGCGAAGGTTTTGATTTTCTACCTCCAGGTGAGAAATTCTGGAAAGGAGCTCATTTTGGTCGCCGGGCCCCGAAGAGGTGGTGCTTGCGCTCTGCAACAAGGAAAATTGAGATGAAACAGATTTGTTCACTTACATGTACTCCCACAAAACAGTGAAACAAAAGGTCAAGCCTTCGGGAAAACAAAATTTGAGAGCCCGTCTAAGAACAAGGCCATTTTATCTGCAGGCTTTGAAGGCAATTTAACAAGCTCTACAGAACGAAGCATGAAACTTCACAAAATTTCAGCTGGCAATGATGAGCAGGGGATGAAATCAGTCTCAGATCACTAAACACACACAAAGTTTTTTGGGTTTCACACTGAGCTCCTCCAGAAGGGCAGCTGGTTGTCTCTTAGAGCTGAGGCACGGAGCACAGGACCTGCCTAACGTCATGCAGCAAGTCCCCGTGGAAGCTGGAAGGAGATCCCAGCATT
Source organism: Netta rufina (assembly GCF_964035555.1). NCBI lineage: Eukaryota > Metazoa > Chordata > Aves > Anseriformes > Anatidae > Netta > Netta rufina. The sequence continues at coordinate 157,949,501 of NC_140124.1, forward strand.
TCTGCACTCCCACTTACCCCAGTCCGGCCTTTGGTTCCTCTCAAAGAGGATTAAACTGATTTTAACACGTCCTGAGGGAACAACGACAGCGATTCGGCTTCAAAAAGTATTTAGCAGCAAAAAAAAAGAAGGAAAAAAAGGCTTCTTTTTTAAAACAAGCCCTTATCTGCTATTTGAAATCGGTGAAAGGGAAGAAAATGCAGCCCTTCATGCCTCAAGTGCCATTTATAACTGAACACAATAGGAAAAAATTGTATTTGAGTGCACCCTGCACGTAATTACTGTGGTTCTCTGGCAGAGCTGACGTGCTCCTGGTACCTCGGCAGTGAGCAGAGATGAAGAAAAAGGAACAGGGGGGCAGAGGGAAAGCAGTTAAGGACGCCAAGCGCAGATCTGCAGCCCCTAAATGCTGGCAAGACCCTGTTGTATAGGGTAAACTACAACCACGAGTGGAAGGACAGATGCTCCTCGTGGTAAGGACCAAGAAGTGGAGCTGTTTCTCCCTGCAGCCTCCTCTCAGATCCCAAAAGCAGCTCAATCCGTGCAGAGGTGACTTACAGTTGAGCGGCCCGACTGCCTCTTTTGACGGGCAGGAGCTTCTTTGCTCCACGGGGCTGTCTTCTGCTGGAAAGGGCAAGAGGTTTGGGGGTTTGGTTCAACGAGGAGAGGACAGAAAAAAGGGTTTTGCTCATGCTGGAGAGCAGCTGGAGTGCAGGACGGGGATCCACATGCAGGCAAATTCATCAAGCAACACCAATTCGTCAGCGGCACACCAACTCCACACCAAACAAAGCCTGCTTCAAAAAAAAAACTCATCCACCTTCTTGCTGCACGTCTCAAGAGCCTGCAGAACACGCTCAGCTGGGAGGCAGAGCTAGGATAAGACGCCTGGAGCACGCTCTTAGTCGTGTCTGGTGACACGAGTCGAGTTCTCTCTCTTCTACCTTGATAATATTGAAGAATTTCAAGTCTTGCCAGCCTGGCAGCCACTAACCAAACCCCTGGGAGATGGCAGAGCCGAGCAGGGGCAGTCCCTTTGTGCTTGTCAGCAGTTTAAGATCCTGGGATAAGAACCGAGCCATCTATTAGCTCAGGTGCTGTTTGTGTAGCACCACACAGCGCTCACGGAATGGTGCAGAGCTCTACAAAGCAGAAATCAGCTCCCTGACGTTGCTTAAAACTATTGCTTAAGCTTAAGCCATAGTTTTGGAGCTGATCTCATTAGTGATACGCTGAGTAGCAGTAAAATCAACTTAAAATATTCCACGTAGCAAGCCTGGAAACCCTCTAGTGACCCGGAGGACACAAGGAGCACAAATTCAGCCACCCAAGCAAATTAAAACCCTGGGAACCTCCTTGCTTATTGCAAAGGACAGAAAATAGGAATTGCTCTCTTAGCCTCAAGAGGCTTTCAGCATCTGGTCCTCTCTAAAGTGAGACTCTAAAACATTACTTTAAAAATCAAGAGAAAACACTAACGAAGGAGAAAAACTGGCAAAGGGCACACTTCCCTCGCTCCAAGAAGTACCTGGAGGCATCAGCCCTTCCCCTTCAATTGAGCAAACCAGTTACAACCAGCATGGAGATTTTACAAGCTGTTGTAGGTTGGATAACGTGCAGGTTCTCCTGTCTGGTGTTCACAGAGCACTCACAGCTTCAGAAATTAAACCTATTTTATGCACGCACGCAGGAGTCTGACACCTCTCCCCTCGGGTCAGTCTAGCTGAGCTCTGAGCTGAATCAGCTCTACCTGAGCTCTGGAAACCCCAGAAGCTTTGGAAGTCATCAGATAAACCACGCTGAAGGACTAGAGGAGGCTTTTAGGGACGAGCAGGATGGATCCAGGCTGGTTTCCTACAGAATGTGCACCACTCGTGCACACGGATGTGTTTCTGAACGTGGCACAGATGCCTACCTGTAGGATCTCTCCCCACCAGCTGCAGTCTCTCCAAAATTTGGCCTGGGAAAGCGTCAGTGATCTAGCAGGAGGCGGCCTGGGGTGACGGTTCAAAGCAGAGATGACCATGCAAAGCAGGATGAAAGGTATGTGCAAACAAACGTTTCGGGCACGGCAAGTTCCGTGCTCTCCTTCGGGAGGTGCAAAAGGATTCCCTTCAAGCCTTGGAGCGCTCCAGCAAACATTTCAGAACACCACCAGCCAGCTGAGGCAGATCTGCAGTCAGTCTCGGCTGAATTTCACGGGGATAAGCACTCATCTCCCACCTCCCCATCGCGCTAAAACCACGTCTGCTTGTTTCACCTTTACATTCCTGACCAGAGCTCTGAGTATTCAGGTGGAAAGACTAAATCCTGACTAGGAAAACACGATTCTGGATTGTTCTGCACGTTCAGAAGTATGAATCTGGCCTTCTGAGATCTAAAAATGAAGGTTAATCACGTTCTGAATTCAAGCTTACCCTACGGCGTGGCTGTCCAAGGTTAATAATCCTTTAGATAAGAAAGCTACAAAAAAAACCCTACAAAAATCTTGATGTTTCAGCTTTATTTCTCAACAGCTGAGCTCTTCTAACCCGCCCAAGAGCAGAGAAGATCCAGCTGTGGTTTACTGCTTCAGGTTGCTGAGATATGGCAATGCATGGAAAAAAATGCTTTCCCTTCGAGCCATCGCTGGAAAACCCAAAACCACTTTTTATCATGCCCCAAATTCCCAATTTGAGGTCCCGCTGGTCAATCTTGGCCTAAAATCCTCAAACCTACTGAGTCTTCGTTGCAGGAAAGGAAAAAAAAGCAGAATAATTGTTGATATTCAATGCTAACTCCCCCAAGAAACACTGCAGGGGGCCAAAGGACTTGACTCTCAGCTCTGTTCTGGTTTTAGCCTGGGGTTTTGCCAGTTCCCCCAGTTCTCCCCATTACAGGACTTGGCCAACCCAAATTTAGGTGCTTCTCACATGCAGGAGGTGCAGGCCAGGACAAGGAAGTCCTCAGGCTGAGCTTGGCTTGGCAAACCAGATGCTGGATCTGTTTGAAAAGGTTTTTGAGTCCTTAAACTCTTTCCGTGCCTGAAGTCCTCCCGCTCTGTTGGAGCTGGAGCTCAATTCCCCACGGATTTGCCCCAAGTCCAAGCTAAAATCTTGGATAGGGGCTGGTAAATCCTACTGAGCACCCAAGCAGGGTATTATTTTCCCTAAGTTGTTGGCCGAAAAACCAGTGCTGAAGTCAGAAATTAGCATTAGAAACCTTCCAGGTATTTTCCTTCTCTTTTTTTTTTTTTAAATGTTACTGAGTTCAACAGGCACAGCGAGATCTCAGTCAGGCACAGAAATCAAGACATGTCAGCTGCATTCTGTCTTTTCTCACCTTTTTTCACCCACAAAACCAGCCCGCTTTTCCATTTAAGCCACCAGCTTCGTCTTGAAAAAATTTCTGCCCAGTCAAATCCATAATTTCTGCCCAGGAAATCAGCACGAAAACACCTCCAGAAAGCACTCGGCTTTTACGGGCTGGCGAGCTAGCAGCCAGGCTGAATTCCCCAGCTGGAAGACACCATTTTTTTTTGCACATACCCTAAACCCAAAGCGAGACAGGAGAGAGAAGGTGGCAGCTCAGTGTACCCCACGAGAGACGAAGCAGCTTGGTGCTTTGCTGCCCGACGAGGTTATTTTAAGCGTTACCCCTTAAGATAAGACTCGGGGGAACAAACTAACATCCCACCAGGAGAAAAAAAAAAAAAAAAGTAGAGAAATGCACAGCCGAAAAATTTTGCCCCAAATCCAGTTTGGTTTTCAAAGCCAAGCGAGCAGATAAGCAGCACGAGCTCTGGACGGAGCTACGCGGGTGGTACACAGCACCGCACACCTTAACTTCTCTCCTCTAAACTGTAAAAAAAAAAATAAAAATAAAAATAAAAATAAAAATAATCAGCCCCACAATTTGGGAAGTGGGATCCCGAGGGGATTTCTGCGAGATGCGCCACGGCTAAAAATGGTTGCGGGTAGCCAGCTGGTGAGAGAGCTCGGGTACTCACTCCGGCCAGCGATTTCTGGATATTCTCCCTGGCTCTGGCAATGTCGCGGAGGATCGTGCTGGCTCCGTTCTCCTGCAAACAGTGCAGAAAGAACCGAGGTTTTTTTCTTTTTTTCCCCCCCAAAAAAATATATAGGAAAACGCGGGAAACCGGTCAGGGAAAATTAATTAAAAAATAATAATAATGTAAGGGTAAGAACGGGGGGGAGGGTTCCTTCCAAGGATTCAGCACGCGCTGGCTCCTCGCCTCTCCCAGCCTGCAACCTCCTCCCCCCCCCCCCCGAGGAAGATCTGTGAGAGGAAAACTCTCCACGAGCCCCCGTCGTGTAAGCCCGGGCTGTTGCGTGGGCATTTTCAGGTGGGCAGCCACTTCCACGCCGCAGACGGGCTTTAAGGGACCGTGATTTTTTTTCCCTTCAGCAGAGAAAAGGCTGAAAAACCGCTACAGAAGCCTTCAAACCCCCCTCTCGCAGGCAGAACTTCCTCACTGGAAGCTCCTGACGTGGCTCAAATTAACCTAACTCCCTGCAGCCACCTCAAAAGCACATTTATTTGCTCTTTTCAGGCACTGAAAGCTCCCAGTTTTTAGGCAAGCGTCCTAAGGTGCTGTTCCACCGCTCCCCTAGCAGCAGGAACGGGCGGAGAGGGCCTGGAAATTCAGCGAGAAGCTTCCCCCTTCACCACCCCGGGGAAAGAGAGAGAGGCAAGGGAAACTCTAAGCAGCTTTCCAGGGAACCGACTCAACGCACAAGCAGTTAGCAGCCTTTTTGTGTCGCAGGAAGAGGTTACGGCAGCTCCGGGCTTTAAAAGGGAGACTTTGGGGACTAAAAAAATCGAGGGGAAAACTGCTTGAGGTGGGCTGTGCTGCGGCAGCACCGCGCTCCCACTCCTCCCCTCCAGGTGATTGGTAGTGGGGTGAGTCTTCCAGGCTTAAAAGTGCAGGGGTACAAGGAGAGGAACCTAATTCCTCGTCTTTTCGGGGTCCTGGCACCTCCCTTCCAACATCACCTCCTGTATTTGATGCAACCCCTGCCAGGAAAAGCGTAGCAGCTCCAGGAGTGCAGACAGAAGGCTCGGGGAGCCTCTCAACCCTTGCAAAAAGCAAAATATGAGTGGAAATCATACAGAAACGCAAGCCCGGGTGGATAATTTTCCTTCTGCCTGCTCTGTGCTAGCTCGGGAGGCTGCTAAAAGCTGAGCTCAGCACCCTTTTACCTGCTGCTGCTGCGAGGAGCCGCCCACCGGGCCGTTCATCTGCTCGTAGTACCTCCGCTCGGCCTCGTCATACTTGAACTTCTCGAACCAGATCCTCTCGTGGGCGAGGAACTCGACTGCCATTTTTCTGCAGGGAAAAGGAGAAAAAAGAACAACAAAGTGAGGTCCTGGAAGGGGTTGAGGTTGGCAGCTTGTAGTGGGGATGGGAGAAAAGAGCTCTCTGCCTTCGTAGAGCTGCGCCTGCTGCTCGTCTCCCCCTCTGGGGTATGGGGTTTAAGCGAGCAGGATCCTCTTAGGAAAGCAGGGCAGGCTAATCGGCCGCCCGTCTGCCTCGCCTGACCTGCATTTGGCCACAGGGCACCGAGTGGGGACAAGAAATCAGCTCCTTCCCCCCAAAAAAAAAGCTCTCGGAGCAGGGTTTTCTACGTCAGGTTTCAACACGTGATTAAATCTGGAGGAAATTCCCCGCGACAGGCAACTCCTGACCCCGTGCTTGGTGTTATTTCAAGCTCGGACACAGCTCCAGACCCAATGTTGGTCCAAGAAGGTGGTGGGAGCAAGAATCAAGCATCACGACCCGGCCACGCCGTTACCAGGCTGTATCACGCGATAGAAAAGGCAAAAAAAAAGCCCCAAAACCACCTCCAAAACCCCAAATCTCTCCTGTGAAACACGCGCCCTCCTCACCTACCCTCCTCCATCGGGTCAAGGTCTTCCACCTCGAAACCCTGCTCGAGGTGCCAGACACGATTACGGAGAAAGAATCCCAGAAACAGACAAATTACACCCAATTTTACCCCACCCCGACTTCCCTGGGGAAGGGAAAAAGGCGTAACACCCGCTTCTGTCCAGCTAAGGGGAAATTATCCTAATTAGGACAGGGTGAAAGGCTCTGAAGGCGCTCTCTAACCCCATATCTATCACATTTCTCATTAAAACTTCTCAAACAACCCCTAGAAAACCCTGAAATCTCCTTTTTTTTCCCCCCTCCGAGGGCAACTGCACGGTAATATTTGAGCACCGACCTTGAGACGAGCTCCCCCCTCGTTACAGCAGCAAATTTCAGGGTTCAAAAAAAACCCCAAAACGGGTGTTTAAGAGACAACAGCATCGGGCAGCGCCTTACCCAAGGCTTCACAGGGAAGCTTTTTTTTCCAAGAGCTCTGCCCTCGAGCTGCTTTGTAGCTCCGATTTGGGCGACCCCCAGGGGTCACCCCAAAGAGGAGCCCAGCGGGCTGGAACCCCACCAGCCTCATCCCGTAATTAACAGCTCGCAGGGCCCATTTCCTAACGAATCAACCAAGCAGCCTTCCCCCTCCGCGAGGCGAGGGGCTCAGGGGAAGCTTCCCCGAAACGCTTCGCCCGCAAACGGGGGGCCCCCCGCGCACGCAAACGCCGCCAAGCTCAATCCTGAGCCACCCCAAAAGAAAATTCCTCCTACTTGGGTTCTGGAGCGGCCGCGCTCGGAGGTTTGGCAGCTGCCTGGGAGGGTTTTAGGACCGGAGGTTGGGGTGTTTTCGGTTTTTCTCCTGCTTTGGATGCTTTCAGAGCCTCGGCCGCGTAGTACCGAGCCTCGGCGCGGTCGTACGTGGGCTTGCTGAGCCACACGGCCTCGCTGTCCTGGTGCAGGAAGAAAAAAGGAGGCTGGAGGTGCTCGGCGCCGCTCGGAGGAGGAGAACCGGTGGGCTCCGTGCGCTCAGCACCCTCTTTTTGCCCCCTGCCGGGGTTCTTCCCATCCTCCTGAGGTTTTTTGGAGGCTTCGGGGGCGTCGATTTGTTCCGCCGGGGCACCCTCGAACATGTTCTCGTAGAAGCTCTTCTCGGCACCGTCGTAGAGAGGTTTTTCCAACCACACCTCCGAGACCAGAGCCTGCAAACTGGAAGCTTGGGGCTTGCCGTTCACCGTCGGGTGGAGGGAATCCGGCAAAGGGGTATCGAGGGGAGGAGAGCTAACGAGGTCGGCAGAGCTAACGAGGTCCGGAGCTAAGCTGGGAGTAGCGGGGGTGGGCAGGGCTGTCCCGTAGCCTTCATCCGGCGTCCTCGACCCCCCGGTTTCGGCGCCGGGCACGAGGGAGGGGATGGCCAGGAGGTTCGGAGGAGCGAAGAGCTGAGACCTCTGGACGAAAAGCTTCTCGGCTTTCTCGAAGTCAGCTTTGTTGAGCCAGACGCCCTGAACCACGTGGTGGCAGGCGCTCAGGCTGCCGTGGGTGCAGGGCAGGGCCGCCGAGAGCATCCGCGGTTTTGGGGGAAGCTCTTGGGCAGCTTTGGACGCCGGCTGCTGGGTCTCAACCGCCTCCTGGCTCTGCAAATCCGCCGGTTTTTTCCTGGCCAAGCTCTCGGCGTGATCGTGGGAGGGTTTCTCAAACCACACGTGCTCGGTGGACAAACCCGAGAGGACCGAGTCGGCCGCCTTGGGGGCCGCCGCCGCCGCGCCTTTGGGTTTGGGAGACCTCTTCCTCTTCCTCTGCTTTTTCCCGTTCCTCCCTCTTTTCGGGTCCCCTTTGGGCTCACCCTCGACGAGGGATTCATCGTTGAGGACCCCGTTCACAGCCTCGAGCTCCGGGCACTCCTCGGGGGCAGCAGCCAGCATGGCTTCGCGCTCGTAGTGCAGCCGCTCGGCTTCGTCGTATTTGGGTTTGTCTACCCAAACTTTCTCTACCGGGCACGGAGTTTTCCTCGTCCTCATCTTCCAAAGAAGGGGCAGCATTAAAAAAGAGAAGCACAACAGTGTAGTCGCGGCAAAAGCCAACAAAGCGAGGGCATGCAGGCTTCAGGAATTAACAGAGAGCTGACAAAAGGCACCGTGCTGTCATAATTCACACTTAAGAGCCTAAGAATTTAGTTATTTCTTTTTTTTTTGGTATAAATTGTAGCTCAGAGAAGCGAAACTGCCTCCAAACATGCTTAATTTGTGACGAATCGGATTCCTCCTCAAAACACTTCTCTTTTGAGAACTATATAATGATTTAAAAATAAAGGCACCGATTGAAGTCACCTCCAATTTCACTTTTGGGTGATAACCACCAGGATAAGGCTGCTGGGGTCCTGCTCAAAGCCCTGGGACGTAAGAGATCGGTTCAAATTAGCAGGTTAGCGCTTAATTACCTGCTAGATATCGTCAACCAGGCACTGATTTGCTAAAAAAAGTAAGTTGTCCTAATTCCTGAGGATTTTTTAGAGGTCATTGCTTGCAACTGTTTGGGTTTTTGCTAGCAGAAAGCCAGCAGGGGGAGCTGACGGAGAAATGATGACAATTTGGGGTCAAAAGCCTGGGTGCTGGTGAACCAAAAACGACCAAAAGCTGGAGATTGTTCACGTAGATTACACAAAAAGATCAGTTCAGGTAAAAAAACATTGCTCGTGCTTTGGGTTTTCCTGCCTTAATCGTAGTGGACAGGGAAAAAAATAATCGGGCAGGTTCTAGTAGATGCAGATAATTGGAAATGGTGAAGGAAATACCTCTGATTGTTGGAAATGGTAAAAGAAATAAAATTTTAAGCACAGAATTCACTGCTCAGGTAGCTAACGAGCAGGTAGGCGAGCAGGATGACGTGGTCAGACCCCTGGATAAAAACAAGCAGGAGGCCAAGTGCCCCTAAATCAGCTCAGCTCCCCTTTTAGCGACAGACAGCTGCGGGTTTCGGAACTGCAGCTCATTTGGCAGCCCGGCACAGATCAAAACTCAGGCAGCAAGGAAATATCAGCCAGGACTCAGCCACGGCTCGCAGTTCCAGGAAGGTTTTACGAGCCTGGAGCTCAGGGAGCGACAACTGGCCGTTATTCCAACCAAAAACCTTTGTCTTTTGAAGCTTTATTTGAAAAAAATGCGGTTTAAATTAGTAAAGCAGTGAATTTAAGTCATCAATGTATTAATTTAAACGGGATTTTCGGAGGAGAGCATCAAAACGAGGCAACATCTGCAAGCTGCACCTGAATTTTACTCATCTGATTTCTCCCAGGCGACAAAGGAATAAAGTAAAAGCTCCAGGCCAGCATTTCTACACCCCAATTTTCCACGGGACAGCTGGGAGTACTTACATTTTTCACTCCTACGACAGCATTAAGAGAAAATAAAAAGAGTTAAGAGAGATTTCCAAGCACTAGAGACGCAGCAGCTCGGCAGCGAGGACACGAACAAGAGCTGAACGTATTAAAATCGAGTTAACTGCCCCCATAATATGTAAGATCATATATTTAATTCAACTTACAGCTGGGTAACTCACCAGAACTATGCATCTTCAGCTTGCACCACCACAGTCACCCAATTACCTTTAATTTTAAGCAACAATTACAATGTATTTATGCAAAAAGGCTCCCGGTGATGACAGGGAGCAGGGAGAGCAGGTGACAAAGGGAAGCTCGGGTGCCCCTGGTTTAAGGTAAGCAAGGACAAAGAGCAAATCCTTAAATAAACGCTGAAAATTTAAGGATTCTAGGGTCGAGTCATGAATTTGCAGTTATTTCGAGCCAGCAATTTATGTATGAGATGGAAATTGGATGTTAGTGCCTATTTTTTCAGCCTAATTTTTCAGAAAAATCCTCAAAACGACGTGTGTGAGCTCGCAGAATCCTTCCAGAATTAATAAAAGGAGCCACGGCCACGGGGCTGCACCTCTGCAGCCCGACAAGACGCGGATCCTCCAGTCACCGAGCACCCCAAACCGGTCGGTTCTGCACGGGAGAACAAACCCCAAGCCCAAACGACCACAGATTCCCCACCAGATTTTAGCTCGGAGGAACTCAAAGGCTTGTGGTTTCCTGAGATTATGGCCGGGGAAGGGTTTTGCAGAGGGAAACACCGCCCAGAGGAGGCATCAGCACGCCCAAGACGCCCGTGGTCCCGTGGTGGCCAAAGCTGAGGCTCATTCGGGGCCAAAAACCCCATTTTCAATGAGTTTATAACCAAGAAAAGAGAAAAAAACACATTTTTTTTTCATCTGACAACACCTGAAGGGACAAATTTAGCTCTTCCGAGGATTTGGAACAAATTTTAACCAGGTAAGCTCGGACTCCTACCACCCTGAGCTTTATTTTTAAAAGCTTCAGAAGCTGAGCAAGGTCCCTCGAGCCCAGAAACACTCAAGAACCAAGAAAACCCAGAGTTTTTTCCTCCTCCAGTGATTTTACGATGGCAAAAACAAATTAATATTTCTCAACGCCAAATATCAAACGCCCCCAGGGAGCGAAGCACCTCGGGTGAACGTCCCCCAGCATCTCCTGAAGAGCTGACCAAAAGCCCGACGGGTTTTTCACTCTCTGCTCACCACTTCCCGGGTGTTTCGAGCCAGAACCAACCTTCCAGCGCTGCAGGACAATGCCTGGAGTTTAAAAATAGGCCCTGAAAAGGTCCCTGCTGCCCGTCTGTCAACCCTTTTTATTGTTGTTCCGTGTAAGCTTTGGGTTTAAGCTATTCGGCGGCGTTATCCCCTGAAATCCAGCTACTTTTTGGGTAAAACCACGGCGCACAACGCATCATCCCGCGGCTGCAGGCAAAAAAAAAATAAAGTTTGGTCAACTCTGAGCATCAATTTAGCAGCTGGTCCTTCCCTTCTGTCCAGGAACACGTTTGTGCTCTTCCTGACGGCAGGGCTGTAAAGGAAACGCATCTTTTTGGCTGTAAAAGTGCACGTTGCAGCTTGCCAGGGTCCTAGATTGCAGCAGAGAGGTGTTGGGAGTGCTTTCTGGTGATTCAGAGCGAGTTAAAGAGAACCAAGACTGGGAAACTGGGGAAAAAAAGAGGCTGCTTTTGCACCGGAGGGGCTGGAGGCCTCTCACAGAGGTTCCACCCCCTCCTCCACACGGGTACCGGGTCGGCACAGGGAGCAGAAGGGAAAGGAAACGTTAAGGCTTGCGTGGTGCAGGTTTTTTTTTTGCTGGTTTCACTCCTTGAATCAGCTCTGCCCTCGTCAGATCACCTCTGCTGGAAGAGGAAGCTCCCCGCTAACGTTTGGGCAGGGAAACGACGACGACACCAACCTCAGCCGCCCGAAACCTTGCCTCTTTGCTCCCCCAGCGATTCTCGCTGCTAATTAAAACACAAACCCAGGGCTTGGGAAAGCAGCAGCAGGGGAAGAGAGGAGGGGAGCAGTCACCTTCACACGGCGTGGCACAGTCAACAGCAAGAGGAACAGGAAAAAAAAGGCGTACCTGCAAAGTCAGGGAGGGAAAAGGCACACCTAGAAGAGGAGAGGACAGGATTACAGCCCCACAGCCCAGCAACGGCGTTTTCCTCTCTGTCCTGAGCACAAAAGGGCTGGGAACATCAGATTGCAACCAGTTGTGAAGCATCAGCAGCCTGGATAGCAAGAAATAACCCTGCGGTGATCGAAAGGACAACCCCGTGCCGGTTTTGGTGACCACCAGGAGGGGAAAAAAGGATGGAAAAAGGAATGGCAGCAGCCTCAACGACTCCAGCTACCGCTGCAAATCCTCGGAAATCCCAAGAGGGCACGGGGAGCCCCCTGGGCTCTGCCTGCTCCCCCAGCAGAGGCCTGAAGCTGGGTTTCCTGGGTGGAAAAAAAGAATAATAAAGGAAAAACAGGAGCAGAAGGAGGACGGAGGAGAAGGCAAGGCGAGATGAGCAGGGAAAACGTGAAGGGATTCGAGCAGAGCCCTGACACAGCAGAGCCCAGGCTGGGTCCCAGCCTGCTGCAGGGGGGTGGAGCGGTGCCAGGCACCAGTAACGGGGTGGCAGCGGCCAGTAAAGCTTACTGGGAGCCTTCAGAGAGTTTAATCCACGCCGATCTCTGTCCCTTAACGGAGTAAAGATGATTGGGGGAGGTGGGTGGATGGTGCAGGGCTCCAGGGTTGGAGCTGCCAGGTTGAATTTCCCCCCCCTTGAACCCCCCAAAATATCCTTGCCAAGGGTCTGGGGGGCTCTCACAGCCTCCTCCTTCAGGTTTGGGATTAAATAGGGGTTTGGGAGCCCTAAAAGCCCCTTCAAGGAGCCTGGAAAAAAAAATGGGGTGTTTTTTTTTTTTTTTGGGGGGGGGCTGTGAGGGGATAATTATGCTTGGAGGAGCTCGCAGGGTTGATATAAGATGGGAAGGGTGCTCGGAGATTTGGGGAGGGGCAGCACACACCCCTCTGAGGGAAAAAAAAAATAAAATTTGAGGGGTAAAAACACCCCAAAAACTGCTCCATGGGGGGAGGGGGCACATGGGACACCCTCTTTGTGGAGATAGAAAGAGGGAGGAGACCCCACAGGGGATGGAAAAAAGAAATAACCCCGTTCCCTGCGGCAACATGAGGGGAACGGACCCCAAACCCCTCAGGGGACCCCAAATCCCTCAGGGGACCCCCAGAAACCGCTGCCCGTGAGGGAAAGGCCCCCCCAGAACCCCCCCCAACCCCCTCACCGCGGCCTGGAAACGTGACGAGGCCCAACGGGCAGCGCCCCCCTTGGGCTGCGAGATGCTGAAGAGGCTCCAAAAGGGGTTTAAAAGGGGAAAAAGGGGAAAAAAAGGGGTCGTGGGGGCAGCACTCACCGGCGGCGCTGAGGCGCGGGCGGCTCCGCTCCGCTCGGCGTCCGCCGGGCAAAAGGGGGCAGCGCGCGGCGCGCGGGGGGTTGTGGGGGCGGCGCGAACCACGCGCGGCGGCGGCGGGGGGGGGACGAGGTGAGGAGAGGGGAGGATAAACAGGCTAAAAGGCGCAAATCGGGCAGAAAAGGGAATAGTTAAGATTATTTTATTAAGTCGTGTTGGGAAAGGGGGGATAAAAGGTGAGGGGGGGTGGGGAGGTGGAGAGAAAAAGCGAGGCGCCCCCCCCCGCGGTGCGAATGGTACCCCCCCGAAGAGGCACGGGAGAGAATGAGGGAAGAGTCCAACTGCGCGGCGGGGCGGGGGGGGGAGAGAGAAAAGGTGTGGGGGGGGGGGAGGGAGGAAAGATGGAGGGGGGGAGCGCGCATGCGCAGTAGGCGCCGGGGCTGGGAGCGGAGACAAAGGCGCCCCCCCCCCCGCGAGCCCCTCCCCCCCCCGCTTATAACGCGCCCCCATGGCGGCGGGGGCGGCTGCGAGCCCGGGGGGGGGGCAGAGGCGGGGAGGGGGTTTTAAGGGCTTTAAAGGCGTTAAAAGGGAAACGAGGGGGGCTCGGGGGGGCGAGAAGGGGCCGAAGAAGGAGGCTGGGGGGGCGGCGATGGCGGGGGGGCGGCGGGGGGGTGGCAAAAAGAGGGAGGAAGAGGAGGGGGTGGGGGGTAGGGGGGTGTCGGTGAAGATGGCGCTGAGGCGGGCGTACTCCATCAAGGACAAGCTGCAAGCCATCGAGAGGGTGAAGAAGGGCGAGAGGCAGGCGTCGGTGTGCCGGGCTTTCGGGGTGCCGGGGGGGACGTTGCGGGGTTGGTTGAAGGACGAGGGGAAGCTGAGGTGGTTCCTGGAGCAGCTGGGGGGGGAGGTGGGCACCCAGCGCAAGAAGATGAGGTTGGCCAACGAAGAAGAGATCGACCGAGCCGTCTACGCTTGGTTCCTCGCCCTACGGCGTCACGGCGTCCCCCTCTCCGGACCTCTCATCCAAGCCCAAGCCGAAGCCTTCGCCCGGCAGATTTACGGCCCCGAGTGTACCTTCAAGGCCAGCCACGGTTGGTTTTGGCGCTGGCAGAAGCGCCACGGCATCTCCAGCCAACGCATCTACGGCGAGCACGAGCAGGCGCCCGCCGTTCACCCCAAACCACCGCCACCACCATTATCACCAGTTCCCGATACTGGGGGTTACGGGGACGAGCAGATCTACAACGCCAACGTCACCGGGCTCTACTGGAAGCTTCTGCCCCATCAACGACCGGCTCCTCGCCACCGCGTCACCGTCCTGCTGGCCGCCAACTTGACCGGCGCCCACAAGCTGAAACCTTTGGTGGTTGGAGGCCTCCGCCAGCCTCCCAGCCTCCGCCACCACAACCAGGACAAATTCCCCGCTTGTTATCGCTACGGTCCCGAAGCCAGGTTGGGACCGGCTCTCCTCCGGGCTTGGTTTTTCGAGGACTTCGTGCCGGGCGTCAAGCGGTACCTGCGGCGGAGCTGCTTGCAGCAGAAGGCGGTGTTGTTGCTCAGCTCGCCGACGCCGCTCAACGGGGGCGGCCACGAGGAGCTCCCCCAGCTGCAGACACCCGACGGCTCCATCCGGGCCCTATTTCTCTCCAAGGGTCCGGCCGGAGGGGGCGGCTCGGCCGGACGGGGGGGCCGAATCCCGGCCCCGTTGGAGCAAGGGGTGGTGGCCGCCTTCAAGCAGCTCTACAAGCGGGAGCTGCTGCGTTTGGCCGTCTCGTGCGCCGCCGCCGGGGGTGGCGGCGGTGGCCCCGTGGACTTCGTGAGGTCCTTTCTCCTCAAGGACATGCTCTACTTGGCCGGCCTCTCCTGGGACCTCATCCCCCCCGGTGCCATCGAGAAGTGCTGGCTGCTGGGGCTGCGCGCCGCCTTCGAGCCCCAGCCCGGCGAGGAAGAGCGTGGAGATGGGGCGGAGGGGGAGGAAGGCGGTGGCGGCGGGGACGCCAAAGTCTTCAGCGACCTGACCCACTTGGCCGCCTTGGCCTACAAGTGCTTGGCTCCCGAGGAGGTGGCCGACTGGCTGCACTTGGACGACACGGCCCCGGGTCTCGGGGAGGACGATGGGGACGAGGACGGCGAGGAGGAAGGCTCCGGAGGCTGTAGGGTGGAGGAGGAGGAGGAGGAGGAGGAAGAAGTTGCCGGAGATGGGGCTGGTGGAGGGGACATCGGGGCTGGCGGGCTTGGGGAAGAGGGTCCCCCTTTGGTCCCCACGGCCCGGGAAGCCATCAGAGGGCTGGAGACGGCGCTGCGCTGGCTGGAGGGCCAGGACCCGCGGCAAGTGGGGCCGCTGAAGCTGGTGCAGCTCCGTTCCCTCATCAGCACGGCCCAGCGGCTGCACCGCGCCGGCAACCCCGATCCTTAGGGCAAGGATCCCGTCGCCTACCGCCCGCCTCGCCTCCCCGGGGACACCCGCGGGGTTGGGGACACCCCGTTTGTCCCGGCAGGGCTGGCAGCAGAGGTGCCAGCTCCTCTCCGAGGAGGCTCAGATGCCCGTGGGTTACCGTGGCTGAAAGGGGGAAGAGTCACGTTTTAGGGCTAATGGTTTGGGGGTTTTATTTTTGTGCGACACGCTCCATACGTCGCAGATCCATGGGGACGGGGTGGGCGGCGTCCGTGCTGCCCCCGCGGGGAGATGGGGTGACGGAGAGACCCGCGAGGAGCTGGGACCGTGGGGCCAAGCTCTGATTCCCCAAATCTCAGAGCAGGATCGGGACGTGATCGGGATGTTTCTCACCCCACAGCAGCGTGGAAGACGGATACAGAGTTGTAGCGAAGATCTTCGAGGAAAGGGAGGGGGTTTGGGGGGGCACAGATCCTGCGGGGAGGCGATGCGGGTGCAGGATCTGGCCGGGGAGCATCGCCTCGGCGTCCTCACCTCGTCAAGCAGACGGCGGGGTGCTGCCCTAAAGGGGATGGCGATGCCCTTCCCGCTGCCAAAAACGGTTTCCTGCGAAACCGGGGAGATTTGGGGCTGCTTTAAGACAACTTTTGTCATGCACTGGATTGGGACGGGGACACGGGGACAGCTGCAGATCCCCTGGTGAGGGTCGCTAACAGCACAGCAGCACTGGGACCACAGGTGCCATCATCCCAGCGCCCTCCTAAAACCAAGTTTTGGGGTCCAGGCTCCCGTTTTGCCCTGTGTCTCGGGTGAGATATGATCAGGAACAGCTCCCGGAGCTGTCGTGAAATACCGGAGGCATCGGATGTGAATTCAGCCGCTCGTTTCTCGACCTGATTTTGATAAAATTTTAGCCTACTTAGCCGAATTGTTGGAAAAAAAAAATAAAAATCAAGCTGACGGGGCCCCGTGTCAGCAGGCGGGATGGGTGTTTTTACTTGTTGGGTCTTTGTCTCATGATTTCAGAGTTTATGGAGATTAAATGGATTTTTATGCCCGCTCGGAGGTTGTCTTTTGTAAATGGTCCCTCGGAGCTGCCGCTCCGCCGTGCTCCCAAGCACGGGCAGCTCGGTACCCAAAACGCTGCATCTGTCCCCAAAACGCTCCAAGCTGGGGTCAGCCTTTCCTTCCGAGCCCTGTTTCCAAATACAATCCCATAAACTGAGTCCAGGAATTAATAAAGTGGCCTTTAAAGCCCGTTTTTTCCTCCAGCTGGATGCTCAGCTTCCAAGACCTCGACATCAAGCGGGGATTTTGCGTTACTGCGTTATTCCCATCCCAAAACTGCCGCAGAACCACGGTCAATATTCCAACTACTGGAGAAATAAAATTATTTTCCCCCTTCAAACCCAACCAGCCTCCCAATTTCGGCCGCTGCCAGGCTCCGAGCGTAGAGCCCGACCACTTTTGTGCTTTTCCCTTCCAGCTTTACACCCTAAAATATCCTAAAACTTGAGCTGTGGCTGACTTCGAGCACCCAACTGGGAGGAAACTGGGGGAGGACGGGCTGGATTTCACTCCCCTGGCAAAACCAGTAAGGCAGTGGCAATAATTGACCCCAAAATAGAGCAGAGGACCGGGCATTGGTGCCCACGGGTAACCAAGAACCGGGTGCTGCAGCTTAGGATCAGCTCCAGCCCTATAAAGCTGCTATAGGGGAGGCTCAGGATGGGTGGTAGGGAAAGGATCTGCACCCAGAGGGTGGTTGGGCACTGGGGACATGGTCATGACCCCAAGACTGTTAGAGTTCAAGAAGCGTTTGGACAACGCCCTCAGACACAGGGTCTGGTTTTTGGGTGCTCCTTGGTGCAGCCAGTTGGACTTGAAGAGCCCTCATGGGTCGTAACTTGAAATATTTGGTGATTTTATGATTCATCCTGACCCTGCTCCCCAAAAACCACGTCCCCATCCCTGTCTCAATGCCAGCAGCCATCCTGGCACGCATCCAACGTGGTGCCACCACCGTGCAGCCCTTCTGCGCCACGCGGGTGCCGAAACGCCGCCACAGGCTGCCCAGTGGTGGAGTCTCCTCCTTGGAGATCTCCAAAAATCGCTTGGATGTGGTGTGCTGGGCACCTGGGATGTCCCTGCTCGAGCAGGGAGCTGCACCTGATGGCTTCAGAGGTGCCTCCCACCCTTGTCCCCTCCAATTCTGCCATCTCCCTCTCCCCGCTGCCCCAGCGTGCCACGAACCCCACTGCTGTCACCTCCTCATGAAAAAAAAGGACCAAAAAGACCAGAAAAAGCCGAGCCCACCTCCGTGCCGCCCGCGTTTATTGGGTCCCAGCCCTGCAGCCGCGTGCGCGCCTCCCGTCTCCACCCAGCTTCTCCCCAGGGCTTCGAGTGCTCCCTCGTAGGGCTTTGGTCCGGGCTCGCCCCGGCTGGAGGACGAGAAGCAGCAGCACCTCTGGTCCCTGGCACCAGGGATGGGGACGGAGGTGGCCGTCCCCAAGCCGCCCTTTAATCCTCGCCCACGTCGCAGGCTCGCTGGGTGGCAGCCTCCACGGCGTTCATGACGGTGGCGCGCAGGGCGCCCTTCTCCAGCTGGTGCAGGCCGTGGATGGTGGTGCCGCCGGGCGTGCAGACGTCCCCGCGCAGCTTGGCCGGGTGCTCCCCGCTCTCCAGCAGCATTTTCGCCGCCCCCTGGGGGTGCACGGAGCAAAAAAAGGGGTCGTTCCCACCTCCTCCCAACCTCCGTTTCGCTCGGGGGGGGCCGCGGCGTCCTCCCGTCTCCCCCGGTTTTTCGGGGAGAGGAGGTGCTGAAGCCCCCTCGCCACGGCTTTGCTCCCAAGAGGGGAAACCGAGGCAGGAGGCAAGGCAGCTCCGATCCTCCGATCTGCCACCCCGTTGGCGATGCCGCCTTTATCCCGGGTTGAAACTCAGCCCTGACTTTTCCCTCACGGCCTCGTGGCGCTGATGGGGCGCCCGATGCTGCGTGGGGACCGCTCGCGTCCCTCTCAGCCCCGTTCCCAGCCCCGTTCCCACTTTTATTCCTCGCTGCCCCCCCCGTTTTGGCTCCGGGAGGAGCCGATGACATTAAAAACTCGCACCCAGCCTGGAAGGCGCCGCAAAAACAGGGGGAACGGGGGGTGAAGAAGGACGCGGGGAGCCCCCCGAGCGCCGACCCCGACTCACCAGCAGCGTCTGGGCCGCGATCCTACTGGCCAAGCCCCCCGGCATCCCCATTTTCACGGCCCCCTCGGCCAGGGCTTCGGCAAAGAGGTAGACCTGGGGAAGGCGAAGCAGCGAAGGGGAGCAAAAAAAAGAAGAAAAAGGGACCCCGAAGCTACGAGGAGCGGGGGTCTCCGGCGCCGCTGTGCGCTTTTGGGGTGCGCGGCGCTTACGTAGGCGACCCCGCTGCCGCTGAGGCCGGTGTGGGTGTTGATGTAGGATTCGGGCACCTCCTCGCAGAGCCCGCAGGAGGTGAGGAGGTTTTGGAGGAGGGCGGCGTCCTCGTCGCTGGCCCCGTTGCCCCGAGCGAAGACCATGGCCCCCGCTTGCACCACGCACGGGAGGTTGGGCATGAGCCGCAGCACCTTGGTGCCGGCGGGGAGGAGCTGGGGGCGAGATGGGTTCGGAGAGGGGGGTGAGGGGGTTTTTTTTTGGGGTTTGGAGATGCTGGGTGTCAGCCGTGGGGGGTGGCGGGGGAGGGAGGTGGAGGGGGTGGCGGCTCGGGGGGGATGGAGGGGGAAAAAGGGAAAAAGGGAGGAGGGGGGAAAGGGGAAAAAGGGAGGAGGGGGGAAAGGGGAAAAAGGGAGGAGGGGGGAAAGGGGAAAAAGGGAGGAGGGGGGAAAGGGGAAAAAGGGAGGAGGGGAAAAGGGAAAAAGGGGAAAAAAGGAGGAGGGGGAAAAAAGGGAAAAAGGGAGGAGAGGGGAAAAGGGAAAAAAGGGAAAAAGGGAAAAAGGGAGGGGGGGGAAAGGGAGGAGAGGGGAAAAGGGAAAAAAGGGAAAAGGGGAAAAAGGGAGGGGGGGAAAGGGGAAAAAGGGAGGAGGGGGAAAAGGGAAAAAGGGAAAAAAGGAGGAGGGGAAAAAGGGGAAAAGGGGAAAAGGGAGGAGGGAAAAAAGGGGAAAAGGGGAAAAAGGGAGGAGGGGGAAAAAGGGAGGAGAGGGGAAAAGGGAAAAAAGGGAGGAGGGGGAAAAAGGAAAAAGGGGAAAAGGGAGGAGGGAAAAAAGGGGAAAAGGGAGAAGGAGGAGAAAGGGGAAAAAGGGAGTGGTGGGGAAAGGGGAAAAAGGGGAAAAAGGGGAAAAAGGGGAAAAAGGGGAAAAAGGGGAAAAAGGGGAAAAAGGGGAAAAAGGGGAAAAAGGGGAAAAAGGGGAAAAAGGGGAAAAAGGGAGGAGGAGGCAGGATGAGGGAGAAGAAGGAGGAGAAAAGAAAGAAAAAAGACTAGAGGAAAAAGGGAGGAGGAAAAAGGGAGGAGGAAAAAGGAGGAGGAAACCGGAGAAAATAAAAAAAAAAAAAAAAAGGAGGGGAAAAAAGAAGAGGAGGAAAAAGGAAAGAGGAGGAGGAGGAGGAGGAAGGGGCTGTCGGGGTGCCCTCACCCGCTGCAGCTTCTGGAGGGTGACGCCGGCCGCGAGGGAGACGATGAGGTGGTGGGGGCCCCACGGCCGGCCGGATCTCCTGCAGGACCCCCGGCAGGACGTGGGGTTTGGTGGCCAGGAAGACCAGGGTGCTCTCCTGCAGCACCTCCAGGTTGCAGTGCGTGGTCCTACAGCCCAAATCCTACAAGGCCGAGCGTCACAGCAGCCCCACAACCCCGCAGCGTCCCCCCCGTCCTCCCATCCCCACGTGCCGGGCATTTGGGGACCCCCCACCCGCCTCCTAATTTCACCCCGATCCCTGCAAGGATGAGACAAAGCTTTGCAAAAGGGGGAAAGGGCGCCCTAAAACCGTGACCCCGATGTGCCCCGTGGCACCACCGAGGGGTTCATGGCCGGCCCCGTGACCCCACTCACCCGCCAGGCGTCCAGGTTCCTGTCCGAGGGCGCGCTGGCCAGGATGCTGCTGGCTGGCACCTTCCCTTGGGGGGGACACGGGGATTTGGGGTGGCCCCACAGCAGTGGGGACAGCCCAGCAGGGTGGGGATGCGCTGCTCTGTCCCCAACCCCAATAGCCGGGGGGGGGGGGGATATGGGATGATGGGGGCCTGATCCTGGCTTCGGAGCACACAGGGGGCTGTCCCCATGTCCCCGTGTCACGCTTATAGGGGCCAGGACCACCCCTGTATCCCCTCAGTGCGCTATGGGGCAGGGATATCTCAAGGAGGACAGACCTGACCCCGTGTCCCAAGGTCCCAATGTGCCCACATCCCTAGGTCCTCATGTCCCCACGTCCCCACATCCCTAGGTTCCCACATCCCTAAGTCCCAATGTCCCCACATCCCAATGTCCCCACGCCCCTACGTCCCCATGTCCCCATACCCCCACATCCCAATGTCCCCACGTCCCAATGTCCCCACGATCCCACATCCCAGGCTCCCCATGTCCCAATGTCCCCACATCCCCAAATCCCAATGTCCCCATGTCCCTAGGTCCCCACGTTCCTAAGTCCCAATGTCCCCAGGCCCCCACACCCCAATGTCCCCCACATCCCTAGGTCCCCACACCCCCATATCCCTAAATCCCAATGTCCCCACATCCCAGGGTCCCCACGTCCCCAGGTCCTCATGTCCCAAGGTCCCCGGGTCCCAATGTCCCCACACCCCCACATCCCAATGTCCCCATGTCCCTAGTCCCCACGTTCCTAAGTCCCAATGTCCCCATATCCCAATGTCCCCATATCCCAATGTCCCCATGTCCCTGCGCCCCCAATCCCTGCGCCCCCAAATCCCTGCGCCCCCACATCCCCACGCTCCCCACGCCCCAAAATCGCCCTCCCCACCCCCCCCCACATTTCCGGGCCACCCCGGGGGAGGTGACAACGTTGTCCCCAAGCCCCCCCCGTGTCCCCCCCCCCATGTCCCCAGCCCCCTACCTGCCCTCAGCAGCCCCCTGGCCATGCCCCCCGCCATGCGCCCTGCGCCCACGAAGCCCACCCGCAGCTCCGCCGCCTCCATCCCGGACCCCCCCCCCACTCCGTGGACACCCCCCCCGGACCCCTCCCTCGCCTTCCCATTGGTCAATCTTCCCCCTCCCCCCCCCCTCTGATTGGTGGATGGGGCCGTAAGAGGCGGGACTTGGAGGTGGGGGGGGGCTTGGGGTGTGCGCAGCTGCGGGTGCGCCACGTGGAGGGGGGCGCAAAATTGGGGACCCCCCCCCTCCCCGGGGGGTTGTGGGGAGGGGCTGACCCCAACCCTATGGGTGGGGGAGTCCCTAACTCTGCCCTATAAGCTTATGGGGTGCTGAGGGGGCCCCCTTCTTGGGGAGGGGGCCCCCTTCTTGGGGAGGGGGCCCCCTTCTTGGGGAGGGGGCCCCCTTCTTGGGGAGGGGGCCCCCTTCTTGGGGAGGGGGCCCCAGTTGCCCGCCCTCCCCAGGATTTGGGGAGGGGGCTGCCCTAGCTTTTTGGGTGCCCCCCCCCTTTATTTTTTATGCTGCAGGACCCCCCCACCATGCTGCCCCCTTGTTGCTGCTGGGCTCTGCTCCTCCTCTGCGCCCCCGCTTTTGGGGGGGGGCTGCTGGGCTGGCTGGGTTTCGGGACCCCTCCAGGACCACCGAGCCCTCCCCCAGGGCCACCGAGCCCTCCCCCGGGACCACCGAGCCCCCCCCCATGTCCCCTTCGAGATGACGACGGGGGACGAGCGCTTCCAAGCCGAGGGGGTGCAGTGGGAGCTGTCCCCCCTGGACGCCTGCCACCGCCAGGTGTGGCCACGGGGGTCCCCTTGGGTGGGAAATGGGGGGGCACAGGGGGTCCCCCCACCTTGGGGTGCCACCCTAGGGTGCTTTAGGGAAATGTGCCGGCCCCCTCGTGGCACTTTTAGGGTGAAGGCGAAACGCTGGGGTTATCTTTGGCTTTGCTTCTCGATCGCCACCCTAAAAACCACCCCGGGGTGATCCGGGAGCACCCGTGGGTGCCAGGTCCCGGTGACACCGGTGTCCCCGCCGCCAGGTCGTGGCGCGGCTCCGCTCGTCCTGCGCTGACCTGAGCGAGGAGGAGGTGGCCAAGCTGGGGGTGGCCCTGTTCAACTGCCAGGCCAGCGCCGAGGGCCGCCGCACCTACCCCTGCACCCCGGAGATGGTAAGGGGGTGGCGAGCCCCAATTCCCCCCCTTTAAAACCCTATAGCGACGCCCAACCCCGTAGCAGGCAGCCTGAGCAGCTCCCGGCCTGCTCTGCCTGCCTTCTCGCCCTCATTTTGGGGTAAAAAAAGTCTATCCCATTCCCTGTGATGCCATATTTGTGCTCCTCACCTCTCCATCCTTGCGCACTGCTGAAATTTTCCCTCATAAAAAAAAAAAATTGTGCTTGGGGTGGCTCCTGGAGCCCACGCTGCTCCTCGTAGCATCCCCTCTCCCTCAACCGAGTGCTTTTGGAGGGGGATTTGGCTCCGGGGGGCTCCTTTTGGGGATAAAAAGTGGGTTCTGTGGTGGTGGGGGTGACGCCAGCGCCCCCGCGGTGCCGTCCCCAGCCGCTGGCGAGCTGCACGGCCCCCATGGACCCCGACACCTGGAGCGCCTACCACGTCGTCTCCAACCGTGCCCGCGCCGTCTGCTACGCCGCCCGGCAGCTGGAATTTCGGCGCCGCGCCGAGCACGCCGTGGCCGCCTTGGCCACCGCCGCCTCCGACCAGCTCGCCGCCGCGCGGGCCCTCAAGGTGCGCGGCGGGGGACGGCGGGGTCGGGTACGGGGTGGGTGGCCGCGGGGTCGCTGCCTCACTCCTCCGTGTCCTCCCCGTGGGCAGGAGAGGCACGAGGAGCTGCGGGAGAGGATGGCCGAGGGGCTGCGGCGGGCGCTGAGCGGGCAGAAGGCGCTGGAGGAGCAGCAGGAGCGGCTCGCGGGCGAGCAGGGCAGGATGGAGGCCGCCATCCGCCGCGGGTTGCGGCAGCGGGCGCTGGAGGAGCGGCTCCTCGACGGCGGGCGACGCCGGCTGGCCCGGCTCGTGGAGGGCATGGCACGCAGCGTGGGTAAGAGTTGGTGGCCGCCGGGTGGGGTGACACGTCCCCGTTGCAACCCGGGGACCGAGGTGGCTTTTCTCGCCCAGGGGACATCGGCAGGAGCTTGGCGACGCGGGACCGGGGGCTGCGGGACGGGCAGCGAGCCATCCTGGCCGACCTCCGCCGCCTGCAGGAAAGAGCTCGGGACATCTCCACTCAGCTAGGTGGGAGCAGGGCGACCCCAAATCCCCGATATTTATCCCTTTGGGGGTGCCCCCGTCATCCGTTTGATGGCTCTCCCCATCCTCGGTGCGCAGAGAGCGACCTGGCCTCGCTGCTGGCCCAGCGGAGCCGCGCGGTGCGGTCCTTCGAGGAGGTGGCGGGGACGCTGCAACGCCTCAACCGGAGCTTGGGGCTGGTGCTGGCGGCCGCCGAGGGCGTGAGGAGGGTGCAGAAGGGAGTGGAGAGCCACCTGGAGAGCTTCCACGCCGCCCTCGCTTGGGCCGGTGAGCGGGGCGAGGGGTGGAGAGGTGCTGGGTGCCTTCATCTGGGTGCCGGGTGCTTTCGGCTGGGTGCTGACGCTGGGATCTGCTCCTAATCCCTCAGGGTTGAGCCCCGGGGCCGTCCCCACCTGCGTCCTGCACGGTTCCTATTTCCTGCTGCTGGCCCTGCTGCTGGCCTTCCTCCAGGTGCCCGCGCCGCCCCGCGCCCTCCTCCTCCTCCTCGTCCTCTCCAGCGCCCTCAGCGAGCTCCGTGGCGCCGAGCCCATCGGGTTCCCGGCCCTCGCCGCTCTCCTGGCCCTGGCTGTGGCAGGTGGGATGGGTTTTGGGGTCGGATTTGGGGACGTGGGCCGAGGACGCAGCGGGGTTGAGCCGCCCTAGGGTGCTGCAACCCGTGCGGGGATGGGTTGGGGTGCTCGGCCCTCTCCCACCCTCCTTTCCCTGCAGGGCACTGGGTGCTGGCGGCTGCCCTCCACGTTGCTCGGCTGATTTTCCACCAGGCTGAGCCTCGCCGTCACCTCACCTCCACCCCAGAAAGGTAGGGGGCAGGGGGAGACGGGCACAGCACCCTTGGGTGCTGCTCGGACCTCTGCTCCTTCAGCTGGGTCCTGGTGGAGGGTGGGCTGCGGGTACCCGAGGGCGCAGGACGCGTTTTGGTGGGCTTCCCGTGACCTCGGGTGCCTCGTCCCGGAGGCTTTTGGGGGTGGGTGGGTGGAGAAGGGTCCCCCCCATGGTGAGCGGGGCCGAGGAACGAGGCGGGGAGGTGACGGAGCTCGAGGTTTTCCCCCCTTTTCCTTCCCAGGGACTGCAAAATGGGGTTGTTGCAGGAGGAGCTGGCCAGGATGGAGATGAGCTGCCTGCAAGGTGAGGGCTGGGGGGGGCCTCTAAGAGCCCCACGGGGTACTTGTGCCACCCCGTGGTGACCCCATAACCCTGGGACACCGCTGGGAGCCCATCACCACCTCCAATGCGTCTTGCAGAGCCCTCGTGCCTGGAGCAGCCCCCGGTGATGGCCGGGGACCCCCACGCAGCAGGGAGGACGTCGCTGGTCCCCAGCAAAAAGGGGCTGAGCTTGGTCCCTTCGCCCGGGCACCCCATCCCCAGGAGGAGCCCATTTGGGGTAAGCCCGAGCCAGGGGTAGCTGTGGGATATGGAAAATAGGGAAATATTGTGGGGTATGTGGGATAAAGGGACATCTGCAGCACAAACGGGTCACCGGGGATCACCCCTGTGCCCCGCCAAACCTCTTCTTCCCTCGGCCAGGTGATGTTGGAGCCAGGTTTTGGAGCTGGGCAGCGCTGGGAACCCAAACCCTATAACCCGAGCCAGTCCCTGGCCAGCAGCAATGCGTGAGTACTGCCTGCAGGGGACATCCCGGACTCCGGGGACGCTTTGGGGGACTGGTGTCACCACCCTGATGGCTGGGAGCCTTTTGGGGCCGTGGTGCTGATGGGTTTTCTCCCCCCCCCAGGTCCTCGCTGTCCCCACGGACCCCGTGCCGGGGGCTCACCAGGGCCGGGCAGCGGTGTCGGAAGAGAGCTGTCCCCGGGCACGATTTCTGCCACGTCCACATGGATGGGTCCCCACGCCTCTGATCCCCCAAAGTGGGGCTTTTTAACCCAGTTTTGGCTCAGTTTTGGCAGGTGGAGAACGCGGAGCTGTACTCAGCACCCTATGGGTGCCCCTTGGTGTGGGTATGGGACTGCTGGGCTCCCACTCGAGCCCCGTGGGGTGGATATTCCTTGTCCCACCAGTTTTATGCTATTTTTACATATTTTAATAAATGCCAGGTTTATTTATAGCTATTTATTTTCCCTCTTCTGGTTCCTTTCTCCCCCCAGGAGCTGCTGGGAGCTATGGGGCTGTCCCCACCCCGTTGTGCTTACCCCATGCACCACCCCACTCCTGTGCTGCAGGACCAGCCCCGATCAGCTTCTCTTTATTACAGCCTAATTACATGTAATTAGCAGCAGCCAATTAGCAGCAGCTTCCAGCCTCTGCCCTGGGGGAGGAACACGGCCAGTGGTGGCTGCTACTGCCCCATTTGGGGTCCACCAGCACTTTTGGGGTCCCCAATCCTCCCCCTACCTGAGCACGAGGTCTTTTTCCTTCGCCTTTTCTACCTAAGATGCTACTTTTGATTATTTTTTTCCACTCTTCCCCGCTCGCCCTCAAGCCTAACCAGCACCCCGGTCCCCCTCTGGCTTTGGAAATGTCACCGTCACCCCCCGAACCCTGTCCCCTGCCCCAACAGGGGACAACCCTGAGTCGAAGAGGATGCGCAGAGCGCTGCTCCCTCACTTCCTCGCGCTGGCGTAGTTGGCGCTGAACCAGGCGCAGGTCTCCTGCACGGCTGGGGAAGGAGAGGAGAGGATTTTTGGGGATGGGGGCGCGATGGGGTGGCCGTACCCTTTGCCCTCGGCGCCCCCTTTTTTTTTTTTTTTCTCACCTTGTTTAAAGGGGGTGAACTGGAAGCCGGGGAGGTAGCGCCGGAGCTTGGCGTTGCTGGCTGTCTTCTTGAACTGCCCGTCCGCCTTGGTGGTGTCAAACTGGCACGGGGAGGGAGGTTAAGGGGAAAAAAAAAAAAAAAAAAAAAAAAAAAAGGGGAAAATTTGGAGGCTAGCGGGGTGAGGTTGCGCTCTGTGCCCCCTTACATCCTGGATGGGGATGCTCCGGGCACGGCTTTGCCCTGGTGTCCGCGTTGGGGGGGCTCTGCTGTGACCCCACAGTCCCTGGTGGGATTTGGGGCGCCCCCCTTTGCTCCAAAAGCCTTGCCCTAAAGGATACGATCAGCTCTCCTTTGAAGTCCATGGCCTCCACGATGGCATCCGCCGCCTCCTTGATGGAGACCTCATCTTCTTCGCCCACTGGGGAGAACGGGGATGAGCTGAGGCTTTTTTTATTATTATTATTTTTATTTTTATTATTTTTTTTTCCCC
Organism: Netta rufina; assembly: GCF_964035555.1. Taxonomy (NCBI): domain Eukaryota; kingdom Metazoa; phylum Chordata; class Aves; order Anseriformes; family Anatidae; genus Netta; species Netta rufina. The sequence continues at coordinate 157,976,102 of NC_140124.1, forward strand.
CCCTTCCTTCTCCCTCTTGGAAGGGGGCAGCTGCTTCTCACCTGACAAGATGATGGGCTCCACCTCCTCGTATTCCCGCAGCACCCAAAGGAAGAGCCGGGCCAGATCCTGATGAGAGGAGTCGAGTTGTTGGGTTTTTAGGGGGGTGGCTGCTCCCCCCCCCAGCCCCAGGACAACCCCAGGAGGGCTCAGCCTGGCTTGAAATCCAAGCTCCACACCTACCAGAGAGTAGATGAACTGCCTCCGGGGCTTCCCTGTGCCCCAAACGGTCAAAGCAGAGCCCGATTCTGCAGGAGAACAGAGAGAGCATCCAGACCATGGCTACCCATCCCAAAAATTAAAACCCCAACCCCCAAAATGCCCCCAAATGCTCACGTTTGGCCAGGTACACCTTGTGGATGAGCCCCGGCAGCACGTGGCCGTCCTCGATGTTGAAGTTGTCGTGGGGCCCGAAGATGTTGGTGGGGATGACGGCGGTGAAGCGGCAGCCGTGCTGCTCGAAATAGCCCCTGGGGGGGGAGAGCATGGGGTGAGTGCCATCCCATAAAGCAATATCTTGGGGTTTTCCCCCTGTGTTCCCTGGCAGCTCTGGCTGCTGAGCTCAGGTGTCTCCCCAGCCCCATTAGGCAGCCCTGGAGGTTTCCCCTGCCCTGGTATTTATAGGATGCTCACAGCCCTCTGGCACCGGGATGGGTCTCCTGTGGCCCCGCACCTATTCTGGACGTCGATCATCCTCTTGGCGTAGGAGTAGCCGAAGTTGGAGCTGTGGGGTGGCCCGTTGTGGATCTGGGGACAGGAGAACAGAGAAACCCAGTGGGAATTCAGCAGCCACCTCCTGCCTCATGCTATGGGAGCCGTGTGGGGTCAGAAACTCAGCGCAATTTTGGATGTGGGCAGCTGGGGTGGTTTTTCACCCTGCTGCACACCTCGGAGAAGCCAAAAATGCTCCACGGAGAGGTTTTGCCCACGGATGGGCTGGATAAAAAGGGTAGGGATTGGCAAAACTGTGCCAGGACCTGGCTGCATCCCCACGTGTGAGGGGATGGAGACCCTCACCATGGTCTCATCGATGGGGTACGTCGTCTTGTCCGGGAAAATGCAGGTGGAGAGGCAGGAGACCACCTTCTGCACCCCGCACTCGTAGGCCGAGTGCAGGACGTTGTCGTTGATGTGGACGTTTCTCCTCTGGGGACAGAGAGAGAGAGAAATTCGTCAGCGGCATCCTCAGCGGGTGGAGCTGGAGGGGGGGAACCCCAAAACCCTGCGCTCTGTAGGGTGCAGGCTACAGAAACCAGAGCAGATGTTTCGGCTCCAGGACGGAGCAAACTGGGTCTCGGGACCCCAACGCTGCGTGCTCACCCAGAAATCCAGGTTGCAGCGGATGTTTTTGAAGAGGCCCCCGACCATGGCCGCCAGGTGGACGACGTGGGTGGGTTTGTGCTTCTCGAAGAGGGCTTTGGTCTCCGCGGCGCTCCTGGCGGGACGAAATCGCGGGGTTTGGTGGGGTGTGGGACAAAAAGGAGCACGGTAAGGGGGAGGGGGGGGGGGGGGTCACCCAGACTCACGTTAGGTCGGCGTCCTTGGAGGACACGAAGAGCCACTCCTCATCCGGCCGCCCCTCTCCATCTGCCACCACCTTCTGGATGGCTCTGCCCACCAAGCCGGTGCCACCCGTCACCAGGATGCGCTTGGACTTCGGCCCCGCCGCCTCCGTCATGGCCACAGCCCTGTGCCACGAGGGGAGAAGGAGAGGAAAAGGGGGGGAGCTAAGGCAGAGCCACCTTAGGGGGTCCCATTTGGGACCACCGAGGCGGCCCCGACCCTGGCACCGGCACCGGTGCAGCCGGGTGAGCCGGTGGGCTTTTTTCTTCTGCCTTCGAGCTGCTGCAGCCAGCAGGGACAGAAAGGAAAATGAAAGCGGTGTGCCTGGCGGTGCCGCTCCCGGGGGCGGCAGAAACTCGTCAGCTGCAGTCGCTAATTAATGGGAACGGGGTGGCGGCCCGCGGGCTCGTGTGCAGGTGGCTGTGGGACACGGCCACACGGTGCCACGCGGCACCGGGATGGCACGGCCTCCCGGAAACAGCTGCGGGCCCCCCCCCACCTTGCACCCTAAAACATGGGGATGCGACCCCCCCACTGCACCCCAAATCGCAGGGCTGCACACCCACACCTCCCTGTGCGCCCCAAATCCCAGAGCTGCGCCCCTCTGCACCCCAAATCCCCCCCAACACCCACCCTGCACCCCCCAATCCTACTGTTGCCCCTCCCCACGGCGCCCCCCGCACCCCAAATCCCATACAGCCCGCCCCCCAGGAACTCCCCCATTCTTTGTAGGGGGCTCAGGCCCCGCACCCCCCTTAGGGTCTTTCCCCTCCCTGCTCCCCCCCAAACCCCAGGGGTGCCCCCACTCCTTTGGCACCACCACAAACAGGGGTCTCCCTCCCTCGACCCCCTAGAGGGGGGGTGCCCTCTGCTCCCACCCCCCCTAAAACTTGACGGGGGGGGTCCCCCACCTGTGCCCCCTCCCTATTTCAGACGATCCCACCCCACCCCGTGTTGGGAGCGACCCCCATCACCACCCCACCCCCGGCACCCCCATTCCCCAAGCCCACCCTGGGCGCGGAGGGGGGGAAGGGAAGGCGGAGAGCTCCCCAACCCCGGGTACCCCCACCTCGGGGGATTTCCCCCCCCCCGTTATAGGGCTCCCCACCTGCCTCAGCACGGCTCGGCTCAGCTCAGCCCAGCCGCGCTTCCTTGGCCGTCACCGGGCGCCGCCGCTCGGCTCCTCGGGAAATGGAGTCCAAGCAGCGGGGGCGGGCACCGAGGCGGGGTGGGGGGGCGTGGGGGGAGGAGGTGGCATCGGTGTCCCTCGGCTGCGCAAGAGGGGACAGGTTGGGGACCGGCATCGCGGCTCCTTGCTCGCCGGAGAGCCTTGCGCACGGACGCGCAAATGCGCACTTTACGCGCGGGCACGCTCCCGCGGAGCTGCACTCGCACAGGCGTGAGCGCGCACAGGCGCGTGGCAGCTCACGCGCGTGCACACGCGTGTGCACGCCCTCATACACACCTGCATACACACGCGTGTGCGCGCCCGCACGCGTGTGCGCGCTCCCCAGGGGCACTGCCCAGGGGACCCCCCCAAGGCAACGCAGGGTGCCCTGACCCCCCCCCCCCCTCCCAAAGGCACCTGAAGGTTTTGGGGTAACTCAAGCTGAAGGTTTTAGGGGAACCTCAGCCCCCCCTGCAGGTCTCGCCTCCAGGACCATCGTGGTTTCCTAGGAAAGAGCCCCAAATCTGCTCCTCTGCTTGCCCTGAAGCTTTCACCGCTGAGATTTCACCCGGGGGGTGGCCCAGCTTGGAGCTGGCACCCCAGCTGGGGGTGCTGGGCAAAGCCCCCCTGGCCAGAAGGTTGGGATCTGGTGGGAACATCATTATGGGGGGCACGAGCAGCATCCCACGTCCTCCCCCTGGGCTTTCCATCAGGCAACAGTGCAGGGGAAAGGGGTGCGCAGCCTCCATCCCCTCCTCCCCAAAGCAAGGGCTCGCCCAGCTCTTAAAAAAGTATTTTAACAAGCACCTTTAATGCACTGAAGAGGAGATTAAAACCCAGCAGGGCTTTCTGGTGGGCGGGGGAAGGTTTTAAAGCCCCTCCAAGCTGGCTCGTCCTTTGGGATTTCTGCTAAGCGAAGGCAGGGCCCTGCACTGCTCTTGATTAAGACATTGAAGAATGGGGCTAAGGGACACCCAGGCAGGATTTCCCACTTCTCTTCCAAAGACGTGGTCCCCTTATGGAGGAGTAGTAAAATATCTCAGCTTTTTATGCCTTTTCTCCCTCTTTCTTTCTACTGGGTGAGCCCTGGAAGGGGAACAACCCTTTTTCCTTTGGGGAAATCTGAGGAAAAGCAATTTCTTTGGGGACCCCCTTCCTGGAGCTCTTTATTTTTTTTTTTCTTTTTTCCCCAGCGCACCAAAGGATGTCACCTTGTCCTGTTTGTGCTGTGCTGCGTGGAAGTATCCGGCCCTCCTCTCCCAGCTGGGTGAGTCCCAGACTAACCCCACGGCCACAGGGTCCTGCCTGCCCAAGAAGGGTCACAGAAAAGGGGCACGGCAATGGGATAAACCTGGGGGTCTGGTGGCTCCACAGACAGGCATTTCTGGGGAAAGAGGCCCCACCACTTGTCCCTGAGCCATGGTGCCACTTCACGGGGTGGGACATTTGGGGATTAGCCCCTCGCCTTGCTCAGAGCAGCCCCCAGCCCTCCCAGGGCTTTCCCAACTCCAACATCCCCCTCCTGGGAGCCACTCCAGCCCCGCTGCTCTTTCCCCCATGAAACACGCCGGCTGATTTTACACCTGGAGCCCGTGAAGAGGCATAGAGGGTTGAAGCTGCCTCGCCATGCGAGGCAATGCCTCGTTTGCCCTGCAAACCTCTTTCATCCTCCAGCAGACGCCAAGAAGAAACCTCATCCCGGTGTTTTCTGCGCGGCCCCTCCACCTGCCCCAGCCCAAGGCAGGGGGATGAATCGCAGCCGCCCCACATCCAGCTGCATCCACGCTTCCAGCTCGCCGCAGCCGGTGGCTTGCGGTAAAATTAGCCGAGCCAGGGAAATGCAAAAAAGGCCAGGAAAGGCTCTCCAGGTGCCTGTGGGTGGAGAACGGCTTCCTGCCGTACCCCGAGGCCTTCGGAGAGTAATCACGGGTAACTCCTGTTCCTGCCAAGGCATTGCCACGTGCAGCTGGAGCTGCAGTCCGGCGCCTGGACCGCTGAGCCGCCCACCGCCCCGCCGCCTTCCTGGGCGGCCGCGGCGCTGGATTTGAGCATGGCAGCGCTGGAAGCAATGTTAGGGCAAGGAAGGAAGGGGAAGATCACAGGGAGAGGTGTAAACGTGCACTGACCGCACGGGATGGGGCAGGCTCTCTTGCTTCTGAAACCTGGGCTTTTGGTACAATCCAGCAAGATCTGTCGAGTATGGAAGCGTGGAGCAGACCCCGTAGCTCAAGCAGAGAGGTCTCCAGGGTGGCACAACCCGGAGACCTCGCAGCAGCCAGGGGAAAGCTTGGGCGGCTTTGTCAGATCCAGCAGCAGCTGGAGAGCCCACTGCCTTCGCCTGCTGCCTCATTTCTGCAACGAAGCTTCCTCGTGGGTGACCTATTTCTCTCCAACTGGTCTGGTTTCGGCTCCAGCCCTTCTCTGCCCTCCCCGTTCCACCCAGGGAAGTGGGGAAGATGGAGCCAAGCCACCCAGATGCTGCCCACCCCGGGGTGGGAGCCAGCTCGAAGCGATGATTCAAGGAACAACGGCCACGGCTTGCCCCAGATCCAACCCCCCACCCCCCGTCCTTGCTCTTGCTAATGATGGGAGGTTTCTCTGCATATGAAATACGAACCAATCGCAATTCAAATGAAGCATTTCTGGCCTTGGGTATAAATAAAAGGTATAAATCTGACTCCTCGCAGGCTCCTGGCTTGCGTGGAGCGGCTGCTGTGCGCTAATGCCCTCGCCACCGCTTCGCCTTTGGCCCTGCCGAGTCCAGTCCTCCCGAGGGAGACGAGGGAAAGACCCCGCGTGGCTGCAGGCTGTGACCACTCTGTGATGAGTTTTGGGCCAGCTGAGAGTCACAACGCGAGTCAGACACTGGGAGAGGTGCCACCCGCTCCACCTGTAGCTCAGGAGGGTGAAGGTGGACCTGCTCCGGCAGGTTTCTCCTGCTGCGTGCCTGGCTTGGGGTCTCCTAAGGATGAGGTACAGCAAATACCCAGGCTGGGCAGGGAAAAGCCAAGGCGACCTCGCCTCTGGCTCCCCTGGGGGCTGCTGGCACGAGGGTGGATGGGAGGGAAGCGTGCGCCGGTCCATCCATGCTGCCAGGAGGTGGGGGATCTGGGTGGAGGACAACGTGGCTGTGAGCCTCCTCCCAAGCGCTCCCTGAACCCGTCTGAGCTGACTGTGCCCGAAACGAGCAGCTCTGGAGCAAGTTTGGGCTCAGACGGCCTCTGAAGCATGAGGCAGACATCCCGCTGGGCCTGGCTGCTCAGGCATGTCACAGGGCTGCAGAGAGACGAGATCGGCACCCGTTCCAGTCCAAGGGTTGACGTCGAGCTGGCAGAACTCCAAGGAGAACAACTCTCTCATAAGAGCAGGTAATAAGATTTATATATTTTTTTTTCCTTGTATTGAATAGAGATTAGTAGAAGATGAACTGAAATAAACCCCTCAAGGCCAACGAGGCACGTCTCCAGGGGAGATGAGCTATCTGCACTAAATCACGGCATGAAAACGCCAAGCAGATCCAAGCCCATTCCTCCTCTCTTTGCCTGGCTCCGAGGCAGGTGATGCTTGGTTTTGATTTCAGGGAAGGCCTTTGTTCCCAGCAAAAGCTTCGTCTTTGAAATGAGGCCGACTGCAGCTGTGTGCCGAACTCTCCAGCGCTCTGGACTCCAGCTGCTGCGGAGAGGTTCTCTAAATTTGCTTTTGATGAATATTTCAGTGCTGCCAATAGCCCCGGAGACTGCAAGTCTCACCCCAGAGCTCACCTGTTTTGCAGGAGCCTTCCTGCACGGCAGGAATTACAGAGAGCAAAAACTGAAAATAAAAATTAAAAAAAAAAAAAAAAAAAAAAGAGAAGAAAAAGTGAACAGCAACGGTGATGGGCAACTGGAGGAGGAGGGAGGTGGTAGTATTCAAAGATCAGTGTTTGAGTACCCAACATGGGAAGGTGGCACAAGGGAAAGTGCCTTCACCCCACCAGCTCTTACCCGTGCAGCCCCATAGGAGTCCCATCTCCACAGCAGAGCAGGGTCTTGTTCCTGTTCCTGGTCCCCAGCGTCCCCATACGATGCCTTGGGGACCCCTTTGTGGGGAGGATGGTGACCGGGAGCTTCCTGCATGGGTACCTCGGGGACACTGGGGCAGAAGGATGGTGACTTGTGTGAGAAAAAAACTCAGTAATTTTCTCAGACAGGGTCTTCTGTAAAGCTATTTTCTTTGTGATTGCAATGGCAGGAGTACACAGGAAAAGGATATCATAACCCTATATTCCCTAGTACCCAACGCTCAATTCCTCCCCTGGTTCCTCACTACAGGTTCACAAACTACTCAACGCACTTCTGTACCATAAACGTACAATTTTATTTGTCCAACCGTTCATTTCTCCTTTTTCCTTTTATTTATTATTTTTCCTTCTTCTCTCATGACTAGAGGGCCCATGGTTTTTGCTTTTACCAATTTCATACTGCTCATCCTGTTTTTCTTACTACCCTCCTTATTTTGGGACTGTGGCTCCTTCCCCTTATCTTCTTAACGTACTCCTCACTGCTATGCTGCACAATCACTCTTGAATATGAAAGGTTGGTGGATTTTTTCACTGCAAAAACACATTCTGCTGCAAAAACACCACTTTGTTTCTCACACTTGGGGTCCCCTACACAGGTGGCCCAGGGACCTTGCAGGAGTCAGGTTGGTGGCCTGATGGTCACCTGGGCATCCCCCCAACACAGATCATTTGGTGACCCTGTAGCAAGAAGTGACCAAGGCCTGAGGACTCCCGTGTAGGCAGAATGGGAACCACACGGCGGGGTGGATGGTGGAACAAGGACCCTCTGCTTGGTCAGCTGAGGACTCCATGGCAAGGGGGTGGTGACATGGGCACCTTGCATGGCTTTAGCAGGGTCCTCACAGCAAGGGGGACCATGTGAGGATGACCGTGGTTCCCCACAGGGAGAGGACACCGTGTCATGGAGACTCCTAGGCGGTTGGACACCAAAGGGAGATCGTGGCAGGGGAATCATGACAAGACCATGAACAGGTCTCCCTGGCGTCTTGCAGCACAGCCAAGATGAACAGTACGTGTTGAGGTATTGACTGCAGCTTTTGGGTGTTACCTTAATGGGGCATTTTGCTTTTCTTCAACCCTTCTAATCTCCCTAATATCTGTACGTGCAGTATTTTGTCTGTTTTTCAGCAGTATTTCTAGCCATTTGTTTCCTCACTTGCCCCCACCGCAGCCCAGCAGTTGTTTGGCGGGCAGTTTGGTCAAGATTATGTCCTTATTTTACGGGGAGGTGTTGATTGTGGGGTCCTGGTGGGCACTTTCTGGAAGCTTCCAGAAGCTTCTGCAGGTGCTGGGGCTGCCAGGTGCCCTATGACTGGCAGGCTCTGGTTGTTAGCTGCCTGCTGGGGCTGTGAGTGCCCAGCTCTGCTGAGGGCAGAGGCTGGTGGCATTGCTCGAGGAGGAATGTGAGCCACAGGAATAGCAGCCTGGTTAGTGATGGCCTTTATGGTCTCTTGGGGGGGTGGTTGAGTGTCATGGGGTGAGGCCATTTCTCTGTCTTTGCTGAGCCTGGAGTGGGATTGAATAGAATAGTTCAGGTGGAAGGGACCTTCAAAGATTATCCAGTCTAACTGCCTAGCCACTTCTGGGCTAACCAAAAGTTAAAGTTAAAGACATGGATCTATTGTAGCAGGTTCAGAGGAGGGACACAAAAGTGATGAGAAGGCTAAAACACCTCTTAAAAACTGAGAGAATTGTGTTCTCACAGAAGAGGGCTTTGGGGAGATCTCATTGTGGCCTTTAAGTATTAAAGGAAGCCTATAAGAAAGATGGAAAAGAGCTTTTTACCTGTAGTGATAGCACAAAATGTAACGGTTTTCAAAAAGGAGGATGGATTTAGATTAGCTATTAGGAAGACATAATTTACTGTGAGGGTGGTGAGACACTGGAACGGGTTGCCCACAGAAGCTGTGGAAGTGTTCAAGGTCAGGAGAGTGGAGCCAGGCTCTTCTCGGTGACACCCATTGATAGGACAAGGGGCAATGGGTGTAAGCTGGAACAAAGGAGGTTCCACTTAAATATGAGACAACAATTTTTTACGTTGAGGGTGACAGAACACTGGAAGAGGCTGCCCAGGGGGGTTGTGGAGTCTCCTTCTCTGGAGACTTTCAAAAACCTCCTGGATGTGTTCCTGTGTGACATGATTTAGGTTTTCCTGCTCAGGTAGGGGGCATGTGACTAGATGATCTTTCAGGGTCCCTTCCAATCTCTAATATTCTGTGATTCTGTGAAAAAGCAATGTTGTTGGTACCACTGTGAGAGCATATTTAACTGAACTTCCCCTGCGGCACATGGAGAGTCCCCTGGTGGAGCAGGCTGTGCCCCTGCAGCCCATGGGTCCCACATGGAGCAGAGCTCCACGCTGCAGCCCCCCCATGGGTGGAGGAGCCCCCGGTGGAGCAGGTGGATGTGGCCTGGAGGAGGCTGCGGCCCATGGAGAGCCCCCACAGGAACAGGCTCCAGTCTGGACCTGCAGCCCATGGGAGACCCACGTTGGAGCAGTTTGCTCATGATTGATGACCCTGGGGTATGGACCCATATTTGGAGCAGTTCTTGAAGAGCTGCTGCCTGTGGGAAGCCCACACAGGATCAGTTCAGGAAGGATGGCAACATAAGGGGAGGGACCCCACCTTGGAGCAGAAGAAGAGAGTGACCCAGAAGGAGCGGTGGAGATGAAGTGTTACAGACTGATCACAGCCCCCATTCCTCCATTACCCTTTGTCGCTCAGTGGGGAGGAGGTGGAAGAGGTTGGATGGGTGAAAGGCATTTTTAGTTTGTTCTCGTTGTCTCTCACTTCTCTAGTTTGTTAACAACAGTTAATATATTTCTCTCATCTCCCTATACTGAGTCTGTTTTGCCTGTGACGGTAATTGTTGAGTGATCTCCCTGCCCTTATCTCAATATTTGAGCGTTTTTCATTATATTTTCGCCCCCTTTCCCTTTGAGGAGAGGGAGTGAGAAAACAGTTGTGGTGGAGCTCGGCTGCCCACCTGAGTAAAACCACCACAACAGAGGATTAGTTTTTGGGTCCTCATCCTTGGAGATATTGAGAACCCAACTTCACGTGGTCAGAACAGACTTCGTATGTTGTGGGAGTCCGCTCTTCTCCTGCGCTTGACATAAGTGTGGCAGAGGCTTATGAGGTCTATTATGAATCACAATAGACCTTAATGTGACCCTTCCTTGATGGGCAAATCCATGACCAAAAAGAAAGGCGGGTACCTCCTTAAAACATGTGCCTATTGAAATAATTCATGGGAAAATGATGTATCACATCAGAGTCGAAAAACTGTTTGACTACATGACAATCACGTTAACTTATAAAAAAGTTAGAGAAAAATGTGGTGGAGTATATTTTTCCCAAACTCTGCTATGATTCATGATTAACTAATGTTACATCAGTCCTGAAACTCAGATGCCCAGCTGGGTGAAACCACAACAGCCCATTTCTGTGCTTCTCTGGATTGTGCCTTGACAGAAATAGCCATGGTTGTGGAGCTGATGACCCAGTGGGTCAGGGACGGCACAAAGGTGCAAACACGATCCATGAGGAGTCTCGCACCATACTGTGTCTGTGTGAGGGACAACTCTGTTAAATAATACTGGCCTCAATAGAGACCCCAGAGGGACACCACTCCTCCCTGGTGTCCACCTGGGCACCGAGCTGTTGAGAGCAACTCTTGAGATGTGACCATGCACACAACTCCTTATCTGATGAGTGGCCCATCATATCTTTCCATGGTAGTGAGAAGGAGCTATGTAAGAGCCTCGTCCAAACACTTCTTGAACACCAAGAGGCTTGGACCCTGATGGCCACTTGAGCCCTGCTTTTTGTTCTTTTTGTCGGGTGAAGTTAGAAGAGCGTTGGGAGAAGAAAGCAAGAGGAGGCACCTGAGGATATAGGATGCAGATTGATTTTATTGAGGAAAACATGAAACAGAGGGAGCGTCAAGGTGCACATTCTGAGGTGCCTGAAGGGCGACCACCAGCCTGTGTGCCTTGCGCAGAGCAGATTTTCCCAGAGCCCCAAGGTCTCCCTACTCCGTGGTAGGAGCAGCCCCAGAAGGTTTCCGGAGGGATTGTGCTAGTGAGCAAGGCATTGCAGCAGAGAGTAGCGGTGGTAGGTGGTGGTGCTATGGAAAGGAGAAAAAAGAAGAAAGAAGGAGGTATGTTGGCCATGTTTCCTGACAGCAAGGGCTGGCCCCTTCCTTCCTTGCTGGCTTTCTTGTGCCATGGAATGATGAGCCGAAGCCGGTGAGCCCGTGTGCCATGAGCGGCACAGAGGAGCGTCCTCAGCCTGAGAGCTGGCTTGCACGGTGTTGGAGGCTGCTGTCAGGGGTGTTGGCCTGGGTCCTTAGCAGGGGTAGCAGGCTCTTCCACCAGAGAAGCAGCCCAGGCCTCCGAAGCCATAGCCCCCAAAGCCAAAGCCTCCGAAGCCTCCAGAGGAGATGGGCACTCCCTGGGCACTGAGGTTGCTGCCCACGGCAGCTGATGCGGAGGATCCAACGGCGGTGTTCTGGGGGAAGGAGCTGAGGATGGGTCCTGGCAGGGTGACCAGCACGGCAGGAGGCTGGATGACGACGCGGGAGTCCTCGCACTGCCTGACACAGGGCTCGTTGCAGCTGTTAGCCAGCGGGGTGGGTCCGCAGGGGTTGCAGAAGTTGTAGCAGGACATGTCTGTGTTGTGGAGGGTGCCTGGAAGAGAGGGTGTTGTGAAGGCTGAGGGTGTTGGGCGTGTGTGGAGCGGTGGTGGGGGAGGCCAAGGGGGTAGGGAGCCTAGGGTAGTGTGGAGCATGGCTTTGGGGAGGCAGAAAGGCTGCAGAGGCTGGGGGCAGAGGGCGTGTGGAGAGATGGGTCAGATGGGGCAGGCAAAGGTTGGGAGTGGGGTTCAGGCTCACCTTGTTGGTCGCAGGGGAGAAGGTGTCGGGAGGAGTGTGTGAGGGTGCGAGGCGCAGGGCCGGCTTTTATGCCGGTCCTTGAGTGCCTGGGGGCAAGAGAGCCTTTGCGCACAACAGCATTTTGCAAGAGCCGCTCTTGTATACCAAAGCCTGGCAAGTAATGAGGTGGGGTGTGCTGTTCTTCCCGCAACTCTACCTTTTCATTTCCTCCTGTTTTCCTCCTGATGAGTTGTCCATTCCAAAGTCCATTGTTGTCCATTCCAAATCTAGTGATTCCTTTGGAATGAAAAAATTAGAAGTTCAAATATGTATTGTCTCAAATGTTTACTGTCTGACTAAAATTGCCTTGTGTTTAGTAAGGAGTGGTATCAGTCACTTCTAGTCCTCAGGAACCGCTCACAAATCCTGTGATATTCAACAATTAATTGAAAATGTGACGTGAGGGAGCTCTATCAGTTCATGGATGCAAACTTTTTGGTTTCCACCTGAGCTGAGGAAGTATTCGATCCCTGCTAAATACCCGTGTCAACAAGACCCATGTCAACTGCCAGACAGTCATGTTCCTTGACCAGCCAGCAGTGCTTTTGATTTATCCCAGGACATGGTTTGCTCTTTTGGCTACAAGGGCACACTGTTGACTCATACTCATCTTGCTGTCAACTAGAATCCCCAGATCCCTTTCCACAAGGCAGCTCTCCAGCTCTCTCATCTCCCATTCTGTACATATTGCCAGGGTGCCCTGTACCAAGTGCCAAATATGACAATTAGTCTTCAACTTCATGGGATTGGTGGTTGCACAGCCCTGTGGTCTATCAAGATCTCTCTCGACAACATTGAGGGAGACAACAGCAACTCCTTATTTCCTATCATCTGCAAACTTACCTAGTATGCATTTGAGACTTATATCCAGATCATTTACAAAAACATCACAGAGAACTGGGTCCAAAATTAAGACCTGGTGAACCCCACTAGTGACTGGCTGCAAGACTCATATAACCCCATTTACTACAACCCTTTGAACTTGACCAGTCAGCCAACAGTCCACCAACTGTGTTATGTATTTATATAACTACATGCTAGACATTTTGTTCCGGAGGATGTTGTGAGAAACAGTATCAAAAGGTTTGCTGAAATCCAAAGAAATTGCATGTACTGCCTTCCTTTGGTCAATTAGATGGGTAACCTTGTCGTAATAGGAAGTGGCTGCACCTCATGCCCACTGTATGCAGGAAGCCCCTCTTGACAATGAAGCCGCAACCACACCACATGAGAGCAGCACCATGACCTCACTGAAAACACCACTCCTCTCCTATGCTTGGGTCACGTCTTCTGCCCGCCCTGACATGCACCTTCAAGAGCAATCCCTTGGCCTCTAATAATTACTTTCACGTGAAAGGTACAACCATTGCCAAATAGATGTCCTCAAGAGGAGGATGTGAAAATTGAGTGTTGCAGGATCAAAAACACACCCCACCTCATTACTTTCCAAGCTTTGACATGTAAGAGCAGGTCATGCCAAATGCTGTCATGCGCAAAGGCTCTCTTGCCCCATGGGCACTCAAGGACCAGCATAAAAGCTGGCCCTGCACCTCACACCCTCACACACTCCTCCCGACGCCTTCTCCTCTGCGAACAACAAGGTGAGCCTGAACCCCGATTCCCTCCTTCGCCCACCCCACCAGGCCTGTCTTTCCATACGCCCTGTGACCCCAACCTCAGCAGCCCTTCCAGCTTCCCACCCCCATGCTCCCCACAACCCCAGGCCTCCCCACTCCCTTGGCCTCCCCCACCACCGCTCCACACACCCAGAACACCTTCCACCTTCCAAACACCCTCTCTTCCAGGCACCCTCCACAACACAGACATGTCCTGCTACGACATCTGCCGCCCCTGCGGACCCACCCCGCTGGCTAACAGCTGCAACGAGCCCTGTGTCAGGCAGTGCGAGGACTCCCGCGTCGTCATCCAGCCTCCTGCCGTGCTGGTCACCCTGCCAGGACCCATCCTCAGCTCCTTCCCCCAGAACACCGCCGTTGGATCCTCCGCATCAGCTGCTGTGGGCAGCAACCTCAGCGCCCAGGGAGTGCCCATCTCCTCTGGGGGATTCGGAGGCTTTGGCTTTGGGGGCTATGGCTTTGGAGGCCTGGGCTGCTTCTCTGGCGGAAGAGCCTGCTACCCCTGCTAAGGACCCACGCCAACACCCCTGACAGCAGCCTCCAACACCGTGCAAGCCAGCTCTCAGGCTGAGGACGCTCCTCTGTGCCGCTCATGGCACACGGGCTCACCAGCCGTAGCTCATTCCATGAGCAAGAAAGCAAGAAAGGAAGGAATGGGCCATCCCATGCTGTCAGGAAACATGGCCAACATACCTCCTTCTTTTTTCCTCTTTCTCCTTTCCATAGCACCACCACCTACGGCCACTACTCTCTGCTGCTATGACTGGTTCATAAGCCAAATGCCACCATGGATTGACACTCTCTCTGCTCCTCTCCTCAGTAGGACAGGAAGATCTCAGTGCTATGGGGAAATGTGCTGTAGATGACGGAGAGCAGGTGGTGGTCACTCTAATAGGACCTCAAACCCTGGCTCTTGTATTGTTGCTCCTTCCTTTTATTTTTTTTTTCCTCTCAATAAAATCTATCTGCATCCCATCCTGACATTTGTTGTCTTTCTTTTTTCAACCCAATGTGCTTTCCGCTTTACCTACTACTAACACTTTGCTCAAGAGGCCATTGGGTGGGGTTGTAAAGGCCCACTGAACCTCCCCTCTCAAGGATGTCATCACCAACAACACAGGTGGGCACCAGCTGGTTTTCCAGCCCATCATCAATACATATGGATGACCACACTAAGGGTTGGGCACATGTCATGGAATTAGATTTCACACTGCTTTAATAGAGCAGCAATTTGGGATTTATTTTCTATTTTGAGGTATAGATGGTATGATTTTTAACAGCTCTTCATCAACCTTTATTCATCTGAGAATTTAAAAGAATTATTTTAATGGGATTTGCTACAATAGAAACAGTGACTTAAAGGCTCAAGAATGGCAAAGTTCAGCTGCGACTTACTGCAGGGTTCTTGGGGATATATAAATTCAGTCATGCACTTCCAAAATACACCCTAGAGTATACCCTAATTCCTTGTTGCTGTTTGTCTGCATCTGAGATTGTTCCTCAAGGAGATAGGCCTGAGATGCACTTCCCTTCAGGGCTATGCTGTGAGGCATACCCTTTCTCCTGGCACCAGGCAGTAACTGAATTTAGTCTGGGTCCCTTGTCTTTGTACCCGGCCATCTGGGATTTGGAACAAGAAGGAGATTCAGACTGAGCACCCTTCTCTGTGGGTTAAAATCGCCCAGCTCTCTCAACTTCTCCTCATATTGAAGAGGCTCGAGGCCCTCCAGCATCTTGTTAGCAATGCACTGGAATTGCTCCAGCCTGTCTACTTCAACCTTCCACTGGGGCGCCTCAAACGGGACAAAGGACTCCACAAGGGGCCTCACCAGTGCTGAGGAGAGATGACGGAGTGCATTCCTCAGTTTGCTGGCAACGCTCTTCCCCATGCCCTCCTGGAGCCTGGTGGCCTCTTTTGCCGCAAGGCTGCATTGCTGACTCAAGGTTCTGCTCGGTAAAGCTGACTGCCACTGTAAGTCTGGTTACATTCAATGTATCTTGAATTATCACCATCATGCATGCACACTTAATGCAATAAGCATTATAAGCACAATTACACAATCACGATCACGGATTCACAAACAAGAGAATGCACTTTCAGTCTAGTAAATTAGAAGCAACAGGAGTACAAGTCCTTGTTCACCAAAAGGCCATGCTTTGGATATCAGTTTGAGCCAGAGCTGCCCATGCAGTCTGTCAGTTCCACAATACCATCTGGTTCCTGATCCCGGAAGGGATGTCACAGAGTCTGGCCACAGTGCCTTTGCTCTGCTCCACTCTCCATACTATGTCTCTTAGACTCAGCACACCAAGATTGCCTGGTGTTACAGATACCTAGGGTTGCAGGCTTTGTTGCCAAAGACAATACCATGTAAGTACTTCATTGCATATCCTCCGCATCTGAGTCTTGATGTTTCCTCAACTCTGAACCATCACTTAAGAGGTGAACAAGTGTTTAGCCTCACTGAGACACCTCGAGCACTTATTCCAAAATTTCAAATAGTTGTCTCTCCATTTTACTGAGACATCAGTCTCACTAAACTCTCAACTAACTTCTCAAGACAAGCTAGCTGTGTGTGCAACTCTTGAGATGTGACCATGCAGGCAATTCCTTATCTGCTGAGTGGCCCGTCATGTCTTTCCCTGGTAGTGAGAAGGAACTATGTAAGAGCATTGTCCAAATGCTTCTGGAACACCAAGCGGCTTGGGCCCTGATGGCCACTTGAGCCCTGCTTTTTATTCTTTTTGTCGGGTGAAGTTGGAAGAGCGTTGGGAGAAGAAAACAAGAGGAGGCATCTGAGGATATAGGATGCAGGTTGATTTTATTGAGGAAAACATGAAACAGAGGGAGCGTCAAGGTGCACATTCTGAGGTGCCTGAAGGGCGACCACCAGCCTATGTCCCTTGCGTAGAGCAGATTTTCCCAGAGCCCCAAGGTCTCCCTACTCCGTGGTAGGAGCAGCCCCAGCAGGCTTCCGGAGGGATTGTGCTAGTGAGCAAGGCATTGCAGCAGAGAGTAGCAGCTGTAGGTGGTGGTGCTATGGAAAGGAGGAAGAGGAAAACAGAAGGAGGTATGTTGGCCATGTTTCCTGACAGCATGGGCTGGCCCCTTCCTTCCTTGCTGGCTTTCTTGTGCCATGGAATGAGCTACGGCTGGTGAGCCCGTGTGCCATGAGTGGCACAGAGGAGCATCCTCAGCCTGAGAGCTGGCTTGCACGGTGTTGGAGGCTGCTGTCAGGGGTGTTGGCCTGGGTCCTTAGCAGGGGTAGCAGGCTCTTCTGCCAGAGAAGCAGCCCAGGCCTCCGAAGCCAAAGCCTCCAAGGCCAAAGCCTCCGAAGCCGCCGGAGGAGATGGGCACTCCCTGGGCGCTGAGGTTGCTGCCCACGGCAGCTGATGCGGAGGATCCAACGGCGGTGTTCTGGGGGAAGGAGCTGAGGATGGGTCCTGGCAGGGTGACCAGCACGGCAGGAGGCTGGATGACGACGCGGGAGTCCTCGCACTGCCTGACACAGGGCTCGTTGCAGCTGTTAGCCAGCGGGGTGGGTCCGCAGGGGCGGCAGATGTCGTAGCAGGACATGTCTGTGTTGTGGAGGGTGCCTGGAAGAGAGCGTGTTGGGAAGGCGGACGGGTGTTAGGGGTGTGTGGAGTGGTGGTGGGGAGGCCAAGGGGGCAGGGAGTCCTTGGGTAGTGGGGAGCATGGCTTTGGGGAGGCAGAAGGGCTTCTGAGGCTGGGGGGATAGTAAGGCTGGGCAGACAAGGCTGGTCAGGTGGGCGAATGATGGGAGTGGGGTTCAGGCTCACCTTGTTGGTCGCAGGGGAGAAGGTGTCGAAAGGAGTGTGTGAGGGTCCTCACACACTCCATGGCACACCCAGTTGCACAGCCCCCATTCCTACCTTGCTTCATCTTCTTCAGCAACCAACACTACTCACTTCAGCTGCAAGCCAAATCCACCTCAGCCGAATGGGGACAGGCCTTGCCACTCGGCAGCCATGCCAGGACCACCCATCAACAAGGTGCTCACGGCTGCAGCCCTGCGCACCATTCATGCCTCCAATTACCTGCTGCGGGGTCCAAACCCTGCGTCTGACCATCAAACCTAGGCAGGGAAAGGGTCTCACCCTTGGACGCTCAGCACCGAACAAGACCCCAAAAGCTCTGCCTCAGTCTCCCTGACAAACCACTGCCCCTCAGCTCAGGGCTTGCAAGCTCTTAACCGGGCCTGAGAGGACAACGTCCTACAGTCGCAAACACCTCTCCTCCGCATGATCAAACTACCACCCCCAAGCTGCCACAAGAAGAAAACACGCAGCCTCCCTTCTCCCACAAAAGGATCTTTCAGGCACAAAGGCCACCAAACCACCGACCGCTGAAGAACACGCAATGTGAAAGAGAAGGAATGAACACAAGCGCTGGGAGATTGCAGGATGGCAAGGAGGAAGCGAGTGTGACATCAATGCCTGCGCCTCGCGCCCAGCTCACCTGGGAATCCCAGACCAGCCTGCATTATGGTGAGGCCAGCAAATAGGGCCCCCTCCTCGCAACAATGCAGCCGCAAACAGCACCGCATGAGTGACACGCCATGACCTCACTTCATGACACCCCACCTCTCCCATGCTTTGGCCGCGTCTGCCGACTGCCCTCAAACACACGCTCCATGCAAAGCCACCCAAATGACAACTCTTACTTAAAAGCTGCCGCCACAGCCACAGAGACAAATCCTCAACAGGAGAAAAGGACACCAGAGCGCTGTGGGAACAACAACACACCCCACCTCAATACTTGCCAGGCTTAGGCATGTAAGAGCAGCTCACGCCAAATGCTGTCATGCACAAAGGGTTTCTTGCCCAAAGGCACTCAAGGACCAGCATAAAAGCCGGCCCTGTGCCTCGAACCCTCACACACACCTCCCGACGCCTTCTCCCCTGCGACCAACAAGGTGAGCCTGAACCCCACTCCCATCCATTCCTCCACAGACCGGCCTTATCTCCCTACTCCCTGTCTCCCCCCAGCCTCAGCAGCCCTTCTGCCCCCCCAAAGCTATGCTCCCCACTACCCAAGGCCTCCCTGCTCCCTTGGCCTCCCCCACCACCGCTCCACACACCCCTAACACTATCCGCCTTCCAAACACGCTCTCTTCCAGGGACCCTCCACACCACAGACATGTCCTGCTACGACATCTGCCGCCCCTGCGGACCCACCCCGCTGGCTAACAGCTGCAACGAGCCCTGTGTCAGGCAGTGCGAGGACTCCCGCGTCGTCATCCAGCCTCCTGCCGTGCTGGTCACCCTGCCAGGACCCATCCTCAGCTCCTTCCCCCAGAACACCGCCGTTGGATCCTCCGCATCAGCTGCCGTGGGCAGCAACCTCAGCGCCCAGGGAGTGCCCATCTCCTCCGGCGGCTTCGGAGGCTTTGGCCTTGGAGGCTTTGGCTTCGGAGGCCTGGGCTGCTTCTCTGGTGGAAGAGCCTGCTACCCCTGCTAAGGACCCACGCCAACACCCCTGACAGCAGCCTCCAACAACGTGCAAGCCAGCTCTCAGTCTGAGGACGCTCCTCTGTGCTGCTCATGGCACACGGGCTCACCAGTTGCGGCTCATCATTCTATGACACAACAAAGCTAGGAAGCCCTGAAAGGGCTCGCCCATGCTGTCAGGAAACATGGCCAACATACCTCCTTTCTTCCTCTTTCTCCTTTCCGTAGCACCACCACCTACAGCTGCTACTCTCTGCTGCAATGCCTTGGTCACTAGCACAATCCCTCCGGAAACCTTCTGGGGCTGCTCCTACCACGGAGTAGGGAGACCTTGGGGCTCTGGGAAAATCTGCTCTGCGCAAGGGACATAGGCTGGTGGTCGCCCTCCAGGCTCCTCAGAATATGCACCTTGACGCTCCCTCTGTTTCATGTTTTCCTCAATAAAATCAATCTGCATCCCATATCCTCAGATGCCTCCTCTTGCTTTCTTCTCCCAACGCTCTTCCAACTTCACCTGACAAAGAGGAGAAAAAGCAGGGCTGAAGTGGCCATCAGGGCCCAAGCCTCTTGGTGTTCAAGAAGCATTTGGACAACGTTTTTACATAGCTCCTTCTCACTACCATGGAAAGACAAGGTGGCCACTCAGCAGATAAGGAGTTGTGTGCATGGTCACAGAGGATATAGGATGCAGATTGATTTTATTGAGGAAAACATGAAACAGAGGGAGCGTCATGTGGGAGGTGCACGTTATGAAGTGCCTGGAGGGCAACCACCAGCCTACGTCCCTTGCGTAGAGCAGATTTTCCCAGAGCCCCAAGGTCTCCCTACTCCGTGGTAGGAGCAGCCCCAGCAGGCTTCCGGAGGGATTGTGCTAGTGAGCAAGGCATTGCAGCAGAGAGTAGCAGCTGTAGGTGGTGGTGCTATGGAAAGGAGAAAGAGGAAGAAAGAAGGAGGTATGTTGGCCATGTTTCCTGACAGCATGGGATGGCCCCTTCCTTCCTTGCTGGCTTTCTTGTGCCATGGAATGATGAGACGCAGCCGGTGAGCCTGTGTGCCATGAGCGGCACAGAGGAGCATCCTCAGCCTGAGAGCTGGCTTGCACGGTGTTGGAGGCTGCTGTCAGGGGTGTTGGCGTGGGTCCTTAGCAGGGGTAGCAGGCTCTTCTGCCAGAGAAGCAGCCCAGGCCTCCGAAGCCAAAGCCTCCAAGGCCAAAGCCTCCGAAGCCGCCGGAGGAGATGGGCACTCCCTGGGCGCTGAGGTTGTCCGTGAGGCCTACTGCACTGAAGCCAGGAATGCTTAGGGCATGGTGTGTTGTCCTTGCAAGGCCACTACTAATTCTCTTGGAAAGGTCCTGGTGAGTGGGAGAGGCTCCTGAAGGCTGGAAGAGACTCACCCCTCTTCTCTTTTCAAGAAGGTGAAGAAGGAAGGGTTTAGGAAACCAGAGGCTGGTTGGCCTGACTTCAGTCGCTGGGAAGGTTCTAAAGGAAATCCTCCCAGAATAGTGTTGTCGAGCAGATGAAGAACCAGAATGTGATGGGCAGTAGTCAGCAAGGATTTACATAGGGAAAGTCACACGGGAGCCTCCTCAGCGTCTTCTACGTTGAAGTGACCAGCTTGGTGGATGAGGAAAAGGCAGTGGCCGCAGCTCAAGTTTAGTAAAGCCTGTATGTAGTAAGAGCTTTCTTTGGCTCTTGCTAGCATGACACGCTCATAGAAAAGCAAACAAAGTATGGGTTAGATAAAGGTACGCTGAGGTGGGCTGAAAAATGGCCAATTGCTTGGGGGCAGAGTCCTGTGCTGAGTGGCACAGAGCCGAGTTAGAGGCAAGGCCCTATCGGTGTGGGCCAGGAGTCAGCAGCAAGCCCAGCACTGTTCCATATCCTCATTAGTGAGGTGGGTGATGGGATGGAGTGACCCCACAGGAAGTCTGAAGATGTCCCGAGACTGGGAGGAGCAACTGATGCACGTGATGAACGTGGCACCATTCAGAATGATGTGCAGAGGCTGGAGAACTGGGCAGAGAGGAACATCATGAAGTTGCAGAAGGGGCAAAGCAAATTGCTGCCTCTAGGGAGGACTAATGGTGAGCAGCAGGACATGGGGTTGTCAGATAGAGGGGCAGGCAGCTTTGCCGAGCAGGACCTTGTGTTGCTGTTGGAGAGCAAGCTGACGATGAATCAGCAATGCAGCCTTGCGGCAAAAGAGGCCACCAGGCTCCAGGAGGGCATGGGGAAGAGCGTTGCCAACAAATTGAGGAAGGCGCTCCGTCATCTCTCCTCAGCACTGGTGAGGCCCCTTGTGGAGTCCTTTGTCCAGTTTGAGGCGCCCCAGTGGAAGGTCGAAGCAGACAGGCTGGAGCAATTCCAGTGCAGGGCTACCAAGATGCTGAAGGGCCTTGAGCCTCTTCAATATAGAAGAGAAGATGAGATGGGCATTTTCAACCCGCAGAGAAGGGTGCTCAACTGAATCTCCTCCTTGTTCTAAATCCCGGATGGGCAGGAACGAAGACAAGGGAGCCAGACCACCCCCAAGCTGCCACAAGAAGAAAACACACAACCTCCCTTCTCCCACAAAGGACCTTCCAAGCACAAAGGCCACCAAACCACCGACCGGTGATGCACACCCAAGGTGAAAGACAAGGAATGAACACAAGCGTAGGGAGTTGGCAGGATGGCAAGGAGGGAACGATTGTGAAACTAGTGCCAGTGCCTTGTGCCTAGCACATCTGAGAAGCCCAGACCAGCCAGTATTAATGCGAGGCCAGCAAATAGGGCCCCCTCCTCGCAACAATGCAGCCGCAAACAGCACCGCACGAGTGACACGCCATGACCTCACTTCATGACACCCCACCTCTCCCATGCTTTGGCCGCGTCTGCTGACTGCCCTCAAACGCACACTCCATGCAAATCCACCCAAAGAGCCACTCTTGAAAGCTGCCGCCATGGCCACAAAGACGCATCCTCAACAGGAGGAAAGGACACCAGAGCGTTGTGGGAACAACAACATACCCCACCTCATTACTTGCCAGGCATTGTCATGTAAGAGCAGCTCATGCCAAATGCTGTCATGCGCAAAGGGTTTCTTGCCCAAAAGGCACTCGGGGGCCAATATATAAGCTGGACCTGCTTGTAGCACCCTCACACACTCCGGCTGACACCTTCTCCCCTGCGACCAACAAGGTGAGCCTGAACCACACTCCCATCCTTCACACACCAGACCAGCCTTATCTCCCAAACCTTACTATCCCCCCAGCCTCAGAAGCCCTTCTGCCTCCCCAAAGCCATGCTCCACACTACCCAAGGACTCCCTGCTCCCTTGGCCTCCCACAGTACCACTCCACACACCCCCAATACCCTCCGCCTTCCCAACACACTCTCTTCCAGGCACCCTCCACACCACAGACATGTCCTGCTACAACCTCTGCAACCCCTGCGGACCCACCCCGCTGGCTAACAGCTGCAACGAGCCCTGTGTCAGGCAGTGCGAGGACTCCCACGTCGTCATCCAGCCTCCTGCTGTGCTGGTCACCCTGCCAGGACCCATCCTCAGCTCCTTCCCCCAGAACACCGCTGTTGGATCCTCCGCATCAGCTGCCGTGGGCAGCAACCTCAGCGCCCAGGGAGTGCCCATCTCCTCCGGCGGCTTCGGAGGCTTTGGCCTTGGAGGCTATGGCTTCGGAGGCCTGGGCTGCTTCTCTGGCAGAAGAGCCTGCTACCCCTGCTAAGGACCCACGCCAACACCCCTGACAGCAGCCTCCAATACAACGCAAGACAGCTCTCGGCCTGAAGACTCTCCTCTGTGCTATTCATGGCGCACACGCTGACCAGCTGCAGCTCATCATTCTATGACACATCAAAGCAAGTAAGCAAGGAAGGAGCCAGCTCATGCTGTCAAGAAACATGGCCAACCTACCTTCTTCTTTCTTCCTCTTTCTCCTTTCCGTAGCACCACCACCTACGGCCGCTACTCTCTACTGCCATGGCTGGTTCATAGTCCAAATGCCACCATGGATTGACTACCTCTCTGCTACTCTCCTCATTAGGACAGGATGTTCTTAGTTCTCTTCGGAAATGTGCTGTAGACAAGGGAGAGCAGCTGGTGGTCACTCTAATAGCACCTCAGACTCAGGTGCTTTTATTTTTGCTCCTTCCTTTTATTTTTTTTTCCCCTCAATAAAATCTATCTGCATCCCATCCTGACATTCGTCTTCTTCCTTTTTTCAACCCAACTCTCTTTCCAGTTCACCTACTACTAATGTTTTGCTCAATAGGCCATCGTGTGGGGTTGTAAAGGCCCACTGATCCTCCCCTCTCAAGGATGTCATCACCAACAACACAGGTGGGCACCAGCTGGTTTTCCAGCCCATCATCAATACATATGGATGACCACACTAAGGGTTGGGCACATTAGATTTTACACTGCTTTAATAGAGCAGCAATTTAGGATTTATTTTCTATTTTGAGGTATAGATGGTATGATTTTTAACAGCTTTTAATCAACCTATGATCATCTGAGAATTTAACAGAATTATTTTAATGGGTTTTTCTACAATAGAAACAGTGGCAAAGTTCAGCTGCGACCTACTGCAGGGTTCTTGGGGGTATATAAATTCAGTCACGAACTTCCAAAATACCCCCTGGAGTGAATTACTCACCCTAATTCCTTGTTGGTGTTTGTCTGCACCTGAGTCCTCAAGGAGTCAGCCCTGAGATGCACTTTCCCTCAGGGGTATGCTGTGAGGTGTCCCAGCTCAGGTAGAGATTGAGTTTTCAATGCCTAGAGAGCTCATGGGGTTCTTTGCTTAGGACTACTATTTATAGGACCACAAGATGATTGACTGTTATTTGCCATCCTGGCTACAGTTCAGATAAGGCAATTTTGGTACTTTACACCAACCTTGCAATTCTGGTACAGGCCTGGAGCTTCTTCAATATGAAGAGAAGGTAAGAGAGCTGGGCATTTTCAACCCGCAGAGAAGGGTGCTCAGGCTGAATCTCTTCCTTGTTCTAAATCCCGGATGGGCGGGTACAAAGACAAGGGAACCAGGCTAAATTCAGTTACTGCCTGCTACCAGGACAAAGGTGAGGGGACGCCACAGAGAAACAATTTCTTTGGAAGGGAAGGAACCCCTTTTTCCCTGTGAGAGTGGTCAAGCAGTGGACCTCAAGCAGAGGTTTTGCATTTCCATCGTTTTTAATATGAGAAACCCAGGAACTGCACATGGTCCAGTACAGCCTCCTGTAGATGCCTGTACTTGACAAGGGCACTGGCAGTGCATGGTCTCCAGAGGTTACTTCCAAACGGAAGGGATTCTGTGGCTGCATCTGTTGTCAATGTGGGAGTATTATGGTGAGGCCAGCAACTAGGGCCCCCTCCTCGCAGCAATGAAGCCACAAACAGCACCGCACGAGTGACACGCCATGACCTCACTTCATGACACCCCACCTCTCCCATGCTTTGGCCGCGTCTGCCGACTGCCCTCAAATGTACGCTCCATGCAGATCCACTTAAAGAGCCACTCTCACTCAGTGAGAAACAGCCGTGATTATGGAGCTGATGACCCAGTGGGTCAGGGACGTCGCAAAGCAGCATACACAATCCACGAGGAGTCTCACACAAAACGTGTGGTGTCCGTATGCAGCACAACTCTGTTAAATACGAATGGCCTCAGTAGAGACCCCAGAGGGACACCACTCCTCCCTGGTGTCCACCTGGGCACCGAGCTGTTGAGCGCAACTCTTGAGATGTGACCATGCACGCAATTCCTTATCTGCTGAGTGGCCCATCATGTCTTTCCATGGTAGTGAGAAGGAGCTATGTAAGAACGTTGTCCAAATGCTTCTTGAACACCAAGAGGTTTGGGCCCTGATGGCCACTTGAGCCCTGCTCTTTGTTCTTTTTGTTGGGTGAAGTTGGAAGAGCGTTGGGAGAAGAAAGCAAGAGGAGGCATCTGAGGATATGGGATGCAGATTGATTTTATTGAGGAAAACATGAAACAGAGAGAGCGTCAAGGTGCATATTCTGAGGAGCCTGGAAGGCGACCACCAGCCTTTGTCCCTTGCGTAGAGCAGATTTTCCCAGAGCCCTAAGGTGTCCCTACTCCGTGGTAGGAGCAGCCCCAGGTTTCCGGAGGGATTGTGCTAGTGAGCAAGGCATTGCAGCAGAGAGTAACAGCTGTAGGTGGTGGTGCTACGGAAAGGAGAAAGAGGAAGAAAGAAGGAGGTATGTTGGCCATGTTTCCTGACAGCAAGGCCTGGCCCCTTCCTTCCTTGCTGGCTTTCTTGTGCCATGGAATGATGAGACGCAGCCGGTGAGCCTGTGTGCCATGAGCAGCACAGAGGAGCGTCCTCAGCCTGAGAGCTGGCGGGCACAGTGTTGGAGGCTGCTGTCAGGGGTGTTGGCGTGGGTCCTTAGCAGGGGTAGCAGGCTCTTCCGCCGTTGATGCAGCCCAGGCCTCCGAAGCCAAAGCCTCCAAGGCCAAAGCCTCCGAAGCCGCCGGAGGAGACGGGCACTCCCTGGGCGCTGAGGTTGCTGCCCACGGCAGCTGATGCGGAGGATCCAACGGCGGTGTTCTGGGGGAAGGAGCTGAGGATGGGTCCTGGCAGGGTGACCAGCACGGCAGGAGGCTGGATGACGACGCGGGAGTCCTCGCACTGCCTGACACAGGGCTCGTTGCAGCTGTTAGCCAGCGGGGTGGGTCCGCAGGGGCGGCAGATGTCGTAGCAGGACATGTCTGTGGTGTGGAGGGTGCCTGGAAGAGAGCGTGTTTGGAAGGCGGATAGTGTTAGGGGTGTGTGGAGCACTGCTGGAAGAGGCCAAGGGAGCAGGGAGGCCTTGGGTAGTGGGGAGCATAGCTTTGGGGAGGCAGAAGGGCTGCTGAGGATGGGGGGAGACAGGGAGTAGGGAGATAAGGCTGGTCGGTGGGCGAAGGATGGGAGTGGATTTCAGGCTCACCTTGTTGGTCGCAGGGGAGAAGGCGTTGGGAGGAGTGTGTGAGGGTTCGAGGCACAGGGCCGGCTTTTATGCTGGTCCTTGAGTGCCTTTGGGGCAAGAAACGCTTTGCGCATGACAGCAGTTGGTATGAGATGCTCTTACATGACAATGCCTGGCAAGTAATGAGGCGGGGTGTGTTGTTCCCACAACGCTCTGGTGTCCTTTTCTCCTGTTGAGGATGTGTCTCTGTGGCCGTGTCGGCAGCTTTCAAGTGAGAGTGGCTCTTTGGGTGGCTTTGCATGGAGCGTGTGTTTGAGGGCAGTCGGCAGACGCGGCCAAAGCATGGGAGAGGTGGGGTGTCATGAAGTGAGGTCATGGTGTGTCACTCATGCGGTGCTGTTTGCGGCTGCATTGTTGCGAGGAGGGGGCCCTATTTGCTGGCCTCGCCATAATGCAGGCTGGTCTGGGCTTCCCAGGTGAGCTGGGCGCGAAGCACAGGCATTGATGTCACACTCGTTCCCTCCTTGCCATCCTGCCCTCTCCTTGCGCTTGTGTTCATTCCTCCTCTTTCACCTTGTGTGTGCTTCATTGGTCGGTGGTTTGGTGGCCTTTGTGCCTGAAAGGTCCTTTTGTGGGAGAAGGAAGGCTGCGTGTTTTCTTCTTGTGGCAGCTTGGGGGTGGTAGTTTGATCATGCGGAGGAGAGGTGTTTGCGACAGCAGGACGTTGTTGAGAGCTTGCAAGCAGGCCTGGTTGAGAGCTTGCAAGCCCTGAGCTGAGGGGCAGTGGTTTGTCAGGGAGACTGAGGCAGAGCTTTTGGGGTCTTGTTCAGTGCTGAGCGTCCAAGGGTGAGACCCTTTCCCTGCCTAGGTTTGATGGTCAGATGCAGGGTTGGGACCCTGCAGCAGGCAGTTGGAGACATGCATGGTGCGCAGGTCCGCAGCCGTGAGCACCTCGTGGATGCGTGGTCCTGGCACGGCTGCCCAGTGGCAAGGCCTGTCCCCATTCAGCTGAGGTGGATTTGGCTTGCAGCTGAAGTGAGTAGTGTTGGTTGCTGAGGAAGATGAAGCAAGGTAGGAAGGGGGGCTGTGCAACTGGGTGTGCCATGGTCCGTGAGGCCTGCTGCACTGAAGCCAGGAATGCTTAGGGCATGGTGTGTTGTCCTTGCAAGGCCACTACTAATTCTCTTGGAAAGGTCCTGGTGAGTGGGAGAGGCTCCTGAAGGCTGGAAGAGACTCACCCCTCTTCTCTTTTCAAGAAGGTGAAGAAGGAAGGGTTTAGGAAACCAGAGGCTGGTTGGCCTGACTTCAGTCGCTGGGAAGGTTCTAAAGGAAATCCTCCCAGAATAGTGTTGTCGAGCAGATGAAGAACCAGAATGTGATGGGCAGTAGTCAGCAAGCATTTACATATTGAAACTCATGCAGGACCCTTCCTAGTGTCTTCTACGTTGAAGTGACCAGCTTGGTGATTGAGGGGAGAGCGGTAGCAGCTGCTCAACAGTAGTAAAGGCTGTAGTAAGGGCTTTCTTAGATGGTTGCTCTCGTAATACTCTCAAAGAGAAGCAGACAAAGTATGGGTTAGATAAAGGTACGCTGAGGTGGGCTAAAAAATGACAAATTGCTTAGGTGCGGAGGCTTGTGCTGATTGGCACAGAGTGGTGTTGGAGGCAAGGACCTAGCGGTGTGGGCTAGGGCTCGGCAGTGAGGCCAGCACTGTTCCATATCCTCATTAGTGAGGTGGGAAATGGGATGGAGTCACCCCGCAGGAAGTCTGCAGATGACCCGAGACTGGGAGGAGCGACTGATGCACGTGATGAACGTGGCACCATTCAGAAAGATGTGCAGAGGCTGGAGAACTGGGCAGAGAGGAACATCATGAAGTTGCAGAAGGGGCAAAGCAAATTGCTGCCTCTAAGGAGAACTAACGCCGAGCAGCAGGACATGGTGTTGTCCGACACAGGGGCATGCAGCTTTGCCAAGCAGGACCTTGTGTTGCTGTTGGAGAGCAAGCTGACGATGAATCAGCAATGCAGCCTTGCGGCAAAATAGGCCACCAGGCTCCAGGAGGGCACGGGGAAGAGCGATGCCAGCAAACTGAGGAATGCACTCCGTCATCTCTCCTCAGCACTGGTGAGGCCCCTTGTGGAGTCCTTTGTCCAGTTTGAGGTGCCCCAGAGGAAGGTTGAAGCAGAGATGCTGGAGCAATTCCAGTGCATTGCAACCAAGAGGCTGAAGGTCCTGGAGCCTCTTCAATATGAGGAGAAGGTGAGAGAGCTTGGCGTTTTCAACCCGCAGAGAAAGGTGCTCAGGCTGAATCTCCTCCTCGTTCTAAATCAAGAATGGGCAGGAAGGAAGACAAGGGAGCCAGACCACCCCCAAGCTGCCACAAGAAAAAGACACACAACGTCCCTTCTCCCACAAAGGACCTTCCAAGCATAAAGGCCACCAAGCCAACAACTGACGCAAGAAAACCAAGGTGAAAGACAAGGAATGAACACAAGCGTAGGGAGTGGGTAGGATGGCAAGGAGGGAACGAGCGTGAAACCACTGCCAGTGCCTCGTGCCTAGCACATCTGGGAAGCCCAGACCAGCCAGTATTATGGCGAGGCCAGCAAATGGGGCCCCCTCCTCGCAACAATGCAGCCGCAAACAGCACCGCACGAGTGACACGCCATGACCTCACTTCATGACACCCCACCTCTCCCATGCTTTGGCCACGTCTGCTGACTGCCCTCAAATGTACACTTCATGCAGATCCACTTAGAGAGCCACTCTCACTAAAAAGCTGCCGACACGGCCACAAAGACACATCCTCAACAGGAGAAAAGGACACCAGAGCGTTGTGGGAATGACAACACACCCCACCTCATTACTTGCCAGGCTTTGGCCTGTAAGTGCAGCTCACGCCAAATGCTGTCATGCGCAAAGGGTTTCTTGCCCCAAAGGCACTCAAGGACCAGCATAAAAGCCTGCCCTGCTTGTAGCACCCTTACACACTCCTGCTGACACCTTCTCCCCTGTGACCAACAAGGTGAGCCTGAACTCCACTCCCATCCTTTGCACACTTGACCAGCCTTGTCTCCCACACCTCACTATCCCCCCAGCCTCAGCAGCCCTTCTGCCTCCACAAAGCTATGCTCCCCACTACCCAAGGCCTCCCTGCTCCCTTGGCCTCTTCCAGCAGTGCTCCACACACCCCTAACACTCTCCGCCTTCACAATACCCTCTCTTCCAGGCACCCTCCACAACACAGACATGTCCTGCTACGACATCTGCCGCCCCTGCGGACCCACCCCGCTGGCTAACAGCTGCAACGAGCCCTGTGTCAGGCAGTGCGAGGACTCCCGCGTCGTCATCCAGCCTCCTGCTGTGCTGGTCACCCTGCCAGGACCCATCCTCAGCTCCTTCCCCCAGAACACCGCCGTTGGATCCTCCGCATCAGCTGCTGTGGGCAGCAACCTCAGCGCCCAGGGAGTGCCCATCTCCTCCGGCGGCTTCGGAGGCTTTGGCCTTGGAGGCTTTGGCTTCGGAGGCCTGGGCTGCATCAACGGCGGAAGAGCCTGCTACCCCTGCTAAGGACCCACGCCAACACCCCTGACAGCAGCCTCCAACATCATGCAAGCCAGCTCTCAGCCTGAAGACTCTCCTCTGTGCTATTCATGGCGCACACGCTGACCAGATGCAGCTCATCATTCTATGACACAACAAAGCAAGCAAGCATGGAAGGAGCCAGCTCATGCTGTCAGGAAACATGGCCAGCATACCTCCTTCTTTCTTCCTCTTTCTCCTTTCTGTAGCACCACCACCTACAGCTGCTACTTTCTACTGCTATGAATGGCTCATAGTCCAAATGCCACCATGGATTGACACTCTCTCTGCTACTCTCCTCATTAGGACAGGATGTTCTCAGTTCTCTTCGGAAATGTGCTGTAGACAAGGGAGAGCAGCTGGTGGTCACTCTAATAGCACCTCATACCCTGGCACTTGTATTGTGGCTCCTTCCTTTCATTTTTTTTTCCCCTCAATAAAATCTATCTGCATCCCATCCTGACATTTGTCCTCTTCCTTTTTTCAACCCAATGCTCTTTCCAGTTCACCTACTACCAACTCGTTGCTCAATAGGCTATCGTGTGGGGTTGTAAAGGCCCACCGAACCTCCCCTCTCAAGGATATCATCACCAACAACACAGGTGGGCACCAGCTGGTTTTCCAGCCCATCATCAATACATATGGATGACCACACTAAGGGTTGGGCACATGTCGTGGAATTAGATTTTACACTGCTTTAATAGAGCAGAAATTTAGGATTTATTTTCTATTTTGAGGTATAGATGGTATGATTTTTAACAGCTTTTAATCAACCTATGATCATCTGAGAATTTAACAGAATTATTTTAATGGGTTTTTCTACAATAGAAACAGTGGCAAAGTTCAGCTGAGACTTACTGCAGGGTTCTTGGGGGTATATAAATTCAGTCACGAACTTCCAAAATACCCCCTGGAGTGAATTACTCACCCTAATTTCCTTGTTGGTGTTTGTCTGCACCTGAGTCCTCAAGGAGTCAGCCCTGAGATGCACTTTCCCTCAGGGGTATGCTGTGAGGTGTCCCAGCTCAGGTAGAGATTGAGTTTTCAATGCCTAGAGAGCTCATGGGGTTCTTTGCTTAGGACTACTATTTATAGGACCACAAGATGATTGACTGTTATTTGCCATCCTGGCTACAGTTCAGATAAGGCAATTTTGGTACTTTACACCAACCTTGCAATTCTGGTACAGGCCTGGAGCTTCTTCAATATGAAGAGAAGGTAAGAGAGCTGGGCATTTTCAACCCGCAGAGAAGGGTGCTCAGGCTGAATCTCTTCCTTGTTCTAAATCCCGGATGGGCGGGTACAAAGACAAGGGAACCAGGCTAAATTCAGTTACTGCCTGCTACCAGGACAAAGGTGAGGGGACGCCACAGAGAAACAATTTCTTTGGAAGGGAAGGAACCCCTTTTTCCCTGTGAGAGTGGTCAAGCAGTGGACCTCAAGCAGAGGTTTTGCATTTCCATCGTTTTTAATATGAGAAACCCAGGAACTGCACATGGTCCAGTACAGCCTCCTGTAGATGCCTGTACTTGACAAGGGCACTGGCAGTGCATGGTCTCCAGAGGTTACTTCCAAACGGAAGGGATTCTGTGGCTGCATCTGTTGTCAATGTGGGAGTATTATGGTGAGGCCAGCAACTAGGGCCCCCTCCTCGCAGCAATGAAGCCACAAACAGCACCGCACGAGTGACACGCCATGACCTCACTTCATGACACCCCACCTCTCCCATGCTTTGGCCGCGTCTGCCGACTGCCCTCAAATGTACGCTCCATGCAGATCCACTTAAAGAGCCACTCTCACTCAGTGAGAAACAGCCGTGATTATGGAGCTGATGACCCAGTGGGTCAGGGACGTCGCAAAGCAGCATACACAATCCACGAGGAGTCTCACACAAAACGTGTGGTGTCCGTGTGCAGGAGAACTCTGTTAAATACGAATGGCCTCAGTAGAGACCCCAGAGGGACACCACTCCTCCCTGGTGTCCACCTGGGCACCGAGCTGTTGAGCGCAACTCTTGAGATGTGACCATGCACGCAATTCCTTATCTGCTGAGTGGCCCATCATGTCTTTCCATGGTAGTGAGAAGGAGCTATGTAAGAACGTTGTCCAAATGCTTCTTGAACACCAAGAGGTTTGGGCCCTGATGGCCACTTGAGCCCTGCTTTTTGTTCTTTTTGTCGGGTGAAGTTGGAAGAAGAAAGCAAGAGGAGGCATCTGAGGATATGGGATGCAGATTGATTTTATTGAGGAAAACATGAAACAGAGGGAGCGTCAAGGTGCATATTCTGAGGAGCCTGGAAGGCGACCACCAGCCTATGTCCCTTGCAGATTTTCCCCGAGCCCCAAGGTCACCCTACCCCGTTGTAGGAGCAGCCCCAGGTTTCCGGAGGGATTGTGCTAGTGAGCAAGGCATTGCAGCAGAGAGTAGCAGCTGTAGGTGGTGGTGCTACGGAAAGGAGAAAGAGGAAGAAAGAAGGAGGTATGTTGGCCATGTTTCCTGACAGCAAGGGCTGGCCCATTCCTTGCTTGCTGGCTTTCTTGTGCCATGGAATGATGAGCCGCAACTGGTGAGCCCGTGTGCCATGAGCAGCACAGAGGAGCGTCCTCAGCCTGAGAGCTGGCAGGCACAGTGTTGGAGGCTGCTGTCAGGGGTGTTGGCGTGGGTCCTTAGCAGGGGTAGCAGGCTCTTCCGCCGTTGATGCAGCCCAGGCCTCCGAAGCCAAAGCCTCCAAGGCCAAAGCCTCCGAAGCCGCCGGAGGAGACGGGCACTCCCTGGGCGCTGAGGTTGCTGCCCACGGCAGCTGATGCGGAGGATCCAACGGCGGTGTTCTGGGGGAAGGAGCTGAGGATGGGTCCTGGCAGGGTGACCAGCACGGCAGGAGGCTGGATGACGACGCGGGAGTCCTCGCACTGCCTGACACAGGGCTCGTTGCAGCTGTTAGCCAGCGGGGTGGGTCCGCAGGGGCGGCAGATATCGTAGCAGGACATGTCTGTGTTGTGGAGGGTTCCTGGAAGAGAGGCTGTTGTGAAGGCGGAGGGTGTTGGGGGTGTGAGGAGCAGTGATCAGGAAGGCCAAGAGAGTGGGGAGGCCTGGGGTTGTGGGGAGCATGGCTTTGGGGAGGCAGAAAGACTGCTGAAGCTGGGGAGAGAGGACGCTTGCGAGATAAGGCTGGTCTGGTGTGCAAAGTATGGGAGTGGGGTTCAGGCTCACCTTGCTGGTCGCAGGGGAGAAGGCGTTGGGAGGAGTGTGTGAGGGTGCTACAAGCAGGGCAGGCTTTTATGCTGGTCCTTGAGTGCCTTTGGGGCAAGAAACCCTTTGTGCATGACAACACCTTGCGTGAGCTGCTCTTACATGATAATGCCTGGCAAGTAATGAGGTGGGGTGTGTTGTTTTTCCCACAATGCTCTGGTGTCCTTTTCTCCTGTTGAGGATGTGTCTTTGTGGCCGTGGCGGCAGCTTTTTAGTAAGAGTGGCTCTTTGGGTGGATTTGAATGGAGCGTGCATTTGAGGACAGTCAGCAGACGCGGCCAAAGCATGGGAGAGGTGGGGTGTCATGAAGTGAGGTCATGGCGTGTCACTCGTGCGGTGCTGTTTGCGGCTGCATTGTTGTGGTTGGAAACTGTCTTGGGCAGTGATCGTGAAATGCTAGAATTCTCCATTCTTGGAGAAGCAAGGAAGGGGACCAGTAAAACCACTGGATTGGACTTACGGAGGACCGACTTTGAACTTTTCAGGACACTTGGGAGGCGGTTCTGAAGGGCAGAGGAGTCAAAAAGGCTGGGCGCTCATCAGGAAGGGAATCTTAATGGCGCAGTAGCGGTCTGTCCCCACGTGCCCAAAGACAAGCCTGTTGGGATGAAGGCCGGCATGGCTCTTCAGAGAATTGTGGCTTGAGCTTAGGAGGAAAAAAAGGGATTACAATCTTTGGAAAAGAGGGCGGGCCACTCAGGAGGACTATAAGGATGTTGCGAGGCAGTGCAGGGACAAAATTAGAAAGGGCAAAGCTCATTTGGAGATCAATCTGGCTACTGCCATCATAGACAACAAAAAATGTTTCTACAAATACATGAATGCAAAACGGAGGACTAAGGAGAACCTCCAGCCTTTGCTGGATGCAGGGGGAACTTAGTTACAAAAGATGAGGAAAAGGCGGAGGTGCTTCATGCCTTCTTTGCCTCAGTCTTTAGCGACAAAACCAGTTGCTCTCTGGATACCCAGTACCCTGAGCTGGTGGAAGGGGATGGGGAGCAGAATGTGGCTCTCCCTATCCATGAGAAAATGGTTGGCGACCTTCTCCGGCACTTGGATGTACGCAAGTAGATGGGGCCAGATGGGATCCACCCGAGGATACTGAGAGAACTGGCAGAGGAGCTGGCCAAGCCGCTTACCATCATTTATCAACAGTCCTGGCTATCGGGGGAGCTACCAGTCGACTGGTGGCTAGCAAACGTGAGGCCAACTACAAGAAGGGCCGGAGGGCAGACCCAGGAAACTCTAGGCCTGTCAGTTTGACCTCAGTGCCAGGGAAGCTCATGGAGCAGATTATCTTGGGTGTCACCACGCGGCACTTACAGGGCAACCAGGTGATCAGGCCCAGTCAGCATGGGTTTATGAAAGGCAGGTCCTGCTTGATGAACCTGATCTCCTTCTATGACAAAGTGACGCGCTTGGTGGAAGAGGGAAAGGCTGCGGATGTCATCTACCTTGACTTCTGCAAGGCTTTTGACACCGTTTCCCACAACATTCTCCTCAAGAAACTGTCTCATCATGGCTTGGACTGGCGTACGCTTCGTTGAGTTAAAAACTGGCTGGATAGCCGGGCCCAAAGAGTCTTGCTGAATGGAGTCAAATCCAGTTGGAGGCCGGTCACTAGTAGCATTCCCCAGGGCTCGGTACTGGGGCTGGTCCCCTTTAAGATCTTCTTTGATGATCTGGATGAGGGCAGTGAGTGCACCCTCAGTAAGTTCGCAGATGACACCAAGTTACGTGCGTGTGTTGATCTGCTTGAGGGTAGGAAGGCTCTGCAAGAGAATCTGGATAGGCTGGACCGATGGGCTGAGGTCAACTGTATGAGGTTCAACAAGGCCAAGTGCCGGGTCCTGCACCTGGGGCACAACAACCCCAAGCAGAGCTACAAGCTGGGACATGAGTGGACAGCTGCCAGGCGGAGAAGGACCTGGGAGTATTGGTTGATAGTCGGCTGAATATGAGCCAGCAGTGTGTTTAGGTGGCCAAGAAGGCCAACAGCGTCCTGGCTTGTATAAGAAGCAGTGTGGCCAGCAGGTCTAGGGAAGTGTTTGTCCCCCTGTACTTGCCTCTGGTGAGGCTGCACCTCGAGTACCGTGTTCAGTTTTGGGCCCCTCGCTACAAGAAGGACATGGAGGTGCTCGAGAGAGTCCAGAGAAGGGCAGCGAAGCTGGTGAGGCGTCTGGAGAACAAATCCAAGGAGGAGCGGCTGAGGGAGCTGAGTTTGTTAAGCCTGGAGAAAAGGAGACTCAGAGGCAACCTTATCACTCTTTATAATTACATTAAAGCAGGCTGTAGCGAGGTGGGGGTTGGTCTATTCTCCCACGTGCCTGGTGACAGAACAAGGGGGAACGGGCTAAAGTTGTGCCAGAGGTGTTTTAGGTTGGATATTAGGAAGAACTTCTTTACTGAGAGGGTTGTGAGGCATTGGAATGGGCTGCCCAGGGAAGTGGTGGAGCCACCATCCCTGGAGGTT
The DNA here is from genome assembly GCF_964035555.1 of Netta rufina. Classification (NCBI taxonomy): domain Eukaryota; kingdom Metazoa; phylum Chordata; class Aves; order Anseriformes; family Anatidae; genus Netta; species Netta rufina. The sequence continues at coordinate 158,011,217 of NC_140124.1, forward strand.
AAAAGACGTTTAGATGTTGAACTTAGCGATATGGTTTAGTGGAGGACTTACAATAAGGTCAGAGGTTGGACTAGGTGGTCTTGAGATCTCTTCCAACCTCGACAATTCTGTGATTCTGTGTGTCTCGCCCCATATGTGTGGTGTCCGTGTGAGGGACAATTCTGTTAAATAATACTGGCCTCAGTAGAGACCCCAGAAGGACACCACTCCTCCCTGGTGTCCACCTGGGCACCGAGCTGTTGAGCGCAACTCTTGAGATGTGACCATCCACACAACTCCTTACCTGCTGAGTGCCCCATCATGTCTTTCCATGGTAGTGAGAAGGAGCTATGTAAGAGCATTGTCCAAATGCTTCTTGAACACCAAGAGGCTTGGGCCCTGATGGCCACTTGAGCCCTGCTCTTTGTTCTTCTTGTTGGGTGAAGTTGGAAGAGCGTTGGGAGAAGAAAGCAAGAGGAGGCATCTGAGGATATGGGATGCAGATTGATTTTATTGAGGAAAACATGAAACAGAGGGAGCGTCAAGGTGCATATTCTGAGGAGCCTGGAAGGCGACCACCAGCCTATGTCCCTTGCGTAGAGCAGATTTTCCCAGAGCCCCAAGGTGTCCCTACCCCGTGGTAGGAGCAGCCCCAGAAGGTTTCCGGAGGGATTGTGCTAGTGAGCAAGGCATTGCAGCAGAGAGTAGCAGCTGTAGGTGGTGGTGCTACGGAAAGGAGAAAGAGGAAGAAAGAAGGAGGTATGTTGGCCATGTTTCCTGACAGCAAGGGCTGGCCCCTTCCTTGCTTGCTGGCTTTCTTGTGCCATGGAATGATGAGACGCAGCCGGTGAGCCTGTGTGCCATGAGCAGCACAGGGGAGCGTCCTCAGACAGAGAGCTGTCGGGCACAGTGTTGGAGGCTGCTGTCAGGGGTGTTGGCGTGGGTCCTTAGCAGGGGTAGCAGGCTCTTCCGCCGTTGAAGCAGCCCAGGCCTCCGAAGCCATAGCCTCCAAGGCCAAAGCCTCCGAAGCCGCCGGAGGAGACGGGCACTCCCTGGGCGCTGAGGTTGCTGCCCACGGCAGCTGATGCGGAGGATCCAACGGCGGTGTTCTGGGGGAAGGAGCTGAGGATGGGTCCTGGCAGGGTGACCAGCACGGCAGGAGGCTGGATGACGACGCGGGAGTCCTCGCACTGCCTGACACAGGGCTCGTTGCAGCTGTTAGCCAGCGGGGTGGGTCCGCAGGGGCGGCAGATGTCGTAGCAGGACATGTCTGTGTTGTGGAGGGTGCCTGGAAGAGAGGGTATTGTGAAGGCGGAGAGTGTTAGGGGTGTGTGGAGCACTGCTGGAAGAGGCCAAGGGAGCAGGGAGGCCTTGGGTAGTGGGGAGCATGGCTTTGGGGAGGCAGAAGGGCTGCTGAGGATGGGGGGAGACAGGGAGTAGGGAGATAAGGCTGGTCGGTGGGCGAAGGATGGGAGTGGATTTCAGGCTCACCTTGTTGGTCGCAGGGGAGAAGGCGTTGGGAGGAGTGTGTGAGGGTTCGAGGCACAGGGCCGGCTTTTATGCTGGTCCTTGAGTGCCTTTGGGGCAAGAAACGCCTTGCGCATGACAGCAGTTGGTATGAGGTGCTCTGATATGACAATGCCTGGCAAGTAATGAGACGGGGTGTGTTGTTCCCACAACGCTCTGGTGTCCTTTACTCCTGTTGAGGATGTGTCTCTGTGGCCGTGTCGGCAGCTTTTAAGTGAGAGTGGCTCTTTGCGTTGCTTTGCATGGAGCGTGTGTTTGAGGACAGTCGGCAGACGCGGCCAAAGCATGGGAGAGGTGGGGTGTCATGAAGTGACGTCATGGCGTGTCACTCATGCGGTGCTGTTTGCGGCTGCATTGTTGTGAGGAGGGGGCCCTATTTGCTGGCCTCACCATAATGCAGGCTGGTCTGGGCTTCCCAGATGTGCTGGGCGCGAGGCGCAGGCATTGATGTCACACTCGTTCCCTTCTTGCCATCCTGCCCTCTCCCTACGCTTGTGTTCATTCCTTCTCTTTCACCTTGGGTGTGCTTCATTGGTCGGTGGTTTGGTGGCCTTTGTGCCTGAAAGGTCCTCTTGTGGGAGAAGGGAGGCTGTGTGTTTTCTTCTTGTTGCAGCTTGGGGGTGGTTGTTTGTTCATGCGGAGGAGAGGTGTTTGCAACAGCAGGACGTTGTCCTCTCAGGCCTGGTTGAGAGCTTGCAAGCCCTGAGCTGAGGGGCAGTGGTTTGTCAGGGAGACTGAGGCAGAGCTTTTGGGGTCTTGTTCGGTGCTGAGCATCCAAGGGTGAGACCCTTTCCCTACCTAGGTTTGATGGTCAGACGCAGGGTTTGTACCGTGCAGCAGGCAGTTGGAGGCATGCATGGTGCGCAGGTCCGCAGCAGTGAGCACCTCGTGGATTGGTGGTCCTGGCATGGCTGCCCAGTAGCAAGGCCTGTCCCCATTCAGCTGAGGTGGATTTGGCTTGCTGCTGAAGTGAGTAGTGTTGGTTGCTGAGGAAGATGAAGCAAGGTAGGAAGGGGGGCTGTGCAACTGGGTGTGCCATGGTCCGTGAGGCCTACTGCATTGAAGGCAGGAATGCTGAGGGCATGGTGTGGTGTCCTTGGGAGGCCACTACTAATTCTCTTGGAAAGGTCCTGGTGAGTGGGAGAGGCTCCTGAAGGCTGGAAGAGACTCACCCCTCTTCTCTTTTCAAGAAGGTGAAGAAGGAAGGGTTTAGGAAACCAGAGGCTGGTTGGCCTGACTTCAGTCGCTGGGAAGGTTCTAAAGGAAATCCTCCCAGAATAGTGTTGTCGAGCAGATGAAGAACCAGAATGTGATGGGCAGTAGTCAGCAAGGATTTACATATTGAAACTCATGCAGGACCCTTCCTAGTGTCTTCTACGTTGAAGTGACCAGCTTGGTGAATGAGGGGAGAGCGGTAGCAGCTGCTCAACATTAGTAAAGGCTGTAGTAAGGGCTTTCTTAGATGGTTGCTCTTGTAATACTCTCAAAGAGAAGCAGACAAAGTATGGGTTAGATAAAGGTACGCTGAGGTCGGCTGAAAAACGACAAATTGCTTAGGTGCAGAGGCTTGTGCTGAGTGGCACAGAGCGGTGTTGGAGGCAAGGCCCTAGCAGTGTGGGCCAGGGCTCAGCAGTGAGGCCAGCACTGTTCCATATCCTCATTAGTGAGGTGGGAAATGGGATGGAGTCACCCCGCAGGAAGTCTGCAGATGACCTGAGATTGGGAGGAGCGACTGATGCACGTGATGAACGTGGCACCATTCAGAAAGATGTGCAGAGGCTGGAGAACTGGGCAGAGAGGAACATCATGAAGTTGCAGAAGGGGCAAAGCAAATTGCTGCCTCTAAGGAGAACTAACGCCGAGCAGCAGGACATGGTGTTGTCCGACACAGGGGCATGCAGCTTTGCCAAGCAGGACCTTGTGTTGCTGTTGGAGAGCAAGCTGACGATGAGTCAGCAATGCAGCCTTGCGGCAAAAGAGGCCACCAGGCTCCAGGAGGACACAGGGAAGTGCGATGCCAGCAAACTGAGAAAGGCGCTCCGTCATCTCTCCTCAGCACTGGTGAGGCCCCTTGTGGAGTCCTTTGTCCAGTTTGAGGCGCCCCAGTGGAAGGTCGAAGCAGACAGGCTGGAGCAATTCCAGTGCAGGGCTACCAAGATGCTGAAGGGCCTGGAGCCTCTTCAATATGAGGAGAAGGTGAGAGAGCTGGGCGTTTTCAACCCGCAGAGAAAGGTGCTCAGGCTGAATCTCCTCCTCGTTCTAAATCACGAATGGGCAGGAAGGAAGACAAGGGACCCCGACCACCCCCAAGCTGCCACAAGAAGAAAACACACAACGTCCCTTCTCCCACAAAGGACCTTCCAAGCATAAAGGCCACCAAACCACCGACCGGTGAAGCACATCCAAGGTGAAAGACAAGGAATGAACACAAGCGTAGGGAGTGGGTAGGATGGCAAGGAGGGAACGAGCGTGAAACCACTGCCAGTGCCTCGTGCCTAACACATCTGGGAAGCCCACACCAGCCAGTATTATGGCGAGGCCAGCAAATAGGGCCCCCTCCTTGCAACAATGCAGCTGCAAACAGCACCGCGTGAGTGACACGCCATGACCTCACTTCATGACACCCCACCTCTCGCATGCTTTGGCCGCGTCTGCTGACTGCCCTCAAATGTACACTTCATGCAGATCCACTTAGAGAGCCACTCTCACTAAAAAGCTGCCGACACGGCCACAAAGACACATCCTCAACAGGAGAAAAGGACACCAGAGCGTTGTGGGAATGACAACACACCCCACCTCATTACTTGCCAGGCTTTGGCCTGTAAGTGCAGCTCACGCCAAATGCTGTCATGCGCAAAGGGTTTCTTGCCCCAAAGGCACTCAAGGACCAGCATAAAAGCCTGCCCTGCTTGTAGCACCCTTACACACTCCTGCTGACACCTTCTCCCCTGTGACCAACAAGGTGAGCCTGAACTCCACTCCCATCCTTTGCACACTTGACCAGCCTTGTCTCCCACACCTCACTATCCCCCCAGCCTCAGCAGCCCTTCTGCCTCCACAAAGCTATGCTCCCCACTACCCAAGGCCTCCCTGCTCCCTTGGCCTCTTCCAGCAGTGCTCCACACACCCCTAACACTCTCCGCCTTCACAATACCCTCTCTTCCAGGCACCCTCCACAACACAGACATGTCCTGCTACGACATCTGCCGCCCCTGCGGACCCACCCCGCTGGCTAACAGCTGCAACGAGCCCTGTGTCAGGCAGTGCGAGGACTCCCGCGTCGTCATCCAGCCTCCTGCTGTGCTGGTCACCCTGCCAGGACCCATCCTCAGCTCCTTCCCCCAGAACACCGCCGTTGGATCCTCCGCATCAGCTGCTGTGGGCAGCAACCTCAGCGCCCAGGGAGTGCCCATCTCCTCCGGCGGCTTCGGAGGCTTTGGCCTTGGAGGCTTTGGCTTCGGAGGCCTGGGCTGCATCAACGGCGGAAGAGCCTGCTACCCCTGCTAAGGACCCACGCCAACACCCCTGACAGCAGCCTCCAACATCATGCAAGCCAGCTCTCAGCCTGAAGACTCTCCTCTGTGCTATTCATGGCGCACACGCTGACCAGATGCAGCTCATCATTCTATGACACAACAAAGCAAGCAAGCATGGAAGGAGCCAGCTCATGCTGTCAGGAAACATGGCCAGCATACCTCCTTCTTTCTTCCTCTTTCTCCTTTCTGTAGCACCACCACCTACAGCTGCTACTTTCTACTGCTATGAATGGCTCATAGTCCAAATGCCACCATGGATTGACACTCTCTCTGCTACTCTCCTCATTAGGACAGGATGTTCTCAGTTCTCTTCGGAAATGTGCTGTAGACAAGGGAGAGCAGCTGGTGGTCACTCTAATAGCACCTCATACCCTGGCACTTGTATTGTGGCTCCTTCCTTTCATTTTTTTTTCCCCTCAATAAAATCTATCTGCATCCCATCCTGACATTTGTCCTCTTCCTTTTTTCAACCCAATGCTCTTTCCAGTTCACCTACTACCAACTCGTTGCTCAATAGGCTATCGTGTGGGGTTGTAAAGGCCCACCGAACCTCCCCTCTCAAGGATATCATCACCAACAACACAGGTGGGCACCAGCTGGTTTTCCAGCCCATCATCAATACATATGGATGACCACACTAAGGGTTGGGCACATGTCGTGGAATTAGATTTTACACTGCTTTAATAGAGCAGAAATTTAGGATTTATTTTCTATTTTGAGGTATAGATGGTATGATTTTTAACAGCTTTTAATCAACCTATGATCATCTGAGAATTTAACAGAATTATTTTAATGGGTTTTTCTACAATAGAAACAGTGGCAAAGTTCAGCTGAGACTTACTGCAGGGTTCTTGGGGGTATATAAATTCAGTCACGAACTTCCAAAATACCCCCTGGAGTGAATTACTCACCCTAATTTCCTTGTTGGTGTTTGTCTGCACCTGAGTCCTCAAGGAGTCGGCCCTGAGATGCACTTTCCCTCAGGGGTATGCTGTGAGGTGTCCCAGCTCAGGTAGAGATTGAGTTTTCAATGCCTAGAGAGCTCATGGGGTTCTTTGCTTAGGACTACTATTTATAGGACCACAAGATGATTGACTGTTATTTGCCATCCTGGCTACAGTTCAGATAAGGCAATTTTGGTACTTTACACCAACCTTGCAATTCTGGTACAGGCCTGGAGCTTCTTCAATATGAAGAGAAGGTAAGAGAGCTGGGCATTTTCAACCCGCAGAGAAGGGTGCTCAGGCTGAATCTCTTCCTTGTTCTAAATCCCGGATGGGCGGGTACAAAGACAAGGGAACCAGGCTAAATTCAGTTACTGCCTGCTACCAGGACAAAGGTGAGGGGACGCCACAGAGAAACAATTTCTTTGGAAGGGAAGGAACCCCTTTTTCCCTGTGAGAGTGGTCAAGCAGTGGACCTCAAGCAGAGGTTTTGCATTTCCATCGTTTTTAATATGAGAAACCCAGGAACTGCACATGGTCCAGTACAGCCTCCTGTAGATGCCTGTACTTGACAAGGGCACTGGCAGTGCATGGTCTCCAGAGGTTACTTCCAAACGGAAGGGATTCTGTGGCTGCATCTGTTGTCAATGTGGGAGTATTATGGTGAGGCCAGCAACTAGGGCCCCCTCCTCGCAGCAATGAAGCCACAAACAGCACCGCACGAGTGACACGCCATGACCTCACTTCATGACACCCCACCTCTCCCATGCTTTGGCCGCGTCTGCCGACTGCCCTCAAATGTATGCTCCATGCAGATCCACTTAAAGAGCCACTCTCACTCAGTGAGAAACAGCCGTGATTATGGAGCTGATGACCCAGTGGGTCAGGGACGTCGCAAAGCAGCATACACAATCCACGAGGAGTCTCACACAAAACGTGTGGTGTCCGTGTGCAGCACAACTCTGTTAAATACGAATAGCCTCAGTAGAGACTCCAGAGGGACACCACTCCTCCCTGGTGTCCACCTGGGCACCAAGCTGTTGAGCGCAACTCTTGAGATGTGACCATGCACGCAATTCCTTATCTGCTGAGTGCCCCATCATGTCTTTCCATGGTAGTGAGAAGGAACTATGTAAGAGGGTTTTCCAAATGCTTCTGGAACACCAAGCGGCTTGGGCCCTGATGGCCACTTGAGCCCTGCTTTTTGTTCTTTTTGTTGGCTGAAGTTGGAAGAGCGTTGGGAGAAGAAAACAAGAGGAGGCATCTGAGGATATGGGATGCAGATTGATTTTATTGAGGAAAACATGAAACAGAGGGAGCGTCAAGGTGCATATTCTGAGGAGCCTGGAAGGCGACCACCAGCCTTTGTCCCTTGTGTAGAGCAGATTTTCCCAGAGCCCCAAGGTGTCCCTACTCCGTGGTAGGAGCAGCCCCAGAAGGTTTCCGGAGGGATTGTGCTAGTGAGCAAGGCATTGCAGCAGAGAGTAGCAGCTGTAGGTGGTGGTGCTACGGAAAGGTGAAAGAGGAAGAAAGAAGGAGGTATGTTGGCCATGTTTCCTGACAGCAAGGGCTGGCCCCTTCCTTGCTTACTGGCTTTCTTGTGCCATGGAATGATGAGCCGCAACTGGTGAGCCCGTGTGCCATGAGCGGCACAGAGGAGCGTCCTCAGCCTGAGAGCTGGCAGGCATGGTGTTGGAGGCTGCTGTCAGGGGTGTTGGCGTGGGTCCTTAGCAGGGGTAGCAGGCTCTTCCGCCAGAGAAGCAGCCCAGGCCTCCGAAGCCAAAGCCTCCAAGGCCAAAGCCTCCGAAGCCGCCGGAGGAGATGGGCACTCCCTGGGCGCTGAGGTTGCTGCCCACGGCAGCTGATGCGGAGGATCCAACGGCGGTGTTCTGGGGGAAGGAGCTGAGGATGGGTCCTGGCAGGGTGACCAACACGGCAGGAGGCTGGATGACGACGCGGGAGTCCTCGCACTGCCTGACACAGGGCTCGTTGCAGCTGTTAGCCAGCGGGGTGGGTCCGCAGGGGCGGCAGATATCGTAGCAGGACATGTCTGTGTTGTGGAGGGTTCCTGGAAGAGAGGCTGTTGTGAAGGCGGAGGGTGTTGGGGGTGTGAGGAGCAGTGATCAGGAAGGCCAAGAGAGTGGGGAGGCCTGGGGTTGTGGGGAGCATGGCTTTGGGGAGGCAGAAAGACTGCTGAAGCTGGGGAGAGAGGCCGCGTGCAAGATAAGGCTGGTGTGGTGTGCGAAGGATGGGAGTGGGGTTCAGGCTCACCTTGCTGGTCGCAGGGGAGAAGGCGTCAGGAGGAGTGTGTGAGGGTGCTACGCGCAGGGTCGGCTTTTATGCTGGTCCCCGAGTGCCTTTGGGGCAAGAAACCTTTTGGCATGACAACACCTTGCGTGAGCTGCTCTTAAATGACAATGCCTGGCAAGTAATGAGGTGGGGTGTGTTGTTTTTCCCACAATGCTCTGGTGTCCTTTTCTGCTGTTGAGGATGTGTCTTTGTGGCCGTGGCGGCAGCTTTTTAGTGAGAGTGGCTCTTTGGGTGGATTTGAATGGAGCGTGCGTTTGAGGACAGTCAGCAGACGCGGCCAAAGCATGGGAGAGGTGGGGTGTCATGAAGTGAGGTCATGGCGTGTCACTCGTGCGGTGCTGTTTGCGGCTGCATTGTTGTGGTTGGAAACTGTCTTGGGCAGCGTGACCGGGAAATGCTAGAGTTCTCCATTCTTGGAGAAGCTAGGAAGGGGACCAGTAAAACCATTGGATTGGACTTCCGGAGGACCAACTTTGAACTTTTCAGGACACTGGTTGGTAGAGTCCCTTGGGAGGCGGTTCTGAAGGGCAGAGGAGTCCAGGAAGGCTGGGTGCTCGTCAGGAAGGGAATCTTAATGGCGCAGGAGCGTCCGTCCCCACGTGCCCAAAGACAAGCCTGTTGGGATGAAGGCCGGCATGGCTCTACAGAGAATTGTGGCTTGAGTTTAGGAGGAAAAAGAGGGATTACAGTCTTTGGAAAAGAGGGCGGGCCACTCAGGAGGACTATAAGGATGTTGCGAGGCAGTGCAGGGACAAAATTAGAAAGGGCAAAGCTCATTTGGAGCTCAATCTGGTTGCTGCCATCAAAGACAACAAAAAATGTTTCTACAAATACATGAATGCAAAACGGAGGACTAAGGAGAACCTCCAGCCTTTGCTGGATGCAGGGGGAACTTAGTTACAAAAGATGAGGAAAAGGCGGAGGTGCTTCATGCCTTCTTTGCCTCAGTCTTTAGCGGCAAAACCAGTTGCTCTCTGGATACCCAGTACCCTGAGCTGGTGGAAGGGGATGGGGAGCAGAATGTGGCTCTCCCTATCCATGAGAAAATGGTTGGCGACCTTCTCCGGCACTTGGATGTACGCAAGTAGATGGGGCCAGATGGGATCCACCCGAGGATACTGAGAGAACTTGCGGAGGAGCTGGCCAAGCCGCTTACCATCATTTATCAACAGTCCTGGCTATCGGGGGAGCTACCAGTCGACTGGTGGCTAGCAAACGTGAGGCCAACTACAAGAAGGGCCGGGGGGTAGACCCAGGAAACTCTAGGCCTGTCAGTTTGACCTCAGTGCCAGGGAAGCTCATGGAGCAGATTATCTTGGGTGTCACCACGCGGCACTTACAGGGCAACCAGGTGATCAGGCCCAGTCAGCATGGGTTTATGAAAGGCAGGTCCTGCTTGACGAACCTGATCTCCTTCTATGACAAAGTGACGCGCTTGGTGGAAGAGGGAAAGGCTGTGGACGTGGTCTACCTTGACTTCAGCAAGGCTTTTGACACCGTTTCCCACAACATTCTCCTCAAGAAACTGTCTGATCATGGCTTGGACTGGCGTACGCTTCGTTGAGTTAAAAACTGGCTGGATAGCCGGGCCCAAAGAGTCGTGCTGAATGGAGTCAAATCCAGTTGGAGGCCGGTCACTAGTAGCATTCCCCGGGCCTCGGTACTGGGGCTGGTCCCCTTTAAGATCTTCTTTGATGATCTGCATGAGGGCAGTGAGTGCACCCTCAGTAAGTTCGCAGATGACACCAAGTTACGTGCGTGTGTTGATCTGCTTGAGGGTAGGAAGGCTCTGCAGGAGAATCTGGATAGGCTGGACCGATGGGCTGAGGTCAACTGTATGAGGTTCAACAAGGCCGAGTGCCGGGTCCTGCACCTGGGGCACAACAACCCCAAGCAGAGCTACAAGCTGGGACATGAGTGGACAGCTGCCAGGCGGATAAGGACCTGGGAGTATTGGTTGATAGTCGGCTGAATATGAGCCAGCAGTGTGTTTAGGTGGCCAAGAAGGCCAACAGCGTCCTGGCTTGTATAAGAAGCAGTGTGGCCAGCAGGTCTAGGGAAGTGTTTGTCCCCCTGTACTTGCCTCTGGTGAGGCTGCACCTCGAGTACCGTGTTCAGTTTTGGGCCCCTCGCTACAAGAAGGACATGGAGGTGCTCGAAAGAGTCCAGAGAAGGGCAGCGAAGCTGGTGAGGCGTCTGGAGAACAAATCCAAGGAGGAGCGGCTGAGGGAGCTGAGTTTGTTAAGCCTGGAGAAAAGGAGACTCAGAGGCGACCTTATCACTCTTTATAAGTACATTAAAGCAGGCTGTAGCGAGGTGGGGGTTGGTCTATTCTCCCACGTGCCTGGTGACAGAACAAGGGGGAACGGGCTAAAGTTGTGCCTGAGGCGTTTTAGGTTGGATATTAGGAAGAACTTCTTTACTGAGAGGGTTGTGAGGCATTGGAATGGGCTGCCCAGGGAAGTGGTGGAGTCACCATCCCTGGAGGTTAAAAGAGGTTTAGATGTTGAACTTAGCGATATGGTTTAGTGGAGGACTTACAATAAGGTCAGAGGTTGGGCTAGGTGGTCTTGAGATCTCTTCCAACCTCGACAATTCTGTGATTCTGTGAGTCTCGCCCCATATGTGTGGTGTCCGTGTGAGGGACAATTCTGTTAAATAATACTGGCCTCAGTAGAGACCCCAGAGGGACACCACTCCTCCCTGGTGTCCACCTGGGCACCGAGCTGTTGAGCGCAACTCTTGAGATGTGACCATGCACACAATTCCTTATCTGCTGAGTGGCCCATCATGTCTTTCCATGGTAGTGAGAAGGAGCTATGTAAGAGCGTTGTCCAAAGGCTACTTGAACACCAAGAGGCTTGGGCCCTGATGGCCACTTGAGCCCTGCTCTTTGTTCTTTTTGTTGGGTGAAGTTGGAAGAGCGTTGGGAGAAGAAAGCAAGAGGAGGCATCTGAGGATATGGGATGCAGATTGATTTTATTGAGGAAAACATGAAACAGAGGGAGCGTCAAGGTGCATATTCTGAGGAGCCTGGAGGGCGACCACCAGCCTATGTCCCTTGCGTAGAGCAGATTTTCCCAGAGCCCCAAGGTCTCCCTACCCCGTGGTAGGAGCAGCCCCAGGTTTCTGGAGGGATTGTGCTAGTGAGCAAGGCATTGCAGCAGAGAGTAACAGCTGTAGGTGGTAGTGCTATGGAAAGGTGAAAGAGGAAGAAAGAAGGAGGTATGTTGGCCATGTTTCCTGACAGCATGGGCTGGTCCCTTCCTTCCTTGCTGGCTTTCTTGTGCCATGGAATGATGAGACGCAGCCGGTGAGCCTGTGTGCCATGAGCAGCACAGAGGAGCTTCCTCAGACTGAGAGCTGGCGGGCACAGTGCTGGAGGTCTGCTGTCAGGGGTGTTGGCGTGGGTCCTTAGCAGGGGTAGCAGGCTCTTCCGCCGTTGATGCAGCCCAGGCCTCCGAAGCCAAAGCCTCCAAGGCCAAAGCCTCCAAAGCCGCCGGAGGAGACGGGCACTCCCTGGGCGCTGAGGTTGCTGCCCACGGCAGCTGATGCGGAGGATCCAACGGCGGTGTTCTGGGGGAAGGAGCTGAGGATGGGTCCTGGCAGGGTGACCAGCACGGCAGGAGGCTGGATGACAACGCGGGAGTCCTCGCACTGCCTGACACAGGGCTCGTTGCAGCTGTTAGCCAGCGGGGTGGGTCCGCAGGGGCGGCAGATGTCGTAGCAGGACATGTCTGCGGTGTGGAGGGTGCCTGGAAGAGAGGGTGTTGGGAAGGCGGAGAGTGTTAGGGGTGTGTGGAGCACTGCTGGAAGAGGCCAAGGGAGCAGGGAGGCCTTGGGTAGTCGGGAGCATGGCTTTGTGGAGGCAGAAGGGCTGCTGAGGTTGGGGGGAGACAGGGAGTAGGGAGATAAGGCTGGTTGGTGGGCGAAGGATGGGAGTGGATTTCAGGCTCACCTTGTTGGTCGCAGGGGAGAAGGCGTTGGGAGGAGTGTGTGAGGGTTCGAGGCACAGGGCCGGCTTTTATGCTGGTCCTTGAGTGCCTTTGGGGCAAGAAACGCTTTGCGCATGACAGCAGTTGGTATGAGGTGCTCTTACATGACAATGCCTGGCAAGTAATGAGACGGGGTGTGTTGTTCCCACAACGCTCTGTTGTCCTTTTCTCCTGTTGAGGATGTATCTCTGTGGCCGTGTCGGCAGCTTTTTAGTGAGAGTGGCTCTTTGGGTGGCTTTGCATGGAGCGTGTGCTTGAGGGCAGTCGGCAGACGTGGCCAAAGCGTGGGAGAGGTGGGGTGTCATGAAGTGAGGTCATGGCGTGTCACTCATGCAGTGCTGTTTGCGGCTGCATTGTTGTGAGGAGGGGGCCCTATTTGCTGGCCTCACCATAATGCAGGCTGGTCTGGGCTTCCCAGATGTGCTGGGCGCGAGGCGCAGGCATTGATTTCACACTCGTTCCCTTCTTGCCATCCTGCCCTCTCCCTACGCTTGTGTTCATTCCTTCTCTTTCACCTTGGGTGTGCTTCATCGGTCGGTGGTTTGGTGGCCTTTGTGCCTGAAAGGTCCTTTTGTGGGAGAAGGGAGGCTGCGTGTTTTCTTCTTGTTGCAGCTTGGGGGTGGTTGTTTGTTCATGCGGAGGAGAGGTGTTTGCGACTGTAGGACGTTGTCCTCTCAGGCCTGGTTGAGAGCTTGCAAGCCCTGAGCTGAGGGGCAGTGGTTTGTCAGGGAGACTGAGGCAGAGCTTTTGGGGTCTTGTTCGGTGCTGAGCGTCCAAGGGTGAGACCCTTTCCCTACCTAGGTTTGATGGTCAGACGCAGGGTTTGTACCGTGCAGCAGGCAGTTGGAGGCATGCATGGTGCGCAGGTCCGCAGCCGTGAGCACCTTGTTGATGGGTGGTCCTGGCATGGCTGCCCAGTAGCAAGGCCTGTCCCCATTCGGCTGAGGTGGATTTGGCTTGCTGCTGAAGTGAGTAGTGTTGGTTGCTGAGGAAGATGAAGCAAGGTAGGAAGGGGGGCTGTGCAACTGGGTGTGCCATGGTCCGTGAGGCCTACTGCATTGAAGGCAGGAATGCTTAGGGCATGGTGTGGTGTCCTTGCAAGGCCACTACTAATTCTCTTGGAAAGGTCCTGGTGAGTGGGAGAGGCTCCTGAAGGCTGGAAGAGACTCACCCCGCTCCTCTGTTCAAGAAGGTGAAGAAGGAAGGGTTTAGGAAACCAGAGGCTGGTTGTCCTGACTTCAGTCGCTGGGAAGGTTCTAAAGGAAATCCTCCCAGAATAGTGTTGTCGAGCAGATGAAGAACCAGAATGTGATGGGCAGTAGTCAGCAAGGATTTACATATTGAAACTCATGCAGGACCCTTCCCAGTGTTCTCTACCTTTAAGTGACCAGCTTGGTGAATGAGGGGAGAGCGGTAGCAGCTGCTCAACATTAGTAAAGGCTGTAGTAAGGGCTTTCTTAGATGGTTGCTCTCGTAATACTCTCAAAGAGAAGCAGACAAAGTATGGGTTAGATAAAGGTACGCTGAGGTGGGCTGAAAAACGACAAATTGCTTAGGTGCAGAGGCTTGTGCTGAGTGGCACAGAGCGGTGTTGGAGGCAAGGCCCTAGCAGTGTGGGCCAGGGCTCAGCAGTGAGGCCAGCACTGTTCCATATCCTCATTAGTGAGGTGGGAAATGGGATGGAGTCACCCCGCAGGAAGTCTGCAGATGACCTGAGACTGGGAGGAGCGACTGATGCACGTGATGAACGTGGCACCATTCAGAAAGATGTGCAGAGGCTGGAGAACTGGGCAGAGAGGAACATCATGAAGTTGCAGAAGGGGCATAGCAAATTGCTGCCTCTAAGGAGAACCAACGCCGAGCAGGAGGACATGGTGTTGTCCGACACAGGGGCATGCAGCTTCGCCAAGCAGGACCTTGTGTTGCTGTTGGAGAGCAAGCTGACGATGAGTCAGCAATGCAGCCTTGTGGTAAAATAGGCCACCAGGCTCCAGGAGGGCACGGGGAAGAGCGATGCCAGCAAACTGAGGAATGCACTCCGTCATCTCTCCTCAGCACTGGTGAGGCCCCTTGTGGAGTCCTTTGTCCAGTCTGAGGCGCCCCAGGGAAGGTTGAAGCAGACATGCTGGAGCAATTCCAGTGCAGGGCTACCAAGATGCTGAAGGTCCTGGAGCCTCTTCAATATGAAGAGAAGGTGAGAGAGCTGGGCGTTTTCAACCCGCAGAGAAAGGTGCTCAGGCTGAATCTCCTCCTCGTTCCAAATCACGAATGGGCAGGAAGGAAGACAAGGGAGCCAGACCACCCCCAAGCTGCCACAAGAAGAAAACACACAGCGTCCCTTCTCCCACAAAGGACCTTCCAAGCATAAAGGCCACCAAGCCACCAACTGACGCAGGACACCCAAGGTGAAAGACAAGGAATGAACACAAGCATAGGGAGTGGGTAGGATGGCAAGGAGGGAACGAGCGTGAAACCACTGCCAGTGCCTCGTGCCTAGCACATCTGGGAAGCCCAGACCAGCCAGTATTATGGCGAGGCCAGCAAATGGGGCCCCCTCCTCTCAACAATGCAGCCGCAAACAGCACTGCATGAGTGACACGCCATGACCTCACTTCATGACACCCCACCTCTCCCATGCTTTGGCCGCGTCTGCTGACTGCCCTCAAATGTACGCTTCATGCAGATCCACTTAGAGAGCCACTCTCACTAAAAAGCTGCCGACACGGCCACAGACACACATCCTCAACAGGAGAAAAGGACGCCAGAGCGTTGTGGGAATGACAACACACCCCACCTCATTACTTGCCAGGCATTGTCATGTAAGAGCACCTCAGGCTAAATTCAGTTACTGCCTGCTACCAGGACAAAGGTGAGTGGACGCCACAGAGAAACAATTTCTTTGGAAGGGAAGGAACCCCTTTTTCCCTGTGAGAGTGGTCAAGCAGTGGACCTCAAGCAGAGGTTTTGCATTTCCATCGTTTTTAATATGAGAAACCCAGGAACTGCACATGGTCCAGTACAGCCTCCTGTAGATGCCTGTACTTGACAAGGGCACTGGCAGTGCATGGTCTCCAGAGGTTACTTCCAAACGGAAGGGATTCTGTGGCTGCATCTGTTGTCAATGTGGGAGTATTATGGTGAGGCCAGCAACTAGGGCCCCCTCCTCGCAGCAATGAAGCCACAAACAGCACCGCACGAGTGACACGCCATGACCTCACTTCATGACACCCCACCTCTCCCATGCTTTGGCCGCGTCTGCCGACTGCCCTCAAATGTACGCTCCATGCAGATCCACTTAAAGAGCCACTCTCACTCAGTGAGAAACAGCCGTGATTATGGAGCTGATGACCCAGTGGGTCAGGGACGTCGCAAAGCAGCATACACAATCCACGAGGAGTCTCACACAAAACGTGTGGTGTCCGTGTGCAGGACAACTCTGTTAAATACGAATGGCCTCAGTAGAGACCCCAGAGGGACACCACTCCTCCCTGGTGTCCACCTGGGCACCGAGCTGTTGAGCGCAACTCTTGAGATGTGACCATGCACACAATTCCTTATCTGCTGAGTGGCCCATCATGTCTTTCCATGGTAGTGAGAAGGAGCTATGTAAGAGCGTTGTCCAAAGGCTACTTGAACACCAAGAGGCTTGGGCCCTGATGGCCACTTGAGCCCTGCTCTTTGTTCTTTTTGTTGGGTGAAGTTGGAAGAGCGTTGGGAGAAGAAAGCAAGAGGAGGCATCTGAGGATATGGGATGCAGATTGATTTTATTGAGGAAAACATGAAACAGAGGGAGCGTCAAGGTGCATATTCTGAGGAGCCTGGAGGGCGACCACCAGCCTATGTCCCTTGCAGATTTTCCCAGAGCCCCAAGGTCTCCCTACCCCGTGGTAGGAGCAGCCCCAGGATTCCGGAGGGATTGTGCTAGTGAGCAAGGCATTGCAGCAGAGAGTAGCAGCTGTAGGTGGTGGTGCTACGGAAAGGAGAAAGAGGAAGAAAGAAGGAGGTATGTTGGCCATGTTTCCTGACAGCAAGGGCTGGTCCCTTCCTTCCTTGCTGGCTTTCTTGTGCCATGGAATGATGAGCCGCAACTGGTGAGCCCGTGTGCCATGAGCAGCACAGAGGAGCGTCCTCAGCCTGAGAGCTGGCGGGCACAGTGTTGGAGGCTGCTGTCAGGGGTGTTGGCGTGGGTCCTTAGCAGGGGTAGCAGGCTCTTCCGCCGTTGAAGCAGCCCAGGCCTCCGAAGCCAAAGCCTCCAAGGCCAAAGCCTCCAAAGCCGCCGGAGGAGATGGGCACTCCCTGGGCGCTGAGGTTGCTGCCCACGGCAGCTGATGCGGAGGATCCAACGGCAGTGTTCTGGGGGAAGGAGCTGAGGATGGGTCCTGGCAGGGTGACCAGCACGGCAGGAGGCTGGATGACGACGCGGGAGTCCTCGCACTGCCTGACACAGGACTCGTTGCAGCTGTTAGCCAGCGGGGTGGGTCCGCAGGGGCGGCAGATGTCGTAGCAGGACATGTCTGTGGTGTGGAGAGTGCCTGGAAGAGAGGCTGTTGTGAAGGCTGAGGGTGTTGTGGGTGTGTGGAGCGGTGCTGGGGGAGGCCAAGGGAGCGGGAAGGCCTGGGGTATTGTGGAGCATAGGTTTGGGGAGGCAGAAGGGCTGTTGAGGCTGGGGAGAGACGTTGGGTAGTGAGATAAGGCTGGTTGGGTGGGTGAAGAATGGGAGTGGGGTTCAAGCTCACCTTTCTTGTCGCAGGGGAGAAGGCGTCGGGAGGAGTGTGTGAGGGTGCTACGCGCAGGGTCGGCTTTTATGCTGGTCCCCGAGTGCCTTTGGGGCAAGAAACCCTTTGTGCATGACAACACCTTGCGTGAGCTGCTCTTACATGATAATGCCTGGCAAGTAATGAGGTGGGGTGTGTTGTTTTTCCCACAATGCTCTGGTGTCCTTTTCTCCTGTTGAGGATGTGTCTTTGTGGCCGTGGCGGCAGCTTTTTAGTGAGAGTGGCTCTTTGGGTGGCTTTGCATGGAGCGTGCGTTTGAGGGCAGTCAGCAGACGCGGCCAAAGCATGGGAGAGGTGGGGTGTCATGAAGTGAGGTCATGGCGTGTCACTCGTGCGGTGCTGTTTGCGGCTGCATTGTTGTGGTTGGAAACTGTCTTGGGCAGAGTGACCGTGAAATGCTAGAGTTCTCCATTCTTGGAGAAGCTAGGAAGGGGACCAGTAAAACCACTGGATTGGACTTCCGGAGGACTGACTTTGAACTTTTCAGGACACTGGTTGGTAGAGTCCCTTGGGAGGCGGTTCTGAGGGGCAGAGGAGTCCAGGAAGGCTGGGCGCTCTTCAAGAAGGCAATCTTAATGGCGCAGGAGCGGTCCGTCCCCACGTGCCCAAAGACAAGCCTGTTGGGATGAAGGCCGGCGTGGCTCTACAGAGAATTGTGGCTTGAGCTTAGGAGGAAAAAGAGGGATTACAGTCTTTGGAAAAGAGGGCGGGCCACTCAGGAGGACTATAACGATGTTGCGAGGCAGTGCAGGGACAAAATTAGAAAGGGCAAAGCTCATCTGGAGCTCAATCTGGTTGCTGCCATCAAAGACAACAAAAAATGTTTCTACAAATACATGAATGCAAAACGGAGGACTAAGGAGAACCTCCAGCCTTTGCTGGATGCAGGGGGAACTTAGTTACAAAAGATGAGGAAAAGGCGGAGGTGCTTAATGCCTTCTTTGCCTCAGTCTTTAGCGGCAAAGCCAGTTGCTCTCTGGATACCCAGTACCCTGAGCTGGTGGAAGGGGATGAGGAGCAGAATGTGGCTCTCCCTATCCATGAGAAAATGGTTGGCGACCTTCTCCGGCGCTTGGATGTACGCAAGTAGATGGGGCCAGATGGGATCCACCTGAGGATACTGAGAGAACTGGCGGAGGAGCTGGCCAAGCCGCTTACCATCATTTATCAACAGTCCTGACTATCGGGGGAGCTACCAGTCGACTGGTGGCTAGCAAACGTGAGGCCAATTACAAGGAGGGCTGGGGGGTAGACCCAGGAAACTCTAGGCCTGTCAGTTTGACCTCAGTGCCAGGGAAGCTCATGGAGCAGATTATCTTGGGTGTCACCACGCGGCACTTACAGGGCAACCAGGTGATCAGGCCCAGTCAGCATGGGTTTATGAAAGGCAGGTCCTGCTTGACGAACCTGATCTCCTTCTATGACAAAGTGACGCGCTTGGTGGAAGAGGGAAAGGCTGTGGACGTGGTCTACCTTGACTTCAGCAAGGCTTTTGACACCGTTTCCCACAACATTCTCCTCAAGAAACTGTCTGATCATGGCTTGGACTGGCGTACGCTTCGTTGAGTTAAAAACTGGCTGGATAGCCGGGCCCAAAGAGTCGTGCTGAATGGAGTCAAATCCAGTTGGAGGCCGGTCACTAGTAGCATTCCCCAGGGCTCGGTACTGGGGCTGGTCCCCTTTAAGATCTTCGTTGATGATCTGCATGAGGGCAGTGAGTGCACCCTCAGTAAGTTCGCAGATGACACCAAGTTAGGTGCGTGTGTTGATCTGCTTGAGGGTAGGAAGGCTCTGCAGGAGGATCTGGATAGGCTGGACCGATGGGCTGAGGTCAACTGTATGAGGTTCAACAAGGCCAAGTGCCGGGTCCTGCACCTGGGGCACAACAACCCCAAGCAGAGCTACAGGCTGGGACATGAGTGGTTGGACAGCTGCCAGGCGGATAAGGACCTGGGAGTATTGGTTGATAGTCGGCTGAATATGAGCCAGCAGTGTGTTTAGGTGGCCAAGAAGGCCAACAGCGTCCTGGCTTGTATAAGAAGCAGTGTGGCCAGCAGGTCTAGGGAAGTGTTTGTCCCCCTGTACTTGCCTCTGGTGAGGCTGCACCTCGAGTACCATGTTCAGTTTTGGGCCCCTCGCTACAAGAAGGATATGGAGGTGCTCGAGAGAGTCCAGAGAAGGGCAGCGAAGCTGGTGAGGTGTCTGGAGAACAAATCCAAGGAGGAGCGGCTGAGGGAGCTGAGTTTGTTAAGCCTGGAGAAAAGGAGACTCAGAGGCGACCTTATCACTCTTTATAAGTACATTAAAGCAGGCTGTAGCGAGGTGGGGGTTGGTCTATTCTCCCACGTGCCTGGTGACAGAACAAGGGGGAACGGGCTAAAGTTGTGCCTGAGGCGTTTTAGGTTGGATATTAGGAAGAACTTCTTTACTGAGAGGGTTGTGAGGCATTGGAATGGGCTGCCCAGGGAAGTGGTGGAGTCACCATCCCTGGAGGTTAAAAGACGTTTAGATGTTGAACTTAGCGATATGGTTTAGTGGAGGACTTACAATAAGGTCAGAGGTTGGACTAGGTGGTCTTGAGATCTCTTCCAACCTCGACAATTCTGTGATTCTGTGAGTCTCGCCCCATATGTGTGGTGTCCGTGTGAGGGACAATTCTGTTAAATAATACTGGCCTCAGTAGAGACCCCAGAAGGACACCACTCCTCCCTGGTGTCCACCTGGGCACTGAGCTGTTGAGCGCAACTCTTGAGATGTGACCATCCACACAACTCCTTATCTGCTGAGTGGCCCATCATGTCTTTCCATGGTAGTGAGAAGGAGCTATGTAAGAGCATTGTCCAAATGCTTCTTGAACACCAAGAGGCTTGGGCCCTGACGGCCACTTGAGCCCTGCTTTTTGTTCTTTTTGTCGGGTGAAGTTGGAAGAGCGTTGGGAGAAGAAAGCAAGAGGAGGCATCTGAGGATATGGGATGCAGATTGATTTTATTGAGGAAAACATGAAACAGAGGGAGCGTCAAGGTGCATATTCTGAGAAGCCTGGAAGGCGACCACCAGCCTATGTTCCTTGCGTAGAGCAGATTTTCCCAGAGCCCCAAGGTCACCCTACCCCGTGGTAGGAGCAGCCCCAGGTTTCCAGAGGGATTGTGCTAGTGAGCAAGGCATTGCAGCAGAGAATAGTGGCCATAGGTAGTGTTGCTACGGAAAGGTGAAAGAGGAAGAAAGAAGGAGGTATGCTGGCCATGTTTCCTGACAGCATGGGCTGGCTCCTTCCTTGCTTGCTTGCTTTGTTGTGTCATGGAATGATGAGCCGCAACTGGTGAGCCCGTGTGCCATGAGCAGCACAGAGGAGCGTCCTCAGCCTGAGAGCTGACGGGCACAGTGTTGGAGGCTGCTGTCAGGGGTGTTGGCGTGGGTCCTTAGCAGGGGTAGCAGGCTCTTCCGCCAGAGAAGCAGCCCAGGCCACCCAAGCCATAGCGCCCAAAGCCAAAGCCTCCGAATCCCCCAGAGGAGATGGGCACTCCCTGGGCGCTGAGGTTGCTGCCCACAGCAGCTGATGCGGAGGATCCAACGGCGGTGTTCTGGGGGAAGGAGCTGAGGATGGGTCCTGGCAGGGTGACCAGCACGGCAGGAGGCTGGATGACGACGCGGGAGTCCTCGCACTGCCTGACACAGGGCTCGTTGCAGCTGTTAGCCAGCGGGGTGGGTCCGCAGGGGCGGAAGATGTCGTAGCAGGACATTTCTGTGTTGTGGAGTTCGCCTGTAAGAGAGGGTGTTGGGAAGGCGGAGGGTGTTATGGGTGTTTGGAGCAGTGGTGGGGGAGGCCTAGGGAGTGGGAAGGCCAAGGGTAGTGTGGAGCATGGCTTTGGGGAGGCAGAAGGGCTGCTGAGGCTAGGGGGAGAGGCTGCGTGGTCAGGTGGGCGAATGATAGGAGTGGGGTTCAGGCTCACCTTGTTGGTCGCGGGGGAGAAGGCGTCGGGAGGAGTGTGTGAGGGTTCGAGGCACAGAGCCGGCTTTTATGCTGGTCCTTGAGTGCCTTTGGGCAAGAAACCCTTTGCGCATGACAACATTTGGCATGAGCTGCTCTTACATGCCTAAGCCTGGCAAGTAATGAGGTGGGGTGTGTTGTCATTCCCACAACGCTCTGGTGTCCTTTTCTCCTGTTGAGGATTGCTACCTTGCGTGCGTTTGAGGGCAGTCAGCAGATGCGGCCAAAGCATGGGAGAGGTGGGGTGTCATGAAGTGAGGTCATGACGTGTCACTCGTGCGGTGCTGCTTGCGGCTGCATTGTTGTGAGGAGGGGGCCCTATTTGCTCGTGTCACCGTACTGCAGGCTGGTCTGGGCTTCCCAGATGTGCTGGGCATGAGGCGCTGGCACTGATGTCACAGTTGCTCCCTCCTTGCCATCCTGCCCACTCCCTACGCTTGTGTTCATTCCTCATCTTTCACACTGGGTGTCATACATCAGTTGGCGACTTGGTGGCCTTTGTGCTTGGATGGTCTTTTGTGGGAGAAGGGAGGTTGTGATTTTTCTTCTTTTGGCAGCTTGCGGGTGGTCTGGCTCCCTTGTCTTCGTTCCCGCCCATCTGGGATTTAGAACAAGGAGCAGATTCAGCCTGAGCACCCTTCTCTGCGGGCTGAAAACACCCAGCTCTCACACCTTCTCCTCATACTGAAGAGGCTCCAGACCCTTCAGCATCTTGGTAGGAACGCTCTGGAATTGCTCCAGCCTGTCTGCTTCGACCTTCCACTGGGGCGCCTCAAACTGGACAAAGGACTCCACAAGGGGCCTCACCAGTGCTGAGGAGAGATGACAGTGCGTCTTCCTCAATTTGCTGGCAACGCTCTTCGCCATGCCTTTCTGGAGCCTGGTGGCCTCTTTTGCCGGAAGACTGCATTGCTGATTGATCATCAGCTTGCTCTCCAACAGCAACACAAGGTCCAGCTCGGCAAGGCTGCCTGCCCCTTTGTCAGACAACCCCATGTCCTGCTGCTCGGCGTTAGTCCTCCCTAGAGGCAGCAATTTGCTTTGTCCCTTCTGCAACTTCATGATGTTCCTCTCTGCCCAGTTCTCCAACCTCTGCACATCATTCTGAATGGTGCCACGTTCATCACGTGCATCAGTCGCTCCTCCGTGTCTTGGGTCATCTGCAGACTTCCTGTGGGGTCACTCCATTCCATTACCCACCTCACTAATGAGGATATGGAACAGTGCTGGCCTCACTGCTGAGCCCTGACCCACACCGCTAGGTCCTTGCTTCCAAGACCGCTCTGTGCCACTCAGCACAAGCCTCTGCACCCAAGCAATCGGCCACCTTTCAGCCCACCTCTGTGCCTTTATCTAACCTATATTTTGTCTGCTTCTCTATGAGCGTGTCATGGGAGCAAGAGCCAAAGAAAGCCCTTACTACATACAGGCTTTACTAAAGTTGAGCATCAGGCACTGCTTTTTCCCCATCCACCAAGCTAGTCACTTCAACATAGAAGACGCTGAGGAGGTTCTCGCGTGACTTTCCGTATGTAAATCCTTGCTGACTACTGCCCATCACATTCTGGTTCTTCGTCTGCTTGACAGCGCTTTCTGGGTGGATTTCCTTTAGAACCTTCCCAGCGACTGAAGTCAGGACAACCAGCCTCTGGCTGCGCACACCTTCCTTCTTCACCTTCTTGAACAGAGGAGCGGGGTGAGTCTCTTCCAGCCTTCAGGAGCCTCTCCCACTCACCAGGACCTTTCCAAGAGAATTAGTAGTGGCCTTGTAAGGACACCACACTGTGCCCTCAGCATTCGTGGCTTCAATGCAGTAGGCCTCACGGACCATGGCACACCCAGTTGCACAGCCCCTCTTCCTACCGTGCTTCATTGTCCTCAGAAACCAACACTACTCACTTCAGCAGCAAGCCAAATCCACCTCAGCCGAACGGGGACAGGCCTTGCTAATCGGCAGCAATGCCAGGACCACCCAGCCAGGAGGTGCTCACAGCTGCGGACCTGCGCACCATGCATGCCTCCAATTGCCCGCTGCCGGGTCCAAACCCTGCGTCTTACCATCAAAGCCTACGCAGGGAAAGGGCCTCACCCTTGGACGCTCAGCACTGAACAAGACCCCAAAAGCTCTGCCTCAGTCTCCCTGACAAACCACTGCCCCTCAGCTCAGGGCTTGCAAGCTCTCAACCAGGCCTGAGAGGACAACGTCCTGCTGTCTCAAACACCTCTCCTCCACATGATCAAACTACCACCCCTAAGCTGACACAAGAAGAAAACACGCAGCCTCCCTTCTCCCACAAAAGGACCTTCCAAGCACAAAGGCCACCAAGCCACTGACTGATGAAGCACACCCAATGTGAAAGATGAGGAATAAATACAAGCATAGGGAGTGGGCAGGATGGCAAGGAGGGAGCGAGTGTGAAACCAGTACCAGCGCCTCGTGCCCAGCACATCTGGGAAGCCCAGACCAGCCTGCAGTACGGTGACACGAGCAAATAGGGCCCCCTCCTCGCAACAATGCAGCCGCAAACAGCACCAAACGATTGACATGCCATGATCTCACTTCATGACACCCCACCTCTCCCATACTTTGGCCGCATCTGCTGACTGCCCTCAAATGCACGCTCCATGCAAATCCACCCAAAGAGCCACTCTCACTTAAAAGCTGCCACCATGGCCACAAAGACACATCCTCAACAGGAGAAAAAGGACACCAGAGTGTTGTGGGAACAACAACACACCCCACCTCATTACTTGCCAGGCTTTGGAATGTAAGAGCAGCTCACGCTAATTGCAGTCATGCACAAAGGGTTTCTTGCCCCAAAGGCACTCGGGGACCAGCATAAAAGCAGACCCTGCGCGTAGCACACTCACACACTCCTCCTGACGCCTTCTCCCCTGCAACCAACGAGGTGAGCCTGAACCCCACTCCCATCCTTCACCCATCTGACCAGCCTTCTCTCTAGCGGCCACTCCACCAGCCTCAGCAGCCCTTCTGCCTCCCCAAAGCCATGCTCCAC
This sequence comes from Netta rufina, assembly GCF_964035555.1. Taxonomy (NCBI): domain Eukaryota; kingdom Metazoa; phylum Chordata; class Aves; order Anseriformes; family Anatidae; genus Netta; species Netta rufina. The sequence goes on from NC_140124.1 coordinate 158,035,288, forward strand.
ACTACCCCAGGCCTCCCTAGTGCCTTGGCCTCCCCCAGCTCTGCTCCAAACACCCCCAACACCTTCCGCCTTCCCAACACCCTCTCTTCCAGGCACCCTCCACAACACAGACATGTCCTGCTACGATATCTGCCGCCCCTGCGGACCCACCCCGCTGGCTAACAGCTGCAATGAGCCCTGTGTCAGGCAGTGCGAGAACTCCCGCGTCGTCATCCAGCCTCCTGCCGTGCTGGTCACCCTGCCAGGACCCATCCTCAGCTCCTTTCCCCAGAACACCGCCGTTGGATCCTCCGCATCAGCTGCCGTGGGCAGCAACCTCAGCGCCCAGGGAGTGCCCATCTCCTCTGGGGGATTCGGAGGCTTTGGCTTTGGGGGCTATGGCTTGGGTGGCCTGGGCTGCTTCTCTGGCGGAAGAGCCTGCTACCCCTGCTAAGGACCCACGCCAACACCCCTGACAGCAGCCTCCAACACTGTGCCCGCCAGCTCTCAGACTGAGGATGCACCTCAGTGCTTCTCATGGCACACGGGCTCACCAGCTGCAGCTCCCTCAGTTTCTTGTTTTCCTCAATAAATCAATCTGCATCCTGAGATTCCTCCTCTTCCTGTCTTCTCCCAATGCTTTTCCAACTTCACCCGACAAAAAAAAACAAAAACAAAAAGCGGGGCCATCAGTGCCCAAGCCTCTTTGTGTTCAAGAAGCATTTGGACAATGCTCTTACATAGTTCCTTCTCACTACCAGGGAAATACATGATGGGCCACTCAGCAGATAAGGAGTTGCCTGCATGGTCACATGCCAAGTGTTGCGCAGAACAGCTAGCTTGTCTTAAGAATTTAGTTGAGAGTTTAGTGTGACTGATGTCTCGCTAGAATGGAGAGACATATATTTGACATTTAGAATAGAATAATTGCCAGAGGTTACTCAGTGAAGCTAAACAGTTGTCCACTTCTTAAGTGATGGTTCAGTGTTGAGGAAACTTTAAGGCTCAGATGAGGAGGATACGCAATGAAGTACTTACATGGTATTGTCTTTGGCAACAAGGCCTGCAACCCTAGGTATCTGTAACACCAGGGAATCTTGGTGTGCTGAGTCTAAAAAACATAGTATGGAGAGTGGAGCAAAGCAAAGGCACTGTGGCCAGACTCTGTGACGTCTCTTCAGGGATCAGGAACCGGATAGTATTGTGGAACTGACAGACTACATGGGCAGCTCTGGCTCAAACTGATAACCAAAGCATGGCCTTTTGGTGAACAAGGACTTGTACTCCTGTTGCTTCTGATTTACTAGACTGAAAGTGTATTCTCTTATTTGTGAATCTGTGATCGTGATTGTGTAATTGTGCTTATAATGCTTATTGCATTAAGTGTGCATGCATGATGGTGATAATTCAACATACATTGAATGTAACCAGACTTATAGTGGCAGGCGGGTTTGCTGAGCAGAACCTTGAGTCAGCAATGCAGCCTTGTGGCAAAAGAGGCCACCAGGCTCCAGGAGTGCATGGGGAAGAGCGTTGCCAGCAAATTGAGGAAGGTGCTCCGTCATCTCTCCTCAGCACCGGTGAGGCCTCTTGTGGAGTCCTTTGTCCAGTTTGAGGTGCCCCAGTGAAAGCTGGAAGCAGACAGGCTGGAGCAATTCCAGTGCATTGCTACCAAGATGCTGAAGGGCCCGGAGCTTCTTCGATATGAGAAGAAGGTGAGAGAGCTGGGCGCTTTCAACCCGCAGAGAAGGATGCTCAGGCTGAATCTGCTCCTTGTTCTAAATCCCGGATGGGCGGGAACGAAGACAAGGGAGTCAGACTAAATTTAGTTACTGCCTGGTGCCAGGACAAAGGGCACGCCTCACAGCATACCCCTAAAGGAAGCGCATCTAAGGGCTGACCCCTTGAGGAGTCAGATGCAGACAAACACCAACAAGGAATTAGGGTGAGTAATTCACTCCAAGGGGTATTTTGGAAGTGCATGACTGAATTTAAATACCCCCAAGAACCCTGCAGTAAGTCTCAGCTGAACCTTGCCATTCTTGAGCCTTTAAGTCACTGTTTCTATTGTAGCAAATCCCATTAAAATAATTCTGTTAAATTCTCAGATGATCAAAGGTTGATGAAGAGCTGTTAAAAATCATACCATCTATACCTCAAAATATAAAATAAATCCCAAATTGCTGCTCTATTAAAGCAGTGTAAAATCTAATTCCATGACATGTGTACACCCCTTAGTGTGGTCATCCATATGTATTGATGATGGGCTGGAAAACCAGCTGGTGCCCACCTGTGTTGTTGGTGATGACATCCTTGAGAGGGGAGGTTCAGTGGGCCTTTACAACCCCACCCAATGGCCTCTTGAGCAACGAGTTGGTAGTAGGTGAACTGGAAAGAGCATTGGGTTGAAAAAAGGAAGGGGACGAATGTCAGGATGGGATGCAGATAGATTTTATTGAGGGGAAAAAAAAATGAAAGGAAGGAGCCACAATACAAGTGCCAGGGTATGAGGTGCTATTAGAGTGACCACCAGCTGCTCTCCCTTGTCTACAGCACATTTCCCCAGAGCACTGAGAACTTCCTGTCCTAATGAGGAGAGTAGCAGAGAGAGTCTCAATCCATGGTGGCATTTGGCTTATGAACCAGTCATAGCAGCAGAGAGTAGCGGCCGTAGGTGGTGGTGCTGAGGAAAGGAGAAAGAGGGAGAAAGAAGGAGGCATGTTGGCCATGTTTCCTGACAGCATGGGATGGCCCCTTCCTTCCTTGCTTGCTTTGTTGTGCCATGGAGTGATGAGCCGCGGCTGGTGAGCCCGTGTGCCATGAGAAGCACAGAGGAGAGTCTTCAGGCCGAGAACTGTCTTCCGTGGTGTTGGAGGCTTCTGTCAGGGGTGTTGGCGTGGGTCCTTAGCAGGGGTAGCAGGCTCTTCTGCCAGAGAAGCAGCCCAGGCCTCCGAAGCCATAGCCTCCAAGGCCAAAGCCTCCGAAGCCACCGGAGGAGACGGGCACTCCCTGGGCGCTGAGGTTGCTGCCCACGGCAGCTGATGCAGAGGATCCAACGGCGGTGTTCTGGGGGAAGGAGCTGAGGATGGGTCCTGGCAGGGTGACCAGCACAGCAGGAGGCTGGATGACGACATGGGAGTCCTCGCACTGCCTGACACAGGGCTCGTTGCAGCTGTTAGCCAGCGGGGTGGGTCCGCAGGGGCGGCAGATGTCGTAGCAGGACATGTCTGTGTTGTGGAGGGTGCCTGGAAGAGAGGGTGTTGGTGAGGCGGGGGGTGTTGGGTACATGAGGAGTGGTTCTGGGGGAAGCCAAGGGATTGGGGTGGCCTGGGGTTATGGGAAGTATGGCTTAGTGGTGGCAGAAGGGCTGCTGAGGCTGGGGGCAGAGGGCATGTGGAGAGATAGGCCTAGTGGGGTGGGTGAAGGAGGGGAGAGGGGTTCAGGCTCACCTTGTTGGTCACAGGGGATAAGGTGTTGGGAGGAGTGTGTGAGGGTGCCACACGCAGGGCCGGCTTTTATGCTCGTCCTTGAGTGCCCATGGGGCAAGAGAGCCTTTGCGCATGACAGCATTTGGCATGACCTGCTCTTGCATTCCAAAGCCTGGCAAGTAATGAGGTGGGGCATGTTTTTGATCCTGCAACACTCAATTTTCATGTCCTTCTCTGGAGGACATGTCCGTTTGGCAATGGTGGCACCTTTTACGTCAAAGTATTAGAGGCCAGAGGATTGCTCTTGAAGGTGCATGTCAAAGCGGGCAGAAGACGTGACCCAAGCATAGGAGAGGAGCAGTGTTTTCAGTGAGCTCATGGTGCTGCTCTCATGTGGTGTGATTGCGGCTCTGTTGTGAGGAGGGGCTTCTTGCATGCGCTGGGCATGAGGTGCAGCCACTTCCTTTTATGACAAGGTTACCCATCTAATAGACCAAAGGAAGGCAGTAGATGCAATTTCTTTGGATTTCAGCATACCTTTTGATACTGTTTCTCACAACATCCTCCGGGACAAAATGTCCAGCATGTACGTAGATAAATACATAACACAGTTGGTGGACTGTTGGCTGACTGGTCAAATTCAAGGAGTTGTAGTAAAGGGGGGTTCATCACGCTTGCTCCCAGTCACTAGTCGTGTTTCCTAGGACTCCATTTTAGACCCAGTTTTCTTTGATGTTTTTGCACATGGTCTGGATACAGGACTCAAATGAGTACTAAGTAAGTTTACAGATTATATGAAATAAGGCGTTGCTGTTGTCTCCCTCAAGGGTGGGGAGGTTGTGCAAAGAGTTCTTGACAGACCACAGGGCTGTGCAATCACCAGTCATACGAAGTTTAAGAAGAGTAAGTACCAGATTCTGCACCTGGGGCATGGTAACCTGTCCTAGTGTATGTACAGACCGGGGGATGAGGTACTGGGGAGCTGCCCCACAGAAAGGGATCTGTGGCTTCTAGTTGACAGTAAGTTGAGTAATGAAGTGGGGTGTGTTTTCTTACCTCAAATGTTCCCTTTTTGGGTCCTGCTATTCAGGACATGGCCAATTATCATGGCAGTGCATTTCAAGTGTCAGTATTAAAGGCCAAAAAATAGTTCTTGAATGTGTGTGTAAGAATCATTAAATGATCGAATGTTTTCAGTGGGAAGGCATGTTAATTCTAAGATTCCTGTAGGCCTGTTTTAGTTACTGGTGTGTTATAAATGGCTAAGCAAACTTGCTGAGTGCCTGCTCAATACCACCATGCATATTAGTGACAAAGAGGTCAAATACTGGTCCCAGGACAAAATCCTGAAAGAAAGCACTCCTCCCTGGTCTCTATATGAGCATTGAGCTGTTGCCCACAACTCCTTGAATGTTCTCATCCAGCCAATCAGTTGTCTGCTAAGTGGTCCATCTGTCAAACCCGTGAGAATCCTCTTTAAAAACAAGGATATATATGTAAGAGTGCTGTCCAGATCCTTCTTGAACATCAACAGGCTTGGGCCCAGCCAGCCTTCTGATCTTTGCTTTATTTTGAGTGAAGTTGAAGGAGTTTTGGGAGCAGAAAGGAAGAGAAGATATCACAGGCTGACATACACAAGAACTTTGTTGTGGAAAAAGAGTGCAAAGATGTGAGAGTAGAAGGGGCCTGTTCTGTGCTGCAAGTAGTGCAAGTAGTCAGGCTGTGTCCCATTGTAGAGCAGATTTTCCCAGAGCCCCAAGTTCTTCCTGCAGTGCAATAGAATCAAGACATGGAAGGTGCTGGGTGGGTTTGTGGCTGCGAGCACGTCATTGCAGTGGAGAGTACTGGACATGGAAGACAGTGGTAGGAGTAGAAGGAAATGAGAGTAGACTGTTGATCAGCCATGTTACCATGCAGCACGGACTGGCCCCCTTTCCTACTTGTGTGTGGAGTACCATGAGAAGTAGAACTGTGGCTGGTGAACCCACGAACAGCACAGAGATGCATCCTCACTCTGAGAAGTGGCTTGCACAGTCTTGAAGGCTTCAGTCAGGGACGTTGGCGTGGGTCTTTCGCAGGTGTAGCAGCGTCTTCTGCTGGAGAAGCAGCCAAGGCCTTCGGAGCATCAATAATAAATTCAACAATCATGGATTTATGAAGAACACATCCGATGTGACCATCTGCAGAATCTTCTATGTAGAAGTGACTGACATTCTACATATACGACTCTGTGATAATGTTTGTTGTGAAGGCGTAGGATCATGTTGCAGAAGAAATCAGGTCAAGTTGTGCTGACATGAGGAGATTGTTTAAGAGGGCATAGTCAGAAGAGCCTTAGAGTGCCCAAGGCTTTAGTTGGGCACATATATCACAGAATCATAGAATCACAGAATTGTCTAGGTTGGAAGAGATCTCAAGACCACCTAGTCCAACCTCTGACCTTATTGTAAGTCCTCCACTAAACCATATCGCTAAGTTCAACATCTAAACCTCTTTTAACCCCCAGGGATGGTGACTCCACCACTTCCCTGGGCAGCCCATTCCAATGCCTCACAACCCTCTCAGTAAAGAAGTTCTTCCTAATATCCAACCTAAAACACCTCTGGCACAACTTTAGCCCGTTCCCCCTTGTTCTGTCACCAGGCACGTGGGAGAATAGACCAACCCCCACCTCGCTACAGCCTGCTTTAATGTACTTATAAAGAGTGATAAGGTCGCCTCTGAGTCTCCTTTTCTCCAGGCTTAACAAACTCAGCTCCCTCAGCCGCTCCTCCTTGGATTTGTTCTCCAGACGCCTCACCAGCTTCGCTGCCCTTCTCTGGACTCTCTCGAGCACCTCCATGTCCTTCTTGTAGCGAGGGGCCCAAAACTGAACACGGTACTCGAGGTGCAGCCTCACCAGAGGCAAGTACAGGGGGACAAACACTTCCCTAGACCTGCTGGCCACACTGCTTCTTATACAAGCCAGGACGCTGTTGGCCTTCTTGGCCACCTAAACACACTGCTGGCTCATATTCAGCCGACTATCAACCAATACTCCCAGGTCCTTATCCGCCTGGCAGCTGTCCACTCATGTCCCAGCTTGTAGCTCTGCTTGGGGTTGTTGTGCCCCAGGTGCAGGACCCGGCACTCGGCCTTGTTGAACCTCATACAGTTGACCTCAGCCCATAGGTCCAGCCTATCCAGATTCTTCTGCAGAGCCTTCCTACCCTCAAGCAGATCAACACACGCACGTAACTTGGTGTCATCTGCGAACTTACTGAGGGTGCACTCACTGCCCTCATCCAGATCATCGATAAAGGTATTAAAGAGGACCGGCCCCAATACCAAGCCCTAGGGGTCACCATTAGTGACCAGCCTCCAACTGGATTTGACTCCATTCAGCACGACTCTTTGGGCCCGGCTATCCAGCCAGTTTTTAACTCAACGAAGCGTACACCAGTCCAAGCCACAAGCAGCCAGTTTCTTGAGAAGAATGTTGTGGGAAATAGTGTCAAAAGCCTTGCAGAAGTCAAGGTAGATGACATCCGCAGCCTTTCCCTCATCCACCAAGCGCGTCACTTTGTCATAGAAGGAGATCAGGTTCGTCAAGCAGGACCTGCCTTTCATAAACCCATGCTGACTGGGCCTGATCACTTGGTTGCCCTGTAAGTGCCTCGTGATGTAAGTGCCTCCATGAGCTTCCCTGGCACTGAGGTCAAACTGACTGGTCTATAGTTCCCCGGTTCTACCCTCCAGCCTGTCTTGTAGATGGGCGTCACATTTGCTAGCTGCCAGTCTAATGGGACCTCCCCCAATAGGGGGGTCTTGGGTGTAGGTCTTGGGTGATGCGCTGGAAGCCCAGGTGGTGCCCACTTGTGGTGATGTTGGTGACATCCTTGCCAGGTGTGGTGGTTTTACTCATCTGGACAGCTGAGCTCTGCCACAACTGTTCTCTCACTCCCCCTCCTCAAATGGAAAGGTGGGAGAAAATATAATGAAAAGGGCTCAAGGGTTGAGATAAGGACAGGGAGATCACAAAACAACAATAGTCACAGGCAAAACAGGCTCAGCACTGGGAGATTAATAAAACTTATTATTCATTCCTAATAAGCTAGAGCAATGAGAAAGAAACAAAACACAAACAAAGTAAAGATATCTACCTCTGCCCACCCTATTCCACCTACTCCCCTCAAGCGGCATAGGGCAACATGAAAGGTGGGCTGCAGTCAGTCCTTGTTGCTTCATGTCCGCCACTCCTTCGTGGTCCCTCTCTGCCCCTGCTCCAAGTTGGATCCCTCCAATGGGGCATTCATAGCTTCTTTTGGCAACCTGTTCTGGTGCCTCACCACCCTCACAGTAAAGAATTTACTCCTAATATCTAATCAAACTCTATCCTCTTTTCATTGAAAACATTTCCCCCTTGTCCTGTTATTATCTACATGAGTAAATAATCCTTCTCCATCTTTTTTAGAAGCCCCCTTCAAGTACTGAAATGTCTCAAGGAAGTCTCCCTGGAGCCTTTTCTTCTCCGGGCTGAACAACCCAGGATCTATGAGCCTTGCTTCATAGGAGACATGCTCCAGCCCTCTGATTTTCTTTGAAGCCTTCCACTGCACTAAGTATAACAGGTACACATCTTTCTTGTGCTGGGGGCCCCAAACCTGAAAGCAGTACTCCAGATGGGGCCTCACAAGGTGTGCTGGTTTTACCCTGCTAGGCAGCTAAACACCACAACTGCTATCTCACTCCCCTTCCTTAGATGAGGAGGGGAAGAAGTAAAATAAAGAAGAACTCACGGGTTGAGATAAAGATAATTTAATTAAAGGTAAAAATAATAATAATAAATATTAAGGAAAGATTAATATTAACTAAACAATTTAACTAAAGGGAAAAAAATGAAAGGTGAAAAGGGGGGAAGGGAAAAAAGGAAAAACAAACAAACAAACAAAAACAAACAACAAATAAAGGTTATGTGGAAGTGCAGAGGAAATAAATTACTCTCTACTTCCCACAGATGAGCGATGCTTGACCACATCCTTGAAGCAGGGCCTCAACGTACGTAGCCTATTTTCAGTAGGAGGATCGACGTTTTCACAATGAGAGCCCAGCCCTCCCCTCTTCTGTTTCCACCTTTTATTGTTGAGTGTGACATCATATGGTATGGAATATCCCTTTGGCTGCTTTAAGTCAGCTGCCCTGGTGATGTTTCTCTTCTCACTTTTTTGTCCACCCCCTAGGAGAGTTAGAGAGAGTCCTAATGTGCCAGCACTGCTCCGTCGTAGACACAGCACTGGTGTGATAACATTGCTGTTCTAGCTACAAGTGCAGAGCACAGCACTGTATTGGCTGCTGCAGGGAAAGCTAACATCCCAGCCAGACACAGTACACAAGGACAGAGTAGAGCGGGACAATCAACACACTCGACCTGCAGGTCACACCTCTGTTGATGCGGCACTGCATGCAGTTGGCCTTCTGGGCTGCAGGTGTGCGTTGCTGTATCCTGTTGAGCCTTTCATCCACCAGAACAACCCAAGTCCTTCTCTGCAGGGCTGCTCTCAATGAGTTCTTCTCCCAGTCTGTACTCCTGTCTGGGATTGCCCCGAACCAGTTGCAGCACGCTGCACTTGGACTTGTTGAACCTCATGTGGTTCACGTGGGCCCACTTCTCCAGCCTGTCCAGGTCACTTTGACTGGAGCGCGTTGTGTGAAGAAAGGAGAAGTGTCAGGCTGGCATGCATTAGAACTTTATTGAGGAAGACTCGTGAAAAGGAGCACAAGCAGCAGGGCCCTGGTCAGAGGTGCAGGCACAGTGACCATCAGCAGCTAGGCATATTGTGTGGAAGATATTCCCAGACCCCAGAGATCAGAGTATCCTCAGTCCATGAAGTTGGCTGCAGGGCATTGTTAGCTGCTGTCAGGGGTGTTGGCGTGGGTCCTTAGCAGGGGTAGCAGGCTCTTCTGCCAGAGAAGCAGCCCAGGCCTCCGAAGCCAAAGCCTCCAAGGCCAAAGCCTCCGAAGCCGCCGGAGGAGATGGGCACTCCCTGGGCGCTGAGGTTGCTGCCCACAGCAGCTGATGCGGAGGATCCAACGGCGGTGTTCTGGGGGAAGGAGCTGAGGATGGGTCCTGGCAGGGTGACCACCACGGTGGAAGGCTGGATGGCGACGTGGGAGTCCTCGCACTGCCTGACACAGGGCTCGTTGCAGCTGTTAGCCAGCGGGGTGGGTCCGCAGGGGTTGCAGAGGTTGTAGCAGGACATGTCTGTGTTGTGGAGGGTTCCTGGAAGAGAGGGTGTTGTGAATTCAGAGGGTGTTGGGGGTGTGTGGAGCACTGCTGGAGGAGGCCAAGGGAGTGGGAAGGCCAAGAGTGGCGCTGTGGGGAGCCTGACAGAGGGGAGGTGGACTGGCTGCTGAGGCTGGGGTCAGAGGGCGTGTGGAGAGATAGGCCTGGTGGGGTGGGTGAGAGAGGGGATCAGGGTTCAGGCTCACCTCGTTGGTTGCAGTGGAGAAGGCGTTGGGAGGAGTGTGTGAGAGTGCGAGGAGCAGAGCTGGCTTTTATGCTGGTCCCCGAGTGCCTGCGGGGCAAAAGAGCCTTTGCACATGACAGCATATGGCATGACCTGCTCTTGCATGCCAAAGCCTGGCAAGTAATGAGTTGAGATGTGTTGTCATTCCCACAATGCTCCCTTTTCATTTTCTCCTTTGAGGATGTGTCTTTTTAACTTGGCGGTACATTTCAAGTGAGCGTATTAAAGAACAAAGGTTAGTTCTTGAAGGTTCATGAAAGAGCAAATAGAAGATGCATCTAAAGCATGTGAGAGGTTCATTGTCATCAGTGACATCATGGTTTGGCACTCATGAGGTTTGGTTGGTGGCTTTGTTGTGAGGAGGGGGCATTGGCTGTTGGCATCCCCAGCAGGTTGGTCTGGATTTCCCAAGTGTGCCAGGTATGATGCTCTTCCAATTGCATCACATTCACTCCCTCCGTGCCTTCATCCCAACTCACCAGCCTGCGTTTAGCCCTTGTTTTTCCCTGTTGGGTGTGCTACATTGGTGGCTTGATGGCCATCTTGCACGTAGTGGCTGTATGTGGGAGCAAGCGGGTTCCCTGTCTTGTCCCTGGGACTGCAGTCTGAGGAGGCAGAGGACGGGTGTTTGCGTTACAGGGTGTTGTAGTCGTGGGCCTGTCTCAGGGGTGACAAGACTAAGTGCGCTGGGAGTCCTGCCATGCTTCCCAAAGGGTTGCATTGGCACCTCAATAATGCTCCATTTTCTGGGGCCAGCATGTTGACAGCCAGGGCTTTGGCATCCTGCGGTTTGATGGGAGTCCCTTGGGCTGTCTGGTGAGGCATGGTAGAGGCTCACAGGAGAGAGGCTGTCCCTCATTAGAGGTAGAGGACAGACATGTGGAACTGTCCACAAGGTTTGGCCCCATGGTTCATGGGAGTTCTCTGGGGTGAGCTAAAGGGGGAATCCTACTCCTGTGCATGGTGTTTGATGTTGAGACAGACGATGTGGACCTTTCAGAGGGGAGCTGGAGGTGTGCATGCTGCTTGTGGCTGTGGACCTGAGGCCACAGTGGTGATGGCTGCATTCCAAGGAGTGGGGGATTTGCAATGCCACTCCCTGATCTGCCGAGGTGAGTGTTTTGTAGGCTGTCTCACTGGAGCTTGTTGATGAGGATGCTGGGAAGACTGTGGCTGGTTATGCAGGAGTTCTTGGGACCTGAAGGGCTGCACCTGCAAACACTGAGCATCCTGGCTGATGTTTCACATACTTTTTGTACTGTGGTGCCCAGAACTGCACACAGTACTTAAGGTGAGGCTGCACAGCGCAGAGCAGAGCGGGACAATCCCTTCCCTTGACCGACTAGAAATGTCGTGCTTGATGCACCCCAAGATACATTTGGCCCTCCTGGCTGCTAGGGCACATTGCTAGCTCATCTTCAACTTGCTATCAACCAAAACCCCCAGATCCCTCTCTGCGGGGCTGCTCTCCAGCGTCTCGTCACCCAGTCTGTACATATAGGCAGGGTTGCCCCTTCCCAGGTGCGGGACCTGGCACTTTCACAGAATTTCACAGAATTTCTAGGTTGGAAGAGACCTCAAGGTCATCGAGTCCAACCTCCAACCTAACGCTAACAGCCCTCCACTAAACCATATCCCTAAGCTCTACATCTAAACGTCTTTTGAAGACTTCCAGGGATGGTGACTCCACCACTTCCCTGAGCAGCCTGTTCCAATGTCTAACAACCCTTTCAGTGAAGAAGTTCTTCCTAACATCTAACCTAAAACTCCCCTGGCTCAACTTAAGCCCATTCCCCCTCGTCCTGTCACCAGGCACGTAGGAGAACAGGCCAACCCCCACCTCGCTACAGCCTCCCTTGAGGTACCTAAAAAGAGCGATAAGGTCGCCCCTGAGCCTCCTCTTCTCCAGGCTGAACAAGCCCAGCTCCCTCAGCCGCTCCTCGTAGGACTTGTTCTCCAGGCCCCTCACCAGCTTCGTCGCCCTTCTCTGCACCCGCTCAAGCACCTCGATGTCCTTCTTGTAGCGAGGGGCCCAAAACTGAACACAGTACTCGAGGTGCGGCCTCACCAGAGCCGAGTACAGGGGGACGATCACCTCCCTAGCCCTGCTGGTCACGCTGTTCCTGATACAAGCCAGGATGCCGTTGGCCTTCTTGGCCACCTGAGCACACTGCTGGCTCATATTCAGCTGACTATCCACCATCACTCCCAGGTCCTTCTCTGCCTGGCAGCTCTCCAACCATTCCTCTCCCAGTCTGTAGCTCTGCTTGGGGTTATTGCGCCCCAGGTGCAGGACCCGGCACTTGGCCTTGTTGAACTTCATGCAGTTGACCTCAGCCCATCGGTGCAGCCTATCCAGATCCTCCTGCAGAGCTTTCCTACCCTCGAGCAGATCGACACACGCACCTAACTTGGTGTCATCTGCGAACTTACTGAGGGTGCACTCGATGCCCTCGTCCAGATCATCAATGAAGATATTAAAGAGGACCGGCCCCAGCACCGAGCCCTGGGGGACGCCACTAGTGACTGGCCTCCAACTGGACTTGGCTCCATTCACCACGACTCTTTGGGCCCGGCTATCCAGCCAGTTTCTAACCCAGCGAAGCGTGCGCCAGTCCAAGCCAAGAGCAGCCAGTTTCTTGAGGAGAATGCTGTGGGAGACGGTGTCAAAAGCCTTGCTGAAGTCAAGGTAGACCACATCCACAGCCTTTCCCTCATCCACCCAGCGCGTCACTCTGTCATAGAAGGAGATCAGGTTCGTCAGGCATGACCTGCCTTTCATAAAGCCATGCTGACTGGACCTGATCGCCTGCTTCCCCTGCAATTGCTGCATGATGACTCTCAGGAGGATCTGCTCCATGAGCTTTCCTGGCACTGAGGTCAAACTGACAGGCCTGTAGTTTCCCGGGTCTGTCCTCCGGCCCTTCTTGTAGATGGGCGTCACGTTTGCTAGCCGCCAGTCGATTGGAACCTCCCCTGATAGCCAGGACTGTTGATAAATGATGGAAAGTGGCTTGGCCAGCTCCTCTGCCAGTTCCCTCAGTACCCTTGGGTGGATCCCATCCGGCCCCATCGACTTGTGCACATCTAAGTGCCGTAGCAGGTCACCAACCAGTTCTTCATGGATAATGAGGGCCACATCCTGCTCCCCATCACCTTCCACCAGCTCAGGGTACTGAGTATCCAGAGAACATCCGGTATTGCCGCTAAAGACTGAGGCAAAGAAGGCATTGAGCACCTCCGCCTTTTCCTCATCTCTTGTAACTAAGTTTCCCCCCGCATCCAGTAAAGGATGGAGATTCTCCTTAGTCCTCCTTTTTGTGTTGATGTATTTATAGAAACGTTTTTTGTTATCTTTAACGGCAGTAGCCAGATTGAGCTCCAGATGAGCTTTGGCCTTCCTAATTTTGTCCCTGCACAGCCTCGCTACTTCTTTAAAGTCCTCCTTAGTGGCCTGCCCACTTTTCCAAAGCTTATAAACCCTCTTTTTCCTCCTAAGATCAAGCCACAATTCTCTGTTGAGCCAGGCCGGTCTTCTTCCCCGCCAGCTCGTCTTTGGGCACGTGGGGACAGACCGTTCCTGCGCCATTAAGACTTCCCTCTTGAAGAGCGCCCAGCCTTCCTGGACCCCTCTGCCCTTCAGAACCACCTCCCAAGGGACTCCACCAACCAGTGTCCTGAGCAGCTCAAAGTCAGCCCTTCGAAAGTCCAATACAGCGGTTTTACTGGTCCCCTTCCTGGCCTCGCCAAGAATAGTGAACTCCACCATTGCGTGGTCACTCTGCCCAAGACAGCTCCCGACGATCACGTCCTCCACCAGTCCTTCTCTGTTTGTGAAGAGAAGGTCTAGCGGGGCACCACCCCTGGTAGGTTCACTAACCAGCTGCGTCAGGAAGCTATCTTCCACGCTCTCCAGAAACCTCCTAGACTGCTTTCTCAGGGCTGTGTTGTGCTTCCAGGATATGTCAGGGAAGTTGAAGTCCCCCACGAGTACAAGAGCTGATGATTTAGCAACCTCTGTCAGCTGCCTGTAGAATTCCTCATCCGTCTCCTCATCCTGGTTCGGCGGTCTATAGCAGACCCCGACCAGGACACTAGCCTTGTTGTCCCTGCCGATCCTAACCCAAAGGGACTCGACCTTGTCCTTCCCAACCTCGAGTTCTACAACCTCGAAAGACTCTCTAATATAGAGAGCCACTATAACTTGTGCTTGTTAAACTTCATGCAGTTGGTGATTGCCCAGCTGCCCAGTCAGTCCAGATCTTTCTGCAAGGCCTTTCCACTCTCAGCAGAGTCCACAACTCCTCCAAGTTTATTATCATTGCCAAATTTGCTCAAAACACCTTCTAGTCCTAATTCCTAATAGTTTAAAACAACATTGAAATGAACTGGCCCTAAAATGGAGCCCTAGGGGACCCCACTGATGACTGGCTGCCAGCTTCATGTGGCCCCATTTACCATAACCCTTTGAGCCCTACCCATTAGCCAATTGTTCACGCATCATATTATTTTTGTATCTAGCTATATGCTGGACATTTTGTCCACTAGGATACTATGGGAAACTATGTCAAAATCTTTACTGAAATCCAAAAAGATTACATCAGCTGGTTTCCCTTGATCGAATAAACGAGTGATCTTATCAAAAAACAAAATCAAATTTGTTAAACAGGACCTACACCTCATTAAACCAAGTTGGCTGGGACCAATGACTCCTCCCCCTGAGTAGCACAGGGGAACGGGGAGTGTGTGCTGCAGTAGGTCCCTGTTGCTTCATGTCCACCGCACCTTCACAGTCACTCTCTGCTCCTGCTCCACGTAGCGTCACTCCCACGGAATGCTGTCCTTCCCAAACTGAGCCCATGTGGGCTTCCCACAGGCAGCAGCTCTTCAAGAACCGCTCCCATACAGGTCCATAACACGGGGGCCCTATATCAGGAGCAAACTGCTCCAGCACAGGCCCCCCACAGGTGGCAGCTCCCCCCAGACTCCCTGCTCCTGCGTGGGCTCCTCTCCACAGGCTGCAGCTCTGTCCTGGGGGCCTGCTCATGCAGGGGCTCTCCATGGGCTGCTACCTCATCTCCACTGCATTTGTACAGGGTGAAGTGGGAATCATCATAGAATCATAGAACGGCTCACCTTGAAAGGGACCTTAAGGATCCCTTAAAGACCTTAAGAATCATCAAACTCCAGCCCCCTGCCATAGGAAGGGATGTCACCCACCAGATCAGGTTAGCCAAGACCCCATCCAAACTGGTCTTTAACACCTCTAGGGATGGGGCATCCACAGCTTTTCTTGGCAACCTGTTCCAATGCCTCACCACCCTCACAGCGAAGAATTTCCTCCGAATTTCTAGTCTAAATCTATCATCTTTTAGCTGAAGACTGTTCCCCCTTGTCCTATCATTTTCTACATGAGTAAAGAGTCCTCCATCTTTTTTAAAAGACTCCTTTAAATATGGAAAGGTCTTAAGGAAGTCTCCCCAGAGCCTCCTCTTCTCTGGGCTGAACATCACAGAATCACAGAATTACATAACATTAAGGATTGGAAGGGACCTTGAAAGCTCATCTAGTCCAACCCCTCTGCCGGAGCAGGAACACCTAAATCATGTCACAAGGGAATGTGTCCAGGTGGGTACTGAAAGTCTCCAGAGAAGGAGACTCCACAACCCCCCTGGGCAGCCTGTTCCAGTGTTCTCTAAACCTCAACATAAAAAAAAAAAATTGCCTAATATTTAAGCAGGACTTCCTGTGTTCTAGCTTACACCCATTAACCCTTGTCCTATCACTGTGTGTCACCTAGAAGAGCCTGGCTCCATCCTCCTGACACTCGTCCTTTACATATTTATAAACATCACCAACTTTCTCAACGTTTCTTCATAGGAGAGGTGCTCTAGCCTTCTGATCATCTTTGGAGCCATCCGCTGGACTCGCTCTAACAGGTACACATCATCTTGTGCTGTGGGCCATAAAGCTTTAGGTAGTACTCCATGTGGGGCTTCATGAGGGCAGAGGGGAACAATCACCTCCCTCAACCTGTAGGTCACACCTCTGTTGATGCAGCCCAGGATGCAGTGGGCCTTCTGGGCTGCAGGAGGGCAACGCTGGGTGTTGTCAAGCCCTTGGTCCACCAGAACCCCCAAGTCCTTCTCTGCAGGGCTGCTCTCAATGACTTCTTCTCCCAGTCTGTACTCCTGTCTGGGATTGCCCTGACCCAGGTGCAGCACGCTACACTTAGAATTGTTGAACCTCATGCAGTTCATATGGGCCCACTTCTCCAGCCTGTCCAGGACCCTTTCAGTGGAGAGTGTTGGGTGGAGAAAGGAGGAGTGTCAGGCTGGCATGCATTAGAACTTTATTGAGGAAGACTCATGAAAAGGAAGGAGCACAAGCAGCAGTGCCCTGGTCAGAGGTGCAAGCAAAGTGACCATCAGAAGCTATGCAATTTGTGTGGAAGGTATTCCCAGACCCCGGAGATCAGAGCATCCTCAATCCATGAAGTTGGTTGCAGGGCATTGTTTGCTGCTGTCAGGGGTGTTGGCGTGGGTCCTTAGCAGGGGTAGCAGGCTCTTCCACCAGAGATGCAGCCCAGGCCTCCAAGGCCATAGCCTCCGAAGCCGCCGGAGGAGATGGGCACTCCCTGGGCGCTGAGGTTGCTGCCCACGGCAGCTGATGCGGAGGATCCAACGGCGGTGTTCTGGGGGAAGGAGCTGAGGATGGGTCCTGGCAGGGTGACCACCACGGTAGGAGGCTGGATGACGACGTGGGAGTCCTCGCACTGCCTGACACAGGGCTCGTTGCAGCTGTTAGCCAGCGGGGTGGGTCCGCAGGGGCGGCAGATGTCGTAGCAGGACATGTCTGTGGTGTGGAGGGTGCCTGGAAGAGAGGGTGTTGGGAAGGCAGAGGGTGTTGGTGGCATGAAGAGCTGTGCTGGGGGGGGGCAAGGGAGTGGAGAGGCCTGGGGTCATGAGGAGCATGGTGGTGGGGAGGTGGAAGGGTTTTTGAGGCTCAGGGCAGAGGGCGTCTGGAGAGATAGGGAGATGAGGCTAGTGGAGTGGGGAAGGAGGGGGTCGGGGTTCAGGCTCACCTTGTTGGGTGCAGGGGAGAAGGCGTCTGGAGGAGTGTGTGAGAGTGTGAGGCGAAGGGCCGTCTTTTATGCTGGTCCCTGAGTGCCCGCGGGACAAGAAACCCTTTGTGCATGACGGCATTCGGCGTGAGCTGCTCTTGCATGCCAAAGTGTGACAAGTGGGGTGTGTTGTCCTTCCCACAACGCACCTTTTTCATTTCCTCCTGTTGAGGACATGTCTATTTGGCCTTCGCAACAGCTTTTAAGTAAGGATGGCTCTTTGGGAGGATTTGCATTGAGAGTGGTAGTGAGGGCAGTACGCAAATGTCGCCAAAGCATGGGAGAGGTGGGGTGTCATGAAATGAGGTCATGGCATGTCACTCATGTGGTGCGGTTTGCAGCTGCATTGTTGCGAGGAGGGGGCCCTATTTGCTGGCATCGCCATACTGCAGGCTGGTCTGGGCTTCACAGAATTGCTGGGCATGAGACACTGGCACACTTATTTATGATGATCTTACCCCTCTCATTTATAATGTGTAGCCACCGTTTGTTGTAATCTCTTAGGAGTTCAGCAGAGATTTGATTAAGTTCCTCAGAATATCCTTCCAGACAAAAATGTCAAGCACACAGCTAGTCTAATATCTAATGTGATGGTTGAGCAGTTGGCTGATTGGTCAGACTCAAAGTGTAGTTGTAAATGGGGTTACCTGTGCCTGGCAGGGAGTCACTGGGGGGGTTCCCGAGGGCTCCATTTTGAGTAGAGAAGCCTCGCACATAGATGTTGAGAAATTAGAGGGCCGGGCTATGAGCAACAGCATGAAATTTAACAAGGGCAACTGGCGAATTCCCCATCTGAGACAGGGCAACCCTGGATCTATGTCCAGACTGGGGGAGGAGAGGCAGGAGAGCAGCCCCGCCTGAAAGGGCATGGGAGTTCTGGTTGACAGCAAGTGGACTGAGAGTCAACTGGGTGCCCTGGCAGCCAAAGTTCCCCCGTTTCCTGGGTTACATCAAGCACAGCGTTGTTAGCTGGTCAAAGGAAGTGATTGTCCCGCTCTACTGCGCACTGGTGCGGCCTTCCCTCAAGTGCTGTGTACAGAATTGGTCACTGCAATCTAACGACACAAAACTCTTAGACATTGTCAAAAGGAGAAGTACAGAGATGGTGAAAGGTTTAGAGGCCAGGATGTATGAGGAGTGGCTGCAGTCCCTTGTTTTGTTGAGCCCAGAGAAGAGGAGACCTCACCAGAGCTTACAGCTTCACCACGAAGGGAGCAGAGGGACAGGCGCTGATCTCTTCTGTCTGGTGAGCAGCAGTGGGGCCTGAGGGAACAGCCTGAAGCTATGTCAGGGCAGGTTCAGCTTGGATATTAGGGAAAGGCTCTTTCCCAAGAGAGTGGCTGGGCACTGGAACAGGCTCCTGTGGAAGCCATCACAGCACCAAGCCTGCTGCAACACAACACTCTCAGAAATGCGGTTTGATTTTTGGGTAGTCCTGTGTGGAGCCACGAGTTGGACACAATGTTCCTTGTGGGTCCCTCACAACTTGGTCTATTCTGTGATTCCGTGATTCCATCACATTTGCTGCCTCCCTGCCTTTCTAACAACTTGCTAAGCCAGTCTTTACCCTTGTCTTTCCTGTTGGGTGTACTGTATCACTGGCTTGGTGGCCGTGGTGCTTGGAAGGCTGTAGGTGGGAGAAAGGAAGCTGCCTGCTTTGTCTTGTGCAAACCTGGGGCCATCCCTGTGGGTGGCTGCCCAAGCAGGCAGGAGAGGGCTGTTTGTGAGAGCAGGCTGTTGTCCCCTGCGGCCTGGTACTGAGCTCGCAAGCCCTTTGATGTCAGCAGTCCTGCCATTCTTCTCAAAGACTTGCTTTGGCCACTCTGTAGTGCTTCCCTTTGCTGATGCCAGCATGTTCCCAGGCTAGGCTTTGGCCTAACACACTGCTTGATAGGGGACCCTTGGGTTGATTGGGGATGCAAGCAAGATAGCTTGAGACTCATGAGGGGCTGAGGCAGTGGAACTGTGGGGAATGGCTAGCTGGGGAGCCTGGTGTTGGGGGTCTTCTTTAGGGTGAGTGTCAGGGTGACAGCTATTTTTCTGCCCCATGTTTGATGGTCAGAAAGAGGATCTGGATTTTTTAGAGGAGAGTTGAAGGCATACAGATTAATAGACCTTGTGCTGATGTTTGCATTCCAAAGGGAGGAATGATGGCAAGGCCTGCCTGAGGGCAGCTGAGCTGAGTGTTTTGCAGGCTGTCTCTCAGGTGAGCAGAGCTTCTTGAAGAGGCAGATGGGTAGGTTGTGCATCTGGATATGCAGAAGTAATCAGGATCTGATGGGCTGCACCCAAAGAAGGTGAGGGTTCTGGCTGAGGTCCGTGTAAGGCCACTTCCAATTATCTTTGAAAAGTTATGGCGACTGGGACAGGACCTGGAAACTGGATGAAACTCACCCCACTCCTATGTTCAACAAGATGGAGCAGAAATGTCTGGAATCTGCAGACCGGTCGATCTGTCATGCGTCACTGGGAAGGTTCTGAAAGAAATCCTCCTGGAAAGCACATGAGAAGCACATGAATGATAAGAAAGAGATGGGGAGTAGTCAGCATGGATCTACGAAGAGCAGATCATAGTGGAGCCTGCTCGGTGTACTCTACCTTGAAGTGACCTGCTGGGTGGACAAGGGGAGAGCAACAGCTGTTGCTTAACTTACCTTTCGTAAAGGCTTTGATGCTTGCTCCCATGACATGCTCGCAGAGAAGCTGACAAGTGCAGGTTACACAAACAAACAAACAGTGGGGTGGCCTGGAAAGTGTCAGCATGCACATGGTCCTGGAGAGCCTGCTGACAGTTCTTAACCACAGCTGTTGCCCTACCCGGTATCAAGAAGTTCCTTCATGACCATATCATTCTGAGGTAGTGTTTGTTGTGACTGTGTGGGATCACAGTAGAGAAGATAGCAGCTGTAGTGTGTGCTAATGAGGGGAAATTTTTTGAGAGGGTGTGGTTAGAAGAGCCTTAGCAGGATGAAGCCTGTGTTTGGTCACTTCTAGGTCTTGGATGATGTCATTTAAGGTGTTGTGGCCCTTTCTGACCTGCCCTGATGACCTTTTGTGCTTGGGCAGCGGCAGGCCCCTTTGTATCTTGCTGAAAGAGGCCCTGTTCAAATGTGGGATAACTGCTGGATTCTCCTCAGAGAGGCCATCCCTGCAGTCCCTACTACCAAAACCTTGCCATGTAAACCCAATACACTAGGGGAGGTCTTGTGGCATTTTTTGACCTGCCCTACCAATGTCTTGAGCCAAGCATTCCTGGGGCCTCACAATGGCAGAGAAGAAGGGGACAATCAACTCCCTCACTATGCTGGCCAGTCCTCTGTTGATGCAGCAGAGCATGCAGTTGGCCTTCTGGGCTGCAGGAGGGCATTGGTGGATCCTGTCGAGCTTTTCATCCACCAGAACAACCCAAGTCCTTCTCTGCAAGGCTGCTCTCAATGAGTTCTTCTCCCAGTCAATACTCCTGTCTGGGATAGCCCTGACCGAGGTGCAGCACCTTGCACTTGGACTTGTTGAACCTCATGTGGTTCACATGGGCCTGCTTCTCCAGCCCGTCCAGGTCCCTTTGAACGAAGAGCATTATGCGAAGAAAGGAGGAGTGTCAGGCTGGCATGCATTAGAACTTTATTGAGGAAGACTCGTGAAAAGGAAGGAGCACAAGCAGCAGGGCCCTGGTCAGAGGTGCAGGCACAGTGACCATCAGCAGCTGTGCATTTTGTGTGGAAGGTATTCCCAGACCCCGGAGATCAGAGCATCCTCAGTCCATGAAGTTGGTTGCAGGGCATTGTTAGCTGCTGTCAGGGGTGTTGGCGTGGGTCCTTAGCAGGGGTAGCAGGCTCTTCTGCCAGAGAAGCAGCCCAGGCCTCCCAAGCCATAGCCTCCAAGGCCAAAGCCTCCAAAGCCGCCGGAGGAGATGGGCACTCCCTGGGCGCTGAGGTTGCTGCCCACGGCAGCTGATGCAGAGGATCCAACGGCGGTGTTCTGGGGGAAGGAGCTGAGGATGGGTCCTGGCAGGGTGACCAGCACGGCAGGAGGCTGGATGGCGACGTGGGAGTCCTCGCACTGCCTGACACAGGGCTCGTTGCAGCTGTTAGCCAGCGGGGTGGGTCCGCAGGGGTTGCAGAGGTTGTAGCAGGACATGTCTGTGGTGTGGAGGGTGCCTGGAAGAGAGGGTGTTGGGAAGGTGGCGGGTATTAGAGGTGTGTGGAATGGTGGTGAGGGAGGCCAAGTGAATTGGAAGGCCTGGGTTTGTGGGGAGTGTGGTGTTGGGGAGGTGGAATGGCTGCTGATGCTGGGGTCAGAGGGCTTGTGGAGAGATGGGCCTAGTGGGGCAGGGGAAGGAAGGGATCAGGGTTCAGGCTCACCTTGTTGGTCGCAGGGGAGAAGGTGTTGGAAGGAGATTGTGAAGGTGTGAGGCGCGGGGCCGGCTTTTATGCTGATTCTTGAGTGCCCGCGGGGCAAGAGAGCCTCTGTGCATGACAACATTTGGCGTGAGCTCCTCTTACTTGCCAAAGCCTGGCAAGTAATGAGGTGGGGTGTGGTGTCCTTCCCACAATTTGACCTTTTCTTTTTCTCCTGTTGAGGACATGGTGTTGGGTCCTGACGGCACCTTCAAAGTTTGATAATTAGAGGCTGGAGCATTTCTGAGAAAGGTGCATGGGAGGGCAGGTAGGTGAGGTGTCTGAAGGCTGCCTGAGGTGCAGTGTCATGAGTGAGGTCTTTCTGTGGCATTCATGTGGTGCGGCCCAGCCACACTGGGCTTTGTCGCTCTAAGGAAGTCCTTGCAATGGAGAGCATCGGGCATAGAAGCAGGTGCTATGAAAAGAAGGAATGAGAGATGAGTAGGTCCTACAATGGCCATGTTTTCTGACACCATAGGCTTCCCACCCTTTCCTCCAAAGCTGAACTCCTCAGAGAACACTATATTTGACACTCTGCTTGATGGGATTTCTCAGGCTGGGTTGTGTGGTCTGTGAGCAGCCCTGAGATTCATGAAAGGCAGAGGACAAGAGGGATTGTGAGAAAGGGCCAGCTGGGAGCCATTGTGTTATTGGGAATGATATTTGGGATTTGTGTCAAGGGGGAAACTTATTTCTCTGCCCAGTGTTTGATTTTGTGAAAGATGATTTGGAAATTTCAGATAGAAATTGGAGGCATGCAGTCTGCAACTCAAAACGGTGGGTAATATGAAGGCCTACCACTCAGTAGCCAAAGGCAGTATTTCGTGGGCTGTCTCTCAGGTGAGTAGTGCATGTTACTGAGGAAGATGGGTAGGCTTTGGCACTGGATGTACTGAAGTACACAGGACCTGTAAGGTTGCACCCACAAATGCTGAGAGTCCTGGCTGATATTTTAACAAGGCTACTTTCTTCTTTATTTGAAAGTTATGGCGACTGGGTTCCTGAAGACTGGAAGGGAATCATTCCACTCCTATGTTCAACGAGATGGAGCAAAAATGTCTGGAAACTGCAGACTGGTCTGTCATGCGTCACTGGGAAGGTTCTGAAAGAAATCCTCCTGGAAAGCACATGAGAAGCACATGAATGATAAGAAAGAGATGGGGAGTAGTCAGCGTGGATCTACAAAGAGCAGATCATAGTGGAGCCTGCTTGGTGTACTCTACCTTGAAGTGACCTGCTGGGTGGACAAGGGGAGAGCAACAACTGTTGCTTAACTTACCTTTCGGAAAGGCTTAGATGCTTGCTCCCATGACATACTCGCAGAGAAGCTGACAAGTACAGGTTACACAAACAAACAGTGGGGTGGCCTGGAAAGTGGCTGCATGCCACTGCACGTGGTCCTGGACAGCCTGCTGACAGTTCTTAACCACAGATGTTGCCCTACCCGGTGTCAAGAGGTTCCTTCGTGACCATATCATTCTGAGATAGTGTTTGTTGTGACTGCGTGGGATCACAGTAGAGAAGATAGCAGCTGTAGTGTGTGCTGATGAGGGGAAATTTTTTGAGAGGGTGTGGTTAGAAGAGCCTTAGCATGATGAAGCCTGTGTTTGGTCACTTGTAGGTCTTGGGTGATCTCATTTAAGGTGTTGTGGCCCTTTTCAACCTAGCCCTATGACCTCTAGATCTTTGCCTTTGTACTGATAGAAATGGGAAGAAGAAGGGAAGAGGAGGAGCTTCAGGCTGGCATTCTTGAGAACTTTATTGAGGAAAGCACATGGAAAGGAAGAAGCAGCAAGTGGAACAGCCTCTGGGGCTCTTGGATGCCGGTAGGGTGACCAAAATCTCATCCTTGTGTGCGGAAGATTTTCCAGGATCAAGGAGATCTTCCTGCCCTGTGATGGGAGCAGTGGAGAGGGAGTCGATCCCTGGTGGTGTTTGGCTTTTGAGCACGTCATAGCAGCAGAGCGTACTGCACGTAGGAGACAGTGCAAGTCAAGGAAAGAAGTGGGAGAATGGTAGAATGTAAGTTGGCCATGTTTCCAAACATTGCGGAATAGCCCACATCCTTGCTTCTCTTGTTCATGCCTTGAGAGAAATAGTCGTGCTTGTGGAGATGATGACACAGTGGGTCAGTGACAATGCAAAGGTGCAATCTCAATCCACAAGTAGTCACGCACCACATATGTGGTGTTGATGTGGGGGACAACTCTGTTAAATAATACTGGCCTCAGTAGAGACCCCAGAGGGACAGCACTCACCCCTGGAGTATACCTGGGCACTGAGCTGCTGAGCACAACACTTGGAATGTAATCATTTAGGCAATTCCTTATCTGCTGAGTGGCCCATCATGTCTTTCCCTGGTAGTGAGAAGGAGCTATGTAAGAGTGTTCTCCAAACACTTCTTGAACACCAAGAGGCTTGGGCCCTGATGGCCACTTGAGCCCTGCTTTTTGTTCTTTTTGTTGGCTGAAGTTGGAAGAGCGTTGGGAGAAGAAAGGACGATGACGCATCTGAGGATGTGGGATGCAGACTGATTTTATTGAGGAAAACATGAAACTGAGGGAGCATCAAGTGGAAGGTGCACATTCTGAGGTGCCTGGACGGTGTCCACCAGCCTGTGTGCCTTGCATAGAGCAGATTTTCCCAGAGCCCCAAGGTCTCCCTACCCCGTAGTAGAAGCAGTCCCAGAAGTTTTTAAAACAGATTGTGCTAGTGAGCAAGTTATTGCAGCAGAGAGTAGCATCTGTGGAAGTTTGTGCTATGGAAAGGAGAAAGAGGAAGAAAGAAGGAGGTATGTTGGCCATGTTTCCTGAAAGCATGGCCTGGCCCTTCCTTCCTTGCTTGCTTTGTTATGCCATGGAATGATGAGCTGCGGCTGGTCAGCCTGTACGCCATGAATAGTGCAGAGGTGCATCCTCTGACCGAGAAGTCAACGGCACGGTGTTGGAGGCTGCTGTCAGGGGTGTTGGCATGGGTCCTTAGCAGGGGTAGCAGGCTCTTCTGCCAGAGATGCAGCCCAGGCCTCCCAAGCCATAGCCTCCAAGGCCAAAGCCTCCGAAGCCGCCGGAGGAGATGGGCACTCCCTGGGCGCTGAGGTTGCTGCCCACGGCAGCTGATGCAGAGGATCCAACGGCGGTGTTCTGGGGGAAGGAGCTGAGGATGGGTCCTGGCAGGGTGACCACCACGGTGGAAGGCTGGATGGCGACGTGGGAGTCCTCGCACTGCCTGACACAGGGCTCGTTGCAGCTGTTAGCCAGCGGGGTGGGTCCACAGGGGCGGCAGAGGTTGTAGCAGGACATGTCTGTGTTGTGGAGGGTGCCTGGAAGAGAGGGTGTTGTGATATCGCAGGGTATTGGGGGCACGAGGAGTAGTGGTCGTGGAAGGCCAAGAGAGTGGGGAGGCCTTTGGTGAGATTGTGGGGAGCATGGTGGTGGGGAGGTGGAAGGGCTGCTCAGGTTGGCAGCATAAGGTGTGTGGAGAGATGGGGTCGATGGGGTGGGCAAAGGAGTGGAGCGGGGTTCCGGCTTACCTTGTTGGTCACAGTGGAGAAGGAGTCAGGAGGAGTGTGTGAGGGTGCAAGGCACAGGGCCGGCTTTTATGCTGGTTCTTGAGAGCCCACAGGGCAAGAGAGCCTTTGTGCATGACAGCATTTGGCAAGAGCTGCTCTTACATTCCAAAGCCTGGCAAGTAATGAGGTGTGGTGTGGTGTCATTCACACAATACTCCGTTTTTATTTCCTGTTGTTTAGGATGTTTTTGTTTCACAGAATCTTGGCAGCATATTACAAGTGACAGTAATAAAGACTAAAGGATAGTTCTGAAGGTGCATGAAAGATTGGGAAAAGATGAATCCAAAGCATGTGAGAGGTGCATTGTCATCAGTGAGGTCATAGTTTTGTACTCAAGAGGTCTGCTGCTTTGTTGTGAGACAGAGCTCCATTTGCTGACATTCCCAGCAGGATGGTCTCAGCTTCAATTCTCTTCAATGCTTTTGATAATCATCTGAATTTAGGCTTAAATGTGTACTCAGTAAGTTTGCAGATGATAGTAAATAACGAAAAGCTGTTGTCTCTCTCAGGAGCTGAGAGGCTTTGCAGAGAGATCTTGAGAGACCATAAGGCCAGTCACCAATTCTAAAAATATTATCCTGGCTATACAGTGTAACATGCTGGCTCCCCAGCTGGCCCTTAATGACTGTCCCTGTCGTCAATCTCAGGGCCTCTCCCAGCCAGCCTAATGGAATCCATCAAGCAGAGTATCAAGTCACATGGTTTTGGCTTTGGAGTAAACAGAAAGATGTGAGGAATAATGGCAAGTGTATGGCCTAGTCTTCTCTTAATCCCTTCTTGTCATAGCACTGAGTTCTAGGTCCAATACTCTCCACTGCAATGACTTAGTCACAGTCACAAGCCCAGTGTGGCTGAGCCTTACGACATAAATGCCACATAAAAACCTCACTCATGACACTGCAATCAGCCAGGCTTTGGCACATCATTGACATGCCCTGCCATGCACCTTTAAAAGAAATCATTTGGCCTCTAATACTCTCACTTTGAAGGTGCCACTGGAACCAAGCAACATGTCCCAAACAGGATGAAATACAAAGAGACGGTTGTGGGAAGAACAACATGCTCATTACTTGATGGGCATTGGCGTGCAAGAGCAGCTCACACCAAATGTTGTCATACACAAAGGCTCTCTTGCCCCACGGGCACTCAAGGACCAGCATAAAAGCCAGCCCTGTGCCTCACACCCTCACACACTCCTCCAGAGGCCTTCTCCCCTGAGACCAACAAGGTGAGCCTGAACCCTGCTCCACTCCTTTACCCACCCCATCGACCCCATCTCTCCACACGCCTTATGCCACCAACCTGAACAGCCCTTCCACCTCCCCACCGCCATGCTCCCCACTGTCCCACCCTAAGCTTCCCCGCTCTCCTGGCCTTCCACCACCACCACTCCTCATGCCCCCAGTACCCTCCGCCATCCCAACACCCTCTCTTCCAGGGACCCTCCACAACACAGACATGTCCTGCTACAACCTCTGCCGCCCCTGTGGACCCACCCCGCTGGCTAACAGCTGCAACGAGCCCTGTGTCAGGCAGTGCGAGGACTCCCACGTCGCCATCCAGCCTTCCACCGTGGTGGTCACCCTGCCAGGACCCATCCTCAGCTCCTTCCCCCAGAACACCGCTGTTGGATCCTCCGCATCAGCTGCCGTGGGCAGCAACCTCAGCGCCCAGGGAGTGCCCATCTCCTCCGGCGGCTTCGGAGGCTTTGGCCTTGGAGGCTATGGCTTGGGAGGCCTGGGCTGCTTCTCTGGCAGAAGAGCCTGCTACCCCTGCTAAGGACCCACACCAACACCCCTGGCAGCAGCCTCCAACACCTTGTCTGCCACTTCTCGGACAGAGGATGCACCTCTGCGCTGTTCATGGCGCACTGGTTCACTAGCCACAGCTCTACTTCTCATGGCACTGCACACTCAAGCAGGGAAGGGGGCCAGTCCATGCTGCATGGAAACATGGCTGATTGATGGCCTACTCCTCTCTCACTCCTTTCTTGTCCTTCCACCATCTTCCATGTCCAGTACTCTCCACTGCAATGACGTGCTCGCAGCCACAAACCAACCTGGCACCTCCCATGTGCTGATTCTATTGCAGTGTAGGAAGAACTTGGGGCTCTGGGAAAATCTGCTCTACAATGGGACACAGCCTGATGGTTGCACTACTTGCACCACAGGACAGGTCTCTTCTACTCTGCACGCCTTTTCACTCTTTTTCAACAATAAAGTTCTTGTGCATGCTAGCCTACGATGTCTCCTCTTCCTTTCTGCTCCCAACACTCCTTCAGCTTCACTCAAAATAAAGCAAGGATCAGCAGGCTGGCTGGGCCCAAGCCTGTTGGTGTTCAAGAAGGATCTGGACAGCACTCTTACATATATCCTTATTTTTAAAATGGATAGTCACTGGCTTGACAGATGGACCACTTAGCAGACAAATAATTGGCTGGATGAACACATTCAAGGAGTTGTGGGCAACAGCTCAATGCTCATATAGAGACCAGGGAGGAGTGCTTTCTCTCAGGATTTTGTCCTGGGACCAGTATTATTTGACCTCTTTGTCACTGACATGCATGGTGGTATTGAGCAGGCACTCAGCAAGTTTGCGCATGGCACCAAGCTCAGTGGGGTGGCTGACACCTTAGAGGAAAAAGGGATGCCATCTGGAATGACCTTGACAGGCTTAACAAGTGGGCCCAAGCAAACCTCAAGGAGTTCAACAAGGCTGATTGCAAGGTCCTGCATTTGGGTTGAGACAATCCCCAGCATGAATACAGCCTGAGCAGCAAGTGGATTGAGAGCAGCCCTGCACGGAATGACTTGGGGGTACTGGTGGAGAAACGTCTTGATATTACCAGCGATGTAAACTCACAGCCCAGAAAGCCAGCCATTTCCTGGGATGCACCAATAAAAGTGCAGCTAGCAAACAGAGGGATGCCATTCTCCCTCTCTACTCTGCTCTTGTCAGACCCCACCTGGAAGACTGTGTTGAGTGCTTGGGCCCCCAGCATAAGACAGATCTGTACCTGTTAGAGCAGGTTGCAAGGAGCGATACAAAGATGATCAAAGAGCTGGTGCACCTCTCCTACAAAGACAACCTTCCCTTCCCTATGCTGCGAAGGCAGGCTTGGTCAGCCTGGAGAAGAGAAGGCTCCAGGCAGGCGTTATAAAGACCCTCCAGTAATTAAAACAGGCCTACAGGAATCATAGAATTAACATGCCTTCCAACTGAAAACATTCAATCATTTAATGATTCTATCTGGTTTAACATTCATGTTGCCTTGTATGTTCTCAGGACTTGGACTCATGAAGCCTCAAGGATCTGGATACTCTACAGCATCTCACAGTCAAGATAGTCTACAATTCTAAGAGTCTATGAAAAGGGACACAAGGCCTCTCCTAGCAAGTATGTCACTGAGAACAGCACCAACGAGCTGCTGCTGTTCTTTTGGCACATGACACAAGCCCTTCATTTGCCCAAAGGCCTGTGCATGATAAGGGACTTTAGCATGGGTCAGAAGTCAGCACGCACTGAACATCTCTTTCCCATAAGGATTTTCTGGCCACCATCCCTGACTGATAGCATCAAGACACTGCAATCAACGTCATGGAGTGAGGGTTGCACCTCTGGGATGAGGCTGGATCTTGGGCTCACCAAATCCTCAACTATGGCTCCTTCTCAAAGCCACCCATACTTTCTCAGCTTGTCCCTGAGGAGGCAAAGCACTGGCTTTATGGTATGGAGAGCATTTCAGAACCATCACTAGGAGCACCTGGGTCTTATAGGGGAACATTGTGCTCCAAGCCCTTCCTGAGCTTATCAGACAGCAAATGAAAAATGACAGCTTCTGGAAACGCACCTTTGGGGAGCAGCATAGATAAGGTGCAGGAGCATTGCAGGGGCTCACAGGTGAAAGCAAATCAGTTTGAGGCTTCTGGGCACCGTGCCTACACCACCGGCCCTCCCTGGGCACTGATGACACCACACCTCTCCCTTTCTTTGGATGCATCTTCTATCCAGCCTTACACACACTTTCAAGAACTATTTTTTGGTCTTTAAAACTGACACTTGAAATGCACCGCCATGATAATTGGCCATATCCTGAATAGCAGGACTCAAAAAGGGAACATCTGGGGTAAGAAAACACACCCCACTTCATTACTCAACTTACTGTCAACTAGAAGCCACAGATCCCTTTCTGTGGGGCAGCTCCCCAGTACCTCATCCCCCGGTCTGTACATACACTAGGACAGGTTACCATGCCCCAGGTGCAGAATCTGGTACTTACTCTTCTTAAACTTCGTATGACTGGTGATTGCACAGCCCTGTGGTCTGTCAAGAACTCTTTGCACAACCTCCCCACCCTTGAGGGAGACAACAGCAACGCCTTATTTCATATAATCTGTAAACTTACTTAGTACGCTTTTGAGTCCTGTATCCAGACCATATGCAAAAACATCAAAGAAAACTGGGTCTAAAATGGAGTCCTAGGAAACACGACTAGTGACTGGGAGCAAGCGTGATGAACCCCCCTTTACTACAACTCCTTGAATTTGACCAGTCAGCCAACAGTCCACCAACTGTGTTATGTATTTATCTACGTACATGCTGGACATTTTGTCCCGGAGGATGTTGTGAGAAACAGTATCAAAAGGTATGCTGAAATCCAAAGAAATTGCATCTACTGCCTTCCTTTGGTCTATTAGATGGGTAACCTTGTCATAAAAGGAAGTGGCTGCACCTCATGCCCAGCGCATGCAAGAAGCCCCTCCTCACAACAGAGCCGCAATCACACCACATAAGAGCAGCACCATGAGCTCACTGAAAACACCGCTCCTCTCCTATGCCTGGGTCACGTCTTCTGCCCGCTTTGACATGCACCTTCAAGAGCAATCCTTTGGCCTCTAATAATTACTTTGACGTAAAAGGTGCCACCATTGCCAAATGGACATGTCCTCCAGAGAAGGACATGAAAATTGAGTGTTGCAGGATCAAAAACATGCCCCACCTCATTACTTGCCAGGCTTTGGAATGCAAGAGCAGGTCATGCCAAATGCTGTCATGCACAAAGGCTCTCTTGCCCCATGGGCACTCAAGAACCAGCATAAAAGCCGGCCCTGCGCGTAGCACCCTCACACACTCCTCTCAACGCCTTCTCCACTGCAACCAACAAGGTGAGCCTGAACCCCGATCCCCTTCTTCACCCACCCCACTAGGCCTATCTCTCCACACGCCCGCTGCCCCCAGCCTCAGCAGCCCTTCTGCCACCACTAAGCCATACTTCCCATAACCCCAGGCCACCCCACTCCCTTGGCCTCCCCCAGCACTGCTCTTCATGCCACCAACACCCTCAGCCTTACCAACACCCTCTCTTCCAGGGAACATCCACACTACAAATATGTCCTGCTACAACCTCTGCCGCCCCTGCGGACCCACCCCGCTGGCTAACAGCTGCAACGAGCCCTGTGTCAGGCAGTGTGAGGACTCCCACGTCGCCATCCAGCCTTCCACCGTGGTGGTCACCCTGCCAGGACCCATCCTCAGCTCCTTCCCCCAGAACACCGCTGTTGGATCCTCCGCATCAGCTGCCGTGGGCAGCAACCTCAGCGCCCAGGGAGTGCCCATCTCCTCCGGCGGCTTTGGAGGCTTTGGCCTTGGAGGCTATGGCTTGGGAGGCCTGGGCTGCTTCTCTGGCAGAAGAGCCTGCTACCCCTGCTAAGGACCCACGCCAACACCCTTAACAAAAGCCTCCAAAACCATGCAAGGAAGCTCTCAGAGTGAGGATGCACCTCTGTGCAATTTATGGCACATTGGCTCACCAGCTATAGCTCTTCTTTTTGTGGCACTTTCTTTCTCTTTCTACTTTCCATAGCACCTCATTCTATGTCCAGTACTTTCTGCTGCAATTACTTGCTCAGAGCAAGAAGCCCCTTGGGGACCTCCTTTCTGGTGAATTTATCACAGTACAGGAAGGCCTTTTTGCTCTTGGTATATCTGCTGGACACAAGGGACGGAAGCCGATGATCGCCCTTCTTGCACCTTAGAATTTGTCCCTTCTATTCTGTATGCCTTCCTTTTTGATGTTTTTTCTTCAATAAAATCATTCTGTATCACATTCTGATATGCCTCCTCTTTGTTTCTTCTCTCAACGCTCTTCCAACTTCTGTGACAATAGGGCTCAAGAGGCCATCATTCCAGATGGTGAAGGGTCTTGTGCTCAGACTCCATCAAGCCTAACATA
The DNA here is from genome assembly GCF_964035555.1 of Netta rufina. NCBI lineage: Eukaryota > Metazoa > Chordata > Aves > Anseriformes > Anatidae > Netta > Netta rufina. The sequence continues at coordinate 158,066,521 of NC_140124.1, forward strand.
GGAATCCCATCCCAACATACACACAGGGATGGTTGGAGAAAGCTATTGGTGAGTTCCCCAAGGTGCCAAGACCTATCCCAGGAAGTATGTTCACCACAGCCAGCATAGCTTGGCACAATTTTTACTTCCAGAACATGACACGAGCCTTTCACTTGCCCAAACGATGGCTTGGGTACATAAAGGCCATCTGGTCAGGTATCTGATGCAATCTCCCTATGTCACCACACACCTAATTCTCTTCCCCAGCACCACTCTCCAGCCCTCCTAAGATATGTTCCCACAGAAGCAGAAAGAAAATCAAAGAAACAAACAGTGAAAAGAAAGAAGAGAGGAACAACGTGACTTCACAGGAAGGCCTCATTTCTATAGTCACAAAGGGAACATTACTGGCCATGGCCTATGCCCCGTGTCATGTAAAGGCTAAAAACGCCCTACAGGAAGCATTGCACACCTCATCCAACCACTCTCCTCCTCCTCAGCTATTCACGTATGCAAGGCTTTAGGGCTCTTGCACATTTTCCTGAACAAACTGAGACTGTAATAGGCTGCAAGGGAATCTCACAAAAATATCCACAGAGCCTTCTGCTGGCTGTTTCACACAGAAAGATGAATGGAGCAGGAATTGCAGTTCTCAATGGCCACATAGCCTTTGCCAAGACTTCCAGGGCTAAAGGCAAAGACACACAATAGGAAAGAGGGCCTGCAAGCAACTATATGGCCACAAGCACAATGAGGATCGAGCACGAGAGTCGTTACAAGGGTTCTGGCACAAAGATGCACCTCACACTGCACTCACCCTTCCAAGTCTCATTCAACCAGCACAGAAACCTTTCTCTCCACTCCACAAAGTCACCAACCTGTCTCACAGCAGGCCCCCAGCCCAGCATGGCATTCCTCTCCTAAGCCTCTTGCCTGCCAGTCACCCCAGTGCCCAACAACAGAGAAGCACAGTCACCCTTCCCACCTCACCTCATCTCCTTCAGCAACAAGCCCTGCTCACCTGAGGGACAGTGCACAGGACATCCACATGCATCGCAGGAAGGCAGGCCACCCACAAGCTCCCAGACAGCGATTTACCAATCCCATCAAAAGTCTCTAAAAACCTGGGATGGTCCTTCACGAAACAGCGTGTCCCCTGCCTCCTCCCTGCACATCTCTCCTGCACAGTCCATGCTATTGCAGCCCTCCAGTCACACAAGCTGTTCCACCAGCCTCAGGTAATCCCAGTTCTCTGAGCTGACACAGGGCTCTTGTGCCTCCTGCCTACTTCCCAAGCTCTATGCTTTTGCATACAGGCACCTCAGGTGTATCCTTTTCCCACCTCTTGTTTCTTCCTAGGACTTCTCTGGCTCAGTCAGCACACCCTATGTACTGACAACCCACCCTGTGTTTCCCCACTTACCTGCAACCTACAGTCTTCCAACAGAACCAGCTTATATCCCTAGTCATCTGGTTTCACAGTATTGTGGAATGGTTGAGGTTGGAAGGGACCTCTGGACGTCACCTCATTCATCCCCTCCACTCAAGCAGCACCACCAAGACCAGATTACCCCGGACTGTCTCCAGGTGGCTTTTGAGTACCTCCAAGGAGAACTTGGTCACCCACACTATAAAAAAGGTTTCTACAGATTTACACAGAACATCTGGTCTTCTACTTTGTGCCCATTGCCTCTTGTCCTGGCACCACAGAATCACAGAATGGTTGAAGTTGGAGGGAACCTCTGAAGATCATCTAGTCCAACCCTCCTGCCAAGCAGGATCACCTAGAGCACATCGTACAGGATAGCATCCAGGCATGTTTTGAATATCTCCAGAGAAGGAGACTTCACGACCTCTCTGGGCAACCTGTTCCAGTGCTCTCTCACCCTCACAGTAAAGAAGTGCCCTCTCGTATTCAGATGAAACTTTCTGTGCTTCAGTCTATGCCCCTTGCCTCTCATCCTGGCACCAGGCACAACTGAGAAGAGTCTGGGTCCATCCTCTTGACACCCTCCCTTCATATATTTATATGCATTGATGAGATCTCCCTTCAGTCTTCTCTTTTCCAAGCTAAACAGGCACAGTCCTCTCAGCCTGTCCTCATATGACAGGTGCTCTAGTCCTCTAATCATCTTCATAGCCCTCCTCTGGCCTTGCTCCAGTAGTTCCATGTCCCTCTTGTACTAGGGAGCCCAGATCTGGACACAATACTCCAGGTGTGGCCTCACCAGGGCTGAGTAGACAGGCAGGATCACCTCTCTCGACCTGCTGGTAACACTCTTCTGAATGCACCCCATGATACCAATGGCCTTCTTGGCCACAAGGGCACATTGCTGACTCATGGTCAGCCTGCTGTCCACCAGGACTCCCAGCTCCCTCTCTGCAGAGCTGCTCTCCAGCAGATCAGCCCCCAGCCTGTATTGGTACTTGGGGTTATTTCTCCCTAGGTGCAGGACCCTGCACTTGCCTTCATTGAACTTCATGAGGTTCCCCTTGGCCCATCTCTCCAGCCTGTCCAAGTCCCTCTGAATGCCAGCACAGCCCTCTGGGGTATCAGCCACTCCTCCCAGCTTTGTGGCATCAGCAAACTTCCTGAGGGTGCACTCTGTTCCATTGTCGAGGTCACTGATGAATAAATTGAACAAAACTGGACCCAGTACTGATGCCTGGGGGACACTTCTAGCCACAGGCCTGCAACTAGACTCCTCACCACTGAGCCCAACCCACTAAGCTCTGCCATCCAGCCAATTAGCAATCCACCTCACTGTCCACTCATCTAGCCCACACTTCCTGAGCTTGCCTATGAGGATGTTATGGGAGATAGCATCAAAAGCCATGCTGAAGTAAAGGTAAATCACATCCACTGCTCTCCCCTCATCTACCCAGCTAGTCATCTCATCATAGAAGGTTATCTAATTACTTAAGCACAATTTCCCCTTGGTGAATCCATGCTGACTACTCCTGGTCACCTTCTAATCCTCCACATGCTTGGAGATGACCTCTAGGATGAGCTGCTCCATCACCTTTGCAGAGATGGAGGTGAGGCTGACAGGCCTGTAGTTTCCTGAGTCCTCCTTCTCGCCCTTTTTGAAGACTGGTGTGACACTGGCTTTTTTCCAGTCCTCAGGCACCTCTCTTGCACAACTCGCAAGAGCCTGGTTTCATCCTCTCTGCACCCTCCCTTCAGGTATTCATAGACATACAGGTATGTGAGTTCTCTCATGAGCCAAGTCTTCTCCAGGCTCAACAGTCCAAGGTCCCTTAGCATTTCCTCATTGAGAAGGCCCAGGTTGGGCCTTACTACTGCTGAGTAGAGGGGAAGGATCACCTCTCTTGATGTGCTGGCAACACACCCTCTAATATAATGCAAGACACCATTAACCCTCCTACCTTCAAGGGCACATTGCTGCCCCGTGTTCAATCTGGTGTCCACCAGGACACCCAGGTCCTTCTCTGCTAAGCTGCTTTCCAGATGGGCAGCCCCCAGCATTTCCTGGTGCCTGGGACTGTTCCTACTGAGCTGCAGGGCTTGGCACTTCCCCGTTTGAACTCCAAGAGCTTCCCATCAGCCTGTTTCTCCAGCCTGTCAAGGTCCTTCAGGATGGCAAGACAATGCTGTGGCAGGTCAGCCATTCCTCAGCGTTCTGTCAGCAGGAACCATGCAGAGGGTATGCTCTGCTCCATCACCCTCACCATAAATGAAGATGTTCACCAGGACTGGACCCAGCATTCTCCTCTGGGATCAATTTCTGACCCTTGACCTTAGGCCTGGCTGCTCACCCCATTTTTGATCCACCTCACTGCTTGGTCATCAAGCCAATACTTCAACAGCTTCTTCATAAAAATCTGATGGGAGACAGTGTCAAAAGCCTGGCTGAAGTCAGGCAGACAGACAACATCCACTACTCTCCTGTCACTTACCAAGCCAGTTGTTTCAGCCCAGAAGGTTATCAGGCCAGTCAAGTATGACTTCCCCTTTGGGAATCCATACTGCTGATGATGTTCTTGTCCTTTGTGTGCCTGGAAATGAATCACCTTCCCAGGGATCAGGCTGACTGGCTTACAGTTCCTCAGGTCCTCCTTCCTGCCTTTCTTCGAGGAGGAGTGACTTTTGCTTTCCTCCAGTCCTCAGGCATCTCCTTCACTCTCCATGACCATTTGCACATTAATGAGAGTGGCGTTGCAATGACATCAGCCAGCTCCATCAGCACTCCTGGTTGCATCTCATTGCAGCCCTTAAACTTGTTTATGTCTGCTTGACTAGGGGACATCTTCCTTGCTCCTGAGTTTTGCGCTGGTCTCTGGGACACCGGATTACTGAAGGCTGCTCTTGCTATTGGAGACTCAAGTGAAGAAGACATTCACTACCTCTACCTTTTCCATGTCCTCTGTCAACCATCTCCACCTCATTCAGTGCCTTCACTACTCTTCCTTTTACTGCTTTACACTTTGAGAACCCTTTCTCATTGCCTTTGACATCCCTGGATGTTTGTAAGTGAGTGGAAAAAGAGCTCTTTAAAAATAAATAAATAAGGGGGGAGGGAGGAGCAAGTGGGGCTGGCAAAATGCTGATTAAAAAGTAGTCGTGAAAATAGCATAGATAGACCACAAATGTAGGGTCCTGTCATGGCTCCCCCATACTGCAGGGTCCCAGACCCAATGTCCCCATGACTTGCTAGGGCCACCGTCTCACTAAGTGCATATTACCCACTCAGTGTACGAGAGCTATAAAAAATACTGTCCAGCCTTCATCTGCAGTCCAGAAAACCCACATGGTCTCAACATTCTCGAGACTGCAACCCAGGCAGCATGAAACGTCCTTTCTTGTAGCTACAACCTTACAAGCAAGAAGGGCGCTACGCCACTGACACTGCACACCCAATGGGAAAGGCAAGGGCTGCAGAGATGCTAAGCAAGTTGGGACGAAATAGTCTACCTAGACTTCAGCAAGGCCTTTTGACACAGTCTCCAATAGTATTCCCCTGGAGAAGCTGGCAACCCATGGGTTGGACAGGTACACTCTTCGCTGGGTTAAAAACTGGCTGGACGGCCGGACCCAGAGAGTGGTAGTGAACGGAGTGAAATCCAACTGGCAACCGGTCACCAGTGGTATTCCCCAGGGGTTGGTGTTGGGGCCCATCCTCTTTAATATCTTTATTGATGATTGGATGAGGGAATTGAGTGCACCCTCAGAAAGTTTGCAAATGACACCAAGTTGGGGGGAAATGTTGATTTGCCAGAGGGTAGGAAGGCCCTGCAGAGGGACCTGGACAGGATGGGTCAATTGGCAGAGGCCAACGGGATGAGGTTCAACATGGCTAAGTGCTGGTTCCTGCACTTTGGCCACAACAACCCCATGCAGTGCTACAGGCTTGGGGAAGAGTGGCTGGAAAGCTGTGCAGATGAAAAGGATCTGGGGTTGCTAATCGATGCTCACCTGAGCATGAGCCAGCAGTTTGTCCAGGTGGCCAAGAAGGCCAACGGCATCCTGGCCTGTATCAGGAATGATGCAGCCAGCAGGACCAGGGACGTAACCGTCCCCCTGTACTTAGCTCTGGTGAGGCTGCACCTCAAGTACTGTGTTCAGCTTTGGGCCTGTGAGAAAAATCTCAATTTTCTTCAGACAGGATCTTCTGTGAAGCTATTTTATTCATGATTGCAATGGCGGGTGTCCTGTCAATCAGGAGCGCATTTTAGTAAATGAATCATAACCTTTTATTCCCTATTACCCATCACCTATCACCTCCCCTGTTTCCTCATTGACTGAATAGTACAGGTTCACGAGCTACTTGACACTCCTCTATACCATATATGTACATTTTTTCTTTTTTTTTCAACACTTTAATTTCTCCTTTCTTATGTTTTGAGAACTTGTGATCTTTGTTTTACTGGTCTCACACTGCTCATCCTGTATTTCTCAAGCTTCTACCGTATTTTGGAACAGTGAGGCCTTCTACTATCCACTTATCTACTTAGCATTTCTCCTTATTAGGACTACACAACTACCTTGGAATACAGAAAAGTAATTCTCTACTGCAAAAACACAACTTTGTTTCTCACAGGCCCCTCACTACAAGAAGGACATTGAGGCCCTGGAACCTGTCCAGAGAAGGGCGACAAAGCTGGTGAAGGGCCTGGAACACAAATCCTATGAGGAGCACCTGAGGGAACTGGGGTTGTTTAGTCTGGACAAGAGAAGGCTCAGGGGAGACCTTACTTCTCTCTACGACTACCTAAGAAGAAGTGGTGGGTAGCTGGGGGTCAGCCTCTTCTTGCAGATAACTAGTGAGAGGACTAGAGAGAATGGCCTTGAGTTGCGCCAGGGCAGGCCTAGGTTGGCAATTAGGAAACATTTCTTCTCAGAAAGAGCAGTCAGGCATTGGAACAGGTTGCCCAGGGAAGTAGTGAAATCACCGTTCCTGGGGGTGTTCAAGGAAAGGTTGGACCTGGTACTTAGGGACATGTTTTAGTGGATGACATTGGTAGCAGGGGGATGGTTGGACCAGGTGATCTTGAAGGTTTTTTCCAACCTCAGTGATTCTGTGAATCTGTGAAGCAATTTTATTCATGATTGAATAAAAGGCATCCTGCAAGTAGGAGTTCACAGCAAAAGTATATCATAACCTTATATTACCTATTACTCAACTCCTGATTCCTCCCTGGTTCCTCATCGACTGAGTAATACAGGTTCACAAACTACTTGACACTTATTATTATACCATGCATGTACAATTTTACTTGACCAACTATTAATATCTCCTTTTCCTTTTCTTTTTCTTTCTCGTCTCATGACAAGAAGGCCCTGAATTTTCTTTATACTGATTTTGCACTTCTCGTAAGCTATGCTCCTTATCTGGGGACAGTGGCACTGGCACTGGTTAACATACTCCCCACTCCTACGCCACTGTCATGCCTGGGCAATCACTTTTCAATATGCAAGGTTCGTGGAATTTTCCACTGAAAAATTACGTTCAATGGCAAAGACACCACTTTTTTTTTTTTTTTTTTTTTTTTTTTTTTTTTTCCCTCACATAAGCTGACAAAGCAGCATACATAATGGGAAAGACAGGGGATAGACTCAGACTTGCTGAGCTGGGTTGAAGGCATGGACGGAGTAAATGTGATGCAACTGGTAGCACATCACGTCCAGACACCTGGGAAGCCCAAAACAGATTGCTAGGGATACCAGCAAATGGCCCCCCCTTCTCAAAACAAAGCCACCGACCACACCTCATGAGTGCCAACCATGACCTCACTGATGACAACGCACCTCTCCCATGCCTTGGATGCATCTTCTACCCACCCTTTTACACACCTTAAAGAACTGTACTTTGGTCTTTATTACTCTCACTTAAAATGTACTGCCAAGTTCAGACACAAACTCAACAGTAGAAAATGAAAAGATTGAGTTCTGGGAACAACAACTCACCCAACCTCATTACTTGATCGTCTTTTGCATGTAAGAGCAGCTCATGCCAAATGCTGTCATGTGCAAAGGGTTTCTTGCCCCATGGACACGCAAAGACCAGCATAAAATCCGGCCCTGCACCTCGATCCCTCACACACTCTTCCAGACGCCTTCTCCCCTGCACCCAACAAGGTGAGCCTGACCCCTGATTGCCTCCTTTTACTCTCCACCTGTCCTCTGCCCCCAGCATGAGCAGCCATTCTGCCTCCCCAAAGCCAGGCTCCCCAAATCCTCACCCTAGGCCTCTTGGCCTCTCTTGGCCTCTCCCAGCACCGCTTCTCACACCCACAACAACCTCCACCTTCACAACACCCTCTCTTCCAGGGACCCTCCACAACACAGACATGTCCTGCTACGACATCTGCCGCCCCTGCGGACCCACCCCGCTGGCTAACAGCTGCAACGAGCCCTGTGTCAGGCAGTGCGAGGACTCCCGCGTCGTCATCCAGCCTCCTGCCGTGCTGGTCACCCTGCCAGGACCCATCCTCAGCTCCTTCCCCCAGAACACCGCCGTTGGATCCTCCGCATCAGCTGCCGTGGGCAGCAACCTCAGCGCCCAGGGAGTGCCCGTCTCCTCTGGCGTCTTTGGAGGCTTTGGCCTTGGAGGCTTTGGCTTCGGAGGCCTGGGCTGCTTCTCTGGCGGAAGAGCCTGCTACCCCTGCTAAGGACCAACACCCCTGACAGCAGCTAACAATGCCCTGCAACCAACTTCATGGACTGAGGATGCTCTGATCTCTGTGCTCTGGGAGTACCTTCCACACAAAATGCATTGCTGCTGATGGTCACTGTGCCTGCACCTCTGACCAGGGCACTACTGTTTCTGCTCCTTTCAGAACTCAGTTCTCAGTTTCTGAACTGAAACAGAGAACTCTGCAAGTTGAAGTCCTGAGAACATACAAGGCAACCTGAGCATTAAAGCAGATGGAATCATCAAATGATTGAAAGTTTTGGGTTAGAAGGGATGTTAAGCATCATGTAGGTCCAACCAATCTGCCATGGGCAGGCATTTTTTGCAGTGGATCAGGATGCCCAAAGTCCCATCCAAGTTGGCCTCAAACACTTCCAAGGGGTGAGGCATCCACAGCTTTTTTGGGTTAGCTCACCATCCTCAGGGTAAAGAATTTCTTCCTTATATCTAATCTAAATCAAGTCTCTTTTAGTTTAAAACTGTTAACACTTGTCATATCACTACACGCCCTGATAAAGAGTTCCTCCCCACCTTTCCTGTAGCCTCTTCTAAGTACTAGAGGACCTCTATACCGTCTCCTGGAGCCTTCTCTTCCCCAGGCTCACCAAGCCCGGCTCTCTCAGCCTGTGTTTGCAGGAGAGGTGCTCCAGCTCTCTGACCATCTCATGCTCTGACAGGTTGAGATTTGTCTTATGCTGGCTGAAGGCTCAAGCACTTAACACAGTCTTCCAGGTGGGATATGATGAGCAGAGTAGAGGGAGAATCGCATCCCTCTGTTTGCTAGCTGCACTTCTATTGGTGCAGCCCAGGAAACAGCTGGCTTTCTGGGCTGTCAGTGTATATCGCTGGCTCATGTAAAGACGTTTCTCCACCAGTAACCCCCAGGTCATTCTCCAAAGGGCTGCTCTCAATCCACTTGTTGCTCAGGCTGTATTGGTGTTGGGGATTGTCTTGACCCAAATGCAGGACCTTGCAATCAGCCTTGTTGAACTCCTTGAGGTTTGCTTGGGCCCACCTGCTAAGCCTGTCAAGGTCCTTCCAGGTGGCATCCCTTTTTCCTCTAAGGTGTCAGCCACCCAACAAAGCTTGGTGCCATGTGCAAACTTGCTGAGGGCCCATTCAATCCCACCGTGTATGTCAGGGACGAGGAGGTGAAATAAAACTGGTCCCAGGACAGACTACTGTGAGATAGCACTCCACCCTGGTCTTTACCTGGGCATAGAGATGTTGGGTGCTTCTCCTTGAATGTTCTCATCCAGACAATTAGTTGTCTGAGAAGCAGACCGTCTGATAAATCTATGACTTCTTGTTTAAAAACAGAGTGCAGTCCAGCTGCATCTTGATCATAACCAGCTTGGGCCCTGCTGGCCTGCTGAGCCCTGCTTAATGTTGAGTGAATTAGAAGGAGTGTTGGGAGCAGAAAGGAAGAGGAGACATCACAGACTGAAATTCAGAAGAACTTTATTGTGGAAAAAGAGTGCAAAGGTATGAGAGCAGAATGGACCTGTTCCGTGGTGCAAGTAGTGCAACCATCAGGCTGTGTCCCATGGTACAACAGATTTTCCCAGAGCCCCAAGGTCTTCCTCCACTGCAATAGAATCAGCACATGGGAGATGCTGGGTGGGTTTGTGGCTGTGAGCAAGCCTTTGCAGGGGAGAGTAGTGGACATGGAAGATGGTGGTAGGAGTAGAAGGAAATGAGAGAGGATGGGCTGTCCGTGAGCCATGTGTCCAGGCAGCACGGACTGGCCCCCTTCTCTGCTAGAGTGTGGAGTGCCATGAGAAGAAGAGCCGTGGCTGGTGAGCCCATGTGCCTTAAACAGTGAAATAGTGCACCCTCAGGCTGAGTTCTGGCTTGCACAGTGTTGCAGGCTTCTGTCAGCAGTGTTGGCATGGGTCCTTAGCAGGGGTAGCAGGCTCTTCCGCCAGAGATGCAGCCCAGGCCTCCCAAGCCATAGCCTCCAAGGCCAAAGCCTCCGAAGCCGCCGGAGGAGATGGGCACTCCCTGGGCGCTGAGGTTGCTGCCCACGGCAGCTGATGCGGAGGATCCAACGGCGGTGTTCTGGGGGAAGGAGCTGAGGATGGGTCCTGGCAGGGTGACCAGAACGGCAGGAGGCTGGATGACGACGCGGGAGTCCTCGCACTGCCTGACACAGGGCTCGTTGCAGCTGTTAGCCAGCGGGGTGGGTCCGCAGGGGTGGCAGATGTCGTAGCAGGACATGTCTGTGTTGTGGAGGGTCCCTGGAAGAGAGGGTGTTGGGAAGGTGGAGGGTGTTGGTGGCATGAAGAGCTGTGCTGGGGGAGGCCAAGGGAGTGGGGAGGCCTGGGATTTTATGAGAGCATGGCAGTGGCGAGGCGGAAGGGCTGCTGAGGCTGGGGACTGAGGGCATATGGAGAGTTACCCCGGTGGGGCAGGCGAAGGAGGGGGTCGGGGTTCAGGCTCACCTTGTTGGTCGCAGGGGAGAAGACGTCGAGAGGAGTGTGTGAGGGTGCGAGGTGTAGAGCCGGCTTTTATGCTGCTCCTTGAGTGCCTTTGGGGCAAGAAACCCTTTGCGCATGACAGCATTTGGCGTGAGCTGCTCTGAAATGCCAAAGCCTGGCAAGTAATGAGGTGAGGTGTGGTGTCCTTCCCACAACGCACCCTTTTCATTACCTCCTGTTGAGGACATGTCTATTTGCCTTGGTGGCATCTTTTAAGTGAGAGTGGCTCTTTGGATGGATTTGCATGGAGAGTGCGTTTGAGGGCAGTCGGCAGACGCGGCCAAAGCATGAGAGAGGTGGGTTGTCATGAAGTGAGGTCATTGTGTGTCACTCGTGTGTTGTGGTTTGCGGCTGTATTGTTGTGAGGAGGGGGCCCTATTTTCTGGCATCGCCATACTGCAGGCTTGTCTGGGCTTCCCAAATGTGCTGGGCATGAGGCACAGGAATACTTATTTATGATGATGTTACCCCTCTCATTTATAATGTGTAGCCACCAGTAGGTGTAATCTCTTAGGAGTTCAGCTGAGATTTGATTAAGTTCCTCAGAATATCCTTCTGGACAAAATGTCAAGCACAGAGCTAGACTAATATCTAATATGATGGTTGAGCAGTTGGCTGATTGGTCAGACTCAAAGTGTAGTTGTAAATGGGGTTACCTGTGCCTGGCAGGGAGTCACTGTGGGGGTTCCCGAGGGCTCCATTTTGAGTAGAGAAGCCTCGCACATAGATGTTGAGAAATTAGAGGGCCGGGCTATGAGCAACAGCATGAAATTTAACAAGGGCAACTGGCGAATTCCCCATCTGAGACAGGGCAACCCTGGATCTATGTCCAGACTGGGAGAGGAGAGGCTGGAGAAGACCTAGCATGAAAGAACATGGGTCTTGGATGCAGGTAGGGTGACCAAAACCTCATCCTTGTGTGCAGAAGACTTTCTTGAAGCATGGAGATCTTCCTGCCCTGTGACGGGAGCAGTGGAGAGGGAGTCGATCCCTGGTGGTGTTTGGCTTGTGAGCATGTTATAGCAGCAGAGAGAACCGGACATAGGAGACAGTGCAAGTCAAGGAAAGAAGTGGGAGAATGGTAGAATGTAAGTCAGCCATGTTTCCAAACATCATGAAATAGCCCACTTCCTTGCTTCTCTGGTTCATGCCTTGAGAGAAACAGCCGTGGATGTGGAGCTGATGACCCAATGGGTCAGCGACGGCGCAAAGGAGCATCCATACTCCACAAAGAGTCTCGCAACATATGTGTGGTGTCCGTGTAACAGACAACTGTGTTAAATAATACAGGCCTTAATAGAGGCCCCAGGGGGACACCATGCCTCCCTGGTCTGCACCTGAGCACCGAGCTGTTGAGTGCAAATCTTGCTATGTGACCACGTAGGCAACTCATTATCTGCTAAGTGGGCACTGGGAGGTCCCTTTATAGCTTGCTGAAACAGACCCTAATCAAACGTGGGATAAGTAAGTGCTGTATTCTCCTCACAGAGGCCAGTCCTGCAGCTCCTTCTACCAAAACCTTGCCACGTAAACCCAAAACACTAGGGGAGGTCTCGTGGCATTTTTCAACCTGCCCTACCTATATCTTGACCAAGCATATGTGGGGCCTCACAAGGGCAGAGTAGAAGGGGACAATCAACTCCCTCACTATGCTAGCCAATCCTCTGTTGATGCAGCCAATGATGTAATTGACATTCCGGTCTGCAGGCGTGCACTTCTGGGTCCTGTTGAGCCTTTCATCTACCAGAACAACCCAAGTCCTTCTCTGCAGGGCTGCTCTCAATGAGTTCTTCTCCCAGTCTGTACTCCTGTCTGGGATTGCCCTGAACGAGGTGCAGCACCTTGCACTTGGACTTGTTGAACCTCATTCTGTTCTGATTGGCCTGCTTCTCCAGCCCGTCCAGGTTCCATTGGATGAAGATTGTTGTGTGAAGAAAGGAGGAGTGTCAGGCTGGCATGCATTAGAACTTTATTGAGGAAGACTCGTGAAAAATGAATGAGCAAAAGGAGCAGGGCCCTGGTCAGAGATGCAAGAAGAGTGACCATCAGCAGCTGTGCATTTTGTGTGGAAGGTACTCCCAGACCCCAGAGATCAGAGCATCCTCAGTCCATGAAGTTGGTTGCAGGGCATTGTTAGCTGCTGTCAGGGGTGTTGGCGTGGGTCCTTAGCAGGGGTAGCAGGCTCTTCTGCCAGAGAAGCAGCCCAGGCCTCCCAAGCCATAGCCTCCAAGGCCAAAGCCTCCGAAGCCGCCGGAGGAGATGGGCACTCCCTGGGCGCTGAGGTTGCTGCCCACAGCAGCTGATGCGGAGGATCCAACGGCGGTGTTCTGGGGGAAGGAGCTGAGGATGGGTCCTGGCAGGGTGACCACCACGGTGGAAGGCTGGATGGCGACGTGGGAGTCCTCGCACTGCCTGACACAGGGCTCGTTGCAGCTGTTAGCCAGCGGGGTGGGTCCACAGGGGCGGCAGATGTCGTAGCAGGACATGTCTGTGTTGTGGAGGGTGCCTGGAAGAGAGGCTGTTGGGAATGTGTAGGGTGTTGGGGGTGTGAGGAGTGGTGCCTATGTAGGGAAGGGGAGTGGGGAGGCCTGTGTGTGTGGGGAGCATGGTGGTGGGGAGGTGGTAGGCCTGCTGGGTTTAGGGGCATAACACCTGTGGAGAGATGGGTTCAATGGGGCGGGTAAAGGAGGGAATTGGGGTTAAGACTCACCTTTGTTGCAGAGGAGAATGCGTTGAAAGGAGTGTGTGAGGGAGCGAGGTGCAGGGCCGGCTTTTATGCTGCTCCTTGAGTGCCCGCAGGGCAAGAGAGCCTCTGCGCATGACAACATTTGGCGTGAGCTGCTCTTGCATGCCAAAGCCTGGCAAGTAATGAGGTGGGGTGTGGTGTCATTCCCAGAACTTGACCTTTTCATTTCCTCCTGTTTGGACATGGTGTTGGGTCCTGACGGCACCTTCAAAGTGAGGGAATAAGAGGCTGGAGCATTTTTTTGAAAGTTGCACTGGAGGTCAGGTGTATGTTGTGTCCAAAGGCTGCTTGAAGTGCGGTGTCATGAGTGAGGTCTTTGCGTGGCATTCCTTTGGTGTGGCCCAGCCACAGTGGGCTTTGTGGCTGTAGGCAAGTCATTGGAGTGGAGAGCATTGGTCATAGAAGAGGATGCTATGAAAAGAAGGATCGAGAGATGAGTAGGTCCTACACTGGCCATGTTTCCTGACTTTTCCATGTTTCCCCTTTTCCTCCAAAGCTGAAGTCCCCAGAGAACACAAGGCTTGATGCTCTGCTTGATGGGATTTCTCGGGCTGGGTGGTGTGGTTTGTGAGCGGCCCTGAGGTTCATGAAAGGCAGAGGACAACATGGACTATGAGAAAAGTAGTCATCATATTATTGGGGATGGTGTTTGGGATTTATGCCAAGGGGGAGACCTATTTCTCTGACCAGTGTTTAATTTTCTGGAAGATGATTTGGACATTTCGGTGACAAACTGGAGGCATGTGAGCAAAAACTGCAAAGGGTGAGCGAACATCAAGGCCTTCCACTGGTTCGCCAAGGTGAGTGTTTCATGGGCTGTCTCTCAGGTGAGTAGTGCACATTGCCAAGGAAGATGGAGAAGCTGTGCCACTGGATGTACTGAAGTGCACGGAACCTGTCAGGTTGCACCTACAAATGCTGAGAGTCTGTACTGTGTCTGGCTGGGATGTTAACTTTCCCTGCAGCAGCCCATATAGTGCTGTGCTCTGCACTTGTAGCTAAAACAGCATTGTTATCACACCAGTGCTGTGTCTACGGCGGAGCAGTGCCGGCACATCAGGACTCTCTCTAACCCTCCTAGGGGGTGGACAAAAAGGTGAGAAGAGCAACATCACCAGGGCAGCTGACTTAAACCAGACAAAGGGATATTCCATACCATGTGGTGTCACACTCAGCAATACGAGATGGAAACAGGAAGAAGAGGGGAGGGCTGGGCTCTCATTGTGAAAACGTCGATCCTCCTCCCAAAAACAGGCTACATGTGTTGAGGCCCTGGATGTGGTCAAGCATTACTCATTTGAGGGAAGTAGAGAGTAATTTCTTTCCTCTGCGCTGCCACATAGCCTTTAGTTTTTATTTGTTTTGTTTTGTTGTTTTTTTTTCCCTTTCCCCCTCCCTTTTCCCCTTTCCTTTTTTTTTCCTCTTTAGTTAGATTGTTTAGTTAATAATATTCATTCCTTAATAATAATTATTATTATTTTTCCCTTTAATTAAATTGTCCTTATCTCAACCTGCGCGTTGTTCATTACTTTTCTTCTTCCCCTCCTCATCTAAGGAAGGGGGGTGAGAGAGCAGTTGTGGTGTTTAGCTGCCTAGCATGGTAAAACCACCACAGAGTCCTGGCTGATATCTTCACAAGGCTTTCAGTTTTCTTTGAAAGTTGATGGCAACTGGGTTCCTGAAGACTGGAAGAGACTCATCCCGCTCCTATGTTCAACAAGATGGAGAAGGAAGGTGTGGGGAACTGCAGGCTGGTTGGCCTGCCATCAGTCTCTGGGAAGGTATAGAAGTAAATCTTCTTGGGAAGCATTGCCGAGCACACAAAGGAGAAGAACGTGAAGGGGAGTATTCAGCATGGAGTTAGAGAACTGAAGTCATGCCTGGGCCTTCTCAGTGTCTTCCACATTGAAATAACTCTCCTGGTAGATGAGGGAAGATCAGCAGCTGTTGCTTATGTTGCCTTTAGTAAAGGCTTTGATGCTCCCTCCAATGACATGGTCATTCAGAAACTGAGAAAGTACAGGATTCTTTGAGAATGAGCTGGGGTTGAGGATTTGGTGAGCCCTAGATCCAGCCTCATCCCAGAGGTACAACCCTCATTCCATGACAGTGATTGCAGTGTCTTGATGGAATTTGTCAGCCATGGTGGCCAGGAAATCCTGATGGGAAAGAGAGTTATTCAGTGCGTGTTGACTTCTGACTCATGCAAAAGTCCCTTAGCTAGCCCAGACCTTTGGTTGGGCAAGTGAAGGGCTTGTGTCACATGCCAGAAGAACAGCAGCAGCCCATTGCTGCTGTTGTCAGTGACATAGTTGGTAGGAGAGGTCTTGTGTCCCTTTAGCTCACCATCCCCAGGGTGAAGAATTTCTTCCTTATATCTAATCTAAATCTACTCTCTTTTAGTTTAAAGCTGTTAACACTTGTGATATCACTACACGCCCTGATAAAGAGTTCCTCCCCACCTTTCCTGTAGCCTCTTCTAAGTACTAGAGGGCCTCTATACCATGTCCTGGAGCCTCCTCTTCCCCAGGCTGACCAAGCCCGGCTCTCTCAGCCTGTGTTTGTAGCTGGAAATCCTTTCCTCTAAGGTGCCGGCCACCCCACTGAGCTTGGTGCCATGCACAAACTTGCCGAGGGCCCGCTCAATCCCACCGTGTATGTCAGGGATGAGGAGGTGAAATAAAACTGGTCCCAGGACAGACTCCCGTGAGATAACACTGCACCCTGGTCTTCACCTGGGCATAGGGATGTTGGCTGCTTCTCCTTGAATGTGCTCATCCAGCCAATATGTTTTATGCTATGTGGTCCTTCTGTCAAATCTATGACTCTTCTTGTTTTAAAACAACGCTATATGTATGAGTGCTGTCAAGAAGCTTCTTGAACAACAACAGACTTGGGCCCTGCTCGCCTGCCGAGCCCTGCTTAATATTGAGTGAATTAGAAGGAGTGTTGGGAGCAGAAAGGAAGAGGAGACATCACAGACTGAAATTCAGAAGAACTTTATTGTGGAAAAAGAGTGCAAAGGTATGAGAGCAGAATGGACCTGTTCCGTGGTGCAAGAAGTGGTGCAACCATCAGGCTGTGTCCCATGGTACAACGGATTTTCCCAGAGCCCCAAGGTCTTCCTCCACTGCAATAGAATCAACGCATTGAAGGTGCTGGGTGGGTTTGTGGCTGTGAGCAAGCCTTTGCAGGGGAGAGTAGTGGACATGGAAGATGGTGGTAGGAGTAGAAGGAAATGAGAGAGGATGGGCTGTCCGTGAGCCATGTGTCCAGGCAGCACGGACTGGCCCCCTTCCCTGCTAGAGTGTGGAGTGCCATGAGAAGAAGAGCCGTGGCTGGTGAGCCCATGTGCCTTGAACAGTGCAGAGATGAATCCTCAGGCTGAGTTCTGGCTTGCATGGTGTTGCAGGCTCCTGTCAGCGGTGTTGGCATGGGTCCTTAGCAGGGGTAGCAGGCTCTTCCACCAGAGATGCAGCCCAGGCCTCCAAGGCCAAAGCCTCCAAAGCCTCCAGAGGAGATGGGCACTCCCTGGGCGCTGAGGTTGCTGCCCACGGCAGCTGATGCAGAGGATCCAACGGCGGTGTTCTGGGGGAAGGAGCTGAGGATGGGTCCTGGCAGGGTGACCAGAACGGCAGGAGGCTGGATGACGACGCGGGAGTCCTCGCACTGCCTGACACAGGGCTCGTTGCAGCTGTTAGCCAGTGGGGTGGGTCCGCAGGGGCGGCAGATGTCGTAGCAGGACATGTCTGTGTTGTGGAGGGTCCCTGGAAGAGAGGGTGTTGGGAAGGTGAAGGGTGTTGGGGGCATGAGGAGTGGTGGTGGGGAAGGCCAAGAGAGTGGGGAGGCCTGTGTTTGTGGGGAGCATGGTGTTGGTGAGGTGGAAGGGCTGCTAAGTGTGGAGGCAGAGGGCAAGTGGAGAGATAGGGCCGGTGGGGTGGGTAAAGGAGGGGGTCGGGGTTCAGGCTCACCTTGTTGGTCACAGGGGAGAAGGCGTCTGGTGGAGTGTGTGAGGGTGCGAGGTGCAGGGCCGGCTTTTATGCTGCTCCTTGAGTGCCTTTGGGGCAAGAAATCCTTTGCGCATGACAACATTTGGCGTAGCTGCTCTGAAATGCCAAAGCCTGGCAAGTAATGAGGTGAGGTGTGGTGTCCTTCCCACAACGCACCCTTTTCATTACCTCCTGTTGAGGACATGTCTATTTGCCTTGGTGGCATCTTCTAAGTGAGAGTGGCTCTTTGGATGGATTTGCATGGAGAGTGCATTTGAGGGCAGTCAGCAGACGCGGCCATAGCATGGGAGAGGTGGGGTGTCATGAAGTGAGGTCATGGCGTGTCACTCGTTTGGTGCGCTTTGCGGCTGCATTGTTGTGAGGAGGGGGCCCTATTTACTGGCATCGCCATACTGCAGGCTGGTCTGGGCTTCCCAAATGTGCTGGGCATGAGGCACAGGAATACTTATTTATGATGATGTTACCCCTCTCATTTATACTGTGTAGCCACCAGTAGGTGTAATCTCTTAGGAGTTCAGCAGAGATTTGATTAAGTTCCTCAGAATATCCTTCTGGACAAAATGTCAAGCATAAAGCTAGACTAATATCTAATATGATGGTTGAGCAGTTGGCTGATTGGTCAGACTCAAAATGTAGTTGTAAATGGGGTTACCTTTGCCTGGCCGGGAGTCACTGTGGGGGTTCCCGAGGGTTCCATTTTGAGTAGAGAAGCCTCGCACATAGATGTTGAGAAATTAGAGGGCCGGGCTATGAGCAACAGCGTGAAATTTAACAAGGGCAACTGGTGAATTCCCCATCTGAGACAGGGCAACCCTGGATCTATTTCCAGATTGGGGGAGGAGAGGCTGGAGAATGTCCCAGCACGAAAGAACATGGGTCTTGGATGCAGGTAGGGTGACCAAAACCTCATCCTTGTGTGCAGAAGACGTTCCTGGGGCACGGAGATCTTCCTGCCCTGTGATGGGAGCAGTGGAGAGGGAGTTGAGTGAGCAGAAGTGGGGCCCGAGGGACCAGCCTGAAGCTGTGTCAGGGCAGGTTCAGCTTGGATATTAGGGAAAGGCTGTTTCCTGAGAGGGTGGTTTGGCACTGGAATAGGTTCCCCATGCAGATGGCACAGCCCATCCCTGCAGACCCTACTACCAAAACCTTGCCATGTAAACCCAAAACAGTAGGGGAGTTCTTGTGGCATTTTTCGACCTGCCCTACCTATATGTTTACCAAGCATTTGAGGGGCCTCACAAGGGCAGAGCACAGGGGGCCAATCACCTCCCTCACTATGCTGGCCAGTCCTCTGTTGATGCAGCACTGCATGCAGTTGGCCTTCTGGGCTGCAGGCGTGCATCTGTGGATCCTGTTAAGCCTTTCATCCACCAGAACAACCCAAGTCCTTCTCCGCAGGGCTCCTCTCAATGAGTTCTTCTCCCAGTCTGTACTCCTGTCTGGGATTGCCCTGACCCACGTTTAACACTTGGACTTGTGGAACCTCATGTGGTTCATATGGGCCTGCTTCTCCAGCCCGTCCAGGTCCCTTTGAATGAAGAGCGTTGTGTGAAGAAAGGAGGAGTGTCAGGCTGGCATGCATTAGAACTTTATTGAGGAAGACTCGTGAAAAGGAAGGAGCACAAGCAGCAGGGCCCTGGTCAGAGGTGCAGGCACAGTGACCATTAGCAGCTGTGCATTTTGTGTGGAAGATATTTCCAGACCCCGGAGATCAGAGCATCCTCAGTCCATGAAGTTGGCTGCAGGGCATTGTTAGCTGCTGTCAGGGGTGTTGGTGTGGGTCCTTAGCAGGGGTAGCAGGCTCTTCTGCCAGAGAAGCAGCCCAGGCCTCCCAAGCCATAGCCTCCAAGGCCAAAGCCTCCGAAGCCGCCGGAGGAGATGGGCACTCCCTGGGCGCTGAGGTTGCTGCCCACGGCAGCTGATGCGGAGGATCCAACGGCGGTGTTCTGGGGGAAGGAGCTGAGGATGGGTCCTGGCAGGGTGACCACCACGGTGGAAGGCTGGATGGCGACGTGGGAGTCCTCGCACTGCCTGACACAGGGCTCGTTGCAGCTGTTAGCCAGCGGGGTGGGTCCGCAGGGGCGGCAGATGTCGTAGCAGGACATGTCTGTGGTGTGGAGGGAGCCTGGAAGAGATGGTGTTGGGAAGGTGGAGGGTGTTTTGAAGGTGATTAGTGTCAGGGGTGTCTGGAGCGGTGGTGAGGGAAACGAAGGGATTGGGGAGGCCTGGGTTTGCAGGTAGCATGGTGGAGGGGAGGCGGAAGGGCTGCTGAGGATGGGGACAGATGGTGTGTGGAGAGATGGTTTCGATAAGGCAAGTAAAGGAGGAAAATGGGGTTAAGACTCACCTTTTTGGTCGCAGGGGAGAAGGCTTCAGGAGGAGTGTGTGAGGGTGTTAGGCGCAGGGCCGGCTTTTATGTTGGTCCTTGAGTGCCTGCAGGGCGAGAGAGCCTCTGCGCATGACAACATTTAGCGTGAGCTGCTCTTGCATGCCATAGCCTGGCAAGTAATGAGGTGGGGTGTGGTGTCCTTCCCACAACTTGACCTTTTTATTTCCTCCTGTTGAGGACATGGTGTTAGATCCTGACGGCACCTTCAAAGTGAGAGAATTAGAGGCTGGAGCATTTCTCTGTAAGCGGCATGGGTGGGCAGGTATATGATGTGTCGAAAGGCTCATAGATGTGCGGTGTCATGAGTGAGGTCTTTGTGTGGCATTCATGTTGTGTGGCACAGACACACTGGGCTTTGTGGCTGTCAGCAAGTTATTGCAATGGACAGCATAGGGCATAGAATTGGGTGCTATGAAAACAAGGAATGAGAGGTGAGTAGGTCCTACACTGGCCATATTTCCCAACTTTTCCATGTTTCCCCTTTTCCTCCAAGCTGCAGGCCTCAGAACAAGCATAGCTTTTGAAGGTTCATGTAGGGGTGGATAGATGTTGCATTCAAGACATGGGAGAGGTGCATTGTTGTCCATGAGGTCATGGTTTGGCACTCATGAGGTGTTCTCGGTGGCTTTCTTGTGAGGAGGGGGCACCCCTTGCTGACATCTCCAGCAGGTTGGTCAGTGCTTCTCAGGTATGCTGGGCGTGATGCACTACCACTTGCATCACATTCACTCCCTCCGTGCCTTCATCCTAACCCACCAGCCTGCGTTTAGCCCTTGTTTTACCCTGTTGGGTGTGCTTCATTGGTTGCTTGGTGGCCATTTTGCATGTGGAGTTTGTAGTTGAGAGAAAGTACACTCCCTGTTTTGCTCCTGGGTCCGCTGTCTGAAGAGGCAGAGGAGGGATGTTTGCATAGCAGGGTATTGTAGTCGCGGGCCTGTCTCAGGGCTGACAAGACTAAGTGTGTTGGGAGCCCTGCCATGCTTCCAAAAGGGTTGTGTTGGCACCTCCATAGTGCTCCCTTTTCTGTGGCCAGCATGTCGACAGCTGGGGCTTTGGTCTCCAGCCATTTGCTGGGAGTCCCTTGGGCTGTCTGTTGAGGCCTGGGAGAGGCTGTGATATTTGTGAGGGGCAGGGACAGACATGTGGGAGAGTCCAGAAGGTCTGGGCCCAAAGCACTGGGGTGTTCTTTGAGGTGAGTGTCAAGGGGGAATCCTATTTCTCTGTGTGGTGTTCAGTGTTGACACATACGATGTGGACGTTTCAGAGGGGAGCTGGAGGTGTGCATGCTGCTTGTGGCTGTGGACCTGAGGCCCCACTGGTCGTGGTTGCATTCTGAGGAGTGGGGAATGGCAAGTGCAGCCTCTGATCTGCCAAGGTGACTGTTTTGAAGGGTTTCCCACTGCAGCTTGTTGACGAAGATGCTTGGGAGGCTATTTGGCTGGTTATGCAGGGGTCTGTGGGACCCAGCAGACTAGACCTGCAAGTGCTGAATGTCCTGGGTGATATATTTGCAATAGCAGTTTCAGTTATTTTTGAAAGGTCATGGTGACTGGGAGAGGATCCTGAATGCTGGAAGAGACTCATCCCATTCTTCTGTTTGAGAGCAGATGAAGGAGGAATTTCTGGGAAACTGCAGCTTGGTCAGTCTGATATCAGTCCCTGGGAAGGTTCTGAGGAAACCCTCCCTGAATGTATTCTCAACCACAGAAAAGTGAAGGAGAGTAGTCAGCATGGATTTATAGAGAGCATATCCCATGTGTGCCTACACAGCATCTTCTACGTAGAAGTGACTGACGTCCTACCTATATGTAGGACTCTGTGATAGTGCTTGTTGTGAAGGTGGAGGATCAGAGAGGCACAAACAACATCGATTATTGGTTCGGCACTATGCAGCATCAGGTACCTTTGTAGATGGCTGAAACAGGCCCTTATCAAACATGGGGCAGCTGCTGGATTCTTCTCACAGAGGCCACCTCTGTAGTCCCCACTACCAAAAACCTTGCAATGTAAAAACAGTACAATAGGGGCAGCCTTGTGGTACTTTTTCACACGATCTTGAACTGTGTACTTAAACAGGGTGAGGTGGGAATCATCATAGAGTCATAGAGTGTCTCACCTTGGAAGGAACTTTAAGGATCATCTTACTCCAGCCCCCTGCCGTAGGAAGGGATGTCACCCACCAGATCACGTTGGCCAAGGCCCCATCCAGGCTGCCCCTGAACTCCACCAGGGATGGGGCATTCACAGTCTTGTCTTGGCAACCTGTTCCAGTGCCTCATAACCCTCACAGTGAAGAATTTCCTCCTAATATCTAGTCTAAATCTATCCTCTTTTAGTTGAAGACCATTACCCCTTCTCCTATCATTATCTACACGAGTAAAGAGACATTCTCCATCCTTTGTGAAGACCCCTTTAACTATTGAAAGATCTCAACAAATTCTCAGCAGAGCCTTCACTTCTCCAGGCTGAACATCCCCAGCTCTCTGAGCCTTCTTTCACAGGAGAGCTGCTCAACGTGGAGCCTCACGAGAACAGAAAAGAGGGGGGCAATCAACTCCCTCACTATGCTGATTACTGCTCTGTTGATGCAGCACTGCATGCAGTTGGCCTTCTGGGCTGCAGGTGTGCATTGCTGGATCCTGTTGAGCCTTTCATCCACCAGAACAACCCAAGTCCTTCTCTGCAGGGCTGCTCTCAATGAGTTCTTCTCCCAGTCTGTACTCCTGTCTGGGATTGGCCTGACCCAGTTACACCACGCTGCACTTGGACTTGTTCAACCTCATTCTGTTCTGATTGGCATGCTTCTCCAGCCTGTCTAGGTTCCTTTGGATGAAGAGCATTGGGTGAAAAAGGAGGAGTGTCAGGCTGGCATGCATTAGAACTTTATTGAGGAAGACTCATGAAAAGGAAGGAGCACAAGCAGCAGGGCCCTGGTCAGAGGTGCAGGCACAGTGACCATTAGCAGCTGTGCATTTTGTGTGGAAGGTACTCCCAGACCCCAGAGATCAGAGCATCCTCAGTCCATGAAGTTGGTTGCAGGGCATTGTTAGCTGCTGTCAGGGGTGTTGGCGTGGGTCCTTAGCAGGGGTAGCAGGCTCTTCTGCCAGAGAAGCAGCCCAGGCCTCCCAAGCCATAGCCTCCAAGGCCAAAGCCTCCGAAGCCGCCGGAGGAGATGGGCACTCCCTGGGCGCTGAGGTTGCTGCCCACGGCAGCTGATGCGGAGGATCCAACGGCGGTGTTCTGGGGGAAGGAGCTGAGGATGGGTCCTGGCAGGGTGACCACCACGGTGGAAGGCTGGATGGCGACGTGGGAGTCCTCACACTGCCTGACACAGGGCTCGTTGCAGCTATTAGCCAGCGGGGTGGGTCCGCAGGGGCGGCAGATGTCGTAGCAGGACATGTCTGTGTTGTGGAGGGAGCCTGGAAGAGAGGCTGTTGGGAATGTGTAGGGTGTTGGGGGTGTGAGGAGTGGTGCCTAGGTAGGCAAGGGGAGAGGGGAGGGCTGTGCTTGTGGGGATCCTGGTGGTTGGGAGGTGGAAGGGCTGCTGGGGCTGGGGGCAGAGACTGTGTGGAGAGATGGGTCTGATGGGTAAGGAGAAGGAGGGGATCGGGGCTAAGGCTCACCTTGTTGGTCGCAGAGGCGAAGGCGTCAGGAGGAGTGTGTGAGGGTGCGAGACACAGGGCCGGATTTTATGCTGCTCCTTGAGTGCCTGCAGGGCAAGAGAATCTCTGCGCATGACAACATTTGGCGTGAGCTGCTCTTACATGCCAAAGCCTGGCAAGTAATGAGTTGAGGTGTGGTGTCCTTCCCACAATTTGACCTTTTCATTTCCTCCTGTTGAGGACATGGTATTAAATCCTGACGGCACCTTCAAAGTGAGAGTATTAGAGGCTGGAGCATTTCTCTGAAAGTTGCATGGGAGGACAGGTAGATGATTTTTGCGAAAGGCTGGTTGAGGTGCGGTGTCATGAGTGAGGTCTTTGCATGGCATTCATGTGGTGTGGCCCAACCACACTGGGCTTTGTGGCTGTGAGCCAGTCATTGCAGAGGAGAGCAGAGAGGGGGACAATCAACTCCCTCACTATGCTGGTTACTGCTCTGTTGATGCAGCACTGCATGCAGTTGGCCTTCTGGACTTCAGGTGTGCATCTGTGGATCCTGTTGAGCCTTTCATCCACCAGAACAACCCAAGTCCTTCTCTGCAGGGCTGCTCTCAATGACTTCTTCTCCCAGTCTGTACTCCTGTCTGGGATTGGCCTGACCCAGTTACACCACGCTGCACTTGGACTTGTTGAACCTCATGCAATTCACATGGTCCTGCGTCTCTAGCCCGTCAGGGTTCCATTGGATGAAGAGTGTTGTGTGAAGAAAGGAGGAGTGTCAGGCTTGCATGCATTAGAACTTTTAGATTAGAACTATCATGGAAGACTCGTGAAAAGGATTCTATGAGAAAGAGCTGCAGTTGAGGATTTGGTGAGCCCAAGATCCAACCTCATCCCAGAGGTACAACCCTCATTCCATGACACTGATTGCAGTGTCTTGATGGTATTTGTCAGGGGTGGTGGCCAGAAAATCCTGATGGGAGTGTTATTCAGTTTGTGGTGACTTCTGACCCATGCAGAAGTCCCTTAGCTAGCCAAGACCTTTGGTTGGGCAAGTGAAGGGCTTGTGTCACATGCCAGAAGAACAGCAGCAGCCCATTGCTGCTGTTGTCAGTGACATACTTGGTAAGAGAGGTCTTGTGTCCCTTTTCATACACTTCTACAACTCCAGAGGATCTAGACCTGTGAGGCTCTCAGTTCACAGTTCTCAGTGAGTTCTCAGTTTCTGAATGGCCATGAACTTCTCAGTTTCTGAACTGAGTTTCAGAACTTCTCAGTTTCTGAATGACCATGTCATTGGAGGGAGCATCAAAGCCTTTACTAAAGGCAACATAAGCAACAGCTGCTGATCTTTCCTCATCTACCAGGAGAGTTATTTCAATGCAGAAGACACTGAGAAGGCCCAGGCATGACTTCAGTTCTCTAACTCCATGCTGAAAACTCCCCTTCGTGTTCCTCTTCTTTGAGTGCTTGGCAATGCTTCCCAAGAAGATTTCCTTCCGCACTTTCCCAGAGACTGATGGCAGGCCAACCAGCCTGCAGTTCCCCACACCTTCCTTCTCCATCTGTTGAACATCACAGTGGGATGAGTCTCTTGCAATCTTCAGGAACCCAGTTGCCATCAACTTTCAAAGAAAGCTGAAAGCCTTGTGAAGATATCAGGCTGGACTCTATCGTGGTTTTACCACGCTAGGCAGCTAAACACCACAACCTCTCTCTCACTCCCCCTTCTTAGATGAGGAAGGGAAGAAGAAAAGTAAAGAACAACACGCAGGTTGAGATAAGGATAGTTTAATTAAAGCGGAAAATAATAATAATAATAAATAAGGAAAGAATATTATTAACTAAACAATCTAAAGTGGAAAAAAAAGGAAAGGGGAAAAAGGAGGGCGAAAGGGATAAAAAAGGAGAAAAAAATATAAAAATTAAGTCTGTGTGGCAGTGCAGAGGAAAGAAATCACTCTCTACTTCCCTCAAATGAGCGATGCTGGACCATGTCCTTGAAGCAGGGCCTCAATGTACGTAGGCCGTGTTCGGGAGGAGGACTGAAGTTCTCACAATGAGAGCCCAACTCTCACTCTTCTTTTTGTTTCCATTTTTATTGCTGAGTGTGACACCACATGGTATGGAATATCCCTTTGTCTGGTTTAAGTCAGCTGCCCTGGTGATGTTGCTCTTCTCACCTTTTTGTCCACCCCCTAGGAGGGTTAGAGAGAGTCCTGATGTGCCAGCACTGCTCCGCCGTAGACACAGCACTGGTGTGATAACACTGCTGTTCTAGCTACAAGTGCAGAGCACAGCACTGTATGGGCTGCTGCAGGGAAAGGTAACATCCCAGCCAGACACAGTACAAACACTCAACATTTGTAGGTGCAACCTGACAGGTCCTCTTCACTTCAGTACATCCAGTGGCAATGCCTCCCTATATTCCAAAGCAACATGCACTACTCACCTGTTGGACAGCCTGCAAAACGTTCACCTTGGCTAACCAGTTGAATGCCTTCGGAGTTTTAGCTCACATGCACTAGTTCTGCCTCAAATGTCCAAATCATCTTTCAGAAAATCAAACACTGGTCAGAGAAATAGGTTTCCCCCTTGACACAAATTCCAAATATCCCCAATAACGCAATGGCTGCCAGCTAGCCATTTTTCACACTCCCTCTTCTCTTCTGCCTTTCATGAAAATCAGAACCACTCCCAGACCACACGACCCAGCCTGAGAAATCCCATCAAGCTGACTGTCAACCCTAGGGTTTTCTCTAGGGACTTTAGATTTGGAGGAAAGGAGGGGAAGCCTATGCTGTCAAGAAAAAAGGCCACTGTAGGACCTATTCACCTCTCATTCCTTCTTTTCATAGCATCTTCTTCTATGCCCAATACTCTCCACTGCAGTGACATGCTCAGTGAGACAAAGCCCAGTGAAGCTGGGCCACACCACATGAACGCTATGCAAAGACCTCACTAATGACACCGCACCTCAGCCAGCCTCTGGCCACATCATCTACTTGCCCTCCCATGCACCTTTCAGAGAAATGCTCCAGCCTCTAATTCTCTCACTTTGAAGGTTCTGTCAGCATCTAACACCATGTCCTCAACAGGAGGACATGAAAAGGTCAAGTAGTGGGAAGGACACCACACCTCAACTCATTACTTGCCAGGCTTTGGCATGTAAGAGCAGCTCACGCCAAATGTTGTCATGCGCAGAGGCTCTCTCGCCCTGCAGGCACTCACGGACCAGCATAAAAGCTGGCCGTGCACCTCGCTCCCTCACACACTCCTTCCGACATCTTCTCCTCTGCGACCAACAAGGTGAGACTGAACCCCGATCCCCTCCTTCACCCGCCTCCCCACATACTCTCTACCTCCAGCCTCAGCAGCCCTTCTGCCTCCCCACCACCATGCTCTCATAAAATCCCAGGTCTCCCCGCTCCCCTTGCCTACCTAGGCACCGCTCCTCACGCCCCCAGCACCCTCCACCTTCCCAACACCCTCTCTTCCAGGCACCCTTCACACCACAGACATGTCCTGCTACGACATCTGCCGCCCCTGCGGACCCACCCCGCTGGCTAACAGCTGCAACGAGCCCTGTGTCAGGCAGTGCGAGGACTCCCACGTCGCCATCCAGCCTTCCACCGTGGTGGTCACCCTGCCAGGACCCATCCTCAGCTCCTTCCCCCAGAACACCGCCGTTGGATCCTCCGCATCAGCTGCCGTGGGCAGCAACCTCAGTGCCCAGGGAGTGCCCGTCTCCTCCGGTGGCTTCGGAGGCTTTGGCCTTGGAGGCTATGGCTTGGGAGGCCTGGGCTGCTTCTCTGGCAGAAGAGCCTGCTACCCCTGCTAAGGACCCACACCAACACCCCTGACAGCAGCTAACAATGCCCTGCAGCCAACTTCATGGACTGAGGATGCTCTGATCTCTGGGGTCTGGGAATACCTTCCACACAAAATGCACAGCTGCTGATGGTCACTGTGCCTGCACCTCTGACCAGGGCCCTGCTGCTTGTGCTCCTTCCTTTTCACGAGTCTTCCTCAATAAAGTTCTAATGCATGCCAGCCTGACACTCCTTTCTTCACACAATGCTGTTCATTCAAAGGGACGTGGATGGGCTGGAGAAGTAGGCCCATGTGAACCACATGAGGTTCAACAAGTCCAAGTGTTAAATGTGGGTCAGGGCAATCCCAGACAGGAGTACAGACTGGGAGAAGAAGTCATTGAGAGCAGCCCTGCAGAGAAGGACTTGGGTTGTTCTGGTGGATGAAAGAATCACAGAATCACAGAATCACAGAATTTCTAGGTTGGAAGAGACCTCAAGATCATCGAGTCCAACCTCTGACCTAACGCTAACAATCCCCACTAAACCATATCCCTAAGCTCTACATCTAAACATCTTTTAAAGACTTCCAGGGATGGTGACTCCACCACTTCCCTGGGCAGCCTGTTCCAGTGTCTAACAACCCTTTCAGTAAAGAAGTCCTTCTTAACATCCAACCTAAAACTCCCCTGGTGCAACTTTAGCCCATTCCCCTCATCCTGTCACCAGGCACGTGGGAGAACAGGCCAACCCCCACCTCACTACAGCCTCCTTTAAGGTATCTGTAGAGAGCAATAAGGTCGCCCCTGAGCCTCCTTTTCTCCAGGCTGAACAAGCCCAGCTCCCTCAGCCGCTCCTCATAGGACTTGTTCTCCAGGCCCCTCACCAGCTTCATCGCCCTTCTCTGGACCCGCTCAAGCACCTCGATATCCTTCTTGTAGCGGCTCAATAGGATCCAGCAGTGCACAACTGCAGCCCAGAAGGCCAACTGCATGCAGTGCTGCATCAACAGAGGACTGGCCAGCATAGTGAGGGAGGTGATTGGCCCCCTGTGCTCTGCCCTTGTGAGGCCCCTCAAATGCTTGGTAAACATATAGGTAGGGCAGGTCGAAAAATGCCACAAGAACTCCCCTACTGTTTTGGGTTTACATGGCAAGGTTTTGGTAGTAGGGTCTGCAGGGATGGGCTGTGCCATCTGCATGGGGAACCTATTCCAGTGCCAAACCACCCTCTCAGGAAACAGCCTTTCCCTAATATCCAAGCTGAACCTGCCCTGACACAGCTTCAGGCTGGTCCCTCGGGCCCCACTGCTGCTCACTCAACTCCCTCTCCACTGCTCCCATCACAGGGCAGGAAGATCTCCATGCCCCAGGAACGTCTTCTGCACACAAGGATGAGGTTTTGGTCATCTTACCTGCATTCAAGACCCATGTCCTTTCATGGTGGGCCGCTATCCAGCCTCTCCTCCCCCAATCTGGAAATAGATCCAGGGTTGCCCTGTCTCAGATGGGGAATTCGCCAGTTGCCCTTGTTAAATTTCACGCTGTTGCTCATAGCCCGGCCCTCTAATTTCTCAACATCTATGTCCAAGGCTTCTCTACCCAAAATGGAGCCCTCAGGAACCCCCATAGTGACTCCCTGCCAGGCACAGGTAACCCCATTTACAACTACATTTTGAGTCTGACCAATCAGCCAACTGCTCAACCACCAC
Organism: Netta rufina; assembly: GCF_964035555.1. Taxonomy (NCBI): domain Eukaryota; kingdom Metazoa; phylum Chordata; class Aves; order Anseriformes; family Anatidae; genus Netta; species Netta rufina. The sequence goes on from NC_140124.1 coordinate 158,095,406, forward strand.
ATTAGATATTAGTCTAGCTGCGTGCTTGACATTTTGTCCAGAAGGATATTCTGAGGAACTTAATCAAATCTCTCCTAAACTCCTAAGAGATTACACCTACTGGTGGCTACACATTATAAATGAGAGGGGTAACATCATCATAAATAAGTATTCCTGTGCCTCATGCCCAGCACATTTGGGAAGCCCAGACCAGCCTGCAGTATGGCGATGCCAGCAAATAGGGCCCCCTCCTCACAACAATGCAGCCGCAAACCACACCAAATGAGTGACACTCCATGACCTCACTCCATGACACCCCACCTCTCCCATGCTATGGCCGCGTCTGCTGACTGCCCTCAAATGCACTCTCCATGCAAATCCATCCAAAGAGCCACTCTCACTTAGAAGCTGCCGCCATGGCCGAATAGACATGTCCTCAGCAGGAAGAAATGAAAAGGGTGCGTTGTGGGTTGGACAAAACACCTCAACTCATTATTTGCCAGGCTTTGTTGTTTAAGAAGAGCTCACGCCAAATGTTGTCATGCACAAAGGGTTACTTGCCCCGCGGGCACTCAAGGACCAGCATAAAAGCCAGCCCTGTGCCTCGCTCTCTCACACACTCCTTCTGAAGCCTTCTCCCCTGCGACAAACAAGGTGAGCCCGAACCCCACTCCCATCCTTCACCTACCCGACCAGCCTTATCTCCCCACACAGCCTCTCCCCCCAGCCTCAGCAGCCCTTTTGCCTCCCCAATGCCATGCTCCCCACAACAGTAGGCCTCCCTGCTCCCTTGGCCTCCTCCAGCAGTGCTCCACACACCCCTAAAACCCTCTGCTTTCCCAACACCCTCTCTTCCAGGCTCCCTCCACAACACAGACATGTCCTGCTACGACATCTGCCGCCCCTGCGGACCCACCCCGCTGGCTAACAGCTGCAACGAGCCCTGTGTCAGGCAGTGCGAGGACTCCCACGTCGCCATCCAGCCTCCTGCTGTGCTGGTCACCCTGCCAGGACCCATCCTCAGCTCCTTCCCCCAGAACACCGCCGTTGGATCCTCCGCATCAGCTGCCGTGGGCAGCAACCTCAGCGCCCAGGGAGTGCCCGTCTCCTCCGGCGGCTTCGGAGGCTTTGGCCTTGGAGGCTATGGCTTGGGAGGCCTGGGCTGCTTCTCTGGCAGAAGAGCCTGCTACCCCTGCTAAGGACCCACACCAACACCCCTGACAGCAGCTAACAATGCCCTGCAACCAACTTCATGGACTGAGGATGCTCTGATCTCCGGGGTCTGGAAATACCTTCCACACAAAATGCACAGCTGCTGATGGTCACTGTGCCTGCACCTCTGACCAGGGCCCTTCTTTTTGTGTTCCTTCCTTTTCACGAGTCTTCCTCAATAAAGTTCTAATGCATGCCAGACCGACACTCCTCCTTTCTTCACCCAATGCTCTTCATCCAAAGGAACCTAGACAGGCTGGAGAAGCATGCCAATCAGAACTGAATGAGGTTCAACAAGTCCAAGTGCAGCGTGCTGCACCGAGTTGGGGGCAATCCCAGACAGGAGTACAGACTGGGAGAAGAACTTATTGAGAGCAGCCCTGCAGAGAAGGACTTGGGTTGTTCTGGTGGATGAAAGGTTTGAACAGGACCCAGCAGTGCACGCCTGCAGCCCACAAAGCCCACAGCATCCTGGGCTGCATCAACAGAGGTGTGACCTTCAGGTCAAGGGAGGTGATTGTTCCCCTCTACTCTGTCCTTATGAGGCCCCACATGGAGTACTACCTGAAGCTTTATGGCCCACAGCACAAGGGGGAATGGTCTCCAAATAAAGAGGATAGATTTAGACTAGACATTAGGAGGAAATTCTTTACTCTGGGGGTGGTGAGGCACTGGAACAGGGTGCCAAGAGAAGTAGTAGATGGCCCATCCCTGGAGGTGTTCAAGGCCAGGCTACATGGGGCCTTGGCCAGACTGATCTGGTGGGTGCCATGCCTTCCTATGGCAGGGCTTTGGAGTTAGGAGATCCTTATATTCCCTTCCAAGACAAGCCATTCTGTGATTCTATGATGATTCCCACTTCACCCTGTACAAATGCAGGAGAGAAGAGGCAGCGGCCCGTGGAGAGCCCCTGTAGGAATAGACCCCTGGGACAGAGCTGCAGGTTGTGGAGAGGAGCCCATGCAGGAGCAGGGGATCTGGGGAGAGCTGCTCCTTGTGGAGGACCCATGCTGGAGCAGTTTGCTCCTGATATATGAACCCTGTGGTACGGAGTCATATTGAAGCTGTTCTTGAAGAGCTGCTGCCTGTGGGAAGCCCACATAGGCTCGGTTCGGGAAGGATGGTGTGAGGAATGTTTTAACAATTCGTGTCCATAAAGAACAATTCTGTTTGAAATGTTTGAATCCTGTCTGCCTCTGGGCCCTGCACTGGCAATTCAATGCTTGAACCACAGCTGCAGTGTGTCCCAGTCTCCCCCTCATTCCTCATTCTAGCCAATTTATCACTTCTTAAATTTATGAACCTGTTTGCTTTTGTTATTCCGGACTTCTATTTCTAACACTGCTATAGATGTGTCTGTGAATGGCTGGGGAAGAATGTTTTAATTACCCGTGTGTCTGGGAGTTTCAGAACAACTGATAACAACTAGTGACTGTTATGGGATACTATGTGGATCTTTGGTATCTGGTTAGGGGGGGGCCGAGAAAGAAGCTGAAAAGCGGCTGGGAGACAAGATTTGAAGAAGGTGTTTTGAAGAAGGTGTTCTGTAAACTTGGGATGGTGCCCAGTAAGTACAAAGGGGAAGAGGAAGACTGTGAGCCTTCAGCACGGAAGACCCCTAGAGACCCCCAGAAGAGACCCCAGAGGAGACTGCGCATGCTCCAGTAGGAGGGACTGCACCCCGGAAGCTAATTTTAATAATCTATTTTTTTTAGAAGTAGTAATGAATATGTATTAGTCTAGGAGCATAAAAATCAGCTGCTTGATGTAACTGGTGTGCGTCCTGGTGAAGCGGAGACTCCCGGTGCACCCAGCGCTGTTTGCTTACCTCTATTCCTTTATATTCTTTCAATAAATCCTATTTTTATTTTAATCCTAATTTGAATCCTGAGCCATTTATAACAATGGCATCCTTTGGGAAGGACCCTTGTGGAGCAGGCACAGAGAGGGACTATGAAGGAACGGCGGACACGAAGCAACAAGAACTGACTGCAGCCCACATTGGTCCTTCCCCTACGCCGCTCAAGTGGAGGAGGTGGAATGGGGTGGATGAAGTAGATATCTTTAGTTTGTTTGTGTTTTGCTTCTTTCTCACTGCTCTAGCTTGTTAGTAATAGATAACATGTTTTATTTATCTCCCTGTGCTTCAGCTTGTTTTGACCATGACTAACACTGCTGAGTGATCTCCCAGTTCTTATGTCAACCCTTGAGCCCTTTTCATTGTATCTTCTCCCCCTTTCCCTTTGAGAAGGGGGAGTGAGAAAGCAGTTAAGGCAGAGCTCAGCTGCCTAGCTAGGTGAAACCACCACACCTGGCGAGGATGTCACCAACATCACCACAAGTGGGCACCACCTGGGCTTTCAGCGCATCACCCAAGACCTACATGTGCCCAGCTAAAGCCTTGGGCACATTAAGGCTCTTCTTCTATGCCCTCTGAAGCAATCTGCCCATGTCAGCACATCCTTGACTGCTTTCTTCTGCAACATCATCCTACACCTTCACAACAAACGCTATCACAGAGTCATGTATGTGACATATATGTAAGACATCAGTCAATTCTATGTAGAAGACTCTGCGGAGGCACACATGGAATTTGCTCTTTATAAATCCATGGTGACTCTTCTCCATCACTTCTCTGTGCTTGAGAATACATTCTGGGAGGATTTCCTTCAGAGCCTTTCCAGATACCTTGAGAAACAAGGTTGTGTTTTTGCAAGAGAAGGTGTTTTCGCACCGTAAAATTTCACTAAACTTGCATATTCAAAAGCGATTGGGCAGGCATGACAGTAGCTTTACAGTGGGGAGTATGGTAAGAACATAAGGGGAAGGTCCTACTGTCCCAAAATAAGCAAGATAGCTAGAAAAACAGGACGAGCAGTGCAAAATCAGTAAAAACAAAAAATTGCGATCCCTCTGGTCATGAAAGAAGAAGGGGAAAAAAATGAAAAGGAGAAATTAAAGTTTGGTCAAATAAAATTGGACATATATGGTATAGAAAGGCATCAAGTAGCTTGTGAACCTGTAGTATGCATCCAGTGAGGAAACAGGAGAAACCAGGCGTTGGGTACTAGGGAATACAAGTGATTATGATATACTTTTCCAGTGTACTCCTGCTTCCAGGATGCACACCATTGCAATCACAAATAAAACAGCTACGCAGAAGACCCTGCCTGGGAAAATTATTGAGATTTTTGTCACAACACTGATGTCAGGCTGCAATGGCTGCAGATTCGCAGAAATTCTTACTTCATCTGCTCTCAAACAGAAGAATGGGATGACTTTCTTCCAGTTTACAGGAACCTCTCCCAGTCACCATGACCTTTCAAAAATAACTGAAACTGCTATTGCAAACAAATCACCTGGGACATTCAGTGTTTGCAGGTGCAGCCTGTCAGGTCCCACAGACTCCTGCATAACCAGCTATACAGACTCCCCAGCATCTTCGTTAACAAGCTCCAGCGAGACAGCCTAAAAAAACACTCACCATAGCAGATCAGGGGCTGCACTTGGAATTCCCCACTCCTCAGAATGCAACAACGACCAATGAGGCATCAGGTCCACAGCCACAAGCAGCATGCACACCTCTAGCTCCCCTCTGAAACGTCCACATCGTACGAGTCAACATTGAACACCACACAGAGAAATAGACACTCCCCTTGACACTCACCCCAAAGAACATCCCAGTGCTTTGGGCCCAGACCTTCTGGACACTCCCACATGTCTGTCCCTGCCCCTCACAAATCTCACAGCCTCTCCCAGGCCTCAACAGACAGCCCAAGGGATTCCAACCAAACTGCATTAGCCCAAAGCCCTTGCTGTCAACGTGCTGGCCACAGAAAAGGGAGCTCAATGGAGGTGCCAACGCAACCCTTTGGGAAGTATGGCAGGGCCCCCAATGCACTTAGTCTTGTCAGCCCTGAGACAGGCCCGCAACTACAACACCCTGCTATGCAAAAACCTCTTCTCTGCCTCTTTGGACTGCGGCCCCAGGGACAAGACAGGGGTCTTGCTCCCATACACTTGCTCCCACGTACAGCCTCTATGTGCACGATTGCCACCAAGCCACCAATGAAGCAGACCCAACGGGAAAGACAAGGGCTAAACACAGGCTGGTGAGTTGGGATGAAGGCACGGAGGGACTGAATGTGATGCAAGTGGTAGCGCATCACGCCCAGCATACCTGAGAAGCACTGGCCAACCTACTGTGGATGCCAACAAGGGGGGCCTCCTCATCACAACAAAGCCATCGACCACACCTCATGAGTGCCAAACTATGACCTCATGGACAACAATGCACCTCTCCCATGTCTTGAATGCAACATCTATCCACCCCTACATGAACCTTCAAAAGCTATCCTTCGGTCTTTAATACTCTCACTTGAAATGTTCCGCCACTTCCAACATCCTCAACAGGAAGAAATGCAGGCAGGACATTGTGGGGAGATCATACACCACCTCATTACTTGACGGGTTGTGGCATGTAAGAGTAACTCACACCAAATTCTGTCATGCACAAAGGCTCTCTCACCTCACGGATACTCGGGGACCAGCATAAAAGCCAGCCCTGCACCTTGCACCCTCATACTCTCATCCTGACACCTTCTCCCCTGTGACCAACAAGGTGAGTCTGAACTCTGCTCCGCTCCTTCACCCACTACACCTTGCCCAACTCTCCACAAAACTTCTGTCCCCAGCCTCAACAGCCCCTCCACCTCCCAACCACCAGGCTTTCCATAGCCCCACTCTGGGACTTTCCACTCCCTTGGCCTACCCCGGAACTGCTCTTCATGCCACCAACACCCTCCGCCTTCACAATACCCTCTCTTCCAGGGACCCTCCACAACACAGACATGTCCTGCTACGACATCTGCCGCCCCTGCGGACCCACCCCGCTGGCTAACAGCTGCAACGAGCCCTGTGTCAGGCAGTGCGAGGACTCCCGCGTCGTCATCCAGCCTCCTACCGTGCTGGTCACCCTGCCAGGACCCATCCTCAGCTCCTTCCCCCAGAACACCGCCGTTGGATCCTCCGCATCAGCTGCCGTGGGCAGCAACCTCAGTTCCCAGGGAGTGCCCATCTCCTCCGGTGGCTTTGGAGGCTTTGGCCTGGGAGGCTTGGGCTGCATCTCTGGCGGAAGAGCCTGCTACCCCTGCTAAGGTCACATGCCAATATCCCTGACAGTAGCCTCCAACACCATGCAAGCCAGCTCTCAGTCTGAGGACCCAGTTCCTTGCTGTCCATGGCATACGAGCTGACAAGCCACAGCTCGTCATTCCATGGCACAGCAAAGCAAGCAAGCAAGGTATTGGACAGCCCTTGCTGTCAGGAAACATGGCCAACATACCTCCTTCTTTCTTCCTCTTTCTTCTTTCCATAGCACCACCACCTACCACCACTACTCTCTGCTGCAATGCCTTGCTCACTAGCATAGTCCCTCGGAAACCTTTCTGGGGCTGCTCCCACCATGGGTAGGGAGACCTAAGGGCTCTGGGAAAATCCGCTGTATGCAAGGACATAGGTTAGTGGTCACCCTCCAGCCACCTCAGAATGTGCATCTCCCACATGACTTTCCCTCTGTTTCATGTTTTCCTCAATAAAATCAATCTGCATCCCAAATCCTGAGATGCCTCTTCATTATTTCTTCTCCCAACGCTCTTCAAAATTCACCCGATAAAAAGAGCAAACACCAGGGCTGAAGTGGCCATCAGGCCCCAAGTCTCTTGGTGTTTAAAAAGTATTTGGACAATGCTCTTACATATCTCCTTGGCACTAAAATGGAAAGACATGATGGGCCACTCAGCATATAAGGAATTGCCTGCACGGTCACATTCCAAGAGTTGCGCTCAACAGCTCGGTGCCCAGGTGGGGACCGGGGAGGAGTGGTGTCCCTCTGGGGTCTCTATTGAGGCCAGTATTATTTCACCGAGTTGTCCCTCACACGGACACCACACGTATAGTGCAAGACTCTGGTGGATGTGGATGCATCTTTGTGCCGTCGCTGACCCACAAGTTCTCGAGCATGCCGGCCTGACGTGCTTCCTTTTCCCTTCTTCTTCCCACTTCCCTCAGCACAGAGGCAAAGCTCTAGAGGTCATCAGGATAGGTTGAAAAGGGCCTCAACACTTTCTCCCACCTACAACCTTCCAAGCACCACGGCCACCAAGCCACCAATACAGCACACCCAACAGGAAAGACAAGGGTAAAGACTGGCTTATCGAGTTGTTAGAAAGGCAGGGAGGTAGCAAATGTGATGGAATCATGGAATCCCAGAATAGAACAAGTTGTGAGGGACCCACAAGGAACATTGCGTCCAACTCCTGGCTCCACACAGGACTACCCAAAAATCAAACCGCATTTCTGAGAGTGTTGTCTTGTGCTGCAGCAGGCTTGGTGCTGTGATGGTTTCCACGGGGAACCTGCACAACCACCCTCTCAGGAAATAGCCTTTCCCTAATATCCAAGCTGAACCTGCCCTGACACAGCTTCAGGCTGTTCCCTCGAGCCCCACTGCTGCTCACCAGACAGAAGAGATCAGCGCCTGTCCCTCTGCTCCCTTCGTGGTGAAGCTGTAAGCTCTAGTGAGGTCTCCTCTTCTCTGGGCTCAACAAAACAAGGGCCTGCAGCCACTCCTCATACGTCCTGCCCTCTAAACCTTTTACCATCTCTGTAGTTCTCCTTTTGACAATGTCTAAGAGTTTTGTGTCGTTAGATTGCGGTGACCAATTCTGTACACAACACTTGAGGGAAGGCCGCACCAGTGCGCAGTAGAGTGGGACAATCACTTCCTTTGACCAGCTAACAATGTTGTGCTTGATGTAACCCAGGAAACGGGGGACCTTAGGGTTGCCAGGGCACCGAGTTGACTCTCAGTCCACTTGCTGTCAACCAGAACCCCCATGTCCTTTCATGCTGAGCCACTGTCCAGCCTGTCCTCCCGCAGTCTGGACATAGATCCAAGGTTGCCCTGTCTCAGATGGGGAATTCGCCAGTTGCCCTTGTTAAATTTCACGCTGTTGCTCATAGCCCGGCCCTCTAATTTCTCAACATCTATGTCCAAGGCTTCTCTACCCAAAATGGAGCCCTCAGGAACCCCCATAGTGACTCCCTGCCAGGCACAGGTAACCCCATTTACAACTACATTTTGAGTCTGACCAATCAGCCAACTGCTCAACCACCACATTAGGTATTAGTCTAGCTGCGTGCTTGACATTTTGTCCAGAAGGATATTCTGAGGAACTTAATCAAATCTCAGCTGAACTCCTAAGAGATTACACTTACTGGTGGCTACACATTATAAATGAGAGGGGTAACATCATCATAAATAATTATTCCTGTGCCTCATGCCCAGCACATCTGGGAAGCCCAGACCAGCCTGCTGTATGGCTATGCCAGCAAATAGGGCCCCCTCCTCACAACAATGCAGCCGCAAACCACACCAAATGAGTGACATGCCATGACCACACTTCATGACACCCCACCTCTCCCATGCTTTGGCCACGTCTGCTGACTGCCCTCAAATGCACTCTCCATGCAAATCCATCCAAAGAGCCACTCTCACTTAAACGATGCCGCCAAGGCCAAATAGACATGTCCTCAACAGGAGGAAATGAAAAGTGTGGGAAGGGCAACACACCCCACTTCATTACTTGCCAGGCTTTGGAATGCAAGAGCAGCTCATGCCAAATGTTTTCATGCGCAAAGACTCACCCTGCGGCCAATCAAGGAGCAGCATAAAAGCCGGCCCTGCACCTCGCACCCTCACACACTCCACCAGACGCCTTCTCCCCTGTGACCAACAAGGTGAGCCTGAACCCCGACCCCCTCCTTTACCCACCCCACCGGCCCTATCTCTCCACTTGCCCGCTGTCTCCACACTTACCAGCCCTTCCACCTCCCCAACACCATGCTCCCCACAAACACAGGTCTCCCCACTCTCTTGGCCTTCCCTACCACCACTCCTCACGCCCCCAATACCCTCCACCTTCCCAACACCCTCTCTTCCAGGGACCCTCCACAACACAGACATGTCCTGCTACGATATCTGCCGCCCCTGCGGACCCACCCCGCTGGCTAACAGCTGCAACGAGCCCTGTGTCAGGCAGTGCGAGGACTCCCGCGTCGTCATCCAGCCTCCTACCGTGCTGGTCACCCTGCCAGGACCCATCCTCAGCTCCTTCCCCCAGAACACCGCCGTTGGATCCTCTGCATCAGCTGCTGTGGGCAGCAACCTCAGCGCCCAGGGAGTGCCCATCTCCTCTGGAGGCTTTGGAGGCTTTGGCCTTGGAGGCCTGGGCTGCATCTCTGGCGGAAGAGCCTGCTACCCCTGCTAAGGACCCATGCCAACACCGCTGACAGAAGACTGCAACACCATGCAAGCCAGAACTCAGACTGAGGATTCACCTCTGCACTGTTCAAGGCACATGGGCTCACCAGCCACGGCTCTTCTTCGCATGGCACTCCACACTCTAGCAGAGAAGGGGGCCAGTCCGTGCTGCCTGGACACATGGCTCACGGACAGCCCATCCTCTCTCATTTCCTTCTACTCCTACCACCATCTTCCATGTCTACTACTCTCCCCTGCAATGGCTTGCTCACAGCCACAAACCCACCCAGCACCTTCCATGTGTTGATTCTATTGCAGTGGAGGAAGACCTTGGGGCTCTGGGAAAATCTGTTGTACCATGGGACACAGCCTGATGGTTGCACCACTTCTTGCACCACGGAACAGGTCCATTCTGCTCTCATACCTTTGCACTCTTTTTCCACAATAAAGTTCTTGTGCATGTCAGCCTGTGATGTCTCCTCTTCCTTTCTGCTCCCAACACTCCTTCTAATTCACTCAACATTAAGCAGGGCTCGGCAGGCGAGCAGGGCCCAAGTCTGTTGTTGTTCAAGGAGCTTCTTGACAGCACTCATACATATAGCGTTGATTAAAACAAGAAGAGTCATAGATTTGACAGAAGGACCACATAGCATAAAACGCATTGGCTGGATGAGCACATTCAAGGAGAAGCAGCCAACATCCCTATGCCCAGGTAAAGACCAGGGTGGAGTGTTATCTCACGGGAGTCTGTCCTGGGACCAGTTTTATTTCACCTCCTCATCCCTGACATACACGGTGGGATTGAGCGGGCCCTCGGCAAGTTTGTGCATGGCACCAAGCTCAGTGGGGTGGCCGACACCTTAGAGGAAAGGATTGCCAGCTACAAACACAGGCTGAGAGAGACGGGCTTGGTCAGCCTGGGGAAGAGAAGGCTCCAGGACATGGTATAGAGGCCCTCTAGTACTTAGAAGAGGCTACAGGAAAGGTGGGGAGGAACTCTTTATCAGGGCGTGTAGTGATATCACAAGTGTTAACAGCTTTAAACTAAAAGAGAGTAGATTTAGATTAGATATAAGGAAGAAATTCTTCACCCTGGGGATGGTGAGCTAAAGGGACACAAGACCTCTCCTACCAACTATGTCACTGACAACAGCAGCAATGGGCTGCTGCTGTTCTTCTGGCATGTGACACAAGCCCTTCACTTGCCCAACCAAAGGTCTGGGCTAGCTAAGGACTTCTGCATGGGTCAGAAGTCAGCACACACTGAATAACTCTCTTTCCCATCAGGATTTTCTGGCCACCACCCCTGACAAATACCATCAAGACACTGCAATCATTTTCATGGAATGAGGGTTGTACTTCTGGGATGAGGCTGGATCTAGGGCTCACCAAATCCTCAACCCCAGCTCATTCTCAAAGAATCCTGTACTTTCTCAGTTTCTGAATGGCCATGTCATTGGAGGGAGCATCAAAGCCTTTACTAAAGTCAACATAAGCAACAGCTGCTGATCTTCCCTCACCTACCAGGAGAGTTATTTCAATGTGGAAGACACTGAAAAGGCCCAGGCATGACTTCAGTTCTCTAAATCCATGCTCAATACTCCCCTTCGTGTTCCTCTCCTTTGTGTGCTTGGAAATGCTTCCCAAGAAGATTTACTTCTATACCTTCCCAGAGACTGATGGCAGGCCAACCAGCCTGCAGTTCCCCACACCTTCCTTCTCTATCTTGTTCAACACAGAAGTGGGATGAGTCTCTTGCAGTCTTCAGGAACCCAGTCGCCTTCAACTTTCAAAGAAAGCTGAAAGCCTTGTGAAGATATCAGCCAGGACTCTATGGTTGTTGTACCGTGGTGAGATAAAGGCAGCTAAACATCACAACCGCTCTCTCACCCCCCGTCCTTAGATGAGGATTGGAAGAAGAAAAGTAATGAACAATGCACAGGTTGATATAAGAATAATTTAATTAAAGGGGAAAATAATAATCATAATTATTAAGGAAAGATTATTATTAACTAAACAATTTAACTAAAGCAGAAAGAAAAGGAAAGTGAAAAAGGTAGGGGAAAAGAGAAAGAATCACAGAATCACAGAATTTCTAGGTTGGAAGAGACCTCAAGATCATCGAGTCCAACCTCTACCTAACGCTAAGAAACTCCACTAAACCATATCCCTAAGCTCTACGTCTAAACGTCTTTAAGAAGGGAGTTAAAAAAAATGAATGCTATGTGAAATGCAGAGGAAAGAAATTACTCTCTACTTCCCTCAAATGAGCGATGCGTGACCACATCCTTGAGCAAGGCCTCAATGCACATAGCCAATTTTCAGTAGGAGGACCGACATTTTCACAATGAGAACCCAGCCCTCCCCTCTTCTTCCTGTTTCCACCTTTCATTGCTGAGTGTGACATCATATGGTATGGAATATCCTTTTGGCTGGATGCCAAAAGGCTGCCCTGGATGCCATTTCAGCTGCCCTGGTGATGTTTCTCTTCTCACTTTTTTGCCCACCCCCTAGGAGGGTTAGAGAGAGTCCTGATGTGCCAGCACTGCTCCGCCGTAGACACAGCACTGGTGTGATAACACTGCTGTTCTAGCTACAAGTGCAGAGCACAGCACTGTATGGGCTGCTGCAGGGAAAGTTAACATCCCAGCCAGACACAGTACAGACTCTCAGCATTTGTGGGTGCAACCTGACAGGTCCTGTGCACTTCAATACATCCAGTGGCACTTCCTCCCCATATTCCAGAGCAACATGCTCTACTCACTTGTTGGACAGACTGAAAAACACTCACCTTGGCTAACCAGTGGAATGCCTAGACTTTCACACACTTGGGAGTTTTAGATCACATGACACGGCACCTCAACCAGCCTTTGGACACAACATACACTTGACCTCACATGCAACTTTCAGAGAAACGCTCCAACCTCTAATTCTGTCACTTTGAAGGTAATGCCAGGACCAAATACCATGTCCTCAACAGGAGGAAATGAAAAGGTCAAGTAGTGGAAATGACACCACACGCCACCTCTTTACTTGCCAGGCTTTGTCATGTAAGAGCAGCTCACACCAAATGTTGTCATGCGTAGAGGCTCTCTCACCCTGCAGGCACTCACAGACCAGCATAAAAGCCGGCCGTGCACCTCGCTCCCTCACACACTCCACCAGACGCCTTCTCCCCTGTGACCAACAAGGTGAGCCTTAGCCCCGATCCCCTCCTTCTCCTGACCCATCGGACCCACCTCTCCACACATCTTCTGTCCCCAGCTTCAGCAGTCCTTCCACCTCCCCACCACCATGCTCCCTAAACACACAGGCCTCCCCACTCTCTTGGCCTTCCCGATCACTACTCCAGACACCCAAAACACCCTCCACCTTCCCAACACCCTCTCTTTCAGGCACCCTCCACACCACAGACATGTCCTGCTACAACCTCTGCAACCCTTGCGGACCTACCCCACTGGCTAACAGCTGCAACGAGCCCTGTGTCAGGCAGTGCGAGGACTCCCACGTCGCCATCCAGCCTTCCACCGTGGTGGTCACCCTGCCAGGACCCATCCTCAGCTCCTTCCCCCAGAACACCGCCGTTGGATCCTCCGCATCAGCTGCCGTGGGCAGCAACCTCAGCGCCCAGGGAGTGCCCATCTCCTCCGGCGGCTTCGGAGGCTTTGGCTTTGGAGGCTATGGCTTCGGAGGCCTGGGCTGCTTCTCTGGCAGAAGAGCCTGCTACCCCTGCTAAGGACCCACGCCAACACCCCTGACAGCAGCTAACAATGCCCTGCAACCAACTTCATGGACTGAGGATGCTCTGATCTCCATGCTCTGGGAGTACCTTCCACACAAAATGCATAGCTGCTGATGGTCACTCTGCTTCCACCTCTGACCAGGGCCCTGCTGCTTGTGCTCCTTCCTTTTCATGAGTCTTCCTCAATAAAGTTCTAATGCATGCCAGCCTGACACTCCTCCTTTCTTCACACAACAATCTTCATTCAAAAGGACTTGGACGGGCTGGAGAAGCAGGCCCATGTGAACCACGTGAGGTTCAACAAGTCCAACTGCAAGGTGCTGCCACTGTTTCAAGGCATTCCCAGACAGGAGTACAGACTGGGAGAAGAACTCATTGAGAGCAGCCCTGCAGAGAAGGACTTGGGTTGTTCTGGTGGATGAAAGGCTTAACAGGATCCAGCAATGCACGCCTGCAGCCCAGAAGGCCAACTGCATGCAGTGCTGCATCAACAGAGCAGTAACCAGCATAGTGAGGGAGTTGATTGCCCCCCTCTTTTCTGTCCTCATGAGGCTCCACTTTGACCAGCTCTCCTATGAAAGAAGGCTCGGAGAACTGGGGATGTTCAGCCTGGAGAAGTGAAGGCTCTGCGGAGACTTCCTTGAGATCTTCCAGTACTTAAAGGGGTGTTCTTAAAAAGATGGAGAATGTCTCTTTACTCATGTAGATAGTGATAGTTGAAGGGGTAATCGTCTTAAACTAAAAGAGGATAGATTTAGACTAGACATTAGGAGGAAATTCTTCAGTGTGAGGGTGATGAGGCACTGGAACAGGTTGTCAAGACAAGTAAAATGATCCTTAAAGTTCCTTCCAAGGTGAGACACTCTATGACTCTATGATGATTCCCACCTCACCCTGTATAAGAACACGGTTCAAGATCAGGTTGAAAAGTGCCACAAGACCGCCCCTGTTGTGCTGGTTTTACATTGCAAGGTTTTGGTAGTGGGGACTACAGAGGTGGCCTCTGTGAGAAGAATCCAGCAGCTGCCCCACGTTTGATAAGGGCCTGTTTCAGCCATCTACAAGGGGACCTGCTGCTGCATAGAGCCGAGCCAATAATCGATGCTGTTTGTGCCTCTCTGATCCTCCACCTTCACAACAAACACTATCACAGAGTCCTACATATAGGTAGGACGTCAGTCACTTCTACGTAGAAGATGCTGTGTAGGCACACATGGGATATGCTCTCTATAAATCCATGCTGACTACTCTCCATCACTTTTCCATACTTGAGAATACATTCAGGGAGGATTTCCTCAGAACCTTCCCAGAGGCTGATATCAGGCTGACCAGGCTGCAGTTTCCCAGAAATTCCTCCTTCAACTGTTCTTGAACAAAAGAGTGGGATGAGTCTCTTCCAGTTTTCAGGAACCTCTCCCAGTCACCATGACCTTTCAAAGATAACTGAAACTGCTATTGCAAACATATCACATGGGACATTCAGCATTTTCAGGTGTAGCCCGTTGGGTCCCACGTACTTCTGCAAACCCAGCCACACAGACTCCCCAGAATCCTCATCAACAAGCTCCAATGGGACAGCCCACAAAACAGACATCTTGGCAGATCAGGGGCTGCACTTGCCATTCCCCCACTCCTCGGAATGTAACCATGACCACTGGGGCCTCAGGTCCACAGCCACAAGCAGCATGCACACCTCCAGCTCCCCTCTGAAACGTCCACAGTGTATGAGTCAACACTGAAAAACATACACAGAAATAGGATTCCCCCTTGACACTCAACTCAAAGAACACCCCAGTGCTTTGGGCCCAGACATTCTGGACACTCCCACATGTGTGTCCCTGCCCCTCACAAATCTCACAGCCTCTCCCAGACCTCAACAGACAGCCCAAGGGATTCCCACCAGACTGCATTAGGCCAAAGCCCTTGCTGTCAAGGTGCTGGCCACAGAAAAGGAAGCTCAATGGAGGTGCCAACGCAACCCTTGAAGAAGCATGGCAGGGCTCCCAATGCACTTAGTCTTGTCAGCCCTGAGACAGGCCTGCGACTCCAACACCCTGCTATGCAAACACCTCTTCTCTGCCTCTTTAGACTGCGGCCCCAGGGACAAGACAGGGGTCTTGCTCCACATACACTTGCTCCCACGTACAGCCTCTATGTGCACGATTGCTACCAAGCCACCAATTCAGCACACCCAACGGGAAAGACAAGGGCTAAACACAGTCTGGTGAGTTGGGATGAAGGCACGGAGGGACTGAATGTGATGCAAGTGGTAGCGCATCACGCCCAGCATACCTGAGAAACACTGGCCAACCTACTGGGGTTGCCAACAAGGGGGGCTTCCTCCTCACAACAAAGCCAACGACCACACCTCACGAGTGCCAAACTATGACTTCATGGACAACAACGCACCTCTCCCATGTCTTGAATGCCACATCTATCCACCCCTACATGAACCTTCAAAAGCTATCCTTCGGTCTTTAATACTCTCACTTGAAATGTTCCGCCCCTTCCAATATCCTCAACAGGAAGAAATGGAGGCAGAACATTGTGGGGAGATCACACCCCACCTCATTACTTGAGGGGTTGTGGCATGTAAGAGCGGCTCACGCCAAATACTGTCATGCGCAAAGGCTCTCTCGCCTCGTGGATACTCGGGGATCTGCATAAAAGCCGGCCCTGCGCCTCTCACCCTCACACACTCCTGCCGAAGCCTTCTCCCCTGCACCATACAAGGTGAGTCTGAATTCTGCTCCGCTCCTTCACCCACAACACCTTGCCCATCTCTCCACAAAACTTCTGTCCCCAGCCTCAACAGCCCTTCCACCTCCCAACCACCAGGCTCTCCATAGCCCCACTCTGGGCCTTTCCACTCCTTTGGCCTACCCCAGCACAGCTCTTCATGCCACCAACACCCTCTGCCTTCACAACACCCTCTCTTCCAGGGACCCTCCACAACACAGACATGTCCTGCTACGACATCTGCCGCCCCTGCGGACCCACCCCGCTGGCTAACAGCTGCAACGAGCCCTGTGTCAGGCAGTGCGAGGACTCCCACGTCGTCATCCAGCCTCCTACCGTGCTGGTCACCCTGCCAGGACCCATCCTCAGCTCCTTCCCCCAGAACACCGCCGTTGGATCCTCCGCATCAGCTGCCGTGGGCAGCAACCTCAGCGCCCAGGGAGTGCCCATCTCCTCCGGTGGCTTTGGAGGCTTTGGCCTGGGAGGCTTGGGCTGCATCTCAGGTGGAAGAGCCTGCTACCCCTGCTAAGGGTCCCATGCCAATATTTCTGACAGTAGCCTCCAACTGCCTGCCAGTCAGCTCTCAGTCTGAGGTCCCAATTCCATGCTGTCCATGGCGTACGAGCTGACAAGCCACAGCTCGTCATTCCATGGCACAACAAAGCAAGCAAGCAAGGAAGGGGAACATGGCCAACATACCTCCATCTTTCTTCCTTTTTTTCCTTTCCATAGCACCACCACCTACAGCCACTACCTATGGCTGCAATGCCTTGCTCACTAGCACAATCCCTCCGGAAACCTTCAGGGGCTGCTCCCACCATGGGTAGGGATTCCTGAGGACTCTGTGAAAATCTGCTGTATGCAAGGACATCGGTTAGTGGTCACCCTCCAGCCACCTCAGAATGTGCATCTCCCACATGACTTTCCCTCTGTTTCATGTTTTCCTCAATAAAATGAATCTGCATCCCAAATCCTGAGATGCCTCTTTATTATTTCTTCTCCCAACGCTTTTCAAAATTCACGCGACAAAAAGAACAAAAAGCAGGGCTCAAGTGGCCATCAGGCCCCAAGCCTCTTGGTGTTCAAGAAGTATTTGGACAATGCTCTTACATATCTCCTGGGCACTAAAATGGAAAGACATGATGGGCCACTCAGCAGATAAGGAATTGACTGCACGGTCACATTCCAAGAGTTGCACTCAACTGCTCCGTTCCCAGGTGGGGACCAGGGAGGATTGGTGTCCTTCTGGGGTCTCTATAGAGGCTAGTATTATTTCACTGAGCTGTCCCTCACACGGACACCACACATATGTTGCAAGACTCTGGTGGATGTGGATGCATCTTTGTGCCGTCGCTGACCCACAAGCTCTCAAGCATGCCAGCCTGACGTGCTTCCTCTTCCCTTCTTCTTCCCACTTCCCTCAGCACAGAGGCAAAGCTCTAGAGGTCATCGGGATAGGTTGAAAAGGGCTACAACACCTTAAAATACATCACGCAAGTCCTACAAGTGACCAAACACAAGCTTCATCATTCTAAAGCCCTTCTGCCCATGCCTTCTGAAACAATTTCCCCTCATTAGCACACCCTACAGCTGCTTTCTTTTGCACCACGACCGTACACAGCGTCTGATCACAAAGTGACGAGCCTGCAGTTCCCCACACCTTTCTTCTGCATCTGTTGAACATCACAGTGGGATGAACCTCTTCCAGTCTTCAGGAACCCAGTTGCCATCAACTTTCAAAGAAAGATGAAAGTAGCCTTCTGAACATATCTGCCAGAATTCTCAGCATTTCTAGGTGCAACCTGACAGGTCCTGTGCACTTCAGTACATCCAGTGGCACAGCTTCTCCGTCTTCCTCGGCAACGTGCACTACTCACCTGAGAGACAGCCCACAAAACACTCACCTTGGCGAACCAGTGGAAGGCCTTGATGTTCATTCACCCTTTGCAGGTTTTGCTCGCATGCCTCCAGTTTCTCACTGAAATGTCCAAATCATCTTCCAGAAAATTACACACTGGGCAGAGAAATTGGTTTCCCCCTTGACACAAATCCCAAACATCATCTCCAATAGTATGCTGACTACCTGCTGGTCCTTTCTCATAGTCCATGTTGTCCTCTGCCTTTCATGAACCTCAGGGCCGCTCACAGACCACACCACCCAGCCCAAGAAATCCCATCAAGCAGAGTGTCAAGCCTTGTGTTCTCTGGGGACTTCAGCTTTGGAGGAAAAGGGGAAACATGGAAAAGGCAGGAAACATTGCCAGGGTAGGATCTACTCATCTCTTGTTCCTTCTTTTCATAGCATCTTCTTCTATGCCCAATGCTCTCCACTCCAATGACTTGCCTACATCCACAAAGCCCACTGTGGCTGGGCCACACCACATGAATGCCACACAAAGACCTCACTCAAGACACCACACCTCAACCAGTCTTTGGACACAACATACACCTGACCTCACATGCAACTTTCAGAGAAATGCCCCGGCCTCTAATTCTCTCACTTTGAAGGTGCCGCCAGGACACAATACCATGTCCTCAACAGGAGGAAATGAGGTCAAGTTGTGGGAATGACACCACACCCCACCACATTACTTGCCAGGCTTTGGCATGCAAGAGCAACTCACGCCAAATCTTGTCATGCGCAGAGGCTCTCTCACCCCGCGGGCACTCACGGACCAACATAAAAGCCGGCCGTGCACCTCGCTCCCTCACACACTCCACCAGACGCCTTCTCCCCTGTGACCAACAAGGTGAGCCTTAGCCCCGATCCCCTCCTTCTCTTGACCCATTGGAGCGACCTCCCCACACATCTTCTGTCCCCAGCCTCAGCAGCCCTTCCATCTCCCCTCCACCATGCTCCCTAAAAAAAATAGGCCTTCCTGTTCTCTTTGCCTTCCCGCTCACTGCTCCTCACACCCAAAACACCCTCCACCTTCCCAACACCCTCTCTTCCAGGGACCCTTCACACCACAGACATGTCCTGCTACAACCTCTGCAACCCCTGCGGACCCACCCCGCTGGCTAACAGCTGCAACGAGCCCTGTGTCAGGCAGTGTGAGGACTCCCACGTCGCCATCCAGCCTTCCACCGTGGTGGTCACCCTGCCAGGACCCATCCTCAGCTCCTTCCCCCAGAACACCGCTGTTGGATCCTCCGCATCAGCTGCCGTGGGCAGCAACCTCAGCGCCCAGGGAGTGCCCGTCTCCTCCGGTGGCTTTGGAGGCTTTGGCCTTGGAGGCTTTGGCTTCGGAGGCCTGGGCTGCTTCTCTGGCAGAAGAGCCTGCTACCCCTGCTAAGGACCCACGCCAACACCCCTGACAGCAGCTAACAATGCCCTGCAACCAACTTCATGGACTGAGGATGCTCTGCTGCTTGTGCACCTTCCTTTTCATGTGTCTTCCTCAATAAAGTTCTAATGCATGCCAGCCTGACACTCCTCCTTTCTTCACCCAATGCTCTTCATCCAAAGGAACCTAGACAGGCTGGAGAAGCAGGCCCATGTGAACCACGTGAGGTTCAACAAGTCCATGTACTGAACGTGGGTCAGGGCAATCCCAGACAGGAGTACAGACTGGGAGAAGAACTCAATGAGAGCAGTCCTGCAGAGAAGGACTTGGGTTGTTCTGCTGGATGAAAGGCTCTACAGGATCCAGCAATGTACGCCTGCAGCCCAGAAGGCCAACTGCATGCAGTGCTGCATCAACAGAGCAGTAACCAGCATAGTGAGGGAGTTGATTGCCCCCCTCTTTTCTGTCCTCATGAGGCTCCACTTTGACCAGCTCTCCTATGAAAGAAGGCTCAGAGAGCTGGGGATGTTCAGCCTGGAGAAGTGAAGGCTCTGCGGAGGCTTCCTTGAGGCCTTTCAGTAGTTAAAGGGGTCTTCACAAAGGATGGAGAATGTCTCTTTACTCCTGTAGATAATGATAGTTGAAGGGGTAATTGTCTTCAAATAAAAGAGGATAGTTTTAGCCTAGACATTAGGAGGAAATTCTTCAGTGCGAGGGTGGTAAGGCACTGGAACAGGTTGTCAAGACAAGACTTTGAATGCCCCATCCCTGGAGGAGTTCAAGGCCAGCCTGGACTGGGCCTTGTCCAACATGATCTGTTGGGTGACATCCCTTCCTACGGCAGGGGGCTGGAGTAAGATGATCCTTAAAATTCCTTCCAAGGTGAGCCATTCGATGATGATTCCTTCTTGACCCTGTTTAAGTACATGGTTCTAGATCAGGTCGAAAAGTGCCACAAGACCTCCCCTGTTGTGCTGGTTTTACATTGCAAGGTTTTGGTAGTGGGGACTACAGAGGTGGCCTCTGTGAGAAGAATCCAGCAGCTGCCCCATGTTTGATGAGGGCCTGTTTCAGCCATCTACAAAGGGACCTGCTGCTGCATAGAGCCGAGCCAATAATCGATGTTGTTTGTGCCTCTCTGATCCTCCACCTTCACAACAAACACTATCACAGAGTCCTACATATAGGTAGGACGTCAGTCACTTCTACGTAGAAGATGCTGTGCAGGCACACATGGGATATGCTCTCTATAAATCCATGCTGACTGCTCTCCATCACGTTTCCGTACTTGAGAATACATTCAGGGAGGATTTCCTCAGAACCTTCCCAGAGGCTGATATCAGGCTGACCAGGCTGCAGTTTCCCAGATATTCATCCCTTCATCTGTTCTTGAACAAGAGTGGGATGAGTCTCTTCCAGTTTTCAGGAACCTCTCACAGTCACCATGACCTTTCAAAAATAACTGAAACTGCTATTGCAAACATATCACCTGGGGCATTCAGCATTTGCAGGTGTAGCCCGAAAGGTCTCACGTACTCCTGCATAACCAGATACTCAGACTCCCCAGCATCTTCGTCAACAAGCTGCAGTGGGAAACCCTTCAAAACAGTCACCTTGGCAGATCAGGGCTGCACTTGCCATTCCCCACTCCTCAGAATGCAACCACGACCACTGGGGCCTCAGGTCCACAGCCACAAGCAGCATGCACACCTCCAGCTCCCCTCTGAAAAATCCACATTGTATGTGTCAACACTGAAAACCATGCACAGAAATTGCATTCCCCCTTGATACTCACCTCAAAGAACACCCCAGTGCTTTGGGCCCAGACCTTCTGGACACTCCCACATGTCTGACCCTGCCCCTCACAAATCGCACAGCCTCTCCCAGGCCTCAACAGACAGCCCAAGGGATTCCCACCAGACTGCATTAGGCCAAAGCCCTTGCTGTCAAGGTGCTGGCCACAGAAAAGGAAGCTCAATGCAGGTGCCAATTCAACCCATGAAGAAGCCTGGCAGGGCTCCCAACACACTTAGTCTTGTCAGCCCTGAGACAGGCCCGCGACTCCAACACCCTGCTATGCAAACAACTCTTCTCTGCCTCTTTGGACTGCGGCCCCAGGGACAAGACAGGGGTCTTGCTCCCATACACTTGCTCCCACGTACAGCCTCTACGTGCAAGATGGCCACCAACCACCAATGAAGCACACCCAACGGGAAAGACAAGGGCTAAACGCAGGCTGGTGAGTTGGGATGAAGGCACGGAGGGACTGAATGTGATGCAAGTGGTAGCGCATCACGCCCAGCATACCTGAGAAGCACTGGCCAACCTACTGTGGATGCCAACAAGGAGGGCTTCCTCCTAACAACAAAGCCAACGACCACACCTCATGAGTGCCAAACTATGACCTCATGGACAACAACGCACCTCTCCCATGTCTTGAATGCAACATCTATCCACCCCTACATGAACCTTCAAAAGCTATCCATCGGTCTTTAATACTCTCACTTGAAATGTTCCGCCCCTTCCAATATCCTCAACAGGAAGAAATGGAGGCAGAACATTGTGGGGAGATCACACCCCACCGCATTACTTGAGGGGTTGTGGCATGTAAGAGCAGCTCATGCCAAATACTGTCATGCGCAAAGGCTCTCTCGCCTCGTGGATACTCAGGGACCAGCATAAAAGCCGGCCCTGCGCCTCTCACCCTCACACACTCCTGCCGAAGCCTTCTCCCCTGCACCCAACAAGGTGAGTCTGAACTCTGCTCCGCTCCTTCACCCACCACACCTTGCCCATCTCTCCACAAACCTTCTGTCCCCAGCCTCAACAGCCCTTCCACCTCCCAACCACCAGGCTCCCCATAGCCCCACTCTGGGCCTTTCCACTCCCTTGGCGTCCCCCAGCACAGCTCTTCATGCCACCAACACCCTCCGCCTTACTAACACCCTCTCTTCCAGGGACCCTCCACAACACAGACATGTCCTGCTATGACATCTGCCGCCCCTGCGGACCCACCCCGCTGGCTAACAGCTGCAACGAGCCCTGTGTCAGGCAGTGCGAGGACTCCCGCGTCGTCATCCAGCCTCCTACCGTGCTGGTCACCCTGCCAGGACCCATCCTCAGCTCCTTCCCCCAGAACACCGCCGTTGGATCCTCCGCATCAGCTGCTGTGGGCAGCAACCTCAGCGCCCAGGGAGTGCCCATCTCCTCCGGTGGCTTCGGAGGCTTTGGCCTGGGAGGCTTGGGCTGCATCTCAGGTGGAAGAGCCTGCTACCCCTGCTAAGGTCACATGCCAATATCCCTGACAGTAGCCTCCAACACCATGCCAGCCAGCTCTCGGTCTGAGGACCCAATTCCGTGCTGTCCATGGAATACGAGCTGACAACCCACAGCTCGTCATTCCATGGCACGACAGAACAAGCAAGCAAGGTATTGGACAGCCCTTGCTGTCAGGAAACATGGCCAACATACCTCCTTCTTTCTTCCTGTTTTTCCTTTCCATAGCACCACCACCTACGGCCACTACCTACAGCTGCAATGCCTTGCTCACTAGCACAATCCCTCCGGAAACCTTCAGGGACTGCTCCCACCATGGGGTAGGGAGACCTAAGCGCTCTGGGAAAATCTGCTAACGCAAGGACATTGGCTGGTGGTCACCCTCCAGGCACCTCAGAATGTGCAACTTCCACTTGACGTACCCTCTGTTTCATTTTTTCCTCAATAAAATCAATCTGCATCCCATATCCTGAAAGCCTCCTCTTTTTTTCTTATCCGAATGCTCTTCCAACTTCACCCGACCGAAAGAACAAAAACCAGGGCTCAAGTGGCCATCAGGGCCCAAGCCTGGTGGTATACAAATAGCGTTTGGAAAACGCTCTTACATAGCTCCTTCCTGCTGAAGTAGAAAGACATGATGGGCCACTCAGCAGATCCTTAACTGGCTGCATGATCACATTCCAAGAGTTGCGCTCAAGAGCTTGGTGCCCAGCTGGAGACAAGGGAGGCATGGTGTCCCTTTAGGGTCTCTCTTAAGGCCTGTATTATTTAACACGTCTGTCACACAAACACCTCACATATGGTACAAGACTCCTCATGCATTGTGGATGCGCCTTTGCATTGTCACTGATCCACTGGGTCATCAGCTTCACAACCACAGCTATTTCTTTCAAGGCATGAACCAGAGAAGCAAGGACGTGGGCTATTCTGCGATTCTTGGACACATGGCCCACTTACATTCTACCATTCTCCTACTTCTCTCCTTGGCTTGCACTGTCTCCTATGTCCAGTTCTCTCTGCTGCTACAACGTGCTCACAAGCCAACCACCACCAGGGATCAACTCCCTCTCTGCTGCTTGCTTCCGTCATAGGGCATGAAGTTCTCCGTGCTCTGGAAAAGTGTGCCGCACACAATGATGAGATTTTGGTCACCCTACCTGCATCCAAGACCCCCAGGAGCTATTCCTTGCTGCTCCTTCCTTTCCATGCACTTTCCTCAATAAAAGCCTCAAGCCTGCCAGCCTGACACAACTCCTCTTTCCTTCTTCCCACTTCCCTCACCACAAGGCCAAAGCTCAAGAGGTCATCGGGATAGATCAAAAAGGGCAAAAACACCTTAAAATATATCACCCAAGAACTTCAAGTGACCATACACGGGCTTCATCATGCTAAGGCTCTTCTCCCCATGCCTTCTGAAACCATTTCCCCTCATTAGCACACCCTACCACTGCTTTCTTCTCTACTATGATCCTACACTGTCACAACAAACACTATCTCAGAATGATATAGTCAGGAAGGACATCTTGACACCGGGTAGGGCAACAGCTGTGGTCAAGAACGGTCAGCAAGCTGTCCAGGACCATGTGCAGTGGCATGCAGCCACTTTTCAGACCACCCCACTGTTTGTTTGTGTAACCTGTACTTGTCAGCTTCTCTGCGAGCGTGTCACGGGCGCAAGCATCAACGTCCTTCCTAAAGGTAAGGTAAGCAACAGCTGTTGCTCTCCCCTTGTGCACCCAGCAGGTCACTTCCATGAAGAAGACACTGAGAAGGCTCCAGTATGATCTGCTCTTCATAGATCCATGCTGACTACTCCCCATCTCTTTCTTGCCATTCATGTGCTTGTCGTGTGCTTTCCAGGAGGATTTCTTTCAGAACCTTCCCAGTGACGCATGACAGACCGAACAGCCTGCAGAGTTGTGGTGGTTTTAGCGTGCTGGGCAGCTAAACCCCACAACCGCTCTCTCACTCCCCCTCCTTTAGATGAGGAGGGGGAGAAGTAAAGCAAAGAACAACTCACGGGTTGAGATAAGGATAATTTAATTAAAGGGAAATAATTATAATAATTTAATAAAGACTACCATGAAATAAACAATTTAACTAAGGGGAAATAAAAAGGGAAAGGGGAAAAGGGAGGGGAAAAGGAAAAATAAAAAGAAGGGAGGAAAACAAACAAACAAAATAAATGAAGGTTATATGGAAGTGCAGAGGAAAGAAATTACTCTCTACTTCCCACAAATGAGCGATGATTGACCACATCCTTGAAGCAAGGCCTCAACGCACGCAGCCGGTGTTCGAGAGGAGGACCAACGTTTCCCAACAAGAGCCCACCCCTCCCCTCTTCTTCCTGTTTCCACCTTTTATTGCTGAGTGTGACATCACATGGTATGGAATATCCCTTTGATTGGTTTAGGTCAGCTGCCCTAGTGATGTTTCTCTCCTCACTTTTTGCCCACCCCCTCGGAGGGTTAGAGAAAGGCCCAATGCTGTGCCACTGCTGCTCAGCAGTAGACACAACACTGGTGTGATAACACTGCTGTTCCAGCTACAAGTACAGAGTACGGCACTGTATGGGCTGCTGCCGGGAAAGTTAACATTCCAGCCAGACCCAGTACAAGAGTCCCAGGCCTTCCTTCTCCTGCTTCTTGAACATAGGAGTGGGGTGAGTTTCATCGAGTTTCCAGGTCCTGTCCCAGTTGCCATAACCTTTCAAAGATAATTGAAAATGGCCTTGCACAGACGTCAGCCAGAACCCTCACCTTCCTTGGGTGCAGCCCATCAGATCCTGATTACTTCTGCATATCCAGATGCACAACCTACCCATCTGCCTCTGCAAGAAGCTCTGCTCACCTGAGAAACAGCCTGCAAAACACTCAGCTCAGCTGCCCTCAGGCAGGCCTTGCCATCATTCCTCCCTTTGCAATGCAAACACCAGCGCAAGGTCTACTAATCTGGATGCCTCCAGCTCCCCTCTGAAATATCCAGATCCTCTTCCTGACCATCAAACATGGGGCAGAAAAATAGCTGTCACCTTGACACTCACCCTAAAGAAGACCCCCAACACCCAGGCTCCCCAGCTAGCCATTCCCCACAGTTCCACTGCCTCAGCCCCTCATGAGTCTCAAGCTATCTTGCAGGCATCCCCAATCAACCCAAGGGGCCCCTATCAAGCAGTGTGTTGGGCCAAAGCCTAGCCTGGGAACATGCTGGCATCAGCAAAGAGAAGCGCTATGGAGTGGCCAAAGCAAGTCTTTGAGAAGAATGGCAGGACTGCTGACATCAAAGGGCTTGCGAGCTCAGTACCAGGCCGCAGGGGACAACAGCCTGCTCTCACAAACAGCCCTCTCCTGCCTGCTTGGGCAGCCACCCACAGGGATGGCCCCAGGTTTGCACAAGACAAAGCAGGCAGCTTCCTTTCTCCCACCTACAACCTTCCAAGCACCACGGCCACCAAGCCACCGATACAGCACACCCAACGGGAAAGACAAGGGTAAAGACTGGCTTAGCGAGTTGTTAGAAAGGCAGGGAGGCAGCAAATGTGATGGAATCATGGAATCCCAGAATAGACCAAGTTGTGAGGGACCCACAAGGAACATTGTGTCCAACTCGTGGCTCCACACAGGACTACCCAAAAATCAAACTGCATTTCTGAGAGTGTTGTCTTGTGCTGCAGCAGGCTTGGTGCTGTGATGGTTTCCATGGGGAACCTGCACAACCACCCTCTCAGGAAATAGGCTTTCCCTAATATCCAAGCTGAACCTGCCCTGACACAGCTTCAGGCTGTTCCCTCAGGCCCCACTGCTGCTCACCAGACAGAAGAGATCAGCGTCTGTCCTCCGCTGCCCTTGTGAGGAAGCTGTAAGCTCTGGTGAGGTCTCCTCTTCTCTGGGCTCAACAAACCAAGGGCCTACAGCCACTCCTCATACATCCTGCCCTCTAAACCCTTCACCATCTCTGTAGTTCTCCTTTTGACAATGTCTAAGAGTTTTGTGTCGTTAGATTGCAGTGACCAATTCTGTACACAGCATTTGAGGGAAGGCCGCACCAGTGCGCAGTAGAGTGGGACAATCACTTCCTTTGACAAGCTAACAATGCTGTGCTTGATGTAACCCAGGAAACGGGGGGAACTTTGGGCTGCCAGGGCACCCTGTTGACTCTCAGTCCACTTGCTGTCAACCAGAACCCCCATGTTCTTTCATGCTGGGCCGTTCTCCAGCCTCTCCTCCCCCAGTCTGGACATAGATCCAGGGTTGCCCTGTCTCAGATGGGGAATTCGCCAGTTGTCCTTGTTAAATTTCATGCTGTTGCTCATAGCCCGGCCCTCTAATTTCTCAACATCTATGTCCAAGGCTTCTCTGCCCAAAATGGAGCCCTCAGGAACCCCCATAGTGACTCCCTGCCAGGCACAGGTAACCCCATTTACAACTACACTTTGAGTCTGACCAATCAGCCAACTGCTCAACCATCACATTAGATATTAGTCTAGCTGCGTGCTTGACATTTTGTCCAGAAGGATATTCTGAGGAACTTAATCAAATCTCTGCTGAACTCCTAAGAGATTACACCTACTGATGGCTACACATTATAAATGAGAGGGGTAACATCATCATAAATAAGTATTCCTGTGCCTCATGCCCAGCACATCTGGGAAGCCCAGACCAGCCTGCTGTATGGCGATGCCAGCAAATAGGGCCCCGTCCTCACAACAATGCAGCCGCAAACCGCACCAAACGAGTGACACGCCATGACCTCACTTCATGACACCCCACCTCTCCCATGCTTTGGCCACGTCTGCTGACTGCCCTCAAATGCACTCTCCATGCAAATCCATCCAAAGAGCCACTCTCACTTAAATGATGCCGCCAAGGCCAAATAGACATGTCCTCAACAGGAGGAAATGAAAAGGGTGCGTTGTGGGAAGGACACCACACCTCACCTCATTACTTGCCAGGCTTTGGCATTTCAGAGCAGCTATGCCAAATGCTGTCATGCGCAAAGGGTTTCTTGCCCCGCGGGCACTCACGGACCAGCATAAAAGCCGGCCCTGCACCTCGCACCCTCACACACTCCACCAGAAGCCTTCTCCCCTGCGACCAACAAGGTGAGCCTGAACCCTGGCCCCATCCTTCACCCACCCCACCGGCCCTATCTCTCCACTTACCCTCTGCCTCCATACTTACCAGCCCTTCCACCTCCCCAACACCATGCTCCCCACAAACACAGGTCTCCCCTCTCTCTTGGCCTTCCCCACCACCACTCCTCACGCCCACAACACCCTCCACCTTCCCAACACCCTCTCTTCCAGGCACCCTCCACAACACAGACATGTCCTGCTACGACATCTGCCGCCCCTGCGGACCCACCCCGCTGGCTAACAGCTGCAACGAGCCCTGTGTCAGGCAGTGCGAGGACTCCCGCGTCGTCATCCAGCCTCCCGCCGTGCTGGTCACCCTGCCAGGACCCATCCTCAGCTCCTTCCCCCAGAACACCGCCGTTGGATCGTCCGCATCAGCTGCCGTGGGCAGCAACCTCAGCGCCCAGGGAGTGCCCATCACCTCTGGAGGCTTTGGAGGCTTTGGCCTTGGAGGCCTGGGCTGCATCTCTGGCGGAAGAGCCTGCTACCCCTGCTAAGGACCCATGCCAACACCGCTGACAAAAGACTGCAACACCATGCAAGCCAGAACTCCGACTGAGGATTCACCTCTGCACTGTTCGAGGCACATGGGCTCACCAGCCACGGCTCTACTTCTCATGGCACTCCACACTCTAGCAGGGAAGGGGGCCAGTCCGTGCTGCCTGGACACATGGCTCACGGACAGCCCATCCTCTCTCATTTCCTTCTACTCCTACCACCATCTTCCATGTCCACTGCTCTCCCCTGCAATGGCTTGCTCACAGCCACAAACCTACCCAGCACCTTCCATGTGTTGATTCTATTGCAGTGGAGGAAGACCTTGGGGCTCTGGGAAAATCTGTTTTACCATGGGACACAGCCTGATGGTTGCACTACTTGCACCACGGAACAGGTCCATTCTGCTCTCATACCTTTGCACTCTTTTTCCACAATAAAGTTCTTGTGCATGTCAGCCTGTGATGTCTCCTCTTTCTTTCTGCTCCCAACACTCCTTCTAATTCACTCAACATTAAGCAGGGCTCGGCAGGCGAGCAGGGCCCAAGTCTGTTGTTGTTCAAGGAGCTTCTTGACAGCACTCATACATATAGCGTTGTTTTAAAACAAGAAGAGTCATAGATTTGACAGAAGGACCACATAGCATAAAACGCATTGGCTGGATGAGCACATTCAAGGCGAAGCAGCCAACATCCCTATGCCCAGGTAAAGACCAGGGTGGAGTGTTATCTCACGGGAGTCTGTCCTGGGACCAGTTTTATTTCACCTCCTCATCCCTGACATACATGGTGGGATTGAGCGGGCCCTCGGCAAGTTTGTGCATGGCACCAAGCTCAGTGGGGTGGCCGACACCTTAGAGGAAAAAGGGATGCCACCTGGAAGGACCTTGACAGGCTTAGCAGGTGGGCCCAAGGAAACTTCAAGGATTTCAACAAGGCTGATTGCAAGGTCCTGCATTTGGGTTGAGACAATCCCCAGCATGAATACAGCCTAAGCAACAACTGGATTGAGAGCAACCTCTCAGAAAATGACTTGGGGGTACTTGTGGAGAAACATCTTAACATGAGCCAGCGATGTACACTCACAGCCCAGAAAGCCAGCCGTTGCCTGGGCTGCACCAATAGAAGTGCAGCTAACACACAGAGGGATGCGATTCTCTCTCTCTACTCTGTGCTTTTCCAACCCCACCTGGAAGACTTTGTTGAGTGCCTGGGCCCCCAGCATAAGACAGATCTGGACCTGTTAGAGCATGAGATGATCAGAGAGCTGGAGCACCTCTCCTACAAACACAGGCTGAGAGAGCCAGGCTAGGTCAGCCTGGGGAAGAGAAGGCTCCAAGAGATTGTATACAGGCCGTGTAGTACATAGAGCAGGCTACGGGAAAGGTGGGGAGGAACACTTTATCAGTGTGTGTAGTGATATGACAAGTATTAACAGCTTTAAGCTAAAAGAAAGTAGATTTAGATTAGATATAAGGAAGAAATTCTTTTCCCTTAGGATGGTGAACTAACCCAGACAACCTGTGGATGCCTCACCCCTTGGAAGTGTTTGAGGCCAGCTTGGATGGGGCTTTGGGCATCCTGATCCACTGGAAAGAACGCCTGCCCATGGCAGATGGTTGGAGCTACATGATCCTTAACATCCCTTCCAACCCAAAACACTCAATCATTTGATGATTCCGTCTGCTTTAATGCTCAGGTTGCCTTGTATGTTCTCAGGACTTGGACTCGAAAAGCCTCATGGGTCTAGATCGTCTACAGTTGTAGGAGTGTATAAAAAGGGACACAAGACTTCTCTTACCAAGTATGTCACTGACAACAGCAGCAATGGGCTGCTGCTGTTCATCTGGCATGTGACACAAGACCTTCACTTGCCCAACCAAAGGTTTGGGATAGCTAAGGGACTTCTGCATGGGTCAGAAGTCAGCACACACTGAGTAACTCTTTTCCATCAGGATTTTCTGGCCACCACCCCTGACAAATACCATCAAGACACTGCAATCAGTGTCATGGAATGAGGGTTGCACCTCTGGGATGAGGCTGGATCTAGGGCTCACCAAATCCTCAACCCCAGCTCATTCTCAAAGAATCCTGTACTTTCTCAGTTTCTGAATGGCCATGTCATTGGAGGGAGCATCAAAGCCTTTACTAAAGGCAACATAAGCAACAGCTGCTGATCTTCCCTCACCTACCAGGAGAGTTATTTCAATGTGGAAGACACTGAAAAGGCCCAGGCATGACTTCAGTTCTCTAACTCCATGCTGAATACTCCCCTTCACGTTCTTCTCCTTTGTGTGCTCGGCAATGCTTCCCAAGAAGATTTCCATCCGCACTTTCCCAGAGACTGATGGCAGGCCAACCAGCCTGCAGTTCCCCAAACCTTCCTTCTCCATCTTGTTCAACATAGAAGTGGGATGAGTCTCTTGCAGTCTTCAGGAACCCAATCACCATCAACTTTCAAAGAAAACTGAAAGCCTTGTGAAGATATCAGCCAGGACTCTGTGGTGGTTTTTCCGCGCTAGGTAGCTAAAAACCACAACTGCTCTCTCACTCCCCCTCCTTAGATGAGGAGGGGAAGAACTGAAGAACAACTCACTAGTAGAGATACAAATAATTTAATTAAAGGGAAAAGCTAATGATAATTCGTATTAAGGAAAGATTATTATTAACTAAACAATTTAACTAAAGAAAAAAAAAAAAAAAAGGAAAGGGGAAATGGGAGGAGGAATGGGAAAATAAATAAATAAATAAATAAAGGCTTTGTGGCAGTGCAGAGGAAAGAAATTACTCTCTACTTCCCTCTAATGAGTGATGCTTGACCACATCCTTGAAGCAGGGCCTCACCCTGAAGCAGGGCCTCAACGCACGTAGCCGGTGTTTGGGAGGAGGACTGACGTTTTCACAATGAGAGCCCAACAATCCGCTCTTTTTCCTGTTTCCATTTTTATTGCTGAGTGTGACATCATATGGTATGGAATATCTCTTAGCCTCGTTTAAGTCAGCTGCCCTGGTGATGTTTCTCTTCTCAATTTTTTGCCCACCCCCTAGGAGGGTTAGAGAGACTCCTGATGTGCCAGCACTGCTCCGCAGTAGACACAGCACTGTAGAGATAACACTGCTGTTCTAGCTACAAGTGCAGAGCACAGCACTGTATGGGCTGCTGCAGGGAAAGCTAACATCCCAGCCAGACACAGTACAGACTCTCAGCATTTGTGGGTGCAACCTGACAGGTCCTGTGCACTTCAGTACATCCAGTGGCACAGCTTCTCCATCTTCCTCGGCAATGTGCACTACTCACCTGAGAGACAGCCCGCGAAACACTCACCTTGGCTAACCAGTGGAAGACCTTGATGTTCACTCACCCTTTGCAGGTTTAGCTCGCATGCCTCCAGTTTCCATCTGAAATGTCCAAATCATCTTTCAGAAAATTAAACACTGGGCAGAGAAATAGGTTTCCCCCTTGACACAAATCCCAAACATCATCTCCAATAATATGATGGCTACCAGCTGGCCCTTTCTCATAGTCCATCTTCTCCTCTGCCTTTCATGAACCTCAGGGCCGCTCACAGACCACACCACCCAGCCCAAGAAATCCCATCAAGCAAAGTGTCAAGCCTTGTCTTCTCTCGCGCCTTCAGATGTGGAGGAAAAGGGGAAACATGGAAAAGTCGGAAAACACGGCCAGGGTTGGACCTACTCACCTCCCCTTCCTTCTTTTCGTAGCACCCGCTTCTATGCCCAATGCTGTCCACTGCAATAACTTGCTGACAGCCACAAAGTCCAATATGGCTGGGCCACACCACATGAATGCCACACAAAGACCTCACTCAAGACACTACACCTCTACCAGTCTTTCAACACATCACCTACCTGCCCTCCCATGCCACTTTCAGAGAAAGGCTCCAGCCTCTAATTCTGTCACTTTGAAGGTAACGCCAGGATCTAACACCATGTCCAAACAGGAGGAAATGAAAACGTCAAGTTGTGGGAAGGACACCACACCCCACCTCATTACTTGCCAGGCTTTGGCATGCAAGAGCAGCTCACGCCAAATGTTGTCATGCACAGAGGCTCTCTCACCCTGCGGGCACTCAAGGAGCAACATAAAAGCCGGCCCTGCACCTCGCTCCCTCACACACTCCTTTCAACACCTTCTCCTCTGCGACCAAGGTGAGCCTCAATCCCAATCCCCTCCTTCACCCGCCCCATCGAAACCGTCTCTCCACAGGTGCTATGCCCCTAAACCCAGCAGGCATACCACCTCCCCACCACCATGCTCCCCACACACACAGGCCTCCCCATTCTCCTTGCCTACCAAGGCACCACTCCGCAGAGCCCCAACACCCTCCACCTTCCCAACACCCTCTCTTCCAGGCACCCTCCACACCACAGACATGTCCTGCTACGACATCTGCCGCCCCTGCGGACCCACCCCGCTGGCTAACAGCTGCAACGAGCCCTGTGTCAGGCAGTGCGAGGACTCCCATGTCGCCATCCAGCCTTCCACCGTGGTGGTCACCCTGCCAGGACCCATCCTCAGCTCCTTCCCCCAGAACACCGCCGTTGGATCCTCCGCATCAGCTGCCGTGGGCAGCAACCTCAGCGCCCAGGGAGTGCCCATCTCCTCCGGCGGCTTCGGAGGCTTTGGCTTGGGAGGCCTGGGCTGCTTCTCTGGCAGAAGAGCCTGCTACCCCTGCTAAGGACCCACGCCAACACCCCTGACAGCAGCTAACAATGCCCTGCAGCCAACTTCATGGACTGAGGATGCTCTGATCAACATGCTCTGGGAATACCTTCCACACAAAATGCATAGCTGCTGATGGTCACTGTGCCTGCACCTCTGACCAGGGCCCTGCTGCTTGTGCTCCTTCCTTTTCATGAGTCTTCCTCAATAAAGTTCTAATGCATGCCAGCCTGACACTCCTTTCTTCACACAACAATCTTCATCCAATGGAACCTGGACGGGCTGGAGAAGCAGGCCCATGTGAACCACATGAGGTTCAACAAGTCCATGTACTGAACGTGGGTCAGGGCAATCCCAGACAGGAGTACAGACTGGGAGAAGAACTCATTGAGAGCAGAGATGCAGAGAAGGACTTAGGTTGTTCTGCTGGATGAAAGGCTCAACAGGATCCAGCAGTGCACGCCTGCAGCCCACAAGGCCAACTGCATGCAGTGCTTCATCAACAGAGGACTGGCCAGCATAGTGAGGGAGTTGATTTTCCCCCTCTTTTCTGTTCTCGTGAAGCACCACCTTTAGCACCTCTCCTGTGAAAGAAGGCTCAGAGAGTTGGCGGTGTTCAGCCTGGAGAAGTGAAGGCTCTGCCAAGACTTCCTTGAGATCTTCCAGTACTTAAAGGGGTACATAAAAAGTACATAAAAAAATGGAGAATGTCTCCTTACTCATGTAGATAATGATAGTTGAAGGGGTAATTGTCTTCAACTAAAAGAGGATAGATTTAGACTAGACATTAGAAGGAAATTCTTCACTGTGAGGATGGTGAGGATGGTGAGGATGTTGTGGTTAACCACAACAGGTAAGTTGTGGTTACCCCAGCCCCAGTGGTGTTCAGGGCCAGCCTGGATGGGACGTTGGCAAACGTAATGTAGTGGGTGGCATCCTTGCCTATGGCCGAGGGCTGGAGTAAGATGATCCTTAAAGTCCCTTCCAAGGTGAGCCATTCGATGATGATTCCTTCTTGAGCCTGTTTAAATACATGGTTCTAGATCAGGTCGAAAAGTGCCACAAGACCTCCTCTATTGTGCTGTTGTTACGTGGCAAGGTTTTGGTACTGGGGACTACAGAGGAGGCCTCTGTGAGATGAATTCAGAAGTTGCCCCATGTTTGATAAGGGCCTGTTTCAGCCATCAACAAAGGGACCTATATCTGTCCAGTGCCGAGCCAATAACCGATGTTGTTTGTGCCTCTCTGATCCTCCACCTTCACAACAAACACTATCACAGAGTCCTACATATAGGTAGGACGTCAGTCACTTCTACGTAGAAGATGCGGTGTAGGCACACACGGGATATGCTCTCTAAATATCCATGCTGACTACTCTCCATCACTTTTCCGTACTTGAGAATACATTCCGGGAAGATTTCCTCAGAATGTCCCAGGGACTGATGTCAGGCTGACCAGGCTGCAGTTTCACAGAAATTCATCCCTTCAACTGTTCTTGAACAAAAGAGTGGGATGAGTCTCTTCCAGTTTTCAGGAACCTCTCCCAGTCACCATGACCTTTCAAAAATAACTGAAACTGCTATTGCAAACATATCACCTGGGGCATTCAGCGTTTGCAGGTGTAGCTTGTTGGGTCCCACGTACTCCTGCATAACCAGTTACACAGACTCCCCAGCATCTTCGTCAACAAGCTGCAGTGGGAAACCCTTCAAAACAGTCACCTTGGCAGATCAGGGGCTGCACTTGCCATTCCCCACTCCTCAGAATGCAACCACGACCACTGGGGCCTCAGGTCCACAGCCACAAGCAGCATGCACACCTCCAGCTCCCCTCTGAAAAATCCACATTGTATGTGTCAACACTGAAAACCATGCACAGAAATTGCATTCCCCCTTGAAATTCACCTCAAAGAACACCCCAGTGCTTTGGGCCCAGACCTTCTTGACACTCCCACATGTCTGTGCCTGCCCCTCACAAATCTCACAGCCTCTCCCAGGCCTCAACAGAAAGCCCAAGGGATTCCCACCAAACTGCATTAGGCCAAAGTCCTTGTGCTGGCCACAGAAAAGGGAGCAATATGGTGTTGCCAATGCAACCCTTTAGGAAGCATGACAGGGCTCCCAACACACTTAGTCTTGTCAGCCCTGAGACAGGCCTGCGACTACAACACCCTGCTATGCAAACACCTCTTCTCTGCCTCTTTGGACTGTGGCCCCAGGGACAAGACAGGGGTCTTGCTCCCATACACTTGCTCCCACATAAAGCCTCTACGTGCAAGATGGCCACCATGCCACCAATGAAGCACACCCAACGGGAAAGACAAGGGCTAAACGCAGGCTGGTGAGTTGGGATGAAGGCACGGAGGGACTGAATGTGATGCAAGTGGTAGCGCATCACGCCCAGCATACCTGAGAAACACTGGCAAACCTACTGTGGATGCCAACAAGGGGGGCCTCCTCAACACAACAAAGCCAACAACCACAACTCCTGAGTGCCAAACTATGACCTCATGGACAACAACGCACCTCTCCCATGTCTTGAATGCAACATCTATCCACCCCTACATGAACCTTCAAAAGCTATCCTTCAGTCTTTAATACTCTCACTTGAAATGTTCCGCCACTTCCACCATCCTCAACAGGAAGAAATGGAGGCAGAACATTGTGGGGAGATCACACCCCACCTCATTACTTGAGGGGTTGTGGCATGTAAGAGCAGCTCACGGCAAACGCTGTCATGCGCAAAGGGTTTCTTGCTCCGCAGACTCTCGGGAACCAGCATAAAAGCCGGCATTGCGCCTCTCACCCTCACACACTCCTGCCGAAGCCTTCTCCCCTGCACCCAACAAGGTGAGTCTGAACTCTGCTCCGCTCCTTCACCCACCGCACCTGGCCCATCTCTCCACAAACCTTCTGACCCCAGCCTCAGCAGCCCTTCCACCTCCCAACCACCAGGCTCCCCATAGCCCCACTCTGGGCCTTTCCACTCCCTTGAACTCCCCCAGCACAGCTCTTCAAGCAACGAACACCGTCCGCCTTCACAACACCCTCTCTTCCAGGGACCCTCCACAACACAGACATGTCCTGCTACGACATCTGCCGCCCCTGCGGACCCACCCCGCTGGCTAACAGCTGCAACGAGCCCTGTGTCAGGCAGTGCGAGGCCTCCCACGTCGTCATCCAGCCTCCTACCGTGCTGGTCACCCTGCCAGGACCCATCCTCAGCTCCTTCCCCCAGAACACCGCCGTTGGATCCTCCGCATCAGCTGCCGTGGGCAGCAACCTCAGTTCCCAGGGAGTGCCCATCTCCTCCGGCGGCTTCGGAGGCTTTGGCCTGGGAGGCTTGGACTGCATCTCTGGCGGAAGAGCCTGCTACCCCTGCTAAGGGTCCCATGCCAATATTCCTGACAGTAGCCTCCAACACCATGCCAGCCAGCTCTCGGTCTGAGGACCCAATTCCGTGCTGTCCATGGTGTACGAGCTGACAAGCCACAGCTCATCATTCCATGGCACAACAAAGCAAGCAAACAAGGTATTGGACAGCCCATGCTGTCAGGAAACATGGCCAACATATCTCCTTCTTTCTTCCTCTTTCTCCTTTCCATAGCACCACCACCTACGGCCACTACTTACGGCTGCAATGCCTTGCTCACTAGCACAATCCCTCAGGAAACCTTCAGGGGCTACTCCCACCATGGGGTAGGAAGACCTGAGGGCTCTGGGAAAATCTGCTCTACGCAAGGACATTGGCTGGTGGTCACCCTCCAGGCACCTCAGAATGTGCAACTTCCACTTGACGTACCCTCTGTTTCATGTTTTCCTCAATAAAATCAATCTGCATCCCATATCCTGAAAGCCTCGTCTTCCTTTCTTCTCCCAACACTCTTCCAACTTCACTCGACAGAAAGAAAAAAAAGCAGGGCTCAAGTGGCCATCAGGGCCCAAGCCTGGTGGTATACAAATAGCGTTTGGAAAACGCTCTTACATAGCTCCTTCCTGCTGAAGTAGAAAGACATGATGGGCCACTCAGCAGATCCTTAACTGGCTGCATGATCACATTCCAAGAGTTGCGCTCAAGAGCTTGGTGCCCAGCTGGAGACAAGGGAGGCATGGTGTCCCTTTAGGGTCTCTCTTAAGGCCTGTATTATTTAACACGTCTGTCACACAAACACCTCACATATGGTACAAGACTCCTCATGCATTGTGGATGCGCCTTTGCATTGTCACTGATCCACTGGGTCATCAGCTTCACAACCACAGCTATTTCTTTCAAGGCATGAACCAGAGAAGCAAGGACGTGGGCTATTCTGCGATTCTTGGACACATGGCCCACTTACATTCTACCATTCTCCTACTTCTTTTCTTGGCTTGCACTGTCTCCTATGTCCAGTTCTCTCTGCTGCTACAACGTGCTCACAAGCCAACCACAACCAGGGATCAACTCCCTCTCTGCTGCTTGCTTCCGTCATAGGGCATGAAGTTCTCCGTGCTCTGGAAAAGTGTGCCGCACACAAGGATGAGATTTTGGTCACCCTACCTGCATCCAAGACCCCCAGGGGCTGTTCCACTTGATGCTCCTTCCTTTCCATGCACTTTCCTCAATAAAAGTCTCTGCCAATAATCGATGTTGTTTGTGCCTCTCTGATCCTCCACCTTCACAACAAACACTATCACAGAGTCCTACATATAGGTAGGACGTCAGTCACTTCTACGTAGAAGATGCGGTGTAGGCACACATGGGATATGCTCTCAATAAATCCATGCTGACTACGCTCCATCACATTTCTGTACTTGAGAATACATTCAGGGAGGATTTCCTCAGAACCTTCCCAGGGACTGATATCAGGCTGACCAGGCTGCAGTTTCCCAGAAATTCCTCCTTCAACTTTTCTTGAACAAAAGAGTGGGATGAGTCTCTTCCAGTTTTCAGGAACCTCTCCAAGTCACCATGACCTTTCAAAAATAACTGAAACTGCTATTGCAAACATATCACCTGGGGCATTCAGTGTTTGCAGGTGTAGCTTGTTGAGTCCCACGTACTCCTGCATAACCAGCCACACAGACTCCCCAGCATCTTCGTCAACAAGCTGCAGTGGGAAACCCTTCTAAACAGTCACCTTGGCAGATCAGGGGCTGCACTTGCCATTCCCCACTCCTCAGAATGCAACCACGACCACTGGGGCCTCAGGTCCACAGCCACAAGCAGCATGCACACCTCCAGCTCCCCTCTGAAAAATCCACATTGTATGTGTCAACACTGAAAACCATGCACAGAAATTGCATTCCCCCTTGAAATTCACCTCAAAGAACACCCCAGTGCTTTGGGCCCAGACCTTCTTGACACTCCCACATGTCTGTGCCTGCCCCTCACAAATCTCACAGCCTCTCCCAGGCCTCAACAGAAAGCCCAAGGGATTCCCACCAAACTGCATTAGGCCAAAGTCCTTGTGCTGGCCACAGAAAAGGGAGCAATATGGTGTTGCCAATGCAACCCTTCAGGAAGCATGACAGGGCTCCCAACACACTTAGTCTTGTCAGCCCTGAGACAGGCCTGCGACTACAACACCCTGCTATGCAAACACCTCTTCTCTGCCTCTTTAGACTGCGGCCCCAGGGACAAGACAGGGGTCTTGCTCCCATACACTTGCTCCCACATACAGCCTCTACGTGCAAGATGGCCACCATGCCACCAATGAAGCACACCCAACGGGAAAGACAAGGGCTAAACGCAGGCTGGTGAGTTGGGATGAAGGCACGGAGGGACTGAATGTGATGCAAGTGGTAGCGCATCACGCCCAGCATACCTGAGAAGCACTGGCCAACCTACTGTGGATGCCAACAAGGGGGGCCTCCTCAACACAACAAAGCCAACAATCACAACTCCTGAGTGCCAAACTATGACCTCATGGACAACAACGCACCTCTCCCATGTCTTGAATGCAACATCTATCCACCCCTACATGAACCTTCAAAAGCTATCCTTCAGTCTTTAATACTCTCACTTGAAATGTTCCGCCACTTCCAACATCCTCAACAGGAAGAAAGGGAGGCAGAACATTGTGGGGAGATCACACCCCACCTCATTACTTGAGGGGTTGTGGCATGTAAGAGCAGCTCACGGCAAATGCTGTCATGCGCAAAGGGTTTCTTGCTCCGCAGACTCTCGGGAACCAGCATAAAAGCCGGCATTGCGCCTCTCACCCTCACATACTCCTGCCGAAGCCTTCTCCCCTGCACCCAACAAGGTGAGTCTGAACTCTGCTCCGCTCCTTCACCCACCGCACCTGGCCCATCTCTCCACAAACCTTCTCTCCCCAGCCTCAGCAGCCCTTCCACCTCCCAACCACCAGGCTCTCCATAGCCCCACTCTGGGCCTTTCCGCTCCCTTGAACTCCCCCAGCACAGCTCTTCAAGCAAAGAACACCCTCCGCCTTACTAACACCCTCTCTTCCAGGGACCCTTCACACCACAGACATGTCCTGCTACGACATCTGCCGCCCCTGCGGACCCACCCCGCTGGCTAACAGCTGCAACGAGCCCTGTGTCAGGCAGTGCGAGGCCTCCCACGTCGTCATCCAGCCTCCGACCGTGCTGGT
The DNA here is from genome assembly GCF_964035555.1 of Netta rufina. Taxonomy (NCBI): domain Eukaryota; kingdom Metazoa; phylum Chordata; class Aves; order Anseriformes; family Anatidae; genus Netta; species Netta rufina. The sequence continues at coordinate 158,134,871 of NC_140124.1, forward strand.
CACCCTGCCAGGACCCATCCTCAGCTCCTTCCCCCAGAACACCGCCGTTGGATCCTCTGCATCAGCTGCTGTGGGCAGCAACCTCAGTTCCCAGGGAGTGCCCATCTCCTCTGGTGGCTTTGGAGGCTTTGGCCTGGGAGGCTTGGGCTGCATCTCTGGCGGAAGAGCCTGCTACCCCTGCTAAGGGTCCCATGCCAATATTCCTGACAGTAGCCTCCAACACCATGCCAGCCAGCTCTCGGTCTGAGGACCCAATTCTGTGCTGTCCATGGAATACAAGCTGACAAGCCACAGCTCATCATTCCATGGCACAACAAAGCAAGCAAACAAGGTATTGGACAGCCCATGCTGTCAGGAAACATGGCCAACATATCTCCTTCTTTCTTCTTCTTTCTCCTTTCCATAGCACCACCAACTACGGCCACTACTTACGGCTGCAATGCCTTGCTCACTAGCACAATCCCTCCGGAAACCTTCAGGGGCTGCTCCCACCATGGGGTAGGGAGACCTAAGTGCTCTGGGAAAATCTGCTCTACGCAAGGACATTGGCTGGTAGTCACCCTCCAGGCACCTCAGAATGTGCAACTTCCACTTGACGTACCCTCTGTTTCATGTTTTCCTCAATAAAATCAATCTGCATCCCATATCCTGAAAGCCTCGTCTTCCTTTCTTCTCCCAACGCTCTTCCAACTTCACTCGACAGAAAGAAAAAAAAGCAGGGCTCAAGTGGCCATCAGGGCCCAAGCCTGGTGGTATACAAATAGCGTTTGGAAAACGCTCTTACATAGCTCCTTCCTGCTGAAGTAGAAAGACATGATGGGCCACTCAGCAGATCCTTAACTGGCTGCATGATCACATTCCAAGAGTTGCGCTCAAGAGCTTGGTGCCCAGCTGGAGACAAGGGAGGCATGGTGTCCCTTTAGGGTCTCTCTTAAGGCCTGTATTATTTAACACGTCTGTCACACAAACACCTCACATATGGTGCAAGACTCCTCATGCATTGTAGATGCGCCTTTGCATTGTCACTGACCCACTGGGTCATCAGCTCCACAACCACAGCTATTTCTTTCAAGGCATGAACCAGAGAAGCAAGGACGTGGGCTATTCTGCGATTCTTGGACACATGGCCCACTTACATTCTACCATTCTCCCACTTCTTTCCTTGGCTTGCACTGTCTCCTATGTCCAGTTCTCTCTGCTGCTACAACGTGCTCACAAGCCAACCACCACCAGGGATCGACTCCCTCTCCGCTGCTTCCATCATAGGGCATGAAGTTCTCCGTGCTCCGGGAAAGTCTGCCGCACACAAGGATGAGATTTTGGTCACCCTACCTGCATCCAAGACCCCCAGGGACTGTTCCACTTGATGCTCCTTCCTTTCCATGCACTTTCCTCAATAAAAGCCTCAAGCCTGCCAGCCTGACGCAACTCCTCTTCTCTTCATCTTCCCACTTCCCACAGTACAAACCAAAGATCAAGAGGTCATTGGCATACGTCAAAAAGGACCACAACACCGTAAAATACATCAACCAAAACCTACAAGTGCCCAAACAGAAGCTTCATCATGCTAACGCTCTTCTCCCCGTACCTTCTGAAACAATTTCCCCTCTTTAGCACACACTACCGCTGCTTTCTTCTCTACTATGATCCTACACTGTCACAACAAACACAATCCCAGAATGATATAGTCAGGAAGGAACCTCTTGACACCAGGTAGGGCAACAGCTGTGGTCAAGAACGGTCAGGAGGCTCTCCGGGACCATGTGCAGTGGCATGCAGCCACTTTTCAGACCACCCCACTGTTTGTTTGTTTGTGTAACCCATACTTGTCAGCTTCTCTGCAAGCATGTCACGGGAGCAAGCATCAAAGCCTTTCCGAAAGGTAAGGTAAGCAACAGCTGTTGCTGTCCCCTTGTGCACCCAGCAGGTCACTTCCATGTAGAAGACACTGAGAAGGCTCCAGTGTGATCTGCTCTTTGTAGATCCATGCTGACTACTCCCCACCTCTTTCTTATCATTTAGGTGCTTGTGGTGTGCTTTCCAGGAGGATTTCTTTCAGATCCTTCCCAGTGATGCATGACAGACCGACCAGCCTGCAGAGTCCCAGACCTTCCTTCTCCAGCTTGTTGAACATCACAGTGGGATGAACCTCTTCCAGTCTTCAGGAACCCAGTTGCCATCAACTTACAAAGAAAGATGAAAGTAGCCTTCTGAAGATATCAGCCAGCAATCTCAGCATTTTTGGCTGCCACATTACAGGTCCTATGCACTTCAGAACATCCCGTGGCACAGCTTCTCCATCTTCCTCGGCAACATGCACTACTCACCTGAGAGACAGCCCACGAAACACTCACCTTGCCTAGCAATTGAAGGCCTTGATATCCACCCCGTCTTCTGAGTTGCAGATTGTGAAATGTGTTCATCTGATTCGTGTCAATATGGAACAATGCTAGGGCTGCATGGTATGCTGAATGTGGCGTCTGTCTTACATACCCTTGAATAACCACAAGTCTAAGAAAAACAGAGTGGTTAATGTATATAGTTCTTGTATCTTGCAAAGGAATGTTTTAGCAATTCCTGTCAATAGAGAGCTTGAAGGGAAATCTATTTGTAGGTTTCTCCTTGAAGTCTCTGATATATGGGGGGGGGATTCAGAATAAGTGCTAACTATTATGACTATTGCATGGGACACTATGCAAGTCTGCTGTTATCTGGCCAGGAGATTAAGGAGAAAGGGAAAGCTGAGGGACGACTAAAAGACAAAGCTTGCAGGGAACGCTGCACAAGTCTCTGACATACAGCCAAGTTGGACAAAGGAGAAGGACAAGAAAACAAAAGCCTGGGAGGAAGACTATGAGCCTTCAGCACGAGAGACCCCCAGAGACCTCAGAGGGACCACCGGAGACTGATACGCATGCTCCAATTGGAGGGTTTGGATTCAGGAAACTAATTAATAACCCTGCTTTTTTCTAGAAGTAGTAATGAATATGTGTTAGCCTTGGAGCATAAAAATCATCTGCTTGATGTAACTGGCATGGGTCTTTGTGGAGCAGAGACTCCCGGCGTACCCTGAGCTGTTTGCGTAGCTCTATTCCTTTAATAAATTGTAAACTTTGTTTATAGTCCTATTTTGAAGACTGAGCCATTTATAACAAGATCATATACTTCCAGGTTTGTCTGAAATTTCCAAACCATCTTTCACAAAATGAAATGCTGGGCAGAGAAACAGGTTTTCCCCTTGACGCAAATCCCAAAATCATCCCCAATAACAAGATAGCTCCCACCTGGCCCTTTCCCACACTCCCTCTTGTCCTCTGCCTTTCATGAACCTCAGGACCGCTCACAGACCACACAACTCAGCCTGAGAAATCCCATCAAGCCGAGCGTCAAGCCTTGTGTTCTCTGGGAACTTCAGCTTTGGACAAAAAGGGGGGGAAGCCTATGGTGTCAGGAACCAAGGCCAGTGTAGGACCTACTCACCTCTCATTCCTTCTTTTCATAGCATCTTCTTCTATGCCCGATGCTGTCCATTGCAATAACTTGCTGACAGCCACAAAGCCCAGTGTGGCTGGGCCACACCACATGAATGCCACGCAAAGACCTCACTCATGACACCGCACCTCAGCCAGCCCTTGGCCACATCATCTACCTGCCCTCCCATGGAACTTTCAGAGAAATGCTCCAGCCTCTAATTCTCTCACTTTGAAGGTGCCGTCAGGATCTAACACCATGTCCTCACTAGGAGGACATGAAAAGGTCAAGTTGAGGGAAGGACACCACACCTCAAGTCATTAGTTGCCAGGCTTTGGGATGGAAGAGCAGCTCACGCCAAATGTTGTCATGCGCAGAGGCTCTCTTGCCCTGCGGGCACTCACGGACTAGCATAAAAGCCGGCCCTGCACCTTGCTCCCTCACACCTTCCTTCCGACGCCTTCTCCCCTGCAAACAACAAGGTGAGTATGAACCCGTTCCCCTCCTTCACACGCCTCCCAACACAGTCTCTGCCCCCAACCTCAGCAGCCCTTCCACCTCCCCACTACCATGCTCTCCTAAAATCCCAAGCCTCCCCACTCCCTTGGCCTCCTGTACCACCACTCCTCACGCCCACAACACCCTCCACCTTCCCAAAACCCTCTCTTCCAGGGACCCTCCACAACACAGACATGTCCTGCTACGACATCTGCCGCCCCTGCGGACCCACCCCGCTGGCTAACAGCTGCAACGAGCCCTGTGTCAGGCAGTGCGAGGACTCCCACGTCGCCATCCAGCCTTCCACCGTGGTGGTCACCCTGCCAGGACCCATCCTCAGCTCCTTCCCCCAGAACACCGCCGTTGGATCCTCCGCATCAGCTGCCGTGGGCAGCAACCTCAGCGCCCAGGGAGTGCCTGTCTCCTCCGGTGGCTTTGGAGGCTTTGGCCTTGGAGGCTTTGGCTTCGGAGGCCTGGGCTGCTTCTCTGGCAGAAGAGCCTGCTACCCCTGCTAAGGACCCACGCCAACACCCCTGACAGCAGCTAACAATGCCCTGCAACCAACTTCATGGACTGAGGATGCTCTGCTGCTTGTGCACCTTCCTTTTCATGAGTCTTCCTCAATAAAGTTCTTATGCATGCCAGCCTGACACTCCTCCTTTCTTCACCCAATGCTCTTCATCCAAAGGAACCTAGACAGGCTGGAGAAGCAGGCCCATGTGAACCACGTGAGGTTCAACAAGTCCATGTACTGAACGTGGGTCAGGGCAATCCCAGACAGGAGTACAGACTGGGAGAAAAACTCAATGAGAGCAGTCCTGCAGAGAAGGACTTGGGTTGTTCTGCTGGATGAAAGGCTCTACAGTATCCAGCAGTGCACGCCTGCAGCCCAGAAGGCCAACTGCATGCAGTGCTGCATCAACAGAGCAGTAACCAGCATAGTGAGGGAGTTGATTGCCCGCCTCCTTTCTGTCCTCATGAGGCTCCACTTTGACCAGCTTTCCTATGAAAGAAGGCTCAGAGAGCTGGGGATGTTCAGCCTGGAGAAGTGAAGGCTCTGCGGAGGCTTCCTTGAGGCCTTTCAGTAGTTAAAGGGGTCTTCACAAAGGATGGAGAATGTCTCTTTACTCATGTAGATAATGATAGGAGAAGGGGTAATGGTCTTCAACTGAAAAAGGATAGATTTAGACTAGATATTAGGAGGAAATTCTTCACTGTGAGGGTGGTGAGGCAATGGTACAGGTAAGTTGTGGTTACCCCAGCTCCGGTGGTGTTCAAGGCCAGCGTAGTTGGGACCTTGGCCAACGTAATATGGTGGGTGACATCCCTTCCTACGGCAGAAGGCTGGAGTAAGATGATCCTTAAAGTTCCTTCCAAGGTGAGACAGTCTATGATTCTATGATGATTCCTTCTTGACCCTGTTTAAGTACATGGCTTAAGATCAGGTCGAAAAGTGCCACAAGACCTCTCCTGTTGTGCTGTTGTTACGTGGAAAAATTTTGGTAGTGGGGACTACAGAGGACGCCTCAGTGAGATGAATTAAGCAGCTGCCCCATATTTGATAAGGGCCTGTTTCAGCCATCTACAAAGGGACCTAAAACTGTCCAGCGATGAGTCAAGAATCGGTGTTGTTTGTGCCTCTCTGATCCTCCACCTTCACAACTAACACTATCACAGAGTCCTACATATAGGTAGGACGTCAGTCACTTCTACGTAGATGATGCGGTGTAGGCACACATGGGATATGCTCTCTAAAAATCCATGCTGACTACGCTCCATCACTTTTCCGTACTTGAGAATACATTCAGGGAGGATTTCCTCAGAACCTTCCCAGAGGCTGATATCAGGCTGACCAGGCTGCAGTTTCCCAGAAATTCCTCCTTCAACTTTTCTTGAACAAAAGAGTGGGATGAGTCTCTTCCAGTTTTCAGGAACCTCTCCCAGTCACCATGACCTTTCAAAAATAACTGAAACTGCTATTGCAAACATATCACCTGGGGCATTCAGTGTTTGCAGGTGTAGCTTGTTGAGTCCCACGTACTCCTGCATAACCAGCCACACAGACTCCCCAGCATCTTCGTCAACAAGCTGCAGTGGGAAACCCTTCAAAACAGTCACCTTGGCAGATCAGGGGCTGCACTTGCCATTCCCCACTCCTCAGAATGCAACCACGACCACTGGGGCCTCAGGTCCACAGCCACAAGCAGCATGCACACCTCCAGCTCCCCTCTGAAAAATCCACATTGTATGTGTCAACACTGAAAACCATGCACAGAAATTGCATTCCCCCTTGACACTCACCTCAAAGAACACCCCAGCACTTTGGGCCCAGACCTTCTGGACACTCCCACACGTCTGTGCCTGCCCCTCACAAATCTCACAGCCTCTCCCAGGCCTCAACAGACAGTCCAAGGGATTCCCACCAGACTGCATTAGGCCAAAGCCCTTGCTGTCAACGTGCTGGCCATAGAAAAGGGAGCTCAATGGAGGTGCCAATGCAACCCTTTAGGAAGCATGACAGGGCTCCCAACACACTTAGTCTTGTCAGCCCTGAGACAGGCCTGCGACTACAACACCCTGCTATGCAAACACCTCTTCTCTGCCTCTTTGGACTGCAGCCCCAGGGACAAGACAGGGGTCTTGCTCCCATACACTTGCTCCCACGTACAGCCTCTATGTGCACAATTGCCACCAAGCCACCAATGAAGCACACCCAACAGGAAAGACAAGGGCTAAACGCAGGCTGGTGAGTTGGGATGAAGGCACGGAGGGAGTGAATGTGATGCAAGTGGTAGCGCATCACGCCCAGCATACCTGAGAAGCACTGGCCAACCTACTGTGGATGCCAACAAGGGGGGCCTCCTCAACACAACAAAGCCAACGACCACACCTCATGAGTGCCAAACCATGACCTCATGGACAACAACGCACCTCTCCCATGTCTTCAATGCAACATCTATCCACCCCTACATGAACCTTCAAATGCTATCCTTCAGTCTTTAATACTCTTACTTGAAATATACCGCCCCTTCCAATATCCTCAACAGGAAGAAATGGGGGCAGAACATTGTGGGGAGATCACACCCCACCTCATTACTTGAGGGGTTGCGGCATGTAAGAACAGCTCATGGCAAATACTGTCATGCGCAAAGGCTCTCTCACCTCATGGATACTCGGGAACCAGCATAAAAGCCGGCCCTGCGCCTCTCACCCTCACACCCTCCTGCCGAAGCCTTCTCCCCTGCACCCAACAAGGTGAGTCTGAACTCTGCTCCGCTCCTTCACCCACCGCACCTGGCCCATCTCTCCACAAACCTTCTCTCCCCAGCCTCAGCAGCCGTTCCACCTCCCAACCACCAGGCTCCACATAGCCCCACTCTGGGCCTTTCCGCTCCCTTGAACTCCCCCAGCACAGCTCTTCAAGCAAAGAACACCCTCCGCCTTACTAACACCCTCTCTTCCAGGGACCCTCCACAACACAGACATGTCCTGCTACGACATCTGCCGCCCCTGCGGACCCACCCCGCTGGCTAACAGCTGCAACGAGCCCTGTGTCAGGCAGTGCGAGGCCTCCCACGTCGTCATCCAGCCTCCTACCGTGCTGGTCACCCTGCCAGGACCCATCCTCAGCTCCTTCCCCCAGAACACCGCCGTTGGATCCTCCGCATCAGCTGCCGTGGGCAGCAACCTCAGCACCCAGGGAGTGTCCATCTCCTCCGGCGGCTTCGGAGGCTTTGGCCTGGGAGGCCTGGGCTGCATCTCAGGTGGAAGAGCCTGCTACCCCTGCTAAGGGTCCCATGCCAATATTTCTGACAGTAGCCTCCAACTGCCTGCCAGCCAGCTCTCAGTCTGAGGACCCAATTCCGTGCTGTCCATGGTGTACGAGCTGACAAGCCACAGCTCGTCATTCTATGGCACAACAAAGCAAGCAAGCAAGGTATTGGACAGCCCTTGCTGTCAGGAAACATGGCCAACATACCTCCTTCTTTCTTCCTCTTTCTCCTTTCCATAGCACCACCACCTACGGCCACTACCTACAGCTGCAATGCCTTGCTCACTAGCACAATCCCTCCGGAAACCTTCAGGGGCTGCTCCCACCATGGGGCAGGGAGACCTGAGGGCTCTGGGAAAATCTACTGTATGCAAGGACATAGGTTAGTGGTCACCCTCCAGCCACCTCAGAATGTGCATCTCCCACATGACTTTCCCTCTGTTTCGTGTTTTCCTCAATAAAATCAATCTGCATCCCAAATCCTGAGATGCCTCTTCATTATTTCTTCTCCCAGCGCTTTTCCAAATTCACGCGACAAAAAGAACAAAAAGCAGGGCTCAAGTGGCCATCAGGCCCCAAGCCTCTTGGTGTTCAAGAAGTATTTGGACAATGCTCTTACATATCTCCTGGGCACTAAAATGGAAAGACATGATGGGCCACTCAGCAGATAAGGAATTGCCTGCACGGTCACATTCCAAGAGTTGCGCTCAACAGCTCGGTGGCCAGGTGGGGACTGGGAAGGAGTGGTGTCCCTCTGGGGTCTCTATTGAGGCCAGTATTATTTCACTGAGTTGTCCCTCACACGGACACCACACATATGTTGCAAGACTCTGGTGGATGTGGATGCATCTTTGTGTCGTCGCTGACCCACAAGTTCTCAAGCACGCCGGCCTGACGTGCTTCCTCTTCCCTTCTTCTTCCCACTTCCCTCAGCACAAAGGCAAAGCTCTAAAGGTCATCGGGATAGGTTGAAAAGGGCCACAACACCTTAAAATACATCACCCAAGACTTACAAGTGACCAAACACAAGCTTCATCATTCTAAAGCCCTTCTGCCCATGCCTTCTGAAACAATTTCCCCTCATTAGCACACCCTACAGCTGCTTTCTTTTGCACCACGATCATACACAGTGTCCGATCACAAAGTGACCAGCCTGCAGTTCCCCACACCTTTCTTCTGCATCTGTTGAACATCGCAGTGGGATGAACCTCTTCCAGTCTTCAGGAACCCAGTTGCCATCAACTTTCAAAGAAAGATGAAAGTAGCCTTCTGAACATATCTGCCAGGACTCTCAGCATTTGTAGGAGCAACCTGACAGGTCCTGTGCACTTCAGTACATCCAGTGGCACAGCTTCTCCGTCTTCCTTGGCAATGTGCACTACTCGCCTGAGAGCCAGGCCACGAAACACTCACCTTGGCTAACCAGTGGAAGGCCTTGATGTTCACTCACCCTTTGCAGGTTTAGCTTGCATGCTTCCAGTTTCCAACCGAAATGTCCTAATCATCTTCCAGAAAATTACACACTGGCCAGAGAAATAGGTTTCCTCCTTGACACAAATCCCAAATATCATCCCCCAAAAGATGATGGCTCCCAGCTGGCCCTTTCTCACACTCCCTCTTGTCCTCTGCCTTTCATGAACCTCAGGACCGCTCACAGACCACACAACTCAGCCCGAGAAATCCCATCAAGTCAAGCGTCAAGCCTTGTGTTCTCTGGGAACTTCAGCTTTGGACGAAAAGGGGGGGAAGCCTATGGTGTCAGGAACCAAGGCCAGTGTAGAACCTACTCACCTCTCGTTCGTTCTTTTCATAGTACCCAATTCTATGCCCGATGCTGTCCATTGCAATAACTTGCTGACAGCCACAAAGCCCAGTGTGGCTGGGCCACACCACATGAATGCCACGCAAAGACCTCACTCATGACACCGCACCTCAGCCAGCCCTTGGCCACATCACCTACCTGCCCTCCCATGGAACTTTCAGAGAAATGCTCCAGCCTCTAATTCTCTCACTTTGAAGGTGCCGTCAGCATCTAACACCATGTCCTCACTAGGAGGACATGAAAAGGTCAAGTTGAGGGAAGGACACCACACCTCACCTCTTTACTTGCCAGGCTTTGGAATGTAAGAGCAGCTCACACCAAATGTTGTCATGCGCAGAGGCTCTCTCACCCTGCAGGCACTCACGGACCAGCATAAAAGCCGGCCCTGCACCTTGCTCCCTCACACCTTCCTTCCGACGCCTTCGCCCCTGAAAACAACAAGGTGAGTATGAACCCGTTCCCGTCCTTCACACGCCTCCCAAAGCAGTCTCTGCCCCCAACCTCAGCAGCCCTTCCACCTCCCCACTACCATGCTCTCATAAAATTCCAAGCCTCCCCACTCCCTTGGCCTCCTGCACCACCACCCCTCACGCCCACAACACCCTCCACCTTCCCAACACCCTCTCTTCCAGGGACCCTCCACAACACAGACATGTCCTGCTACGACATCTGCCGCCCCTGCGGACCCACCCCGCTGGCTAACAGCTGCAACGAGCCCTGTGTCAGGCAGTGCGAGGACTCCCACGTCGCCATCCAGCCTTCCACCGTGGTGGTCACCCTGCCAGGACCCATCCTCAGCTCCTTCCCCCAGAACACCGCCGTTGGATCCTCCGCATCAGCTGCCGTGGGCAGCAACCTCAGCGCCCAGGGAGTGCCCGTCTCCTCCGGTGGCTTCGGAGGCTTTGGCCTTGGAGGCTTTGGCTTCGGAGGCCTGGGCTGCTTCTCTGGCAGAAGAGCCTGCTACCCCTGCTAAGGACCCACACCAACACCCCTGACAGCAGCTAACAATGCCCTGCAACCAACTTCATGGACTGAGGATGCTCTGCTGCTTGTGCACCTTCCTTTTCATGAGTCTTCCTCAATAAAGTTCTTATGCATGCCATCCTGACACTCCTCCTTTCTTCACCCAATGCTCTTCATCCAAAGGAACCTAGACAGGCTGGAGAAGCAGGCCCATGTGAACCACATGAGGTTCAACAAGTCCAAGTGCAGCGTGCTGCAACTAGGTCAGGGCAATCCCAGACAGGAGTACAGACTGGGAGAAGAACTCATTGAGAGCAGCCCTGCAGAGAAGGACTTGGGTTGTTCTGCTGGATGAAAGGCTCTACAGTATCCAGCAGTGCACGCCTGCAGCCCAGAAGGCCAACTGCATGCAGTGCTGCATCAACAGAGCAGTAACCAGCATAGTGAGGGAGTTGATTGCCCGCCTCCTTTCTGTCCTCATGAGGCTCCACTTTGACCAGCTTTCCTATGAAAGAAGGCTCAGAGAGCTGGGGATGTTCAGCCTGGAGAAGTGAAGGCTCTGCGGAGGCTTCCTTGAGGCCTTTCAGTAGTTAAAGGGGTCTTCACAAAGGATGGAGAATGTCTCTTTACTCATGTAGATAATGATAGGAGAAGGGGTAATGGTCTTCAACTGAAAAAGGATAGATTTAGACTAGATATTAGGAGGAAATTCTTCACTGTGAGGGTGGTGAGGCAATGGTACAGGTAAGTTGTGGTTACCCCAGCTCCGGTGGTGTTCAAGGCCAGCGTAGTTGGGACCTTGGCCAACATGATCTGTTGGGTGACATCCCTTCCTACGGCAGAAGGCTGGAGTAAGATGATCCTTAAAGTTCCTTCCAAGGTGAGACAGTCTATGATTCTATGATGATTCCTTCTTGACCCTGTTTAAGTACATGGCTTAAGATCAGGTCGAAAAGTGCCACAAGACCTCTCCTGTTGTGCTGTTGTTACGTGGAAAAATTTTGGTAGTGGGGACTACAGAGGAGGCCTCAGTGAGATGAATTAAGCAGCTGCCCCATGTTTGATAAGGGCCTGTTTCAGCCATCTACAAAGGGACCTAAAACGGTCCAGCGATGAGTCAAGAATCGGTGTTGTTTGTGCCTCTCTGATCCTCCACCTTCACAACAAACACTATCACAGAGTCCTACATATAGGTAGGACGTCAGTCACTTCTACGTAGAAGATGCGGTGTAAGCACACAGGGGATATGCTCTCTAAAAATCCATGCTGACTACGCTCCATCACGTTTCCGTACTTGAGAATACATTCAGGGAGGATTTCCTCAGAACCTTCCCAGGGACTGATATCAGGCTGACCAGGCTGCAGTTTCCCAGAAATTCCTCCTTCAACTTTTCTTGAACAAAAGAGTGGGATGAGTCTCTTCCAGTTTTCAGGAACCTCTCCCAGTCACCATGACCTTTCAAAAATAACTGAAACTGCTATTGCAAACATACCACCTGGGGCATTCAGTGTTTGCAGGTGTAGCTTGTTGAGTCCCACGTACTCCTCCATAACCAGCCACACAGACTCCCCAGCATCTTCGTCAACAAGCTGCAGTGGGAAACCCTTCAAAACAGTCACCTTGGCAGATCAGGGGCTGCACTTGCCATTCCCCACTCCTCAGAATGCAACCACGACCACTGGGGCCTCAGGTCCACAGCCACAAGCAGCATGCACACCTCCAGCTCCCCTCTGAAAAATCCACATTGTATGTGTCAACACTGAAAACCATGCACAGAAATTGCATTCCCCCTTGACACTCACCTCAAAGAACACCCCAGCACTTTGGGCCCAGACCTTCTGGACACTCCCACACGTCTGTGCCTGCCCCTCACAAATCTCACAGCCTCTCCCAGGCCTCAACAGACAGTCCAAGGGATTCCCACCAGACTGCATTAGGCCAAAGCCCTTGCTGTCAACGTGCTGGCCATAGAAAAGGGAGCTCAATGGAGTTGCCAATGCAACCCTTGAAGAAGCATGGCAGGGCTCCCAACACACTTAGTCTTGTCAGCCCTGAGACAGGCCTGCGACTCCAACACCCTGCTATGCAAACACCTCTTCTCTGCCTCTTTAGACTGCGGCCCCAGGGACAAGACAGGGGTCTTGCTCCCATACACGTGCTCCCACATACAGCCTCTATGTACACAATTGCCACCAAGCCACCAATGAAGCACACCCAACGGGAAAGACAAGGGCTAAACGCAGGCTGGTGAGTTGGGATGAAGGCACGGAGGGACTGAATGTGATGCAAGTGGTAGCGCATCACACCCAGCATACCTGAGAAGCACTGGCCAACCTACTGTGGATGCCAACAAGGGGGTCCTCCTCCTCACAACAAAGCCTCCGACCACACCTCATGAGTGCCAAACCATGACCTCATGGACAACAATGCACCTCTCCCATGTCTTCAATGCAACATCTATCCACCCCTACATGAACCTTTAAAAGCTATCCTTTGGTCTTTAACACTCTCACTTGAAATGTTCCGCCACTTCCACCATCCTCAACAGGAAGAAATGGAGACAGAACATTGTGGGGAGATCACACCCCACCTCATTACTTGAAGGGTTGTGGCATGTAAGAATAGCTCACGGCTAATGATGTCATGCGCAAAGGCTCTCTCACCTCATGGATACTCGGGGATCAGCATAAAAGCCGGCCCTGCGCCTCTCACCCTCACACACTCCTGCCGAAGCCTTCTCCCCTGCACCCAACAAGGTGAGTCTGAACTCTGCTCCGCTCCTTCACCCACCGCACCTGGCCCATCTCTCCACAAACCTTCTCTCCCCAGCCTCAGCAGCCGTTCCACCTCCCAACCACCAGGCTCCACATAGCCCCACTCTGGGCCTTTCCGCTCCCTTGAACTCCCCCAGCACAGCTCTTCAAGCAAAGAACACCCTCCGCCTTACTAACACCCTCTCTTCCAGGGACCCTCCACAACACAGACATGTCCTGCTACGACATCTGCCGCCCCTGCGGACCCACCCCGCTGGCTAACAGCTGCAACGAGCCCTGTGTCAGGCAGTGCGAGGCCTCCCACGTCGTCATCCAGCCTCCTACCGTGCTGGTCACCCTGCCAGGACCCATCCTCAGCTCCTTCCCCCAGAACACCGCCGTTGGATCCTCCGCATCAGCTGCCGTGGGCAGCAACCTCAGCACCCAGGGAGTGTCCATCTCCTCCGGCGGCTTCGGAGGCTTTGGCCTGGGAGGCCTGGGCTGCATCTCAGGTGGAAGAGCCTGCTACCCCTGCTAAGGGTCCCATGCCAATATTTCTGACAGTAGCCTCCAACTGCCTGCCAGCCAGCTCTCAGTCTGAGGACCCAATTCCGTGCTGTCCATGGTGTACGAGCTGACAAGCCACAGCTCGTCATTCTATGGCACAACAAAGCAAGCAAGCAAGGTATTGGACAGCCCTTGCTGTCAGGAAACATGGCCAACATACCTCCTTCTTTCTTCCTCTTTCTCCTTTCCATAGCACCACCACCTACGGCCACTACCTACAGCTGCAATGCCTTGCTCACTAGCACAATCCCTCCGGAAACCTTCAGGGGCTGCTCCCACCATGGGGCAGGGAGACCTGAGGGCTCTGGGAAAATCTACTGTATGCAAGGACATAGGTTAGTGGTCACCCTCCAGCCACCTCAGAATGTGCATCTCCCACATGACTTTCCCTCTGTTTCGTGTTTTCCTCAATAAAATCAATCTGCATCCCAAATCCTGAGATGCCTCTTCATTATTTCTTCTCCCAGCGCTTTTCCAAATTCACGCGACAAAAAGAACAAAAAGCAGGGCTCAAGTGGCCATCAGGCCCCAAGCCTCTTGGTGTTCAAGAAGTATTTGGACAATGCTCTTACATATCTCCTGGGCACTAAAATGGAAAGACATGATGGGCCACTCAGCAGATAAGGAATTGCCTGCACGGTCACATTCCAAGAGTTGCGCTCAACAGCTCGGTGGCCAGGTGGGGACCGGGGAGGAGTGGTGTCCCTCTGGGGTCTCTATTGAGGCCAGTATTATTTCACTGAGTTGTCCCTCACACGGACACCACACATATGTTGCAAGAATCTGGTGGATGTGGATGCATCTTTGTGTCGTCGCTGACCCTCAAGTTCTCAAGCACGCCGGCCTGACGTGCTTCCTCTTCCCTTCTTCTTCCCACTTCCCTCAGCACAAAGGCAAAGCTCTAGGGGTCATCGGGATAGGTTGAAAAGGGCCACAACACTTTAAAATACATCACCCAAGACTTACAAGTGACCAAACACAAGCTTCATCATTCTAAAGCCCTTCTGCCCATGCCTTCTGAAACAATTTCCCCTCATTAGCACACCCTACAGCTGCTTTCTTTTGCACCACGACCGTACACGGCGTCTGATCACAAAGTGACGAGCCTGCAGTTCCCCACACCTTTCTTCTGCATCTGTTGAACATCGCAGTGGGATGAACCTCTTCCAGTCTTCAGGAACCCAGTTGCCATCAACTTTCAAAGAAAGATGAAAGTAGCCTTCTGAACATATCTGCCAGAACTCTCAGCATTTCTAGGTGCAACCTGACAGGTCCTGTGCACTTCAGTACATCCAGTGGCACAGCTTCTCCGTCTTCCTTGGCAATGTGCACTACTCGCCTGAGAGCCAGGCCACGAAACACTCACCTTGGCTAACCAGTGGAAGACCTTGATGTTCACTCACCCTTTGCAGGTTTAGCTTGCATGCTTCCAGTTTCCAACCGAAATGTCCAAATCATCTTCCAGAAAATTACACACTGGCCAGAGAAATAGGTTTCCTCCTTGACACAAATCCCAAATATCATCCCCCAAAAGATGATGGCTCCCAGCTGTCCCTTTCTCACACTCCCTCTTGTCCTCTGCCTTTCATGAACCTCAGGACCGCTCACAGACCACACAACTCAGCCCGAGAAATCCCATCAAGCCGAGCGTCAAGCCTTGTGTTCTCTGGGAACTTCAGCTTTGGACAAAAAGGGGGGGAAGCCTATGGTGTCAGGAACCAAGGCCAGTGTAGGACCTACTAACCTCTCGTTCGTTCTTTTCATAGCACCCAATTCTATGCCCGATGCTGTCCATTGCAATAACTTGCTGACAGCCACAAAGCCCAGTGTGGCTGGGCCACACCACATGAATGCCACGCAAAGACCTCACTCATGACACCGCACCTCAGCCAGCCCTTGGCCACATCACCTACCTGCCCTCCCATGGAACTTTCAGAGAAATGCTCCAGCCTCTAATTCTCTCACTTTGAAGGTGCCGTCAGCATCTAACACCATGTCCTCACTAGGAGGACATGAAAAGGTCAAGTTGAGGGAAGGACACCACACCTCAACTCATTACTTGCCAGGCTTTGTCATGTAAGAGCAGCTCACACCAAATGTTGTCATGCGCAGAGGCTCTCTCACCCTGCAGGCACTCACGGACCAGCATAAAAGCCGGCCCTGCACCTTGCTCCCTCACACCTTCCTTCCGACGCCTTCGCCCCTGAAAACAACAAGGTGAGTATGAACCCGTTCCCGTCCTTCACACGCCTCCCAAAACAGTCTCTGCCCCCAACCTCAGCAGCCCTTCCACCTCCCCACTACCATGCTCTCCTAAAATTCCAAGCCTCCCCACTCCCTTGGCCTCCTGCACCACCACTCCTCACGCCCACAACACCCTCCACCTTCCCAACACCCTCTCTTCCAGGGACCCTCCACACCACAGACATGTCCTGCTACGACATCTGCCGCCCCTGCGGACCCACCCCGCTGGCTAACAGCTGCAACGAGCCCTGTGTCAGGCAGTGCGAGGACTCCCACGTCGCCATCCAGCCTTCCACCGTGGTGGTCACCCTGCCAGGACCCATCCTCAGCTCCTTCCCCCAGAACACCGCCGTTGGATCCTCCGCATCAGCTGCCGTGGGCAGCAACCTCAGCACCCAGGGAGTGCCCGTCTCCTCCGGTGGCTTTGGAGGCTTTGGCCTTGGAGGCTATGGCTTCGGAGGCCTGGGCTGCTTCTCTGGCAGAAGAGCCTGCTACCCCTGCTAAGGACCCACGCCAACACCCCTGACAGCAGCTAACAATGCCCTGCAACCAACTTCATGGACTGAGGATGCTCTGCTGCTTGTGCACCTTCCTTTTCATGAGTCTTCCTCAATAAAGTTCTTATGCATGCCATCCTGACAATCCTCCTTTCTTCACCCAATGCTCTTCATCCAAAGGAACCTAGACAGGCTGGAGAAGCAGGCCCATGTGAACCACGTGAGGTTCAACAAGTCCAACTGCAAGGTGCTGCAACTAGGTCAGGGCAATCCCAGACAGGAGTACAGACTGGGAGAAAAACTCAATGAGAGCAGCCCTGCAGAGAAGGACTTGGGTTGTTCTGCTGGATGAAAGGCTCTACAGTATCCAGCAATGCACGCCTGCAGCCCAGAAGGCCAACTGCATGCAGTGCTGCATCAACAGAGCAGTAACCAGCATAGTGAGGGAGTTGATAGCCCCCCTCTTTTCTGTCCTCATGAGGCTCCACTTTGACCAGCTTTCCTATGAAAGAAGGCTCAGAGAGCTGGGGATGTTCAGCCTGGAGAAGTGAAGGCTCTGCGGAGGCTTCCTTGAGGCCTTTCAGTAATTAAAGGGGTCTTCACAAAGGATGGAGAAAGTCTCTTTACTCGTGTAGATAATGATAGGAGAAGGGGTAATGGTCTTCAACTAAAAAAGGACAGATTTAGACTAGACATTAGGAGGAAATTCTTCACTGTGACGGTGGTGAGGCAATGGTACAGGTAAGTTGTGGTTACCCCAGCTCCAGTGGTGTTCAAGGCCAGCCTGGTTGGGACCTTGGCCAACGTGATCTGTTGGGTGACATCCCTTCCTACGGCAGGTGGCTGGAGTAAGATGATCCTTAAAGTTCCTTCCAAGGTGAGACAGTCTATGATTCTATGATGATTCCTTCTTGACCCTGTTTAAGTACATGGTTTAAGATCAGGTCGAAAAGTGCCACAAGACCTCTCCTGTTGTGCTGTTGTTACGTGGAAAAGTTTTGGTAGTGGGGACTACAGAGGAGGCCTCAGTGAGATGAATTAAGCAGCTGCCCCATGTTTGATAAGGACCTGTTTCAGCCATCTACAAAGGGACCTGCTGCTTTATAGAGCCGAGCCAATAATCAATGTTGTTTGTGCCTCTCTGATCCTCCACCTTCACAACAAACACTATCACAGAGTCCTACATATAGGTAGGCCGTCAGTCACTTCTACGTAGAAGATGCTTTGTAGGCACACACGGGATATGCTCTCTATAAATCCATGCTGACTACTCTCCATCACTTTTCCGTACTTGAGAATACATTCAGGGAGGATTTCCTCAGAACCTTCCCAGGGACTGATATCAGGCTGACCAGGCTGCAGTTTCCCAGAAATTCCTCCTTCAACTTTCCTTGAACAAAAGAGTGGGATGAGTCTCTTCCAGTTTTCAGGAACCTCTCCCAGTCACCATGACCTTTCAAAAATAACTGAAACTGCTATTGCAAACATATCACCTGGGACATTCAGTGTTTGCAGATGTAGCTTCTTGAGTCCCACGTACTCCTCCATAACCAGCCACACAGACTCCCCAGCATCTTCGTCAACAAGCTGCAGTGGGAAACCCTTCAAAACAGTCACCTTGGCAGATCAGGGGCTGCACTTGCCATTCCCCACTCCTCAGAATGCAACCACGACCACTGGGGCCTCAGGTCCACAGCCACAAGCAGCATGCACACCTCCAGCTCCCCTCTGAAAAATCCACATTGTATGTGTCAACACTGAAAACCATGCACAGAAATAGGATTCCCCCTTGACACTCACCTCAAAGAACACCCCAGCACTTTGGGCCCAGACCTTCTGGACACTCCCACACGTCTGTGCCTGCCCCTCACAAATCTCACAGCCTCTCCCAGGCCTCAACAGACAGTCCAAGGGATTCCCACCAGACTGCATTATGCCAAAGCCCTTGCTGTCAACGTGCTGGCCATAGAAAAGGGAGCTCAATGGAGTTGCCAATGCAACCCTTGAAGAAGCATGGCAGGGCTCCCAACACACTTAGTCTTGTCAGCCCTGAGACAGGCCTGCGACTCCAACACCCTGCTATGCAAACACCTCTTCTCTGCCTCTTTAGACTGCGGCCCCAGGGACAAGACAGGGGTCTTGCTCCCATACACTTGCTCCCACGTACAGCCTCTATGTGCACAATTGCCACCAAGCCACCAATGAAGCACACCCAACGGGAAAGACAAGGGCTAAACGCAGGCTGGTGAGTTGGGATGAAGGCACGGAGGGACTGAATGTGATGCAAGTGGTAGCGCATCACAACCAGCATACCTGAGAAGCACTGGCCAACCTACTGTGGATGCCAACAAGGGGGTCCTCCTCCTCACAACAAAGCCTCCGACCACACCTCATGAGTGCCAAACCATGACCTCATGGACAACAATGCACCTCTCCCATGTCTTGAATGCAACATCTATCCACCTCTACATGAACCTTTAAAAGCTATCCTTTGGTCTTTAATACTCTCACTTGAAATGTTCCGCCACTTCCACCATCCTCAACAGGAAGAAATGGAGACAGAACATTGTGGGGAGATCACACCCCACCTCATTACTTGAAGGGTTGTGGCATGTAAGAGCAGCTCACGGCTAATGATGTCATGCGCAAAGGCTCTCTCACCTCATGGATACTCGGGGATCAGCATAAAAGCCGGCATTGCGCCTCTCACCCTCACACACTCCTGCCGAAGCCTTCTCCCCTGCACCCAACAAGGTGAGTCTGAACTCTGCTCCGCTCCTTCACCCACCGCACCTGGCCCATCTCTCCACAAACCTTCTCTCCCCAGCCTCAGCAGCCGTTCCACCTCCCAACCACCAGGCTCTCCATAGCCCCACTCTGGGCCTTTCCACTCCTTTGGCCTACCCCAGCACAGCTCTTCATGCCACCAACACCCTCCGCCTTCACAATACCCTCTCTTCCAGGGACCCTCCACAACACAGACATGTCCTGCTACGACATCTGCCGCCCCTGCGGACCCACCCCGCTGGCTAACAGCTGCAACGAGCCCTGTGTCAGGCAGTGCGAGGACTCCCACGTCGTCATCCAGCCTCCTACCGTGCTGGTCACCCTGCCAGGACCCATCCTCAGCTCCTTCCCCCAGAATACCGCCGTTGGATCCTCCGCATCAGCTGCCGTGGGCAGCAACCTCAGCGCCCAGGGAGTGTCCATCTCCTCCGGTGGCTTCGGAGGCTTTGGCCTGGGAGGCCTGGGCTGCATCTCTGGTGGAAGAGCCTGCTATCCCTGCTAAGGGTCCCATGCCAATATTCCTGACAGTAGCCTCCAACACCATGCCAGCCAGCTCTCGATATGAGGACCCAATTCCGTGCTGTCCATGGAATACGAGCTGACAACCCACAGCTCGTCATTCCATGGCACGACACAACAAGCAAGCAAGGTATTGGACAGCCCTTGCTGTCAGGAAACATGGCCAACATACCTCCTTCTTTCTTCCTGTTTTTCCTTTCCATAGCACCACCACCTACGGCCACTACCTATGGCTGCAATGCCTTGCTCACTAGCACAATCCCTCCGGAAACCTTCAGGGGCTGCTCCCACCATGGGGCAGGGAGACCTGAGGGCTCTGGGAAAATCTACTGTATGCAAGGACATAGGTTAGTGGTCACCCTCCAGCCACCTCAGAATGTGCATCTCCCACATGACTTTCCCTCTGTTTCATGTTTTCCTCAATAAAATGAATCTGCATCCCAAATCCTGAGATGCCTCTTCATTATTTCTTCTCCCAGCGCTTTTCCAAATTCACGCGACAAAAAGAACAAAAAGCAGGGCTCAAGTGGTCATCAGGGCCCAAGCCTCTTGGTGTTCAAGAAGTATTTGGACAATGCTCTTACATATCTCCTGGGCACTAAAATGGAAAGACATGATGGGCCACTCAGCAGATAAGGAATTGACTGCACGGTCACATTCCACGAGTTGCGCTCAACAGCTCGGTGCCCAGGTGGGGACCGGGGAGGAGTGGTGTCCCTCTGGGGTCTCTATTGAGGCCAGTATTATTTCACTGAGTTGTCCCTCACACGGACACCACACATATGTTGCAAGACTCTGGTGGATGTGGATGCATCTTTGTGTCGTCGCTGACCCACAAGTTCTCAAGCACGCCGGCCTGACGTGCTTCCTCTTCCCTTCTTCTTCCCACTTCCCTCAGCACAGAGGCAAAGCTCTAGAGGTCATCGGGATAGGTTGAAAAGGGCCACAACACCTTAAAATACATCACCCAAGACTTACAAGTGACCAAACACAAGCTTCATCATTCTAAAGCCCTTCTGCCCATGCCTTCTGAAACAATTTCCCCTCATTAACACACCTTATAGCTGCTTTCTTTTGTACCACGATCATACACAGTGTCCGATCACAAAGTGACCAGCCTGCAGTTCCCCACACCTTTCTTCTGCATCTGTTGAACATCGCAGTGGGATGAACCTCTTCCAGTCTTCAGGAACCCAGTTGCCATCAACTTTCAAAGAAAGATGAAAGTAGCCTTCTGAACATATCTGCCAGGACTCTCAGCATTTGTAGGAGCAACCTGACAGGTCCTGTGCACTTCAGTACATCCAGTGGCACAGCTTCTCCGTCTTCCTTGGCAATGTGCACTACTCGCCTGAGAGCCAGGCCACAAAACACTCACCTTGGCTAACCAGTGGAAGACCTTGATGTTCACTCACCCTTTGCAGGTTTAGCTTGCATGCTTCCAGTTTCCAAACGAAATGTCCAAATCATCTTCCAGAAAATTACACACTGGGCAGAGAAATAGGTTTCCTCCTTGACACAAATCCCAAATATCATCCCCCAAAAGATGATGGCTCCCAGCTGGCCCTTTCTCACACTCCCTCTTGTCCTCTGCCTTTCATGAACCTCAGGACCGCTCACAGACCACACAACTCAGCCCGAGAAATCCCATCAAGTCGAGCGTCAAGCCTTGTGTTCTCTGGGAACTTCAGCTTTGGACAAAAAGGGGGGGAAGCCTATGGTGTCAGGAACCAAGGCCAGTGTAGGACCTACTCACCTCTCATTCCTTCTTTTCATAGCATCTTCTTCTATGCCCGATTCTGTCCATTGCAATAACTTGCTGACAGCCACAAAGCCCAGTGTGGCTGGGCCACACCACATGAATGCCACGCAAAGACCTCACTCATGACACCGCACCTCAGCCAGCCCTTGGCCACATCATCTACCTGCCCTCCCATGGAACTTTCAGAGAAATGCTCCAGCCTCTAATTCTCTCACTTTGAAGGTGCCGTCAGGATCTAACACCATGTCCTCACTAGGAGGACATGAAAAGGTCAAGTTGAGGGAAGGACACCACACCCCACCTCTTTACTTGCCAGGCTTTGGGATGTAAGAGCAGCTCACGCCAAATGTTGTCATGCGCAGAGGCTCTCTTGCCCTGCGGGCACTCACGGACTAGCATAAAAGCCGGCCCTGCACCTTGCTCCCTCACACCTTCCTTCCGACGCCTTCTCCCCTGCAAACAACAAGGTGAGTATGAACCCGTTCCCCTCCTTCACACGCCTCCCAACACAGTCTCTGCCCCCAACCTCAGCAGCCCTTCCACCTCTCCACTACCATGCTCTCCTAAAATCCCAAGCCTCCCCACTCCCTTGGCCTCCTGTACCACCACTCCTCACGCCCACAACACCCTCCAACTTCCCAAAACCCTCTCTTCCAGGGACCCTCCACAACACAGACATGTCCTGCTACGACATCTGCCGCCCCTGCGGACCCACCCCGCTGGCTAACAGCTGCAACGAGCCCTGTGTCAGGCAGTGCGAGGACTCCCACGTCGCCATCCAGCCTTCCACCGTGGTGGTCACCCTGCCAGGACCCATCCTCAGCTCCTTCCCCCAGAACACCGCCGTTGGATCCTCCGCATCAGCTGCCGTGGGCAGCAACCTCAGCGCCCAGGGAGTGCCCATCTCCTCCGGCGGCTTCGGAGGCTTTGGCCTTGGAGGCTATGGCTTGGGAGGCCTGGGCTGCTTCTCTGGCAGAAGAGCCTGCTACCCCTGCTAAGGACCCACGCCAACACCCCTGACAGCAGCTAACAATGCCCTGCAACCAACTTCATGGACTGAGGATGCTCTGCTGCTTGTGCACCTTCCTTTTCATGAGTCTTCCTTAATAAAGTTCTAATGCATGCCAGCCTGACACTTCTCCTTTCTTCACCCAATGCTCTTCATCCAAAGGAACCTAGACAGGCTGGAGAAGCAGGCCCATGTGAACCACACGAGGTTCAACAAGTCCAAGTGCAGCGTGCTGCAACTGGGTTAGGGCAATCCCAGACAGGAGTACAGACTAGGAGAAGAACTCATTGAGAGCAACCCTGCAGAGAAGGACTTGGGTTGTTCTTCTGGATGAAAGGCTCAACAGGATCCAGCAATGCACGCCTGCAGCCCACAAGGCCAACTGCATGCAGTGCTGCATCAACAGAGCAGTAACCAGCATAGTGAGGGAGTTGATTGTCCCCCTCTTTTCTGTCCTCATGAGGCTCCACTTTGACCAGCTTTCCTATGAAAGAAGGCTCAGAGAACTGGGGATGTTCAGCCTGGAGAAGTGAAGGCTCTGCGGAGGCTTCCTTGAGGTCTTTCAATAGTTAAAGGGGTCTTCACAAAGGATGGAGAATGTCTCTTTACTCATGTAGATAATGATAGGAGAAGGGGTAATGGTCTTCAACTAAAAGAGGATAGATTTAGACTAGACATTAGGAGGAAATTCTTCACTGTGAGGGTGGTAAGGCACTGGAATAGGTTGTCAAGACAAGACTTTGAATGCCCCATCCCTGGAGGAGTTCAAGACCAGCCTGGACGGGGCCTTGGCCAACGTAATATGGTGGGTGACATCCCTTCCTACGGCAGAAGGCTGGAGTAAGATGATCCTTAAAGTTCCTTCCAAGGTGAGACAGTCCATGACTCTATGATGATTCCTTCTTCTCCCTGTTTAAGTAATTGGTTCAAGATCAGGTCGAAAAGTGCCACAAGACCTCTCCTGTTGTGCTGTTGTTACGTGGAAAAGTTTTGGTAGTGGGGACTACAGAGGAGGCCTCAGTGAGATGAATTAAGCAGCTGCCCCATGTTTGATAAGGGCCTGTTTCAGCCATCTACAAAGGGACCTACCACTGTCCAGCGATGAGTCAAGAATCGGTGTTGTTTGTGCCTCTCTGATCCTCCACCTTCACAACAAGCACTTTCACAGAGTCCTATATGTAGGACGTCAGTCTCTTTTACGTAGAAGATGCTGTGTAGGCACACATGGGATATGCTCTCTATAAATCCATTCAGGAACCTCTCCCAGTCACCATGACCTTTCAAAGATAACTGAAACTGCTATTGCAAACATATCACCTGGGACATTCAGCATTTGCAGGTGTAGCTCGTTGGGTCCCATGTACTCCTACATAACCAGATACAGAGACTCCCCAGCATTCTCATCAACAAGCTGCAGTGAGACAGCCTACAAAACACTCACCTTGGCAGATCAAGGGCTGCACTTGCCATCCCCCCACTCCTCGAAATGTAACCACGACCACTGGGGCCTCAGGTCCACAGACACAAGCAGCATGCAACCTCTAGCTCCCCTCTGAAACGTCCACAGTGTATGAGTCAACACTGAAAACCATGCACAGAAATTGCGTTCCCCCTTGAAATTCAACTCAAAGAACACCCCAGTGCTTTGGGCCCAGACCTTCTGGACACTCCCACATGTGTCCCTGCCCCTCACAAATCTCACAGCCTCTCCCAGGCCTCAACAGACAGCCCAAGGGATTCCCACCAAACTGCATTAGGCCAAAGCCCTTGCTGTCAACATGCTGGCCACAGAAAAGGGAGCATTATGGAGTTGCCAATGCAACCCTTTAGGAAGCATGACAGGGCTCCCAATGCACTTAGTCTTGTCAGCCCTGAGACAGGCCTGTGACTCCAACACCCTGCTATGCAAACACCTCTTCTCTGCCTCTTTGGACTGCGGCCCCAGGGACAAGACAGGGGTCTTGCTCCCATACACTTGCTCCCACATACAGCCTCTACGTGCAAGATGGCCACCATGCCACCAATGAAGCACACCCAACGGGAAAGACAAGGGCTAAACGCAGGCTGGTGAGTTGGGATGAAGGCACGGAGGGACTGAATGTGATGCAAGTGGTAGCGCATCACGCCCAGCATACCTGAGAAGCACTGGCCAACCTACTGTGGATGCCAACAAGGGGGGCCTCCTCAACACAAAAAAGCCAACGACCACACCTCCTGAGTGCCAAACTATGACCTCACGGACAACAATGCACCTCTCCCATTTTTTGAATGCAACATTTATCCACCCCTACATGAACCTTCAAAAGCTATCCTTTGGTCTTTAATACTCTTACTTGAAATGATCCGCCACTTCCATCATCCTCAACAGGATGAAATGGAGATGGAGCATTGTGGGGAGATCACACCCCACCTCATTACTTAAGGGGTTGTGGCATGTAAGAGCAGCTCATGCCAAATCCTGTTATGTGCAAAGTCTCTCTCACCCTGCAGGTATTCGCTGACCAGCATAAAAGCCAGCCCTTGTCCCTTCTGCATTTCTGACAAGCTTTGCTGGCATTCTTCACATCTCTTCTTGAAAGAATTACCCATTTCTTGACTTTAAAATCTGACTGCAAGTTGTTCTACTTTTACTTCACCATCAGCATAATCCGTGGCCATCCAAATTAAAGCATTGTTTGATGTATCAGAGGGTATTAAAATCATTTATTTGTTGATAACGTGGTTTGCACACACTTTAAGAACTTGGTCCCTACTCATTAGGACTCTGTAATATTTCTTCCGTGTATGGAAGATGATCTTTATCTCTCCAACACAACGCTCCTTCCACAGAGCCAGCAGTGAGCTCAGGTGGCCAAGAAGGCCAACAGCATCCTGGCTTGTATAAGAAACAGTGTGGCCAGCAGGGCTAGGGAAGTGATTATCCCCCTGTACTCGGCTCTGGTGAGGCCGCACCTCAAGTACTGTGTTCAGTTTTGGGCCCCTCGCTACAAGAAGGACATGGAGGTGCTCAAAAGAGTCCAGAGAAGGGCAACAAAGCTGGTGAGGGGTCTGGAGAACAAGTCCTACGAGGAGCGGCTGATGGAGCTGGGATTGTTCAACCTGGAAAAGAGGAGGCTCAGGGACGACCTTATCAGGGACGACCTCAAGTCTGACTTCAGTTCTCTAAATCCATGCTTAATACTCCCCATCATGTTCTTATCCTTTGTGTTCTGGGCAGTGCTTCCCAAGAGGATTTCCTTCCACACCTTCCCAGAGACTGTTGTCAGGCCAGACAGCCTGCAGTTCCCCAGATATTCCTTCTCTGTCTTGTTCAACATAGGAGTGGGATCAACCTCTTCCAGTCTTCAGGAACCCAGTCGCCATCAACTTTCAAAGAAAGATGAAAGTAGCCTTCTGAACATATCTGCCAGAACTCTCAGCATTTCTAGGTGCAACCTGACAGGTCCTGTGCACTTCAGTACATCCAGTGGCACAGTTTCTCCATCTTCCTCAGCAACATGCACTACTCACCTGTCGGACAGCCTGCAAACGGGTCACCTTGGCTAAGAAGTGGAAGGCTTTGATATCACACAACCTTTGAGTTGCAGACCGCAAGGACTTCAACACCCAGCCCAAGAAATTCCATCAAGCAGAGCATCAAGCCTTGTGTTCTCTGGTGGCTATGGTTTTGAAGGAAAGGGAGGTAGCATATGGTGTCAGGAAACATGGCCAGTGTAGGACCTACTCACCTCTCATTCCTTCTTTTCATAGCACCTGCTTCTATGCCTGATGCTATCCACTGCAATGACTTGTTCATAGCCACAAAGCCCAGTGTGGCTGGGCCACACCACATGAATGCCACGCAAAGACCTCACTCATGACACCGCACCTCAGCCAGCCCTTGGCCACATCATCTACCTGCCCTCCCATGCACCTTTCAGAGAAATGCCACGGCCTCTAATACTCTTACTTTGAAGGTGCCGCCAGGATCTAACACCATGTCCTCAAAAGGAGGAAATGAAAAGGTCAACTTGTGGGAAGAACACCACACCTCAACTCATTACTTGCCAGGCTTTGGCATGTAAGAGGAGCTTACGCCAAATCTTGTCATGCGCAGAGGCTCTCTCACCCTGCGGGCACTCAAGGACCAGCATAAAAGCCGACCCTGCGCCTCGCATCCTCACACACTCCTCCTGACGCCTTCTCCCCTTCACCCAACAAGGTGAGTCTGAACCCCAATCCTTTTCTTCAACCACTCCACGGGGCCCATCTCTCCATATGCCCTCTGCCCCCACCCTTAGCAGCCCTTCCACCTCCCCACTACCATGCTCTCATAAAATCCCTGGCCTCCCTGCTCCCTTGGCCTCCCCAACCACCACTCCACACACCCCCAGCACCCTCCACCTTCCCAACACCCTCTCTTCCAGGCACCCTCCACACCACAGACATGTCCTGCTACGACATCTGCCGCCCCTGCGGACCCACCCCGCTGGCTAACAGCTGCAACGAGCCCTGTGTCAGGCAGTGCGAGGACTCCCGCGTCGTCATCCAGCCTCCTGCCGTGCTGGTCACCCTGCCAGGACCCATCCTCAGCTCCTTCCCCCAGAACACCGCCGTTGGATCCTCCGCATCAGCTGCCGTGGGCAGCAACCTCAGCGCCCAGGGAGTGCCCATCTCCTCCGGCGGCTTTGGAGGCTTTGGCCTTGGAGGCTTTGGCTTCGGAGGCCTGGGCTGCATCTCTGGTGGAAGAGCCTGCTACCCCTGCTAAGGACCCACGCCAACACCCCTGACAGCAGCCTCCAACACCGTGCCAGCCAGCTCTCAGGCTGAGGATGCTCCTCTGTGCTGCTCATGGCACACGGGCTCACCAGCCTTAGCTCATTCCATGGCACAAGAAAGCCAGCAAGGAAGGAAGGGGCCAGCCCATGCTGTCAGGAAACATGGCCAACATACCTCCTTCTTTCTTCCTCTTTCTCCTTTCCATAGAACCACCACCTACGGCTGCTACTCTCTGCTGCAATGCCTTGCTCACTAGCACAATCCCTCCAGAAACCTTCAGGGGTTGCTCCCACCATGGGGTAGGGAGACCTTGGGGCTCTGGGAAAATCTGCTTCACACAAGGGACAAAGGCTGGTGGTTGCCCTCCTGGCACCTCAGAATGTGCACCTTGACACTCTCTCAGTTTCATGTTTTCCTCAATAAAATCAATCTGCATCCCATATCCTGAAAGCCTCCTCTTGCTTTCTTCTCCCAACGCTCTTCCAACTTCACCAAAAAAGAAAAAAAAAAAAAGAAGAAAAAAAGCAGGTCTCAGAGGTGATCATCGCCCAAGCCCATTGGTGTTCAGGAAGCATTTGGATGATGCTCTTATTTATCTCCTTGTCACTACAATATAAAGACATGATGGTCACCCAGCAGATAAGGAATTGGCTGGATAGTCACATTCCAAGTGTAGCACTCAACCGCTCAGTGCCCAGGTGGGGATTAGGGAGGAGTGGAGTCTTTATTGAGGCCCTCATTTTTTAGAATCATAGAATTTGAAGGGACCCACAAGGATCATCCAGTCCAACTCCTGGCACCACACAGATCTACCCAAAGATTCCGACCATATGACTAAGAGCACAGTCCAAACCCGTCTTAAACTCCAACAGGCTTGGTGCCGTGACCACGTCCCTGGGGAGCCTGTTCCAGAGCACGAGGCAGTGCCTCTCTCTCAAACGTGATGCAGAGGTAGCGCTGCTCTTCGGGCCAGGCACCACTTGCTGTAACTTGTGTGCCAGTTCCAGGGACCGGGACCGTGGCAGTAGCAGTGATGCCACAAGGAATCGAGCATCGTGCTGTTTTCTCCACAGCCTGTTGCCCTTGGGCATTCTGAACCCTCCTCATCTGGAAGCTGCCATCCCATGGGATGCGTTAGACATGGAGAAAAGCGTCCCTGTGCTTGCCTTCAACAACATGCCCCCATCTGCATGTCCCCATAGCCTTTGGCTGATCCTAAAGCATCCCTCTCCCAGGGCCTGCAGAACATTTTGACACCACATGATAAATGTAACTGGTTTGGAGCAGGGAGGCTGGGGCTGGTAAGAGGGAGTTGATGCTGCTGTGGCTTTTGGAAATGTAGCTTGATGGAAGGGTGCATTTATTTTATTATTTTTTTTTTTTCATTGCTTCTCTTGTTTAATCATTGGGGGTTTGAGAGACGTTTCAAGTCTTTATATAGCTTAAAAATATTAAAACATAATAAGTCTTCTGTTTCCATGGCAACAGGGACAGCAGGTATTCATGGGCCTGGGATGCTGGCACCCTGCATTCATCACAAGGTTTCAAAGACAGAACAATTTTCTTCAGGGTTCCCAGAAAGCACCGCGCAGAGAGAAGGGAGCCCCGGCCAAATGGCAGCCCCAGGGCTGGAGCAGCGAGCCTGGGGATGTTGCAGCTTGCAGGGACCTGGGGCTCTGGCACCCGTTTATCCATGCCTCCTGCTCATATCGGTGACAGTGACTGATGGCCTGGGCGCTGGTGGGTGGCAGGGGTCTCTGGGACATCATTTGGGAGCCCCCATTGCATCCTGTTGGTGGCTCTGATTTGCAAAGCAAGCAAACCTCTGCAAAGCAAGCCTGATATCATCACGGACACGGGGCTGCGTGGCTCCCAGCCAGTTGCTGGGCACGTCTGAGCCTCCCCAGCTCTGCCCCTCCAGGCACTGCCTCCCTGATGAAAATGGAAGAGAAGGCAAAGCCTTTCCCTGCTTTTTGTGCAAGCTGCTTGCCAGTGGGATTTGGCGAGCCACATACCTGTGGGAGCTGGTCAGCCATACACCAAGGGGATTAGGTGAGCCACGTTCAATCCCTTTTTCATTAAAGTTTCAGAGTTTCCCCTGTGAAGGCATCTGAAGCAAAGGACAAAGCACGGTCACCTATAACACTCTTCACAAAGCTAGGGCACATTTGTGTGATTTGTGTGATTTACACCTCAGGGCTGTCGGCATCCTCGTGAGTGATCCTCAAATTAAAAGCACGAGCTGGCAAGTTTGTTCTCTGCTGTTTCCTCCGAAAATGCCGCGGGAATGGGGTCTTAGCTCGAGAGCAGGTGGAAATGCGGCACCGGAGCTGCTGCTGGGCTCTGATCTTCTAAACCCATCACCGGTGCTCTGTCCAGTGGGCATGGCTAAAAAAGTGCAAAAATTTCCCTCGCATGACAAGGAGCCCAAGGGGGGACAGAGGCATGGCGGGGCTCTGCCTCAAAGGAGCCCGTGACAAAATCCTTTGGGTCTCCAAGCCTCCTGGAGCAGGACATCGCTGGAGGATCTGCAGGCAATCAGCAGGTGGACCCACGGGACCCCACTGCTTTGGCCACCCCAAGGGATGTTCCTCCAGGGGTCCCTCTGCATGAAGTCAGATTTCGGGATCCTCATTGAGGCTGCTTGCTTGCTATGCCTCGTGCTGCTCAGAGCTCCACCCGCAAGCCCTAGGGATGCGCGGATGCATCTGTTCCTTTTTTTTTTTTTTTATGGAAAACGAACAAGGCTTTTTTTGTAAGTAGAATTCGAGGAGCCGTCGTTCCCTGGGCAGCTGAAGTGTGTTTGATCGTGTTTAAGTGACACTGCAGGGGCTGAAAACGCGTTAGTTAAGTAATTACGGGAAAGCTTTAAAATTCAGCACCGAACTGGGTCCAAATTTTCATGTTTCCGATGGGTTAAAACGTGCAGGTGACAAGCGTCGCTCGTTGTGACCATGTCCCCGGGTCGCAAAGCTCCAGCATCCGGAGCCACGAAATGTCCTGGCAAAATCAGTCTGCAAAATACAGACGGATAAAAAGCTGCGAGCATGGACGAATGACTCTGCTAACCCAGAAGGTTACACGATAGGACCCAAATCTTACTTTTTTTTTTAGAGAAAATCCCACTATGTGAGCTACGTGTGGCTCAGGGCTTTGAGCCTGCTCCTGCACTGGAAATCTGGCTTTCTGGAGGTGCTGGGCAGGGTGCAGAAAACCTCGGCTGCAACGCCAATATCTTCTTTAATGATGTGGATGATGGGGCAGAGCCTTCCCTCAGCAAGGTTGAAGGTGACACCAGACTGGGTGGATCACCACAGGGCCGTGCTGCCATCCAGAGGGACCGGGACAGGCTGGAGGAAACGGGCTGATGGCGATCTCCTGGGGTTCAGCCAGGAAAAAATGGGGAAAAAAAAAGAAAAAAAACAGGCACCGTGGCATCCTGGGGACGGGGTCACCCCTGGATTGGGGACACGTCCCCTGTCCCCTGCAGAGCACAGCGGCGCAGACCAGCCTGCACTGGGATGAGCGACTGGGTTAACTGGGGACGTGTGCCTTCACGTCAGCGGGTCCCCGATCAATGTGGTTCTCCTGGGGGCTGTTCACATGCTGCAGTTAATGCATGGCAGCGAGGGGTGAAGGGGACATCCCTGGCCTGCCGGGCTCTGCCCTGCCGTCCCCAGGGTTTGGGGTGGGGGTCAGGGGGCTGCTTTCCACCTTCGTCTCCAAAAGGTTGGAGGTAAAAGGTCTTGGTTGGCTTTGTGGCTCTAGAATGGGAGGAATGATCCTAAATGGGAGGAATGACCCTAAATGGGAGGAATGACCCTAAGTGGGAATGATCCTAAATGGGAGGAATCACCCTTAGTGGGAGGAATGACCCTAAATGGGAGGAATCACCCTAAATGGAAGGACTGATCCTAAATGGGAGGAATGACCCTAAACGGGAAGAATGACCCTAAGTGATTTTGGCCAAATTCCTTCAAATTCACAAGTCAGGATTTAGATTCGGGCTGGAAACCTCTTTTTTTTTTTTTTTTTTTTTTTTTTGTGGGTGGTTTGGTGCCGGCCGCTGCCGACGAACTGAAGGAAACGAGCTGCTGCTTCTCCAAATTTCGCATTTTTTTAATTAATTCCTGAGTACATTTTGAAAGGGTCAAAAGCTGCCCCCTACCACGGATGTGGGTGGAGGTCGGGGGGGGCTGTGGGGCATGGGGGGCGCCCTGTGATGCACAAATCCTGGGGGACAGGGGGCACAAGGTGCTGTGGGGCCCCGGTTTTGTGCTTTTGCATGTGCGAGTGCACGTGTGCATGCGTGTGTGCACCGGGCAGTGTATATATGTGTGCAACGTTGCACGCTGCATGTGCATGGGTGTATAGACAGGGATGCGTGGTGTGCAAACACTGCATGTGTGTGCAACGGGTACACAGCCCTGTGGGTGTGCACACGCATGTGCAATGTGCACAGAGGGGCAGTGTGCATGCTGGGTGAGAGGTGTATATAGTGCTACAGGCGTGCATGTGCACACATATGTGCATGGGTGTGCATTTGCACACATACGTGCATGTGTGTGCAGTGTCCTATGAGTATGTAAGTGCAATGTGCACACATGTGCATGTGTGTGAACCTCGTGCAACGTGCATATAGCCCTACGGGTGTGTGTATGCACACTTATATGTCGTGTGCACACATGTGCATGTGTGTGCAGTGCGAGCAACGTGCATATAGCCCTACAGGTGTGTGTATGCACACTTGCATATGGTGTGCACACATGTGCATGTGTGTGCACTGCATGCAATGTGTATATAGCCCTATGGGTGTATGTATGCACACTTATATGTGGTGTGCACACATGTGCATGTGTGTGAATCTCGTGCAACGCGCATATAGCCCTATGGGTGTGTGTATGCACACTTATATGTGGTGTGCACACATGTGCATGTGTGTGCACACATGTGCAGTGTCCTATGGGTATGTAAGTGTAATGTGCACGTATGTGCATGCGTGTGCACTCCATGCAACGTGCATATAGCCCTATGGGTGCATTTATGCACACTTATATGCGGTGTGCACACATGTGCATGTGTGTGAACCTCGTGCAACATGCATATAGCCCTACAGGTGTGTGTATGCACACAATGTGGATGCGTGTGCACTGCGTGCAACATGCATATAGCCCTACGGGTGTGTGCATGCACTCTTATATGCGGTGTGCATGTATGTGTATGTGTGTGCACTGCGTGCAACATGCATATAGCCCTATGGGTGTGTATATGCACACTTATATGCGGTGTGCACACATGTGCATGTATGTGCACTGCGTGCAACGTGTATATAGTCCGACAGATGTGTGTATGCACACTTATATGTGGTGTGCACACATGTGCGTGTGTATGCACTGCGTGCAACACGCATATAGCCCTACAGTTGTGTGCATGCACACTTACATGCGGTGTGCACATATGTGCATGCGTGTGCAATGCATGCAACGTGCATATAGCCCTACAGGTGTGTGTATGCACACTTACATGTGGTGTGCACACATGTGCATGTGTGTGCACTGTGTGCAACATGCATATAGCCCTACAGGTGTGTGTATGCACATTTATATGTCATGTGCACACATGTGCATGTGTGTGCACTGCATGCAATGTGTACATAGCCCTATGGGGGTGTGTTTGCACACATATATGTGGTGTGCACATATGTACTTGTGTGTGCACATGTGCTGTGTGCAGCGTGTGACCGTGCAGCGTGTATGTGTGTGTAAATGCACATGCGTGTGTGCTGTATGTGCACATGTATGCACCATACATGCACCATACGTGCACAGTGTGTAAGCCAGGTGTACTCATGTGCTCACGTGCATGCACTTTGCACACTGTACGGCGTGCGTGCATCTGTGCGCAGCGTGCTTGCACGCATACATGCACACACACCGCGTGCATGCCTGCACTTTTTAACCTAAAAGAGGGCAGATTTGGCTCAGACGTGAGAAATTCATTGCTGGGGCTGCCCAGGGCGAGCCCACTGCTGCGCGGCCCGAATCGCGCGATTCCTCCCCAAAAACCCCCTTTCCCCCTCCCTCCCCCCTCACCCTTCATCCCCCCTCCTTTTTCCCTCGCGCGGACTACAACGCGAGGACTACAACTCCCAGCACCCCCCGCGGCTCCCCCCCTCCCTCCTGCGGGGGCAGGCGGGCGGGCGGGAGAAGGGGCGTGGCTTGAGGCCCCCGGCCCCGCCCCCTTGGCCGCTCCCTATTGGCTGCGGCGCCGTTGTCGCTGGTGACGGGGGGACGCGGCGGGGCCGCGGCGCGAGCGCCGGCCTCAGTCGGGCGGAGGCGGCGGCGGCGGCGGCTGCGGGGGGAGCGGGGTCCGCGCGCGCGCGCTCCGGCGCGCGTGGCGGCGGCGGGGGGGTGGTGGGGGGGGCCGGGATTAATTTTTTTTTTATTTTTTTGGGGGGTAAATTGGGTGAAATAAAGGTCCATGAGCCATGGGAGCTTGCACCGGGAGCCGGGCCGGGGCCGCCGGCGGGCGGTAGGGCCGCCGGGAACATGGCGGAGAGGTGAGAGCCGGCATCGCGATGGGGGGGGGGGGGGGGTTTTGGGGGCGTTTGGGGGTGATAAAAAGGGCCCAGACCCCCCCCCGGTATCCCCGAGGTGGGATCTGGCTCCCCCTTTATCCCCCACCCCCCCCATATATCCATATGGGGACCCCCCCTTTTTTTGGGGGGGGGTTTTGCCCCCCCCCCAAATTTGGGGGGAGGGTGGGTGAACCCCCCCCATATTTTTTTTTGGGGTGGGGGTCTGGATGCATGCAGGGGGCACCATTTAATTTGGGGGGGGGGGCCCTATGTGCTCTGGGGGGGTGCACTTAGACTTTCATGGACCCTTTTTGGGGTCCATGGGGGGGGTCCCAGCCCAGCCCTGCCCCCCCCCCCCATCATTTTGGGGTCTATAGGGTTGGGGGGGGGGGGGCTCCCAACCCCACCCTGATTTCCAGGGGGACGTTGGCAAAATGGGGGGGGGTGGGGGGGCGGATCCTGACCCCACCCTGCTGCTTGGGGGGCTGCAGCCCCCCCATTTCTAGGCCCTATATGGGGGCTATGCACCCCCCACCCCACCCCCCCAACCTTTTTGGGGTTGGCTCCCCCCTCCCTGCTGGTTTTTTTGGGGGGGGGAGGGGGGAAGATTCACCCCAACCCCCTCCATCCCCCCTCCATATGGGGTTGAGGGGGGGATCTCTACATCCCCCCTCCCCATAGAGGTCATGGGGGGGGGTTGGATTCACCCCATACCCTGCTCCTAATTTGGGGGGGGCACCCCCCAACCCCCCCCCCCACACCTTTATTCCCTTGGGGGGGGCTGGATTCCCACCCCCCTTTAATTATGGGGGGGTCGGATCCCACCCTATATCACCCTATAGGCACTGTGGGATTGCCTTACCCCTCCCCATCTCCCTATAGGGTTTTTTTTTGGGGGGGGAGAGGCTGCTTTTTTTTTGGGGGGGTGCTTTTGGGGGGGGGGGGGCACATCCCCACCCCGCTCCCCGTGGGCTGCAGCTGGGGGAGGATTTTTGCGGCGGTGCAAGGTGTGGCACGGCCAGGGGGTACCCATAAAGGGGGGATTTTGGGGGGGAAAAAGGATACGGGGCCGAGCCGAGGGGGCTGCATCGGGGCCGGGGGGGCTCTGGGGGGGGGTATTTATTTTCTCGTGCGCGGCGGATCGTGGATTTTATTATTATTATTTATTTTTTTTTTTAATTCTCCCCTCCCTTCTCTGCGCTGCTCTGCTGCTTCCCCTTCCCCTCCGTTCCCCGGGCTGCGAAACCTGCAGGTTTTTATTGTTTTTAGCATTTTTTTTTATATATTTTATTGTATTTTTTTTTAATTTTCCTCGGTGGTAGCGGCTTCCCCTCAACCCTTCGGGTGACCTCTACGGAGAAACCCGCAGCCGCCGCCGCCGGGCGGCCGGGTGGGCTTTTGAAAAGGGGGGGAGCTGGATGATGCGAAAACGAGGAAATATATACCTAAAAACCACAAAATCGGGGAGCTTTTTTGTGAGCCCGAAAGCAGCAGGTGGCCGGTAGCGAGCGAGGTGTGGCCGTGCCCGTCCCCGAGCCCGCTGCGGCCGCGCGGCGATGCGCAGCCCGCTCCTTGGGCCAACGCGCTCGGACCTCGCTGGAAACCTTCGTGCGGTGCCCGGGGGGATGATTGGGAGGTTTTGGGGGGAGATCTGGAGGTTTTGGGGAGAGATCTGGAGGTTTTGGGGCAGATCTAGAGGTTTTGGGGGGGATCTGGTGGTCGGGAGGGATCGGGGGATGCGGTGCTCGGGGGGATCCGGCGGCGTCGCGGCTCCGGCGCGGTGCCGGGGACGATGTGGGGTGTTGGCTCCGACCGCGCTCGCTGCTGCTGCTGCTGCTGCTGCTCCTGCTGCTCCTGCTGCTGCTTCTTCCACTCCTCCCGCTGCTTTCCACGCTCGTTTCGTAAGCCAGGAGCCACGCATCGCCTCGCCTTCACCCGGTGGTGTTACCTTCGTGCGCCCTCGGGGTGTCCTGGATCCTAAAATCCCCATCCGTCCCCGCTACCTGGACCCGTTTTGGGTCTGAATTCCTCCTTCCTGCTAACCCCAGCGATTTGTGGGACTCGAGTGGCCCTGGATCATCCCCGGATGGGAAGAGGGGAGGGAGCGACCTCGCCGTCCGCGTGGCGATACCGAGGGGCGCCCGCGGCCGAATTCCCACCATTTATTGCCAACGGGGTTCGAGGCTGCCTGCGACTCCTAAAAACGCGCTCCCTTGCCTGAAATGAGGTCGTTAACTCCTAAGAAGAGAAGCAGAAGCGCCCTGGGCTCTTGGAAGCGGCAGCTCGGAGCGGTGGGGGCTGCCCAAACCGTGCCCCCGTTGCGCCAAGGGTCTTCCCGACGCCTGCGGCGGTCGGTGGCTGGTTTGGGGTTGGTTTGGGGTTGGTTTGGGGGGTTTTTGTCTGTTTTTTCTGCCGTTATCAGGGCAGGAGCTGCTTTTCTGTGCTGGTTTCGGCCGTGAAATGGTTTTTCTGGCGAGCCCTGGGCGGCTGCTGAAGGTAACAGCGGTGCCGGGCGCGATTTCGGGTGGCTTTAACGAGCCGCGGTGCGTCTGTGCCCGCTAACGAACCTGGCACCCTAAAAGCAGAGATGATACGGGCGGTGTTGATTTTAAAAAAAAAAAAAAAATAGGCTGGTTTTTATTCCGATTTCTTTTATTTTATCCTCATTCCTGGGAAGGGATCGTCTCAACTCGTGCTCTTGAGGAACCCCGCGAAGTTAATCCCTTTAGGTAGTGATCCCGGGCGGGTTTTTCTGGGTGGGTTTGGTACGAAGACCGAAGACTCACGTTGTTTGGTTCCTCTTCTGGAAGACGAGAGTTTCAGCAGTTCCCCTCTAGCCACGGGTGAATAGACGTGATTTTTTTTAATAAAAAAAAAAAAGCAGAAGAAAACCACCCGGCAACCTCCGGCCGAGAACCCGCAAACCGAGGCGAAACCACGAAGCGCAAGAGGAGGCTGCAGCGCCCCGGGCTGCTTCCAGGAGGAAAATTTCCGCACGAAACGGGGCTGAGAACCCCCTGGGAGCACGGCGGAGGGGCCTGGCTCCGTGGGTGGAGGAGAAATCGTCGGGTGCAAGGTTTTTCGGCTTGGCCACAGCCACCGTCGCCAAACGGCAGCGCCCAACCCACGCGTTTTTACGGCAGGGTGGTGTGAAAGTGTTTGCCCCTGACAATAAATACCAGCCAGAGCTTCGTTTGGGCTGCTGATTAAGATCGTTACAATGCCCTCTTCCCTGCAGTGTGTTTTATTTTTAAGAGTTAATTTCTCGTTCCTGTCTCCAGCAGCCACGCTCTTCCCCCCTGCGTTTTTGCTTCGCTGATTATTTCCTTACATGCTCTAGATAACGCATTGAGCCTCGACCTTTCCTCCTCTTCCTCTGCCTCTCCTCGGGAACATCTCGGCCGTAATACTTCCTCTTCCCTTCCCCTGTTCCCTGGCTATTTTTCATCCCACTTGCCAAGAAGCAAGCAAGCGGGGGATAAATGTGCTCCAGGTGCTTCGAGGGGAAGAAGCTCGCCAGGTAGCATCGGCGCCGTGCCCTTTGAGCCGGTTCTCGTTCCTCCGAGCTGTTCCCAAAACCCCCAAAGCTGGTTTTCTCGCTTTACCAGCCCCTGGCGAGCCGTGAAGGAGCCGCGTTGTGCTGGGAAACGGGAGAGGTGCCGTGCTGCTCGGGTTGCCCGCGGCCGTGCCACTCGTCTGAGCAGGGTCGGGACCCCCTTTTTGGAGACCTCCTGGGATTACCAAGTGCTCTAGGGTAGAATTTTATTTGTTGGCCATTTTGGTCGTTGCGACCGTAAATGGTTGAGTTTAAAATTTTCGGTGAGAGGAGGAAAACCTGGATATGGGGAGAGAAGACTGCAGGATGCTCAGGGCACTCGGTAGTAGGGTCCCCTAATAAACCGCTTTTGTAGGGTCCATCGGCGCTGGTCAGTCTTTGAGCACTGCCTCCTAAAAAGCACGGGATCAGGCAATTCCAAAATATCACAAGTCGAGGCGGGGCTGAAGGCTGAGCTTGGCTGTCCAGGGATCATCTCTTGGAGTTTGGGCATGAAACAAGAAAAAGTGTAGGGCTGCTGGAAGGAGGGTTGGGCAGCGTGGAAGGACTACGGGGATCTTGTTGTTTGCCCTCGTAGGGAGAAAATTCGTGAGGCCAAACCCCAATTAGAGATGAAGCTGGCCAGGTCTGTGGGAGCCAAAAAATAATTAAAAAAGGCTTTTTGAAATATATGAACAGAAAAAGGAGGAGCAAACACTGCTCCTTGATGGGGTCGGTCACCTCATAACCAAGGCAAAGCAGGGACGCGTCGTCATACGGTCTGGCTTTTTGGGGTAGACCCATTGGGTCTGAATTTTTGGGGGAGCCAGGGGTTGGATTCAATGATCCTTGTGGGTCCCTTCCAGCTCGGGAATATTCTATAATTCTGCTTCCCCGGGGAGAGAGAAAAAAAAAAAAAAATCAAGTATTTTTAAATAATAAACGCGAAGGAGACGCAAACGGGCATTAACGCGCCGCGTGGTAACCCGGCAGCGTGATTTAGGGCGCAGACGCCGCTATTCCTGCGGTGAAAGATGTGGGATTTTCTGATTGTTGATTAACACCTCATAAAACCGGCGGCAAATGAGGCCTGAAATGGACTGTCAGAGGGAGAAGGCTTTGCTGATTGTATTTTTACCGGCGCTGCGATCCTGGAAGGTTTCGTTCCTGGGTCGAGCGATGGTGCTGGTGGGGTGCTGGGCTGCTCAATTTCTGGATAATGTTTGAGTTTGAAGAAAAAAGCCCTTGTGGAGGGTGAAAGCAGGGAACTGGGGGGTCATCGGGGCGAGTGGCGTGGAGGGAAGGGTGCCGGGGGCATCATCGCATCGCTTGGTGCCTACCCTCAGGTGGCTTTGCACTGCGGGTAGGGCTGGGGGCTGTTAATTAAGAGTAAAAACCTCATCAAGCATGGGGTAAAAGTGGAGTTTTGCATATCACAGCTCGGTGTTTCCGACCTCGTCCTAATGCTGAGGATGGGGATGCTCTACACCGAATTATATGGGTATAATGTGCACAAAAACGCTTGGACGCTGCGCCCATTCTACAGATGGGAAGGGAGGAGACCACGACGTGTCCGAGGCGGTGCAGAGCAGCGATGCTGGGTCCTGGGACCTCATTTAAGGGCTCTAACGGGTCGTGGCCACGCAGCCCTCATCCCCTTCACCACCAGGCCACGCGGCGCGGTGCCGAGGGGCAGAGCGATGCCAGCCCGGCCGCTCCATTTGTGCTCCCGGCCTGCCCCTTCCCGAGGCGATGGCATTTTTCTGCCTGCCTCGTTGCGTTTTTATTGATCTCCCTCTCTCCGCCCCGCGCCCCGCTTGAATGTAAATGCCTTCCACCGGCGACGTGTTTGGAAATCCAAGCTTTTTTTTTTTTTTTTTTTGGCCATCTAGAAACGTTGGTATTAGGATTTTATTGATCTTTCCGTGGCGCTCCTCGCGAGCCTCAGAGCACTTTTCGCAGGCGGCCGGGAGAGATGATTGCATTAGTGCGAGCAGCGCTTATCGACGGCGGTTTCCATCCTGGGGGAGGACGGACAGACAACGCGGTGCGTTCGGGAAGCGAGGGGATTTAGGTGCCCGGAGTCAACCCCTGGTTTTGTCTGGGATCTTTAGACAAAGAGTCTCCCAAAACCGAAATCCTCCGGAGGCTACAAAGGGCTTGTGGGCTCCAGATCGGCACCGCGCTGTCCTTGGCAGCGCGCTCGGATGCCGGCGTGGACTTGAAAAAAGGGAAGATGCTGCTGCTTGGACGGCCCAGCTCGCTTCCTCTCAGCCTGCTGGGTTTTTTTGGGTGTCCATCTGTTAAATTATTCACGTCGAGGAGCGCACCCCAAGCCGGCCGAGCGCGCGCGCATGCGAGGCTCCGGTGGGCGCACGGAGGTGTCATGGGTTTTGTTAGTGATTGAGCTGCCTCTTCGGTGCTTTCTGAGTCCTGTTGGTGGACGTCTAGGTGATGTTGAGTTCTGCTTTGTAAGCTTCTTTGCCTCCTAATCTAATGTGAGCATCTGCCAATCCCCGGCCTCTCCCCGGCGGGGACTGGAGGCAGCGCGGAGCCTTCTCCGTGCGCTTGGTGCACTGCAGTTGCTAAGGGCTTAATTAAAATAGAGAGGAAAAAAAAAATAAAAAAAAGGGGGGGAAGAAAGCAAAACCAAACACAAACGCCTGTGACTCCGGCAGCGCTGAGTGTGGTCAGGAACATTTGGGAAGAATTAGAGAAAGCACCAGGCAGAAAATCACTGTTAGTTGAGGGATGCTGGGTGCGCGCGTCTCCGCCCGGAGCGGCGACGCGTGTGGTTTTCCTGCACTTCCTCCCCAAAAAAAAAAAAGGCATCGGGGTCTGGGTGAAGCTGGAGGAGGTTTTTTGCTCTGGTTCCTCGCTTTGCATCCCCTCGATGGAGGACGACCTCTGCTGCTTGGGGTTTGGGAGCTGGGGTCGTGTTTCAGCCCTCGCTGGAGGCCGACGCGGGCTGCCCGCGGCCCCGGTTGCGCAAAAAAAAGGAGCGTGGGGGGACAGCGAGAGGGTCCCCAGGATTTTGGAGCTGCCCCGTGCTGCTGGGAACCCTCTCCCAGGGGTACCTGAAAGCTGAAGACCAAAGGAGCATGCACTCAGGGCGATTTTCCCTTCTGAGGCAGGATGGAGGCTGAGATCTGAGTGGGTTTCTCGCCTTTCTCCTTCATGGCAATGTATCCCGGTGTTTGTTCCAAACTTCCTCTACCTCCCTGCTTCCTAAAATCCCTTCTTTTCACCCATTTGACCTCCAACCTAGCTCCTCCTGCTCTGGGAAATGAGGGCAGTCACGTCTCAGTGTACCCCAGCCTGAAAATCGTGGCGCTGGGATTGAGTGAGCGCCGGTGGCGAGGCGCTGGGCTGCTGGATTTGGGAAGCTCCAAGGTCTGGATCCTTTCTGAGGCAAAGGATCACGCTAATTTGGGGTCTTCAGGGTGGATAATGTGAGCGCTGGTGCTGGGCCTGGTCCAGATGGAGTGCAGCTTGGTGACATTGAGCCACGGAGAGAAAACCAAGAGCTTCCTATGCACCTCGGTCGGGAAGGACTCGCGTTACCCCCCCCCCGGCGCTGCAGAGAGCTTTCAGATCCCCGCTTTCACCTTCTGAGACGCTGTTGGATCTGTCAAAGCTCCCAACAGCCCTGCTGCAAAGCTGCAAGGGAAAATTGCAAATGAATACAGCAACACCGCTCTCATTTAGGAGCCCTTTCTCTTCCCTCTCCCGCTTCTTCTGCATTGCTAACGTCTCCTCGACGTCACCTTGAGCCGTCGGCGCCGCTCGGCGCCGTGGGTCAGATGTGGGGAAAGGAGGGTGGAGGGGGGCGTTCAGAAAATCCCCCAGCTCTGATTTTACAAAATAAATTAAAAAAACAGCATTTTACAGAACAACTTTGTACATTTTCTCTTAGACTTTTTTTTTTTTTTTTTTAAGCAGGAAGCTCTCGAGGTTTTTGTTCAAGGTAAGAAATGTGCCGAGAACTTCAAACCCTGACAAGTGCCTCTGCAGTAATTATTTTTCTGTCAAACTGGAGCTCGCCTAAACAATGCACTTTTCTCCTTCAGCGGGAAGGGAGGCGTGGGGACGGGGGGGTTGTCACAGGCAGAAGCAGGAATGGGGCCCGGAGGAGCAGGGTTTCGGAGCCTCCTCGATTGAGGAGGTGCAGCGCCTGCCCTCGCCAAAATCTGTTCATTCTAGAGATTTGACAGCTCGATTGCTGTAGTTTCTTAAAAATGAAGGGCTTGGGGGCAAGTCCTTGCACCTCTGCATTGCTTCTGCTGCTCCTTTCCACCACCATGGGCTGGGCTCCCAAATTGAGGTTCCGAGTGAGAGCGGCTCCACTTGAGTTGTCTCGACATCCAAAAGGATGTTCCTGTCGTGGAGGGTGAAAAATCAATCCTGGGAACAGGGCTGACTGCTCGTTACCTCCAGCAGAGCACGAATTGGTGCTCAGGAGGCCTGGTGGGGATGAGATCAGAGGAACCAGGGCTTGTTTTGCCATCTCCACCCCCTCCGTGTTGTCTCCTGCGAAGATGATGCCCCAGCCAGCCACTGAGACGAACCCCGGGCAGAAACCGAGCTCGGTGTGCAGGAGGAACAGGTTGGGCAGCAAAACCCTCTGTTGCCTGCTGCTTCTCGACATCTGCAGCCTCTGCTCCCGATCTGGGAGCCGCGGGTTGTATCGGCCTCGCTGTGGCCGCCCCGTGCTGGTAGGCATCCTCCCGAGCATCCCTACCACCTAATTTAGGATCTGCTCTGGGATTGAGTCGAGGATGGGCAGAAGCAGTGCTCCAGACCACGACGAGAAGCGTGGCTGGCGTTCGTGGGCAGCCCCTCTCCATTTGGGGCTTGGTGCTCTCCGAAACCTTGCTCCTTGCCTGCATATGGATGAGCTTTCCACCAGCTCACGCAGCGCTCCAGGCGCTTTTGTTCCTCGAGCGCGTCTCTCCGGCGCATCAAAGCGCCTTGGAAGCAGGTGGAGGGGGCTCTGCGGCCACTGGGACCGAGGTGCCTGTTCTTTTAGCAGCGGGGAAAACAGGAGAAAAATTCTCAACGCATCCTTCTGGATACTCCTGGCATATGTCCCTCCATCTGCACTTAGAGCACGCGGGTAACGTAGCTAAAAACGCGCTCGCGGATAGCGCTGTATAAATTTTCTCCCTGTGGCGTGCAAATATCTGTAAGGCTTTTTTAACTGGGGAGCGAGCAAGCTCTTTCGGGGTGTGGTTTTGCAGAATGCCTCCATCTAAAGCAAGCCTGCTTGGCCACTACAGATAAGTCTTGTGTCTCACCACGTGCTTTGAATCACCCCACTAGTTGGTGCCGATAAGGCAAAGCTGCAGCGTGGAGCCGTGCTTGCTTTGCGCTGCGAACACGATGCTCAGCTCCCCGTGCAGTCAGCCCTTGGAACAAAACCATCTCGTTTTGGCACCCTGGGGTTAGAAGCCAGCGGCTGGGTTCAAAGCTGAATGGGTTTCGTTGAAGAGCCGTCCCTCCCTGCTTCAGCCCCGGCTGCCGAAAACTTGAATTCCCTTCTTTGTTCCCTTTCAGGGAAACGAAAGATGGAACGTACCCAAATGAGGAAAATTGAGGCTAGAGCAGTGAATTGAATATGCAAGCGCTGTGAACAGATGTCCTGGAGCTGGCTTCGTTCTGGAGAACTTGCGAGCTGGCAAAGGGGGCAAGCTAGAGGCTAGCGGGGAAGGCTGCAAGCCTTACATCTGCATTTTGGTGTAAATAAAGTGTAAATCAGTGATTCAAGCGTCCCCATCCACTCGTATAACTGTGATATGAAGGCTGGCTTTCTCTTTTCCTAGTGCGTTTCGGGCTGTCGTAGAAAACATGTAATTTTCAGGATTATTTGCGTGTTTTCAGATCCCACCCAAAGGTGGACACCGAGGTGACCACAAGCCAGCGCTGGGCCCCCGCTGCTAGGAAGGCCCAGGTAAAATGGGACTACAGAAGGGCCCAGAGGCTTAGGGGGCTCCTCTTTTTGGGGCTCCCCAAACCCACCAAGCCTCGGGGCTGGGCACCCTGCTGTAGGTGGCCCTGATGGGGTGGTGGGGACCTGGAGGAGCCCCCAGCCTCGGCCACTCTAAGGCTCTGAAGACCTTCAGCTATAGCATCCACGTGGCAGGAAAACATTTATCACGTAACTGCTTTCCTCTCATCACCAGTCATTCAGCTCAGTTTTGCTCAGCTCTTGGGATCTTGCCTAGCAGCAGCAGCTTTTTTTAACAAAATGCTGTCCTAGCTCTAGAATATTTATTTATTTTCCACGATTCTTCGGTGTGTTGACAACTGAAGTCAACCCCAAGCTCGGCCTCGAGCGCTGACCTGCTCCAGGAGCAGGATTCCTCCTGAAGGCTCCTTGGGCTGCCTTTATCTCGAGGATTTGGCCCTGACATTTCGAATAATTGGGGGTGTGCTCGAGCTCAGCCCGTGCTGATTGCTTTACAAATAGGGATCGGATGACTTTTGGCCAGAGAGCGGTAAGGCTAGAAGCTGTCTGGTAATCTGTTGATTGAAATTGCTGAGAGAGAGGTATTAATGCCACGTTGAGATACCTGGGCTGAAATAAATCTCTCCCAGGTGTGTTAGCGTGCTCCTCCAGCGTTTTTTTATGGCTATGGCATACGGCTTACTCCAGTTCCACTGTGTTTTGGCTAAAACCCTAAAAACTAGCCCTAAAAACCATCCCCCAACCAGGCCTAAACCCTAAAAACCAGCCTCTAACCAGGCCTAAGCCCTAAAAACCAGCCCCTAACCAGGCCTAAGCCCTAAAAACCAGCCCCTAACCAGGCCTAAACTCTAAAAAACATCCCCTAACCAGGCCTAAACCCTAAAAAACATCCCCTAACCAGGCCTAAACCCTAAAAACCAACCCCTAACCAGGCCTAAACCCTAAAATCCAGCCCCTAACCAGGCCTAAACCCTAAAAACCAGCCCCTAACCAGGCCTAAACCCTAAAACCCAGCCCCTAACCAGGCCTAAGCCCTAAAAACCAGCCCCTAACCAGGCCTAAACCCTAAAAACCAACC
The DNA here is from genome assembly GCF_964035555.1 of Netta rufina. Taxonomy (NCBI): domain Eukaryota; kingdom Metazoa; phylum Chordata; class Aves; order Anseriformes; family Anatidae; genus Netta; species Netta rufina. The sequence continues at coordinate 158,179,452 of NC_140124.1, forward strand.
CCTAACCAGTCCTAAACCCTAAAATCCAGCCCCTAACCAGGCCTAAACCCTAAAAACCAGCCCCTAACCAGGCCTAAACCCTAAAACCCAGCCCCTAACCAGGCCTAAACCCCAAAAACCAGCCCCTAACCAGGCCTAAGCCCTAAAAACCAGCCCCTAACCAGGCCTAAACCCTAAAAACCAACCCCTAACCAGTCCTAAACCCTAAAATCCAGCCCCTAACCAGGCCTAAACCCTAAAAACCAGCCCCTAACCAGGCCTAAACCCTAAAACCCAGCCCCTAACCAGGCCTAAGCCCTAAAAACCAGCCCCTAACCAGGCCTAAACCCTAAAAACCAACCCCTAACCAGTCCTAAACCCTAAAATCCAGCCCCTAACCAGGCCTAAACCCTAAAAACCAGCCCCTAACCAGGCCTAAACCCTAAAAACCAGCCCCTAACCAGGGTTAAGCCCTAAAAACCAGCCCCTAACCAGGCCTAAACCCTAAAACCCAGCCCCTAACCAGGCCTAAACCCCAAAAACCAGCCCCTAACCAGGCCTAAACCCTAAAAACCAGCCCCTAACCAGGCCTAAACTCTAAAAACCAGCCCCTAACCAGGCCTAAACTCTAAAAAACATCCCCTAACCAGGCCTAAACCCTAAAAACCAGCCCCTAACCAGGGTTAAGCCCTAAAAACCAGCCCCTAACCAGGCCTAAACCCTAAAAACCAGCCCCTAACCAGGGTTAAACCCTAAAAACCAGTCCCTCAGGGTGGGATTTGTGCTGTGGCAAAATTGCATCGTGGAGGCCTTAAAACAGCACCTATGCTTCGTGGGCACCTCGGTACCCTCAAGGCCATCCAGCTCGTTCCCTGTCCCCTGAAATGGGGGAATAAAGTGGTTTCTGGGCAGTTTCAGCTGCTGTGTGTGCTCGGTGTGGATTCTCACACCTCTTGCTGTGGAATGGCTTCGTAGGGGAGCCTGGGCCAACATAAAACCACATCGTCCTGGGGTGAATTCAGGAGGGGAGAGGAGCTGAAATGGGGTCGTTTGTACAGGGATGGAGCGCAGGGTCACTGGCCTAGTCCCCCATCTCCTGATGTGGCTTCATCCTCCCTGGTTCTGGGAGTTGATTGTGTAGGACCAGAGCTCTGGGCCCACGACTTTACGTAGCTGCAAAGGGTCTGGTGGCAGAGCTTGGTGGGGACAGGACTCTGGCAGGATGGTGTAAAGGACAGGCTGGCGTTTCTGGAGATCCTAGCATCCCCTTAGAAAACCTCTAGCGCACATCTCAGCCGTGTTGGGAGCACGCGAGCTTAAATGCCTTTGAGGTGAACATCTCCAAATGGTTTAAGTATCTGGCTCTTAAATATCTCTAAGTAGCCTTTATTTTCCCATTCCCTAAGTGATATCTTAATCCTACAGTTTGCTGAAATATAATTGCCGTGCTCTCCTGCGACTACAGGCTCTTTCTCCTGGAGCTATGCAGAGGCTGGCCGTCGCTGCTTTCGAGGGATTTATTTTGTGGGAGGTAGAGGCAGGGCCCCATCCCCTTCTCCATCCCCTTCTCCTTCTCCATCCCTTTCCCCATCCCCTTCCCCATCCCTGTCCCCATCCCCTGGACACCAGCTCGCAGCTGCAATGAAGTGGCTTGGCTTGTAGCACTCAAAGCATCTATTTGCACAGCGCTTGGTGCTCTGAAGCATCCCAGCCACGTCACGAAGCGAGCCCTCTTGCCAGGAGGGCGAGGAGTTGGCCGCTGGCCGGCAGGATCCAATTAACTGCAGTGATCGATGGCAATCGTCTGAAAACTGCGCTCCCTGGATTACGGAGCAGTAAGGGCATCCATCTGGAGTAAATTTTAAGGCGAGCCACGTTGTTGGAGCTACTTTTCGGATATCATCTTTTAACTTAGCAGGTGTTAGCTTAAATAATATGGCTACGTGAAACTTTCAGCCTGTTTTGACTCAATCCACATCCGTGCTGAGCGACCTATCGACTTCAGGGTCACGCAGTCGTGTTTTCTTTCTAATAAGTCCCTAGGAGGCACTCAGGCTGGGAATAGAGAGGCACAAGCATCCAAGGGGGGCTACAAAAACTGCAGAGGTCTGTCAAAGGACAGGGATCAGCAAGTAGAAGATGAAGGGATGAGCAATAAACTGCTGAAGCCATCGCATGCACGTGGGGTATAAGGTGGAGGGATGAGGCAGCACGTCAGGAAGATGTGGGGACGTGGGGGGAGCACCAGCACGGCTGTGGTGTTAATGCAGAGGGACGTGAAGTAGCAAGAAGGAAAATGGATGTGAAGGAGGGAGAGGATGCTCCAGGCTACGCATCAGCCTGGTGTGCAGCGAGGGGAACGCGGAGGCTTTTTGATGGTGATGAGGAGCGAAGTGGAGTGCAGGCTCAGGAAGCACAGCGGAGTTCAGAGGGGTCGCCACGAGGACGTGGGCAGCACGTCGGTTCCTACGTGACTGCTGGGTTCTGAAACAACATTTGGGTTTCACCCCTTTGCCTCTACCTCTTCAGTGACTGTGAGAAGTCATTTGGGTACAACAGTGGAAAGAGGGAGCGCGAAGGTATTCCAGAAAATTTAATTCTGGGAGCATAGAGGGAGAATTAACAGCTCTTTCTTTTTTTAGCCATTCTTGTCCTGGAAAGTCATGCGATTAGGAATGCCTCCAAGATATTTGCTTAGACAGTGCAGAAATGCACGAGTTGAAGGATTGCTGCCCTAGGGATTTGCTGCAAGTGGCAGGATCTGGGCTGGACTGGAGAAACTGCGTAAGCAAGAGTCTCTCGGAGCAGTGGCAAATCTTGGAGGCAGTAACAGAAGTGTAGGTGTGTAATTCCCTGTCTTGCTTCAGCAGGATATACGGCAGGATACAGAGCAGAAACGACTGGAGCAAGAGCAGCGTATACCTCAGTGCAAGCGCTGTTAAAACTGGAAGGGTGAACAGGAGTGGTGCAAGGGAAAAAGTATTGAAAAGCAAAGTATTCCACGTGCTGCCTTCTGCATCTGGTGTATGCAGCCATCTGAGGATGGAGCAGCTTCGGTGAGTAGCTGAAGCTTGAACTCCAACTGAAGTTGAACTCCAACTCCAGTGGCCAGCTCCATGTCCCAAGGGTGCAGTGCCCAGGGTTCCTTCTCTCTGCTTTGCCTTGCAGAGGGTATTTTGCTAAAACTGGTTGTATTCCTGGCCCTTTGCTGGCTCTTAATCTGCTGTTAATGCTACAGTTGGTGTTTGAGGATCTCATAGCTCTCTCTGTTCAATCTGCTTCATCGAACCAAAAAATCAAAAGGAGAACTTTGTGCTGGGAGGCAGCAATGTATTTCCTCCTAAAAAGCTCAGGGAGAAGTAAGCTGTGCCTTAATGGAAGATGCCAAAGAGCTGGCCTTGCTGAAGAACAGAAAGAGTCTGAGGATGCCACCGAACAGACACAGATGTTCCTGATCTTTTTTGATGAATTGGAGTTTATATCGTAGGTAAATGCTTGCCTGGAAACATTTTATTTGCATTCAGAGCTGAAGGTGAGATTTTTAGAAAACAAAAAATCCAGCGTTAGCATTCAGTGATCAATGCAGGCTGAAGTTGGGGGGTAAATTTTGAGGGCAGTGTTGAGCAACGTCTGTGTATTGAACATTTGGAAGTGATGCCCAACTCTGTTCAGTGGATTGCTTTTTTTCCATCCTTGACTAATGAGTTTGCAAGGATGAACGAGGAGGGGAAAAATAAAGGGCAGTAAAGTGAAGGGGAAAAAAAAAAGACTATAAAGTGAAGGGAATTTTTTGAAGGTTAAGTATCTCTGGTGCTTTAGGAAAGCCATCAGACCTAACTGACAGTGACTGCACGGTCGCAAAGGCAAAATGAATAAAACTTGAACGGACAGACAAAGTAGAGCTCGTTACGTGCCGGGCTCTCCTCGCTGCCGTGGTTGTAGATCCGGATCGATATCGGGGAGGGGGAGGAAGGTTAAAACAAAGCTCCCCTGATGTTGCTTCTAGCCAAAGCTCTGCGCTGCTTTCTTCCCCTGGAAGTCTGTGCTCGTGAAGACTGAATGCTGCCTTTCATAGCCGAGCTGTTGAGACACTTGGAGTATTTTTGGCCGGGGAAGATAATGAAGTCTTAATGCAGCAATCCATTTGATGCAGGAAATCAAAAGGCACAAAGAACTTGAGTTAAAGATCCAAGTGTGGCAGGACACAGAAATAGAAATGACCGTGTGGAGGCTCTCATCTCCTCCCTGCCTTCTTCCCAGCACTCCTTTTGTTCTAGGAGCGGGGTGGGGGGGTGGCAGGGCAGCTCGAAGTGCAGCCCTTAAAGAAGAGGAGGGGTGGAAAAGGGTCTGAAGAGCGTCTATTTAAAAAAAAAATAAAATCCAGTGTCTTGGTGCTTTGAAATTGTTCCTCGTTCTTTTCAGAGCCTAAAGCTGAGAAACTCAGCAGTTTTCCAGGGAGGGGAATGATGTGCTGGGTGTTTGGCTTGCCGAGGTAATAACTGTGCTAACATGACACGTGGAGGGGAAGAATGGGAGGCAATTAGGTGGTGATGTGCTGCTCCCTGCTCCATCACACCTCAAATTGCTTTGCTGGAGGGATCTGACCTTCGTCCCCTGCTCGGTGCCCGTGCGGTTCCCCGGGATGAGCCCAGCTTTGCCTTGCCCCAGCCAAGCAACTCATCCACATCAAGGACCTCCTTCCTAAGCTAAAATCAGCTTTTAAATTGGAGGAAGGAGCTCCGGGTTTGCTGTGCCATTGTTCTGGCCCTTTACCCCAGCGTAAGGGGTGCCTTTTTCCACCCTCCTCGGGATAAACGCAGCGCAGGCGTTGTTAAACGCGGGCTCTTCCAACGGGGTCTTCCAATTTTGGGTGACTCAACGACTGCCCCCACTCCGTGAGATTCGCTTTTCTTCACAAATTTTCCCTTATTTAGAAAGATGGAAAAGCTTCAAGCTGTAGGGTGAAAATGTTTGGAGCAGATTTTTTACGTCCGGCTCGAGGACTCTCGTGTCAGAGGAGGAGAAAGAAGAATAATTGAAAATATTGAATATTTCATAAGCCATAGTCCAAGAAAAAAAAATTCTAATGCAGCGGTAATACGATTTGTTTTTTAGAGGGCTCTATTGATTTGTCATTAAAAACTGTCATGTTCTGTGTCCATTGTACAAGGAGGGGGGAAAAAAGAGAATGCTTTCTAAATAAATGTCTGAGGACATACAGAGTGCACTTGGCATAATGGCTGGACCATAGCAGAGTCGCTTATCTGTCACATCGTGCTTTGGCTGTTAATGGTGTGTAAATTTTCTTTCTATTTAAAGTCACCGTGGGACTTAATTTTTCATGTTTCGAGTGCAAAAAGGGAAATGGAGAAGTGGCAGGGTCTCTTTTGGGCCCCTGCTTGAGGAGACATCCCGGTGGCTGCCTGCCTGTCCCCCATTTCAACTCGTAGCCTTGCCGGATTTTGGGGGAACAAACACCTTTTTTTGTATGTCACACGCTTGCCTCCGGTTATGGCACTCGGTGCTAGTGCCATTTATCAGCCTAAGCAGCAATGAATTATAAATGTGCTAGAAAAAAAAAAGAAAAAAAAGTAAATTTTATTCCCCCTTCTCCGCTCATCTCGCCTCATTTTAGCTACGATTTACACCCCATAAGCATGGTTTTTAAGAGGGTTTTTGGGCTTTTGGTTGGCAAGGGTTTGGGTTCATCTTGCGGTGGTGTTGAGGGTTTGTGCTCTGTGACAGCTCTCTCTGGAAGGATGCCCCTCGGAGGGTGACCTGTGTGTCCCCCTCCACACAGGGTCTGAGCCATGTCCCACCTCAACAACTGGAGAAGCCCAAAAGGAAAATCCCATCACCCAGCATAGAGCCGGTCCCACAGGAGGACTCTTCATTTGGACGAGGCCTTGGAGGTCTTTGCCAATGTGGATGATCCTATTATTGATTACCATTGATCTGTCTTGGACAGCAGCATTGCAGCACGTAGACCAGGTCTCATTTTGGGTGTGTTGATGCTTCTGTTTCTTCTCACCAAGTTTTGGGGCCTTTGGGCACGTGGCCCTCCAGTCGAGCTCTCCTGTTTCTACAGATGTTTGTACCTGGAGCAGCCGTGCTTAGCTCCAGTTGTTGGTGGTAATGAGATTTACTGCAAAACAAGTACTCGGTTTAACTTGTAGTCCCGTTTGTGGTGGTTTCTTCATCTTGGGGTCTTGAAACGAGTCGATAAAAGGGGCTGAGGACCTGGCCTGGAGGCCTGGGTGCTACAGGACTTGAATGAAAACGCAGCAGAGCAGTTGGGCCTCCTGGCTGTACCATGCCTTCAGAGGGAGTTTTGCTGGATGTCTTCCAGAAGAGCCTTTGAGATCTCCAGAGTTATTCCCTTTTCCTTTGATTGTTGGCTGACAGCACCAATTTTTCATTTTATTGTTGTTTTTTTTTTTGTCTGAGCAGGACGTTCTTTGATCGCCTCCGCGTTAGATAAACTTCCTCCCCGAGGCCTTAGGACCGAAACTCTGGCCTTTGTGCAGCCAGCGTGAGCTGCGAGCACATCCAGAGCAGGTCAGCTGTGGAAACCTGGTGTCTCTGCTGCTAAATATTTCTTCCTTCTGCTGAACTGAGCCAGGAGCCTGCAAAGAGCACTGCGGCACCGGGTCACGAGCACTGGATGAACCCCACGCCGTGCGAGATGGGCGAAGCGGGTTCCTAATAGCAGCGACCACATTTCTCCAGCTCCAGCAAGTGCCACGAGAAGATCGCTCGTCCTGAAAGGCTGCTGATGTTCCTCCGAGTGCCCGAGCAGTGTCTGGGTGCCGATCTGACTGACTTTCCCACTGCGAAAATTTCCTTTTTGCTCAGGGGAATCAGCGACGAAACGGCAGGTCGGGCTGCTCCTGCAGCCTTATCTCGCCGCCTTGCAGCTCGGCTTCAAGGGCCTGGCTTGGCTTTGTAATGCAAAAGCAAGCTCCCCGATTTTTTTTATTTTTTTTTTAGGGTGGCGTTACCGGATTAACGGCTTCACCGTAAGGCTTGGGCACGCGATAGCTGCCGGTTTAAATAGCGTCTCGGGGAGAGCTGCGCGGCGGCGGCGTGCGCGCAGGCTTTCTGTCAGCGACTTTGTGTGCCCGCAGGAGGCTCACTGGGCTCTTTGAATGGTGCGGCAAGGCGGGAGCCTCTCCATTGAGAGCTGCTGTGACTCAGCTGCCTGCTGCTTGAGTCGCTGCTGCACCCAGCGTCAAGCTAAAAATAGGCGTTCTGTCCAAATTCTCCCATCATTCTTAAAAAAAATTCCACCGCACGCTGGCCTTTTAACCTGGTTACCTGGTTCTCTGCGGCCGTTTAGAGGGATCCCTTCATTTACTCTGACCCATTTTCCCTGGCTGTCTCCATTGCAGGGGTGGCACGGATAGAAGAGAAAATCTTGCTCTCCCACAGGGACAGAAGTCTGATTTGCTCGCATAAAGCATCTCTCTATAATCAAGCCTCCCTGGTTCTTTGTTCTAGGCACGTATTAATGGAAGAGGATGCTGCCACAAATTGCTGAGGGCTCTTACAAAGCACTGGGAAGGTTTGAATAAAAAGCTAGCAGGCTCAGCAGCAGGGTTTGATAGCTGGTAGTCCTTTCTTTATCACTGCAGGTAATATGTGGGAGTTGAGACGTGGGTCACTTGTCAGTCCTACGTAATAAAAACAGAGCCTAATTGCTGGCAGTCGTTGGGCATGTAATACCGAAATTGCTGTAACAGGTAACAATTTTCTATACTTTCATTCCGGAATGACAGTATAGAACGTGAATCATTCTTGTAATGCTAATTTTCCCTGTTTTTCTCGTCCAGAGCTCCAGATCTGCCAAGCTGTCAGCCATGGGTGGGCTGGCTGAAATTCTCTCGACAAATGTCAGCTTCTCCCCTGATTTTGTTCTCCTTCTGGGTGGTAGAGCTTGGTCCTCTGCGTTTTTTTTTCAGGGCGCCAGCGTTTGGGAATGGCTGGGAAGGTGGGACAGGAACGATGGCCCCACCGTGTCACCTTGCTGGCTTTAGCAGGAGGTTGATCCCTGCCTTTGCTGGGGAGTAGCTCATCACTGCCCAAGTTACTAGAAGTTTTATCTAGTGGATCTTCTTTCTGAGACCAGAGGCAATCCGACTTCTGTGTGAACCAGTTCTTCCTTCAAAGAACCGAGTGAACCCTTGGTGCTACCTCGAGTTTGCTATCTGCCAGCCCAACTTAATTTTCAGCTCTGATGAGCTATCTTGAAATAGTTTAGCAGCCCGGCTTAAAAACTCTGCTTTGAGTCCTAAAGACTTGAAACCAGCTATTTAAATGTGCCCCTTGCGAAAGGAAGCTCCCGACGTGACCGGTACTGCAGGTATTTCAGTGACTCGCCTGGCTTCGCAGCCCGGCCGTCCCACGGCCGTCTCCCTTGCCATCTAGCTTCCAGTCTGGGTCTCCAACCACAAATCCCAAAGTTTTGAGTCAGCTCCTCGCCTCTGCTGCCTCCAAAATATTTCTCCCCCCACACCTCCTCTTTGCTTGGCTTTCCCACTTGCCGGCACAGCGCTCGTTACCTGCGCTGGCACTGAATAAATAGCAATTAATCACACCGACAGCTGTGTGACGGCTGCCAGGGCACCTCTTATTAAATGGTTTAAGACCAAATCCAATTTTACCGTGTCTGCCTTAACCAGCCAGCTCTTCTATCTCCTTTTCTTTACTGTTCTTGTACTATATGGTGTTTTTTTTCCCTGCTGCACCGGTGTTCATACCGGTGTGCTGAAGAATTGCTGCATGTTCGCAGGAGCCTTACTGGTGTGGGGGTGTCTGCCTCCAGAGGTGAGAGTAGTGTTGCTGTAGTAGGGATTTAACAACCCCACCAGTTGAGATGAGGACTGGATGCTCGGGGAAGGGGTAGGGAGGTTTGTCAACTTAAAATTCTCACTTTGTTCCATGCGCTGAGGGCACAGGCCACCTCTCTGCTGGGCCCTGGAGCAGGTTCATCTGTGGTCTACGTGTGCCCCCACGTCTCACGGCAGCTGGGCTGTGCTTTTAGCTCTTCCTGGCCATGTCTGGCAGTGTTTGTATGCATTATCTGCTTGCTCAGAAGGCTGGAGACTTGCTGGCTCCCTGGCACCTTTTAGCTGCCTGCACGTTGGTGCTGCCCTAAATCCAGCACATGGAGCTGCAGACCCGGGCCTGTGTTCTCCATGGGGATAAGGGTTAAATCCCCTTTGGCCCTGTGTGCAGGCGGTCTCTGCTAAGCTGAATTTTAACGTTTTCATGTTTGTAGGCTCCTTCATGGCTTGCTTATGTGCATATGGCTGTGGTTTGCTGCTGGATCCTGTGGGGCGCACCCGCAGGGGCCTGGGGTGCCGCAGTCCTTGGGAGCAGGGACTCAGAGAGAAAAATGAGAGAAAAATGAGAGAAAAATGCTGAAATGAAAACCCTACAAAGGGGTTTAGAATCAGGCAAGCTGGACGGAGGGTCTGGCAAGTCCGTGGTGTGGGTTCACCCAAGTGTGAGCGCGTAGCGGTGCATCAGGCCCGTGTCCGGGCCTTGTGCAGGATGAGTTGAACTTGAAGGACGTGGCATATCAGCCATATATCAGCCATGGTTGCCCCAATCCCTGTTCTCAACCCGTTAACCTGCCTGCTGCTTCGTTATCATGCTTTGATGTGACCAAATGTAGTAAAGAGAGAGCTGGGGGTGTTCAACATGAAGAAGGGAAGGCTCAGGGGAGACCTTACAGGGGCCTAAAGGGGGCTGCAGGAAAGCTGGGGAGGGACCCTTTGTCATGGGGTGTGATGATAGGACAAGGGAATATGGCTTTACACTAAAAGAGGGCAGGTTTAGGTTAGATACAAGGAAGAAATTCTTCACTATGAGGGTGGTGAGGCCTTGACCCAGGCTGCCCCGAGGAGCTGTGGCTGTCCCATCCCTGGCAGTGCCCAAGGCCAGGCTGGATGGGGCTGGGGACAACTGGTCAAGGTGTCCCTGCCCATGGCAGGGGGGTTGGAACCAGGTGGGCTTTAAAATCCCTTCCAACCCCAACCATTCCATGACTCTATGAGAGCTGTCAGGGCTTTCTGCGGCTCTGATGGCCAGGGAGGCCGGGGAAATGTAGTGGGAAGCCTTGTGGGATTTGCCAGAAAAACCCTGCTGATTGCCCCCTTCTGCCTTTATTTCTCGCTTGGGTTCTGTTTCTGCTTTCCTGCCTTTTAGCACCTTTTGCTTCTCCCTTCTCAGCTCCAGCACAAGCCACGCGACCGCCTTCATCCCTGGGAGGAGGGACCTGGCCTGCTGGCAGAAAGCTGCAGAAACAAGCCAAAAAAAAAAAGAAAAAAAAAAAAAAGCAAAAACCAAACAAAACAAGAGCAAAACAAAACCAAAAAAGGCAAAAAAAATAAAAATAAGAAAAGACGAGAAGAACTCCCACCCCCGGCTGCTTTTTTTGCAGCCACCGGGGCCCGGTGGCCCTGCAGGAGCTGTGCTGACTTGAGCTGCTGCTGAGGGCCTTCAACAAAATCCCTTCTCTTTGCAGTGCTGGGGCCTCTGCCACGCTGCTCCGGGAGCAGCCGTGTGGGTTTGCTTCTCCTCCCACCACTTCTGGTTGTTCTCTGCATGTGCTGTCTTGTATCTCGCTGCAGGTGCCCGAATATTGCTTTCCTAGCTCTTCCCGATGCACTTGGCGTGGCTCCTTTCCTTGCTCCCAAGCTGCTGTTTCTGCTCTTCCCGTAGCTTGGTTTTTCTTCACCCCGTGGAGCTCGTGCACAAGCACATTTTGTGTTTTCTTTTTCCTCCTCTCCTGTCCTCCCACCCCCGTTGGTCTCCCTGCTGCCGTTCCTTCGGCGTCGTGCGGGGAAACAATGTTTTCACGCTTCAGAAGCCGGTGGGGTCTTTGATGCGGGGCACATGCGAGCTTATTTACATCGTCTCGGTACTGCTGGTACCCTGGTGCGTCTTCCCGGCGGCGTATTGTTGGGGCAGCTCTGCTGTACCCGATGGGAACGAGCCATCATGCTGAGAGGCTGCCTCTGGCAGCTAATCCCTGTAAGAAATGACAATTTCTGGCTGTTTTAGTGGGTGGGGTGCGTCGTTTGACCGATGCGAGCTGTAACCACAGCCGAAATGAAGGTCTGGGCTGTGGGTTTGGGGAAAACGCGGTGAAAACATAAGCTATGCTAAGAATGTCCTCTGACCGTCGTTCGAGCCGCAGCGAAATGGCTCTCGGTTGTGTCAAATGTGATTAACTGATAAACCCCAGGCTGCTCTCGCCTCGCTTGCTGGAGCAGCACCGCGGTGCTGAGCCTTCGGGAGTGCGAAGAGCCTTCAAGGTGGGCATTTGAAGGCTCCACGCATCGTGGTGGCAGCTCCGGCTGTCGGGGTGCAGATCTCTTAGAAGGTGAGCTTTGCACTGCTGCTCTTCTAATATATCCACAGGCTGTTTTTTTTTCACTCATGGGTTCAGAGGTTGTTGCTGAATATCCATTTTCCTACCCGATTGGGTGGTGGCCAACGACCCCTGTCCATGGTCATCCATCATGTTTGCCTTGGGGTGTAATACTGCTGCAGTCCCTCCACGGAGAAACATGCCATTTGAGAGGTGTTTTGTGTTTTGAGGGATGGAGCAGGTTGGAGTAGACTTCTAAAATTCAGCTCCTCCTGATGCTGTAATCTGAATTTAATTTGGGGAAGGGATGGCTCCGTGCAATGGAGACGGGAGCGCTGCGTGTGCATGGCAGCCGATGGTCTAGCTGGGAGACCGACATACATCGGATGGAGTAGGAGGAGACAGATTTTGATGTGGTAGGAAGCAAGTAGTGGTGTAGGCTGGCAGGGAGTTGCTCGGAGCCTTGAAGATGGGAAGAACTTAAACATAGTGCAAGAGCCCGCTTTCAGATGAATTACCCATTTGCTTCTGGTATGTCGATGGGCAGCATAGTTTTGTCCTGCCGGTGAGCCTCCATATAATTTGGGGAGAGTCCCCAGTGCAACTACAAGTCTGGAGGGAAGGAATCGCTCTGATCCGGTGCGGAAGGTAACCGGGGACATTTTTTGGGGTGGGTTCGTGTTGTCTCGTGAATGCAGTCCCACGGTCGGCCGCGTTTTGGGGAGCACGGGGACGGGACCGCGCTCAAGGTCCCCGTGCTGTCGTAGGGGAGCCGTGAGCTGCCTTCTGAGCGTGCCCTCGATGACAGCCACAGCAGGGCTGCCAACTCTGAGGAAAGCCGGCTTTATGATCCCGGAGCACAGGTATGTTAGAAAGTTAATAATGGATGCTAAGGAGTGCTCTGGCTACCGGCAATTAAACACTGCTAACGATGACATTTCTCATTACTTCCCTTGTCATTGCGGAGGGACGCTCCTGGTGCAGCCCCCTCGTGCTGCGGCCATTTTAAGAGCATCTTCAAATACAGTTATGCCTTTTTTTTTTTCTCTTTTTTTTTTTTTTTTTTTAATTGCTGCATATCTTAAGGAGACAGATTGCTGCCTTCATCTGTCTCCCTGATCAGCTGCCAGGGCTGCGCCGCGTTACAGTAACTTCATTCCTTTTCTTTTCAGCGTGCACCTTCCGTACATCGCTTTCCTTTATTAAAATACTCTTCAAGCTGGGTGATTTTGACCGTCTAGAAATGCTGCAGCCAGGTGCTCAGCATTCTGCTCCCAGGCTGAGCTCGTGCAAGCCCTGCAGCGCTCGGGCCCAAAGGTGCTCTGCAAAGCAGTGGGTGCCAAGGGGAGCAGCGAGGAGCGCGACGACCTCTGCAAAAACTTGATTTACTGCAAAGCCTCTGCTTGGTGCTCTTCACCAAAACCTGTTTTTTGTTTTTTAATGTGGTTTTAGGAGGTTTCTAAGTGCCCCCCTGCAATCATGTCTGTTTTGGCTTGAACCCAGCATCCCCTTTCTTTGGGTTGCCGCCAGCCTGAAGCTGCATGGCAATGCTGCCAGCACGGGTTCAAACCCCTCTGAAATGCCACGAGAAGTGTGTTTTTTGGGGCAGAGCTGCCCTCACCTCGCACGTGCGGGGTGGGGAGCTGCTTTTCCAGCAAGCTGGATTTGCCAAATGTCCCTTGTGGCTTCTGAAATCATTTGCTCTGCTGCGGTCTTTTATGTGATGCTGTGCTTTTTTCTTCTTTGATGCACATTCTGGGTGTAAAAAGTAATACTGCACTGTGTCTTCACACTCCAAGTTTTTGAGTGCTCACAGTTTAATGTGGCCATTTGGCACGCTGCTTTCTTTCGCTCCTTGTAGCCCAAGCCTTAAAGGATGGAGGAGGAAAACTCATGGGCTGGAGGGCATTTCCTCGACTGCTCTGGGGGGATTAGTCTTCTATATAAGTGATGCAGTTTCACAAGCTCTCCTAATGTTACACGAAACACAGAATGCATACAAAACTGCATGCAATAATTTCATTCGCATTTGCATAGCTTCTTAGAAAGGCGGCCCAAGTCAAAGTGTGAAGTTGTGCAACGTCGTTGTTTTTCCACCGGCGAGCAGTAACCGTAGTTCAGCCACGGTTCAGAAAGTCATCTTGTGTAATAGTGAACTTAGGGAAATGAACAGATAATTTATGGCATTGAGAGCATATACTTAAGTCCTCCACTGGCTCTCAGCTCTGTTTCTTGAGCAATCTGCTTAAGCATTTACCATGAGAACTTAAGAAAAATACAGCAGCAGCTTTTAACTGAGGGCTCCTGTTGAACTTAATGCCTTTTCGGATGAGCTGAATCGTGGGAGAGGGGGAAAAGCTAGGTGGTCTCTCGTGCTAGGGGGTCGAGGTGCCAAGTTGTCCCGTAACCAAACTACTGCCACTCTTCTTGCTGAGTATTTCCCCACTTGAGATGCGAGGTTGGGAGCAGTGCTGCTGTCGTGACCCACGGAGGATTATGAGGATGGCCTCATGGATATCTGAACCACTTTGCCACCTATCCCATACCCAAAATGATGCCGATGGCCAAGGCAGCTTGTCAAGCGTTGACGAGCTCGTGTGTGCCGAGCGAAGCGGAAGAACTGCAATCGGCATCTGACAGACTGATGGTATTAAACTATTTCTAGCTACTGTCCCCGTCCTGGCATATGACCTAACTCTCAATACATAGCTGTCATGGCAACTGTAAAGGTCAGCATACTTACCAGCTAATATTTAAGGTGGGCAGATAATAGTTTTCTGCCTTGGGCAAACAAGCGCCTATTTGTTTTGAAGCTTGGGCCGAGAAGCCTGGTCTCGCTGCCTGAGCTTTTCTTGAACCGGTAGGACTCCAGGTGGCCCTGAAAGGAAGGGAGGTTGTTCAGGCCTCCTAATGTAATGCTAATAGATTACTAGAGATAATTAAAATTGCTCCTCGGCAGCTTGTAATCATCCCTAGTATTTGTTTGCCTCTTGAGACGCGGCAGCTGTGTCGCAAGCCATGGAGGCCTGGTAGAGCGAGGCCTCCTGGCTGTCCAACAGTGGCCAACACTTGGCCCCGCGGCCACCGGGACTCACGCGTCCAGGTCCTAAGAGCTTTTTGAGCTGCAGTGCTTTCATTCTACTCCAGAGCAGCACAACCCCTCTCTATCGAGGACCCTGGATGGCAGGCGTCAACCAAAGTAGCACCAGATTCCCCCAAAACAGCCATGAAGGGCCTGGGTTTTGGTGGTAACTCCTTCGCCTTAGCAATGGCCAACGCTACTGGTAGAGCTGGGAGGGACGGCGCAGTTGTGAGGAGGTGGTGGTGGATGGGAGGCTGGGGACACTGGAGTTTGGCGATTTTCGTTGTTGTGGGCAGATCCTGAACACGTCAAGTCACTTGGAGATGCTTTCTCTTGATTGCAGACATCAGAAGCTACCGAACTATTTGGGTTTTGGTTTGTTTGTTTTTTGTTTTCTTTCTTTGAAGATCCTAGAGTCACAGCATGGTTTGGGATGGAAGGGACCTTAAACATCATCAAATTCCAACCCCTGACATGGGTAGGGACACCTCCCACTAGATCAGGTTGCCCAAAGCCCCATCCAGCTTGGCCTTGAGCACTGCCAGGGACGGGGCATCCACAACTTCTCTAGGCAACCTGTGCCAGTGCCTCACCACCCTCTGAGTAAAGAAATTCTTCCTTATATCTAACCTAAATCTCTTTCAGTTTAAAACCAGCAGGTGATAGATACCAGCGTGAGTGATGATATAAGCTTGGCACGCGGGAAGTTCTGATCTCCTTGACCTGGTTGTCCAAAAGCTACAGCCTCAAGATGTCTTTAGGCCAACCTGCAGAGACTGGCAGGCAAAGAGCAGTCCCTGTGCTTGTGTTACTGCCTGTGTAGGAAGCAGTAAATCTACTGGGACCTGATCCAGTGGAAGAGTCAGCCGTCAAAACCTGTTAATGCTCCAACGAGGCAGCGTAAGGAGGGGCTCCTGGGGATGAAGGTAGACAGAAGAGCAGTCGTCTTCCTTCCTCTGTTTGTTGGCTTGACGTGACCCTGGGAAATTCGTGTCTCAGAACTGGTAAAGTCTCTGTTGTTACTGAAGTAATGGCTGAGAACACCCTTTTTGTCAACAGTGGCAGAAGTCTTCATCATGGACTTCTGCATCATGATGGGTTGCCCTTGATTTTAGGGAAAAACCCCAGCCCTGAAGCCGATGCTGTGCTCAGAACACCTGGATGGGTTGAGCGCTCTCATCCCTTAAGTCCAGAAATTGCTCTCTGTTTCAGTCCTACACAAAATGGAAATAACTTTTCCCAATCCCCCCCTTATTATGTGCTGAACCAAATATAAAATCTATTTTTATTAAATAGAATTAGCAGACTAATGCCCTAATTAAGAAGGGTTTACAATAATCTCTACTCTCAGAATAAGTGGAGTCGTGGTATCCCTCCTGCCTGTGGACTGGGCTGTTCTCCCCTCCCTGCTTTCGGGAGGTTTTGTAATGCGGCTTTTGTAAGACTGTTTTGTGAAGCACTTGTCTCCTTCTGACTAAGAGTTTGCTTGCAAATCCGTCCCTCCCAGAGGATGACAGAGAAAAGGGCTGGTGGAGTGTGGCGGAGTCACTTTTGTTGACTTGTAAGTGAATATATCTTAAGTATTTTCTTTTGGCTTTTCTGATTAGCTTTTTGTTTATCGTAGGTGAAGCGAACTGCGCTTTACCCAGCTAAAATTACCACCTTCACCCAGAATAATTCAGCTGCATCTGGGAAGTGGTCAGGGAATTTGCAGAAGCTGCACGACAAGATATTATTGTTGTAGAATGAGCAGGCTCCCCGCACGAAATTCATGAATGTAAACTTTAACATTTTCGCTGCTCTCCTACGCTTTCCCGGAACGAAGCACACAAGTGGGTTTCCTGCCCTGTCAACCTTTGGAGATGAATATTCCCTTTATCGTGCTGCCTTTCATCCCCTATGACGTATGCCCCGCAGAGTGATGTCCCAGAAGCTGAAACATTGCAGGATAACAAACGAATGTTGTGAGGGCTGGAACGGAGGTGGGTGTCCTCGTGGGGAGACTCGCAGCGCTGAAAACCTGCCAGCACCCCTCTCAACAGTGCTGTGGCTTCTCCTGGGGGGCTGGCGACTCGGTAGGAGCCCAGCTTCCAGCCAAGAAGGCTGAGAGCAGTTGCTTGAAGGGGGTCGGGAAGATGAGGCTGCTCTTCTAATGCGCTTGAGCTATTCTTCATTAGCGTAGGAGCGTCTAATTTTTCAGAGCTTGATTCTTGCCTTGAGGAGCTCGTGTCTCCACCAGCAAAAAAAAAAAAAATAAATAGCCCAACATCTTGGACAGAAGGACAGGTTTTATGACTAGCCCTGCGAGGAGAGTTAGGCAACGAGATCTTCATGAACATGTTGTCCCAGACGTGCGAGGAAGGGAAGGAAACTTAAGCTGCTTTTCTAGAAGGATGAGCGTGAATCACTTGGGCCCCTGTCCCCTGTGAGTAATACTGTGAATCTGTGGTGCTTGCAAGAATGCTTTCACAACCCACCCATTGCCATACTGCGTGCACATACACTGCTGTAGAGTAGCATCTCCTCGCTGCGCCTCCAGTTGGGCAAGCTGAAGTGTTGACGTCCCCGTGTGCTTTCTAAAAATACGCGCACGCTTTCCTGCGTGCGCTATTAGCACGGTTAAACTCTCGTCGCGGGCGTCACGGTTTTGCAAGGAGCCCGGCGGGCACAGCTGAAGGAGCACGCTTGAAAAAAGGATTTGTCATCTACAAGCTGTCGTGGTTCCCGTGACCTGCGATGCAGGGAGGAAGCTCTTCAGGTTGGCCATTTGCTTTGTGGTCACAAACATAGGTAGGGGTGGGTCACTACGGGGAATTTTGGGGTTTGGTGGTTTTCTGGCATGATGCTCCCCCTGTGCAGACAGCCCAGTGGAGTAAAGGTGTCTGGACCACAGGGAATACTAGTTATAATCCTTAATACTACGAGTTCATCTTGCTTATTTTCTGAAAGACCTCTTAACTTAAAGAATTATCATAGAATCACAGAATCACAGAATTTATTGTGGTTGTTCCTCTCATACTAGCAGAACGTGATATCAGGGACTTTGAGAAGCAGCACATTAGGGAAAAAGGAACTACAAAGGGTGCGTTTCTGTAGAGAAAGGCCACTGATGGCATCCGTCTGGAGCAGCAAAGTCATCGCTGGCTTTTCTGAACAAAGGGAAATCTCCTTTTCACCCCTGCGGGCTCGGGGTGATGCTCACTTAGCCCCCTTAGCATGGGCAGCATTGCCTAGCCTTGCTTTTAGTGCCTGAACCCCATTTTGAGGTATTTGCTGCCGGGCATTCAGCTCGTGCGTTCTCTGGCACAGAGACGTAGTAGTATTTGAAAAGAATCAAATAAAATTGAGTCGATTTCCTAACCCAATGACCCGTGCATCCCAGACACTGGGTGGTACCTCTGCAATTTGCTGGTAGGAGCAGCCGGGTGATAAATGCTCCCTGCTGCTGAGCTCTGTCTGCCCTATCCATCAGCTGGCAGCCTTGTGAGTCTGCATCAAATTCAGCCTGAATACTCGTGTGGTCATCTCCTCTTTGTCCAGCAGCTGGCATTTGACTTGCTTCTCCTTCCCACATTCACACATGGTGGTGTTGGTCTAAAGGGGTGAAGAAGACGATGCGGCACCAAGGGATGCGGGCGTCCCGCTGGGAGAGGCACAGGTTTTGGGAACAAAGCAGCTGGGTTTGGTTCCAGGGCCACCTGATATTTCTTGGAGTCGCTTTGTTTGAACCAGAGTGAGAACAGGTCATGTACATGCCCCAGGGAGCCTCAGGAGGCAAAACACAAGAGCAGAGCAGGAGGGATTTAGAAGCGCCAGGCAACTGGGAGCACTGGGAGCACTGCCGGTGGGTTTGGGCGCAGCAGGAGAGCAGCGTGCTGCTCCAATCCCTCCCCGTGCTTATTTGTGTTTAATCAGAGGCCTGAATCAGTGTATCACAAAATACAGACGTGGTGCCAAGCAGCAGTAAGTCCAGTTTTAGATGACCGGCGTTTCCCAGCTGACGGACGCAGGACCGTGCCGACTTCTCAAGTGTTTACTGGTGCCGCGGTGATTAATGGTGGTGGGGCTGGGAGGGAGGAGGCAGAAGGCACTCCCTGAGCGTTGGATGCCTCGTCCTCTCGCCGTTTCAGTTGTTCCAGCCAAAAGGTTAAGTGGAGATCAAAAACAAATAGGAAACTTCGTCTGGGAAGCCGTGTTCCTGGAGCGCCTTTTCAGACACTCTGGGAGCCGCAGCAGAAAGGTTAAAATTTGCAGCTCAAATGTTAGCTGTGATCTCGCTTGAGTGAGCGTCTGAAAACACATCTCGAGTCTCGGTTCGCCAAATGAAAGCTTCGAAGTCTTTCTCCCATCAGAGGCCAGAAGGCAGCAGGGCAGAGAAGCAGCAACTTGTGGACGTCCAAGATATTGCCTCACCCCGTCGGAATGGCTCGTCACGCAGCCCGGACCGCAGGCCGTGTTGTGGTGGATTAAACAAGAGGGTCATTGAAAGAATGGGTGCTCAGTCAGATGTTTGCAGGCATCTCGACAAAAGGCCTTTCATTCCCCGTGCCCAAGATCGAATCAAAACTCGAGGGCAGCTCGGCACCGAGGGAGGTGGCGGTGGTGGACGTAGCGGCAGCCTCGGGCCGGAGCCCGTCAGTGGAGTCAATGTCCCAAAAGGAGATGAAAGGTGGTGGCTGGAGGCTGTGTCTGACCTGCAGACCTGCTCTGGAAAAGGGAATAAATATCTCAGATCTGTCTGAAGTGCGAGGTGAAGATTAGAAGAAGGGAAGGCCAGCTCTAACTTCAGTTTCCTTTGCTAGGGCTGGGGAGAGGTGTTAACACGGGTTGGATTTCTGAGACCCTTAAATGCTGGTATTTGTATCAAATGTTTGGATTGTGCCGGGTCCACTCTTGGTTTTTCATATTCTACTTCATTTATTGAGTTTGTTCCAGCTTTGGCTTTTTTCTGTTAAAGGGGTGCCACGTAATCCAGCAGCTTGCTCCTTCCCACCAGCCTAGCCGGCTCGCCCCGAGGGTCTGTCTGCGTGGTGCTTTGGAGCTTAAGGTTTGAAATGGACTTCAGATGTCAAGTCCAGTGATCCCTGTCTGGTTCGGAGAGGCTGCAGAGCCTCCATCCTTAGAGGTGTTCAGAGCTCAGTTGGACACAGTCCTGAGCAGCGTGCTCTGAGCAGGACGAGGCCATCTCCAGAGGGTCCCTGCCAGCCTCAGCTCTTTGGTGATTCCTTGAAAATCTTCTAGGATGCAGGACTTAATTTGTGGGGTGCACAAAGTCTTCAAACTGATCTGGTCCAACTGGGTCCACCTGTAGAGAAGTTGGGTTTTGTGGGGGGGAGTGTGATATCTGGGGCCACAGGAGGGTGGTGGGACGGTGAATGCAGAGCTGCTCGAAGCCCCACAGCCCTGGCACTGGGGGCATCTTGCACGAGTTAGCAGGAGATGAGCTTGGCAGGGGTGAGAAGAGGTAAGGAGAGGATTTTGAGACTGTTGTTGCTGCAGGAGGATGTGGGGATGGATGGCATCAGGGAGCTCAGGGTGGATTTTAGAGTTTGGTGACAGTGGGGACAGGATATCTGCTCCAACCTCACAGCGACAGGGGTGTGCAAGGGGATGGGGGTGGTGGCCAAGCCTTGCTAAAACACCATCAGAAAAGTTTGGGGCAGTGAGCATTTGTGTCCCAGAGCTCTGGTTGCTGCTCCCCTCTGGTTGGGTCCTCGGAGGGTACCAGCAGATGGAACAGCATTTGGGGGGATTTCTTCCATCCTTCACCCTTCCTAGGCATTTCATAAATGCATAAACGGTGCTCTTTTAGCTCGTCTTGTGGTCTTTTCTTTTCGACTGAGCATCTGGCATCAGGTTTTCCTCCAGCAGTCCCCAGCGAGCAGCCTGAGGACCGCAGCAGTGAGGAGCACGCCGCGTTGGGCTGCCTTTTTTCAGGCCCTCATTACGGGGTCGGTGCTGCCCCTTCCTGCAGGAGATGCAGCTGCTGGTTGTCTTCTCCAGGGGAAGCAGGTCGCCAGGCACCTCGCAGAGTCCCTCGTGCCTTTCAGGGGGGAAGCAAGGCTTTTATCGCGCTCTCCGAGAGCTGCTTGTAATTCCTCGCGGCTGGCTGTGAGATAAAGCGGTCTCTAATCTCAGCAGCTAATACCCAGCAAAATTGAAAGCTGCCAAGGTAAAAGGAAATAATTGTGAAAAGGGCTGTCCGTAAAAAATGAAGTTAGCTTTAAAAGAAGGAAATTATTTACGCTGCGTTCGGCTGCTGAGCAGGAAGAACAGAGTTAATGGATCTCGCCGCTTATGTGGCCGCGTTACATTTCCATTTTTTTGTTGGAGATTTAGCAATAGATTTTTCGGGGTTGCTTAATCCTGTTGCTCACCTGATTATTCTGTATTCAAACACTGTGTGTTGCTCCCCTGATTACTCTGTATTCCAACACTATTCTATATTGCTCACCCGATTATTCTATATTTAAGCACTATTCTGCGTTGCTCACATGATTATTCTATATTCCAACACCATTGTGTGTTGCTCACCCGATTATTTTATATTCAAACACTATTCAATATTCCTCACCCGCTTATTCTCTATTCCAACACTGCTCTGTGTTGCTCACGTGGTTATTCTATATTCAAACACTGTTTTATATTCAAACACTGTTTAATATTCCAACACTACCCTACATTGCTCACCCAATTCTATATTCAAACATGAAAACTGCCTGAGCAAACAAACAAACAAAAAAATTAATTAATTTACAAGATCTAAATTTGGGCCCTGGAGTATTTTGACCCCATCACGTGGCAGCATTTTTTTTTTTCCCTTTTTGAGACCTGGCTGCCGTGGCGTTGGCCGTGCTGAGATATCCAAGGTCCTTGCATGCTGCCGTGGCAGGACTGCTATCGATTCAGCTGCTGGTATGGGTGATGCAGATCGAGGAAAGCAAGCACTGGGCACGTGGGGTGAGGAACACAGCTCTGCCTCGCTTTCCTCTTTCAGGGATGAAGATGCTTCAACGCCGAAGTAGAAATTGCTTGAGGAATGCTCGGGGTAATTTTAAGTTCACAGCGAGTGCTGGTGCATAACTCGCATTTGATTATTTAAGTTTTACTGTCGAATCCAAGCCCCGTTTCCTGTTAATTCCTTGGAGCTCGCTTGCCATTCCTGGCATCGGGGTGGGGTGGAAAAAGCATTTTTGGGATCCTCACTGACCACGTAGAGGAGCAGCTGCTCATCCCATGGGGCTGCTCATTGCTCGTGCCGGGCAGCTCAGCCTGGACAGGATCAGTGTCCCAGGGGCTGCCCAGTCCATTTTTCCTCATCCCTGGCCCAGGCAGAAAATCAAAACATGCCTAAAAGAGGAGCTCTAAGCCTAAATACAGAGCAGCAGTGCGAAGCACCTTTTTCAACGGCTGATACTGGAGACTCCTGAAATTATCCAGGACCAGAACAGAACAGTTCAGTTGGAAAGGACCCACGGGGACCGCAATCTAGGACTTTCAACGTGTTTTTGGCTTTAAAGATGCAAATTTAGATATGGGGAGGGTTTCTGGGCCCAGAAACGCGTGGTCTCACCCCTGGTATATTCGATCCAAAAGATGTGGCTTCACAGAGCAGGAGTGGCGAGGCTTATGGGGACAAACAAAACATCAAAGGTGTAGCTGCTGGATAGCAAGATGAATCATGAGTAGCTGGAATTGATTTATGACAGGATGGAGCTCTTGTCAAAAAAAAACACCTAAAATTCAGATGGAGATCAGTCATTTTAGAAACAGAACGCGGGCCCGGTACGCTCGTGTGTCAGAGAAGGCAATTCTTCTGGCTACATTTGAATATAAAAGACTCAAAAGGTGTTCAGAAACAATGGCTCTGCTGTGGCTGTTACTCATAAGCTTTGCAATTCATAAAAGTCTCTTTGTATAGAGAATTCATCCAGTGCCCTGTCCCATATGGATGTCTGAAAGCTCAGCCGTGGTGGCCGTGGCCATCCTCTACCACTAGTGTCTCTAATCTGGACTGCTGTTGTCTTCTAAGCAGAAAAATGGTTCAAAGTGAATGTTTGTTCCCAAAATATGGGGCTGTGCGTGATCCCCTCTGGGGTCTGTCAGTGCTTCTGCAAAGCGTGGTGTGCTGCAGGGCTCGCTGCCTTCTGCACAGCCACCTCCTGCTGCTGTGCTCAGCCTCCTGGAAATCTTGTCCTATACCAAATTCCAGAAATCTGAGCGATTCAAGTCCATTTCCAGACCAGGTTGGTGCTCTCAGTAACAAGATTTGAAAGCCTGTGCTGAACTCGAGGGATTCCCAAAAGATTCCAGGTACCAAGGATGGCTTCAGAGGATGACTCGGTTGCCTCATCAGGTCCAGTGTCCTAATCTGAGGTGCTCTAGTCCTGAAAGGGAAAGGAAAATTAGTGCTGAAGAACCCATTTGGGTGTTTCCTTGAAGTGTGCTCAGCTCATAGTGGGGATATGATGCCAACGTGGGCAATGACACAAGGGGCTCAGTGGCAGGAGATCTTTGGGGTTACTGGAAACGTACATTTTGGAGCTGCAGGTGGTAGAGCTGGGATGCTCCTGCCTGCCCCCTGGAGTGATCTGAATTATTATTCGTAATAATCTGAATTCTTATTCATGACATTCAGTGGAAGGTAGTTGCTGTGTCGGTGATGGACATGTCCGGGTGACGGAGCACGTCTAAGAGCAGGGAGCTCCTGCTCGAAAGAATTTAAGGCTTAAACAGAGAGGGTCGAGAAAGCAGAGAGAAACCAAATGGATTGATTCACAGAATTGTGGCAGCTACTGTGCTCTCTGGGATGCCTGCCGTGGTAAATCTACCTGGGGGGAGAAGAAATAGCAGGGGAAAAGGGGACTCGTGTGGGCACAAGCAGCCTAATCAAGGCAGCAAGCAGTTCTCCGAAGCCAAAGGCAAGGTTCTGGGGGCTGCTCCAACCGGCTGCAGTTTTTGGGTGGTTTTGGGGATTTCAGAAAGCTCTGTGATAGCGGGCGAGACAGGAGTGAAGGCACACACTGCTGAGCATGTCTGCTGGGAGCAGAGGGATAAAGCTGGGCGTAGGACTGGGGACATGCAGGACTATGGCCTGCAGGCTTGTGGCAGCGTGTGCTGGCTGGAAAAGCGTTGAGGATTTCTCTCTCCACATCACCTCAAAAATCAAGGTTTGGAAGAAAGCTCCTGAGCACTTCATGTGGAAGCTCAAAGCCAGCTCTGCTTTGCCTTTCCAATGGCTGCCCTTCAAGCTCGTGCCTCATCAACCATGTCAAAGATGCTGATTCCCTTTTCCTGCTGCTTTTCCGCGTGTTTTCCCAAATTTTCATTTGCTGAAACGAGAGCAGTAGTGGAGGGGAGGTTTTCTCTGTGCATGCTTTCAAATGTTGCTCCTGGGCGTTCTCCTGTGGATCTCTGGCATGGGTGTCTTGATGCCTTGTATAAATAGACTTGGACGAGTTGTTACTGGAGCTTCCAGTTCCCACGCTGATTCTTATCAAGGAAGATTAGTTCCCAGCCAAAGCTGTTATTTTTTTTTTCTTTCTTTCTTTCTTTCAAGGGATTTATCGCATCAAAACAAGTCTGTGGCTTGCTACAGTGCTGAAACGGCCACATTTACGTCCTCGGACTGGTACCGACCTGCTGAGCCACTGGAAAATGGGACGGGGTTGCTGTAGCCTCCTGGTTAGGGCTGGAATCAGGACCGGGTTCCTGTCTGGCAGCTTCGGGAGCAGATAATCACCCGTCTGCACTGTGCCCTGGTGCTCCCATTTTGTGTCCCTGCCTTCCGAGCTCCTTGGGCAGCCGACGGCCCGATGGCACCGGCTGTTTGCGGCCACGCCGCGGCACGGCCAGCTCATCCCCTGGGCCAAGCAGGCGGTGCTGCTCGAGAGGTGCCCACCCTGCTCTGTGGCTGCAATTAAGTTAATTTAAGGATTAGGCGATTTGCAGTATGCTTCTAATTGCCCTGCCGGAGCAAAACCAGAGAAAGAAATGGGGATATCGCGAACCCTCCGTGTAGGTTTGGCTCCCCGATAGCATCCAGGCTGCTGAAGCAGCTGCCTGCGAGTTAATCGAGCAGGGACCAGCTCGTTTCCTCCTCCTTTGCATCCTCGCATGAAGCCGTGCCTTGCTTAGGATCCAGAAACAGCAAGCGCTGGGGGGAAAAAAATAACTGCGTGTGTATTCATGGCCCTGCTGCTGGGAGCTGCAAGCTCTGCCAGCAGGGGCTGAGCTGGGCTCGCTCGGTTGCGGGAGGGGCAGTTCACCCCAAAAAACAGCTCACCCCAAAAAACAGCTCACCCCAAAATCAGCTCACCCCAAAAACCTTGGGGTTCCTCAGCCCCGAGTTCCCCCTTGGCTTCCTCTCAAACCTGACCTCTTTCAGCTCTTTTCTCCTTCCGATTCCTCGTGCTCAGCACAGAGTACACGTTTAGTTCCCGTTGCTAAATTGGAAACGAAATGGTGAAACTGGTGAAGCCGGCGGTGGGGGAAGCTAGCCCCCGTGCCACGGGAGCGTGATGTGGTTCTGCACAACGAGCCTTGAGAGATGCAGCCGCTGATGCTGCTACGGGTGTTAATAAAAAGATTGTTTTCCTCGGGGGCTACACCATCTGGGAACACATTTCTGGGCTAAGAACTTCTGCAGGGGAAGAAGCTCCACAACCACCAGAGCCTGGAGTGCGTCACGTGAAGGGGATAAACAAAAAATCTTCTCCATTTGGGTGGCCTGGCTCGTTCTGGCCTCTCCACTTCGGATTCTGCCTTGTAAATATTATCTAAGAGGGAAAAAGCAGTTTGGGACAGCTCTCGCTTGTCTTTTATGGTTGAAGCCAAGGATATAAGCGGGCTCGAGAACAAAATGTCATGCGTGTGTTGGTTTAGGCACGCTGGATTTATTGGGGGAAAACCCACTAGTCTGAGACTTCTGAAAAAAAATGCTGCTGTTCTTCACGTGGATTGGATCTGGGCTGAATACTCTCAAGAACCTTTCTTTCCTTCGTTAAAATCACTGTGTGAAAGATTTTGGAGGTGTTTCTGACCCTTTCTCTGATCCAGTAAGTCTGAGCAGCTGGGGAAACTTGAGCCATCAGCAGGTCAGGTCTTTGGTGGTGGAGAGCATCTCGACATTGATAACCAGAAGAAAAAAATCCATTTTTTTTTTCCTATTAATCTGTGATTTCGGGTGGACTTTTCCAGTCTGTTGTGCCTGCGATGGCTGTACCTGGAGAGTGGAGGGAAGTTGGGCGTATCTCTGACCCAAATCTCTGCTCACTGCTTTGGGTCTGAAGGCGTAGGCTACGCAGCCAATATCTTCCCTGGCAATCGAGCAGCTGGATGAAATAATTTTAAGTGATCCAAATGAATGAGTAGACCGGGGGAAGGTCAGGAGGACTCAGGTGCAGACTCAGCTGTGCTTAAATATTTTAGTCTCTAAGTGGATTGGCATTGTGACCCCGAACATCTAAGTAAGTATTGATAGAAACGAAACACCAGACTTTGGATTTATTGCCAGTCTTGGTCTCGTGTCGTTTCTACAAGTAGTGCCAAACACTGAGATTTCCAGCGTTGGATTCACCTGGGATGGATGTGCCCCGGGTGGCCGGACGAGAGCGTTCCTCCCTCTCCTCCACCAGCACTCCCTTGTCTGTTGATGCTGATGTTCCCGTGGTTATATGGAAGGCTAAATTGGGGAGAAAATTGCTTCTGCTTGGTGATATCTCATTCAGAGACTTGGACCCTCGTGCTCTGTCCTCTGTGGCACCTTGCTCTGGTGCCAAAGGGTGCTGATGCCTCAGGAATTGCTGAGCGTCCGCACATCTGTGCGAGGTGGTGGGGCAGATCGATGCGAATCCTGCCCGGGCTGTTAGGCAGCTCTTGGTTAATGCAAACCCAGCGTGGAGGCGGAGGCATTTCACCTTTACTCTTTGCCTCCTTCCGATGCCAGTTCATTCAGGCTTCGTTTCTCTACAGCCAGCTTTAGAGGTGGATGTTCACGAATGCCTGCACACCCCTGTACTATGCAGCAGCCCGAACTCCTCGTCTGATTTCAGGTGTTCGTTCCTCTTGTTCAACAGCACAAACATTGTAGGGGCTAAGCCTCTTAGCAGCGGGGGAAGCACTGCTTTATCTCCAGCTTTAATCTGAATCGTCATGTTCTCCCTCCTGAGCAGGAACGAAACATCCAAGTTTAAGAGCCCGGACACATCTTTACTTGCACGGCTGGAAACGTGACTGCTGTGACCTGCAGGAGGCTGAGGGACAGCAGATGGAGCAGGGTGGGCTATGGGGTGGGCTGACTGAGCGCTGCTGTTGCTTCCTGAGCATCTAGGACCCGTCAGAGCTGAGCAGGGACTCCTGCAGGTACCGGTGTTTCCCGACTTCTTCCTTCTTTTAAAGCAGCCAGAAAACAGAGGGGAAGCACGGTTTGTTATCTCCCCTTACAGGTGAAGGCTGATCGAGTTTCTGTTAGCAAAGGGGAAGCGCTACAGGTGTTCCCCAGCAGGATTCAATGTGGCTTTTGTTTCTGGCAATTTGTTTTCTCTATGCCTATGCAAAGCAGCAAGGTCCCCCCCGAGCAGGGAAGGTACCTGGTACCTCGGGGAGCTCG
The DNA here is from genome assembly GCF_964035555.1 of Netta rufina. Taxonomy (NCBI): domain Eukaryota; kingdom Metazoa; phylum Chordata; class Aves; order Anseriformes; family Anatidae; genus Netta; species Netta rufina. Next base: position 158,206,503 of record NC_140124.1, read on the forward strand.
CTGGAGGTGGCCTTGGCTTATCGAAGGGAGCTGGAAATGGCCTGGGGCTGGTGCTTATGGTTATAGCCAGTGTTGAGAGCCCATCCTGGTCTCTGCCACGAGGAGCCCACAGCTGACGTACGCAGACCTTGGTGACGCAGTCCCAAAACGCAGCAGTTTGCTCCAAGGACCCTTTTATCAGCTGTGACCTTCACGTGTGTCTTACCATTGTGCCTAATTTTTCAGTTAGCATCCGTGCCTTGAAATAACTTCACGACTGCAGCACGTCCCACCTAGTCCCTCCTTTTGCTGGTGCCGCGATGCTCGTGTGGAGGTGGGGAGGAAGTGACCTGGTTATCTGTACAAATGATATCGGGGCCAGAAATAACATATTAGTTTTATTATACCTATATATGAAATAAAAGATCGGGAAATTGCAAAGTGCTGGCCCCGTCCTGCAGAGCGCAGAGGGTTTTTGGTGTCTGCATGGCTTGAGCTTCCGGGGTGAGGGATGGCACTTCAAAATGAATAACGCTAAATAGCAAGGCAGAACGCGGCCATTCAGTGCAAATTTAGCACCGTTTGTCAAACTGTAAGTCAGCTGTCTGCGGCTAATTACGGAGATGTCAGGGAGTTTTGAATTTGTCAGCTGAATTCAAGATTGCAGAACGTTGCTTGCAAAATGTCTCCATTAAAAAAGCAACAAATCCCTCAAAGAGCAGCATATTTATTTGTGGGTGCTCTGGGGCTCTGGTCCATGCTATTGTTGTGGTGGTCATACAACGAACTGATGGAGGGTGATGGTAAAGGTAAGCGAGGCAGCAGCAGTTGTCCCTGGGCTCGGAAAATAAAAAATGGACTCAATGATCCTTGTGGGTCCCTTCCAACTCCGGGTGTTTGAGGACTGGGAATGGGTCAGCTCTCCAGTTCACTGTATGGCCACCGTGAGTGGTCCCAGTCCCCCTGTGGGTGGGTGGCAGTGTGATGTGCTTCTCCTGTGGTGTTGAACCACTCTTGGGAGGGATAAAAGCACCATGCCAGGTCTAGGTGATGTAAGGGGCTCCTCTTGGAGCTGATAATCTCTGAGACTTTGCTCTGCCTTGCTTTGAACATGTGTCAGGAGGGAAGGGGTGCCCGTGTCTTAGCTCACAAATGGCTCATTCTCAGCTCTGTGCCTGCCTGAGTCATAGAATAATTAGGGTTGGAAAAGACCTCCAGGATCATCTGGTCCAATCATCACCCCACCACCAATATTACTCATTAAACCACGTCCCTAAGTGCCACGTCCAACCTCTCCTTGAGCACCCCCAGGGACGGTGACTCCACCACCTCCCTGGGCAACCCGTCCCAATGCCTGACCGCTCTTTCTGAGAAGAAATGTCTCCCCATTTCCAACCTGAACCTCCCCTGGCACAATTTGAGGCCGTTCCTTCTGGTCCAGTCACTAGTTACCCGCTAGAAGAGGCTGACAGTCTCTCCCAGGCTTCTGTGCCACCGAGGATATTGTTGGTTTACAGGTGAATAAACTGTGGCAAACAAACAGAGAGCATCTTTCCATTGCAAAGCTCAGGCGGTAAAGCTGTCCCCAAAGCAAGTCTCCTGCGTCTGTTACTCCTTAGCAATTAGTAGGTACTGGTAGAGAATTAAATCCGCTGTAGTAGGTGTTGACGAAGCTACGGTGAGAGTCCTCGCCCCAGAGCTTTCCTGTTTTCCAGAAGGACAAAAGGTGAATGTGAGTCGGAGCTGGATGCCCAAATCCTCCCGTTTGCTCCCCCCTGGAGCTGTCAGAGCACATCAGGAAGATGTTCAGCACCATGAACCCGTGTAGCCCTGAGAGCACAAATCAGAATCACAGAATTGTAGGGGTTGGAAGGGACCTCCAGAAATCATCGGGTCCAACCCCCCTACCAAAGCAGGTTCCCTAGAGCAGGTTGCCCACGTAGGTGTCCAGACAGGCCTTGAATATCTCCAGAGAAGGAGACCCCACAACCTTCCTGGGCAGCCTGTCCCAGTGCTCCGTCACCATCACCGTGAAGAAGTTCTTTCACATGTTGGTGCGGAACTTCCTGGGCTCCATTTTGTGGCCATTGCCCCTTGTCCTATCCCCAAAAAACACTGAAAAGAGTCTGGCCAAATCCCTCTGTCTCTTACAATCCAGGTATTTATAAACATTGATAAGATCCCCTCTCAGTCTTCTTTTCTCCAGGCTGACCAGACCCAGGTCTCTCAGCCTTTCCTCATAGGGGAGATGCTCCAGGCCCCATATCGTCTTTGTGGCCCTCCACTGGACTCTTTCCAGGAGATTCCTGTATTTTTGGTGCCAGGAATCCCAGATCTGGACACAGCCCTCCATGTAAACGAACCTGACAACATCCTCCAGAGCAAGGCCAGGCTGCGAGGTCCTTCTGTTGGCGCTAGGCCTTTGGCCACCCAAGACCCTGTGGCCCAGCCCCAAATCCAAATGCCATTGCGATGTGGGACCAAACAGCCTTTTTTGAAGGGACAGAAGCCCTTTTATAGGACCGGCAGAGGGCTAAAGCACTCGGTGTGTGGGACAGGGGGTGGTGGGACTCGCATGTTGCAAGCCTTGGCCAACACGTCTGGTGGCAGATGAGACAGAGGAGAAGCAACATCTCCATGCTGTGAGCTCTGCTTTTGGCCGAAGAGCAGTGAAGTCCTGCACAGGGTGAAGCATTGGAAGTGCCCAGTGGGGTCCCCATCCCCGGGGATATTTAAGAGACGTGGCCCTAAGGGATGTGGTTTAGTGATGGGACTCGGTAGGCCTAGATAATGGTTGGACTCAATGATCTTGAAGGCCTTTCCCAGCCTAGATGATTCTATGACTGTTGTAGGCACAATCAGTCTTCATTTTGCACAAATTCACCTTCTCTTAGTTGTGATACTTTTTTTTTTTTTCCACCCATGCTTCCTCTCAGTGGCTGGGAAAGGAGCAGAAAGGAGCAGCCTCCAGGTTGGTCTCCCTTTTCCTACCCTGGGGCACTCCTCTGTGCTCGTGCCCTTTTTGCGGAGGCTGCATAAGGAGGCGATCTGTATTTATTGCACCCTTGAAGGCGTCTGGACACTTCTGCTACTTTGGGATGTGGAAGGCTGTGATGAGAAGCCATGAGCACGAGGCTGATGAGCGTGATTAAAGGGAGAGCCTGAGACCTCTAGCTGAACAGACGTCCACTTTCCTCTACGGTTGAGCCACGTTGGCTCGTGGACATCCATGGTTGTGTTGGCCCCTTTCTACAGGAGCCCTCTCCTTGCCTACAGCCCTCAGGCTGGCAACTGTGAGAGCCCAATGCGAAGTTTGTTTGATTAGGCTCTTGGCAAATTGATAGAGGGATCGAGGATTACAGGAACAGCGCTGATAACTAGCTCTCAAGCCGTCCCCCTGGTGCTCCATTAATGGCTTTGTGGAATTCCCATCTCTCTAACGCCTCGCATTTGGGTTGTCTTAAATCATTAAAAAGAAAAAAAGAGCGCCTGCTCTCCACGCTCCTGCCAAGTAGGTCAGTGTTTTCCCAGTTGTGCCATTTGGGAAACGGAGACATTATTCAGAGCGACTTTCCCCAAGTTGCTTGGTGAGTTGAAGACAGGGCTGGAAGCCCAATAATAGTTTCAAGCATTAGTTCAGCCCCAGTCCTCGAGTGAAAATAAGTCACTTGGCCTACTCAAAGCCTGATTAAAATAAATCTCGGCGAAACCTGGCAAAATAAACGGCGTATTCCTGAATCCTGCAGTGTAGGAGAAGGGATCTGGAAGATGGGAGGGGTGGGCAATTGGTGCCACATAAAATGCGACAAACTCACCTCCTTGTGAGTTTGACACCTCCTGAGTGTTAAAAATGCCACCTGATGCTTCCCGTAGGAAGAAATACGCCAAAAAAAAAGAAATGTAGTGGTTGTGCTACCATGGGGTGGTGTTTTGTTTTGTTTTTTTTTGGTTTGCTTTTTTTTGCCTGATTATAACAACAATAATAATAATTAAAATAAATTAAAAAAAAAGCAAGGCAGGAGCATCACCATGGTGTCTGCGATCGTGTCCAACCCCTTCCTGCCTCTGGCTCAAAAGAATAAAAACCACAAAGACCCTGCTCCAGCAGTCCCAAAGCCATCAGGAAAATAGCTCATTTATGAAATGGGCACTTCTCACTGGGAGAATTGTTAGGTTCAGAATCCATCCTCCGTTATAATTTTATTTTAACATGAAACTAATCAGGATGAGTTGTTACTCAGGACATTTTTTAGGCGGAAGATGGCATTAGGGAGAAGAGTACGGAGCATGAAAAATGGGTTGTACAGTGTCATTCTGTGGCTACTTGCTTGAGATATTAAATATGTAGGATTTTAAGCTCAGATCTTGTGTTGATTACGCTGTGGCTGGCCAGGTCTTCTCCCGACACTGAGTGCTTGGCCAAAACAGGATTTCACTGTGCCCACAGTTAGGTTTCTGGCTGGCAGGAGGACCTCTCCTGGTGTCAGGTCTCCTGTTCTCTTCCTTTTGCAATCAGAGCCCATTTTTCCATCCCTTTTGCAAGCCATCTGCTGCAGCTGCGAGCTCAAAACTAATACATGGTAAGGTCAGGCTTGTGTTTTTTTTAATTTCCTTTTTTTTTTTTCCTCTGAAATAAGTCTGGTCTCAGGCAGGCGCTGTTGTCTGGGAGCATCAGGATTAGAGCTCGGTTCGTGTACGGGAAATAACTCGCACGGCTGCTGGTGTGCTCTCCTCCTGTTTATAATTGCTCTGTTCAGGTTCTTGTACCAGGCATATTGCGAACAGGCTTGGAAGTGGGGAAACTACAAATTTAAAAACAAAAATAAAAAAAAATAATAATAATTTTTAAAAAAGCAACCCCTCGTTTCCCATCCCAGCATCACCTCTCCAGGAGCCCGGCTAATTGCACTCCTCCGAACGAGCCTCCTGGCCCCGGCGAGCGGCTCCTCCTTGGTTCCCTCCGCTGCCGAGCACCCGGGGAGGCCGGGCGAGGAGGGTAGAGCCTTCGTCTTCACCCACCCACGCTGCTCCCGGGGGCAGGGCATGCTGCCAGCCCCTCTGCCGGGGAGGCACGCAGCGACGCGCCGAGCGCCGGCTCCGCCGTGCGCCCCGCGTTAGACCCCGAAGGCGAATGTCTCGGTGCCCACGAGGAAGAAGAGGCAGGAGGGATGCTGCGGGATGGCGAAGGAGGGGACGACGGGACGGCTCTTTGGAAGGAGGTGGGCATGGGGCTGGTAGATGTGGCTTCGCGTTGCTGGGCAGAGCGCGTCGGGGAAGCTGCTTCGAAGCCGGCGCGTCCCACGGATGTGATTTTTATTTCGTTTGGCCTTGGTTGTGCTGCTGGATGTGAAAGCCCGGAGAAGAAAACACCCCGCTGAAACCTGTCCTCTTGTGATTGCGCTGCCCCAAGGCTGTGGGAGCGACCCGGTGCCAAGTGGGGCCAGGATTCAGGGGCTTCCCCGCTCGGAGCTGAGCGCCTGGGGCTGCCGGTGCCAAAGCTTTGGGTACGGAGAGGGAGCCTGCTGCCGCTGCTCCTCCATTTCCCAGGGGCTTCTTCGGAGTTTTCTAGGCGCTGGGTTTGTTTTCTGCGCCGAAAGCCAAGCAGCAGAACGCCGCATACTCCTCCGTACGCCTTGCTCTCCCCATAAATGCTCGTGCTCACGTGGCCAGCCCTCGCCTACAGCCTCTACCCCGCAGCAAAGGCCAGCTGTAAGCAGTCCTTAAGGACTATTGAGAGCAAGCGCTGGCTGGCAGGGGGACAGCCTTGCTCTTAATTGCTCTTTTCCACCCTCGCTTGCTGTGAAGTGCTCCGAGGGCTGCCGGGAACACTGCTGCCTCTGTTCCCCGTGCAGACGGCGGCCGCGGTGCCCCCAACCCGATGGCGCACGGGACGGTGCCGGAGGCACCGCGCTGCCAGAGCCCGGCACGCGTGATCTGCACGGCCCCAGTGTGGTGCAAGCGCTGCCCCGGGTCCTCGCCGGCATTTGCTAATTTCTTCTAATTGGGCCAGCCTTCGTCTCGTTAGCCGGGCCCTCGCGCCGCAGGGCTGCGCGTGCGTCGCTGCCCGGGATCCTTCGCTTGGGACCGAGATGTTTTCCCGGTGAGCTGCTGCTCCGCGGAGCTCGGGGGATGAGCTTTTTGCTCTCCGATTTCTTTCGGAGTCGCTGCTTTTTTTTTTTTTTTTTTTGTACCCTAATCAAGAGGGTTTTGATGCGGTAATTAAAGACACGGGCTTAATGGGCATTCTGTGGGATGTAAATTTGTCGAAAAGCGCAAGTCAAAAACTTTTTGAGACCAAAGCGCTTTTGTGCTCGCTTAGCCTATTGTAATGAGGGGTGTGGTGCTTAAGGAATATTAATTAGTCCCACGGGTGAGGTTGGGGAGCCAGAAAAATGCCGCCTCCGCCCCTGCTCCCCGGTGGGAGTTTGGGGGTGGCGAGAGCAGGAGCCGCGCATGGGAGGCAGCGAGAGGCAGGGAGCGAAATTCCCCCTCCTTTAAAATAAACAACAATAATAATATCATAAAAAAAAAAATCCTCTGGGAGCCGGGCGCACCTTCCTTGGGTAGCTGGCTCTGCCAGGCGAGTTCAAACCACCCCCGTCCTTCCCCCAGGGGTAGCGGTTGGCTCTCGAATTGCGACAGATCCGTAGCCGGGGCTGGGAATTGGGAAGTCAGGTGCTTGGAAAACGGCCGGGGGCTGGCTCCAAATATCCCCAGCCACAGATTGGGATGGGACAGGACCCCAAGGACGTGTGGGTGAGTCCCTTTGCTTGCGTGAGAACCGGTGCCGAGCGAGCCGCCGGCTCCATCCCCGGCACACGGGGCGAGAGGCTCCGTGGCTGCGTCCCGGAGGCGTCTCGCTATCCTTAGGGTATCCAAATGATGGATTAATTACCCTGCCAGTCCCTGGGAATCCCGGCAGGCTTCCTGCCGATGGGAAACGGGGCAGAGACTGAGCGGTGGTTGCGTAGGCAAGGAGGCAGAGGGGTGGTGGAATTCGGTGGCCGACCCGGCGCGCGGTGCCGACGCGCTCTCCTGCGTCGGGCTGGGCTTGAGGGAGGAGGGTTGGAACAGGAAAATGTCGCAGCCCTCTCTTCCCAAGCCTTAAAACCAATTAAAGACAGCCCGGCCTGGGAGAGAAATAGCCGTAGTAATTACAGGGGGAGAGGCAGTGATGAAGGAGAAGGGAGAAATGATAGGACGGAGTTATCAATTAGATAGTGACTCAGGAGAGCCGCGCGGCAGAGGGTGAAATTGCTGACGAGGAGCTCGCTTCGTGGCTTCCCGGCGTGTCCAAAGCTTGTTCTCAGCCGCAGTGCGGGCCCATTATCTGATGCTCCTTGGTCTGGCAGGAGAGCTCGGCTTCCTCCCAGTATCGTGCAAGCTGGTGGTGTTTGGAAACGGGAAGCAGAAGGCAAAGTTTGGATGACTTCATGGAAATGTCAGTAACTTTGGGCAAATAGCGGTAGGAACCAGACCTCCAGACCATCCTTTTTGTAACAAGTCTTGGAAATTGAGGGAATCAGATCTAGATAAATGTCAGTAATGTGTCGATGTATTAAAAGGCCAAGCAGGGAAGATCTGGGTGGCTGCTCTGGAGACCTGGTGCTTGGGGAAGGACAACCTGTTGGCTGGCACAAAGAAAGAGCAGTCAGACATCGGGACGGGTTGTCCAGAGAGGTGGTGGAGTCACCATCCTTGGGGATGTTCAAGGAAAGGTTGGACGTGGTGCTTGGGGACATGGTTTAGTGGGTGACGTTGGTGGTAGGGGGATGGTTGGACCAGATGACCTCGGAGGGCTTTCCAACCCTAATGATTCTGTGATTTCGTGGTACCACACGGTGCATTAGCAGGAGGTTGAGTGTGGGTCACGTTGGCGCCAGCGATTTGGCATCTCTAAAGGGAGCTGATCTGATATTGTTGTAATGATGGGGATTGAAGGCGAGTGGCGAATAATCAAGGGAACAAACTGGACCTGGCTTACTCGGCGAGCTGTCCCCGCTGGTGGCAGGACCTGGGGACCCAGTGGGGACATCTCTTGGCCCTTTTATGGTGCACACGTTGCTGGCATTGAGGTGCCCGTGGCTAATGGTGCCTGGTGCCCACGGCTCTCAGCTCAGCTGACACGAACAATCGCATCCAAGTATTGAGGCTAAAGTATTCGAATTAGAAATCGGGCTCAAATTCCTTTGGATGGAGGTCAGGTGAGGTTTTTTTCCCAAGCTCTCCATTAGCAAATTCTAACATGGAAGAAATGCTTCCCTAAGAAAAGCCCTTTGAGCTGCAGAATTTCTGTTTTGAAGGTGAAACTCATTCGGGGGAGTGCGAGGGCCTACAGCACACAAAAAAGCCGGAGCAAGACAAGTTCTGAGCTGCAGCACGAGATGGCTTTTTAAAATATTGATTTCTCTGGCAGCTGCTAGCCGTTTTCCTTTGAGATCTGGGTAACCCAGTTTCTTCTCCTGCAGCGTCGGGAGGAATGAGGCAGACTTGAGTCTGGTACTGGGCATGGCACCACGACACGCAGGATTGTGGCTTCGCTGTAGGACTTGAGGAGCAGAGGTTGAAGCTGGAGGCATCTCTGGGGTCATTTGGTGTCCCCCTGCCCCATCAGAACCCCCCCAGCTGGTGCCCAGCCCCAAATCCAGGTGGGTTTCCCAAAGAGGAGCCCCCAACACCTCCCTGGTCCCAGTGCCATGGCTCCAACACTTGTACCACGAGGGTTGGCGTGCCTGGAGCGATGCAGCGAGTTGGGGGAACCCCAGCACTTGGGCATTGCCTTTCTGTTTGGGTGCACTGACTTCCCGAGGCTCTGGGGACAGATTTGGCTTTGTGTAGGTGGGCCAAAGTGCCCTGAGAATCTCTAGAGCTGCGGAGGGTTGGAATTTGACGGGCTTTGAGGTCCCTTCCAACCCAGCTGTGGATCTTCCAGCATCTCCCCCAGAAGTTCCTGGTTTGTGTCCGTCCTCTGAGACGCACGGTGTCCACCCAGAACACGCAGCCTGGGGGGTGAATAACCTAAAAAAGCCCCAAATGACTCCTTGGGAGGCTTGGAGACGGGTTTGTTCGCAAGCACACTTGATTACCGCCGCCTTAGCTGCATCTCCATAAAAATGCTGCTCTGCAGTGAGCCGGGTGAGACGCGTTTCCTCCCCAAGGCGAGAACCCCTTGGATCCGGGGAGCTGCAGGACCTCCGTGGGAAGGGTTTGTGCTCCCTTCCTGCCAAGAGACCTTGGTAAAAACACTTCAGCTCCCTCGGGTACTGAAAGCTGCTTCGAACCCTGGGCTCTGCATCCCTGCTGCAGCCAGCGGTGGGGCGCGCCGGGGCGCCGAGCACCGCCAGCCTCCGCTCCCTACCGCAGGCGCTTGCTGCCCCCTGACATAACCAGGAGGAATTCAAGGCTTTGTGATAACAAACGTGCACGCCCTGAGGACGCACAGGTGCTGCAAGCGCAGATCCGCTGGCGTTTTGGGTTAATTCGGGAGGATTTGTGGCGTACCGGGGCTGGATGACCGGGGGGGGGTCGTGAGAGGCGCCGGGTCGGGTCTCGGTGCGCTGCCCGCCTTCCTCCGCAGCAGCAAAACCACAAAGCACAGAGGGGAGCGGGGATTAAAAGGGAAGCAATTTCCATGCAGTTGCGTAACGAAGTTGCAGGAGGCTGGGGATTAGAGCGGCACCGAGAGACCGCGACACGATGCGGTATCCCGTGATCCGAGGCTCCAGAGGTGGCTCGGGAAGAGCTGGCTGCGGTAACGCTACCACGCCGTATCACTCGGAGGCTCCTTCCCGAGACAGGTCGGGCTTTCCACAGCCCCTTACCCTCAGTTTTTCCTTGGGCATCTGCAGATGGTTGGGGTCGGCCGATCCGAACCTCTGCTTGGAGCAGGGGCAGTGCCAAATTCAAGCCGGGTGCCTCGGGGCTTGGGAACCTCCAAGCACAGCCTCAGCGGCCTCACCAGGGCCCCTTGCCTGAACGCGAGCATGAAAAATGCTCCCTTAGGAGGTGGGACAATTCCTTCCATTCTCTTTCTGCCACGGAAAAACAGCTTTTCATATCAAGTAGGAAATTGTTTGTATCGTTTTGCATCCCCATGCAACAGATATTTTTTCCCCCATCATTTATTCAAACCCCTCGTTCTCCGTCCTCTGTGTCCAGCTGCGGGGGCTGGATGCAATTATTTTCGCAGTACAATTAAAATCAGCACACCTTCAGCTACCGTTGCCTTGCATGTTGTCATGTCATCACTTTTTTTCTCTCCCCAAGTTGGAATTCTTTAGGAGAAATGTATAAAGTCTGCCGTGCACTCGGGGCAGCTCAGTCTGTCTCAGGGTGCTGCCGGATCGGGGTGCTCGGGTGTTGCCACCCAACAGCAGATTTGTGCCATTTGGGCCGAGGCAGGTCCGTGTGCACATAAAACCAGAGGCACTAGCCAAAAAATTGGGCACAGCAGCCAAGAAGAGCTGCGTTCCCGTGGGATTTCTGACAAAGGTGCTGCGGGGAAGGGCACGGCGGGGATACGGGACTGATTTCCCAGTGAGGAGCCCGAGGTAAAACTCAGTCTGGGACTCTGTTCTGTGTTAGAAAGATCCTTCCAAAACATCTTTGTGTGATGGTATGGGATGCTGCTGCGTGGCTGCAGAAGAGCTGAACTCAAATGGGAAGGCTGGGGGGAATAAATGGGGCATAAATGGTGAGGGGAGCCCTGCGAGGCAGCGCGAGGAGGCGGCAGGACCTGGTCCTGGTAGGATACGGTGCCTGCGAGCAGCGATGAAGACTGAAGCCAGGTTTCCTGGGTTCAGGCTCCAGGGGAGCCTGATGGGGTTGGGGGAACCCAAAGGTGCCTCCAACCTCTGCCATCCTCTGATCCTGCGATCTGCACCCAAGTCCTGCGGGCTCTTGGGGTCCGACCACGGAGTGACCCCGACCAGGAGGCGAGCGGCGTTCGGAGCACCCCAGTGAGAGATGCTGGGGGTCTTTTGCGGGGTCTGTCCCACCCCCATGCCACGTGCTTCAGGATCCTTCACCAGCAAGCACAAATAAAACACCGGAGTGTTTTTTTCCTGCTGGAAATGATGGCTCGTCCCGCTCCCGGCAGATGAACCTCGCCGTGCCGCTGTGCTCCTCCTGTTGTCCCTGCAAGGAACGAGCCGTCCCAGTTGTCGGTGGCCGGGGAATGTTGGCAACAGCTTTCGGGAGGCTTCCCGCAGCCCGGCGACGTGCAGATGCTGCAGGAGGAGCATTCCTCCACCTCCCCGCCCCGGGCTGCTATGCTTCGCGTTGGGGCTGAGCCCAGCCACCCGGAGGAGTAGGTTAAATACCAGGGATCCGAGCGCCGCTCGGCTTCGAAGTCGCGCTATCGGAGCAATTTATCTGGCTAATTTTAGCAAAATGTGTTATTAAGTGGATTAAGGTAATTAAACATTGTTATCGGCAGTGGCTGACATGATAACGTGCCCCGCCACGGGGGCCGCTCTTATCCGAAACCTCGCCGTAGCAGCGCCAGGCCCACCAAGGGTGACGACGGCCATCATTCGGGTGGCACCACACGTTTTTAGCCCTTTGGTGGTTTTAGGATGAGGTTTTGTATTTCGTAAGTGTGCAAACCCTTCGTAAACCCTTTAATTAAAGTCTTTCACAGCATGTTTTTTTTTTTTTTTTTTTTTTTTTTTTTTAAATGCTGCTCACCAAGTGCTACAGACCCCTCTGGGAAGCAGGCAGCGTCTCCCAGATGCTGGCCACGACCAAAGCAATCCAAGGGCTGTTCTCGTGTGAGGGCATCCAGCAGGAGCTCCTCGTGCTCCTGCTGGAGCTCCGAGATTTGTTATCAGGGCAGGACTTGCTGCCACGCACGGCACGGGTAGCATCAGCTCTGATTTTTGGGTCTGCAGGCATTGGCCTTGGTTGGGATCATACAGAGAGGGCCTGTCCGTGCTTTGGGAAGGGGATTGGACCCAAAAATCTCTTGGGGTCCCTTCCAACCCCTACAATTCTGTGGTTCTGAGCCCGGCAGCGGGCAGGGCTGGCTGAATGCCCTGAACAGCCCCAGCTCGCTGCAGAAGCTGCGAGGTTCGAGGCCCTTTTCCCTTTGTTTCCGTACCAAATTAGCACTCATTTCTTTTCCATGCCTGGCTGTGGCTCTCCCAGAACCCGGGGGAGGAGGAGAACAAAGCGAGGCAATTTTTCGGAGGCAGCGTGAGGCTGTCGACAGCTCGGCACGGTGCACGGCCCACCTTTGGGCCCCGGATTTGGGGATTTAATGGCAGGTTTCTGCGCTGGTCCCTGGCTGGAAATAACGTGGCCAGGCCTCCGGAGCGGGTCGGTCCTTGGAGCTGCCAAGTGCTGAATGCTTTTACATGGCCTTTTGGATCATTTTAGGCCGCCCTGCTGAACAGGACGAAGGTGAAACCTCCACAGATGGATCTGGGCCGCTCTGCTGGCTGGGAACAGCAGAGCCAAAATCCCCCAAAACGGGGTTTTTACCCAAAAAGTGCTCGGTGGAACGGGAAGAGAGCTGCAGGCCCGAGGCCGGAGCCGCTCGCCTTCTGTTAGGCATCCCGCGTGCTGCAGTGCCCGGAACAGAAAAACTATTAGGTTTTGGGGCAAGATCTCGGAGGTTTGGCTTCTGCAGGCTCTGGAAAACATCAAATCTTGAAGCTTTGCCCTTGTGCTGGTGCTGCAACCCGGTAATCACAGGCACAACGTCCCAGCCACCGAGGAGTTGACGTGGCAGAGAGCCTTGGCCTTGCTGCGTTGGCATGGAGGGCGTCATGTTGATGGCAGCCCTTGGTGAGAGTTGGGCTTCACGGTGTGGGGAAGGGGCCAGGAGCAGATCTAGGAGCCACCTTCCCCTCCCTGATGGGCAGAAGAGAGTGTCAGGTTTGCCCGTGGTTGTGGCACGGGAAGGGGGAGAGGCAATGCACGGCTGCACCGCGCTGGGGCCTCGTGGTGGGCCTCATGGAGGGATCGCCCAAGTGTGGTCAGCTCCGAGACCCCCATCGTGAAAATTTCAAAACCAGACCGAAAAAGGCCCTGAACAGGATCACTTCAAGGACATCTGTACCCAAGGGAGGAAGGGAAGGTGGCCCCGGTGACCTCCAGAGATCTGTTCCAGCCTAAAATGTTGAAAAGCAGGGCAAGGAGACATCAGGCAGTGCCTCCTGCGCTGGATGCTTTCCATCTCCCACCCAGACCCAGGACTGAGCACTTAAGGGTTTCTCCCTGCCCTTTGGGGGGTTATTTATTTATTTATCTACTGATTTATTGGAAGACGCACGCGATTCTCCCGGCAACCCTCGTTCCAGAACACTTGCTGCGTCCTCCTCTGAAATTTCCTCTTCCTTTTCCTTGCGTTTTTGGGGACTTAGAGGTTTCCTTCCCCTCTCACAGAGGGACCTCCTGCTGCCTGGGGGCTCCGGGAACCCCCTGCAATACAAATCCATGCGTAGCAGGGAGGCCAAGCGCGTAGGGCCGAGAGGAATCCTCTGCTGCTGCCAACGGAGGCAGCAAATGCTCTCGCACCTGCCAAGTCACTCTCGGGGGACGTTATTCACTTTAATTCGGGGGTTTTGCCCTCTGTGCAGCTTTTCCTTCTGCAGAGCCCGTGCCAAGGATGGGCAGAGCATTCCTCCTCACCCCACCGATGCCATTTGTGCGTAGAAGTCGCCCTGTTAGATGAGGAGTTCATTGACATCCCTGCTTTTTTTTTCAAGGTAAAACACCCAACTTTCAGTCCTGGGCTGACCAAAAAAAAAAAAAAAAAGAAATTGCTTTTATTTCTGGCATTCCATTTTTGAAGTTTCAAGGTTGGTTAGCCCTGTCATGCCGCCGCTCGCTTTCTCCTTAAGGTCAGCTGCTTTTCCCCCGGGAGAGCGGGGGCAGAAAGCAATTTTGCTCGCGGGCTTCGCTGCGCGCGCCTCGTAAAAATCGACTTTGTCATCTCACCCAAGGGCACCCGTGGGAAGTCTTCGGCTGCTCTGCTGGGGCGCGTTCTGGTAGCGTGCCTCGTAGAGCAGCGCCGGGATTTTGTGCCGGGTAAAAAAAATGGTTAAAAAAAACATGGAAAACCTGGTGCAGAAGGGCAGCCTTGCTGCTGACCATGCAGTAAAAGTAATGCAATAATTTTCCGTTGATAGGATCAGTTATTATCTCACACGGGAGCTTGGCGTGAGAATGCCGGAGGTAGGGAGCCAGGACTTTTTCATTCCATTTTTTTTCTTCCAAAAATTATAAATTTTAAGTTGAACTGCTTTGCTCACGTGCTGTTGTATCAGAAATCACAAATCTGATTTCGAGCAGGAACACGTGGTTGTCGTTGACTTTACCCAGTGCCCACCTCCCCTCCCGTAGGAACCCTGAAATCTCAGGATGGTTGAGTTTGGAGGCGTCTTTGGGCCCCTTTCCATAAACCCAGCACTGGAAATGCAAAGGATCAGGGCAGGATTGATCCCTTGGGAGACGAGGGGCCGTGCTGGGTGCTGGGGGGCAGCGTTTGGGGCTGGATGGGGGGGGATTTGCTCCTTTATCTCCCTTCTGAGCCGCGCTGGCAGATTGAGTGGCAGATTTCGCACCAACTGTGCCGAGCGATCGGATCCCGCGCCCGGGCACGCGGCGTGCTACCGGAGGGATTTGTCATAGCACGGCATATGGCCGGGTGTCAGGCGTTTTCCCCTCCGTTCTCGGCCCGCTCCGCGTGTCCCAGAGGAGCAGTGCAGGCGTTTGGCTTTCCTCTGCGCGTCCTGGTGGGTGGGGGGCAGCAGGAACCCCCCCCCTTGGCGCACGGCTCTTGGATTTCTGCACGGGGTGGAGGGGTTTGTGCCGTGTCCACCTGCCAGCAGCAGGCTTCCTGCTGCTCTGCCAAGGTTTTTTTTTTTTTTTTTTCCCTTTTTTCTTTTTTTTTGTGGTTTCTGTTCTTTTTTGTTGTTGTTTTTATTTTTCTAAATGAGATTGCTGTCCAGATTTCCATCCAGGGCTAGCATCTCAGCGCTCTGAAGCAACGAGCACTCTCCGTCTTACAGCATTATCTGCAGGTCCTACAAAAACCACCCCGTCGCCGTCGGGAAGAGGGGGAGGACGGCTTCCAAGCGTCCTCTTCCTCCCAGCACAGCGCCGAGAGGTTATCTGATATTTCGGCGCTCGCTGGCAATCTCCCCGTGCCGCGGGGAAAGGTCATCTTGTCTTACAGCCTCTAATTGCTCCCGGCGTCCCGGGGATTTTTGGGGGCTGAGCTCTGCAGCAGCAGGACGTGCGGCAGCCAAAAGGGTTAAACGGGGGCTGCACCGCCTGTTCCCCCCCCCCTCGCCCCCAACCCAGCCACGATGGGAAATGAAACCGCGTCCGGAGGCGGACAGGTGGCCGCTTTTGGCCCCAAAACGGGGAGCATCACCTGCTCGGGAGCAGCTGCCGCCGCATTCCCCCAGCATCATCCAACGTCCTCCTCTCCTCCCCACGATGCCTGCATGGATTATGTGGGGAAGGGCCAGCTGGGCACGGGGACCCCAAATCAAATCCATCAGGGTGCGTGTTGAGGGGCTCGCACTCCGCACTCGGCTCGTCCCCAGCCGGGCTTCACCGCGTTCGCTTTCTGAAGCCGTAAATTAAGATGAGGTCCTTCAAGATTAGGTCAGCTCGAGGTCACGGCGGCACCAAAACGAGGTTTTTTCTTACTCAAGGAGTCAAGAATTAAAAAAAATGAAAGCCAGGAGCGCCCCGCACACTTGGCTGGGGTTCGGCAGCTGCGACCGCTCTGGAATCCGCGCCTGCTCCGCTCCCTCACCACCCCTCCAGCACGGGGCCAGCTGCCAGCCAAGAGCTCTTCCCCTGCCCGTAATCCTGATTTCTTTTCCCCTAAAAGCTGTTTTTCCCCTAAAAGGGGTCAGTCCCCCTTTGGGATGCTCATGCTCGTGCTCGTTTTCCAGCGCTGGGAATTGAGGCGAGGGGATTCAGAGAACTCCCTTCCTGCGGAGGTTTTGGGGGGCAGGGGGAAGTTTTTTCCTCCTGATTTTTGTGAAATTGAGACAGGTTCCTGCTTGTCTGCGGGCTTCTGGCAGATAGCGTAAGGTTCAAAGCATTCCTCTCAGTGTTTCACACTTCCAATATTGCGGGGAGATTATTACTATTAATAACTTATTAATCATCTTTCCTCTGAAGATTTCATTTGGAAAAGCAAAATAAGATTTTTTTTATTATTTTTTTTTTTTTTAAGCAGCATCAGAGCCAGCGCTGGCACGTCCCCGTGCTGGGGTGATCTTCTTCAGTCGGTTTAATTTTTAGAAACTTCAGGGCTGAAAATTCGGGTCTGTGAGCACAACGCTGACACCGGGGGGGAGACACCCCCAAAACCCAGCTCTGCTTGGGTCGAATCTGTCCCATGTCCCCAGAAGAGCTGCGTGGATGATGCGTGAGAGGTCTTGTCTGGTTTGGCCAGGAACACGAGTAGGGATTGAAATAAAACCAGGCTGGATCCTTCTGGCTGGGGGCTCCTCCTTGGGGATCCCCGAATCCACCTGGATTTGGGGCTGGGGGTCCCTGGTGGGGTAGGGGGGACCCGGAGGAGCCTCCAACCTCCACCACCCTCACTTTTGGTGCACGACCCGAGCCACCTCCGGAGAGCACACACCGACTGCACCCCTGGGTGCCCGGGCAGGACGTTTTTAAGAGAGAGACTCCGATAACCTCCAGCTAAAGGCTGAGCAGCTTTCACGCGGCCGCTGGATTCATCCCCAGCCTGTTCGTCTTATCAGCTTTCTGGCAGCTTCCTCCGCTTTCGGGGGGGGGTTAAAGGAGATAACACATAGCCCAGTGAAGTTCGGATTGGGAGCATCCGCCCTCGCCAGAGGTCAAACTTGCCCTGATAAGAGGAGAGGACATCGGAGCCGCCCGATCCTCTTTCCAAAGCCCGTGCCGCGTCCCCGCGTCCTCTGCGCCAGAAGCGCTGCGATGACACCAAAGGCATCAGCAAAAAATGGGGCAGTGGGGGGGGTCCGAGAGCTCCGTGCCTCTTCCTACACCTCCCCGGGACGGGAATCCACCTGGGTTGGGCTTGGTGGTCCCGGAGACCCCCTCCAACGAGACGAATTTGGTGAAATTCGGGCAGCGGAGCAGGACCTCGCCGTGCCGGCCGCGGCTGGGAGTCCAATTTCACAGCCGCCCCCGCGGGCTCGTCCTCCCCGAGCTCCTCGCGTTCTCTTCTGAACCCCGGTTGTGTTTTTTGGCTCAACCACCCAATGCATTCCACGCTTTAATTGCGTGCTACGGAAAGTAATTTCCTCTGGTTGTCTCCTAAAACCCCCCCTGCCAGAGAACTGCGGAGCGACCGACGAAAGGCGTCCTGAGAAAAGGAACGGGGAGCCGGCCCCACATCCACCCCAGATCCCAGCTTTTCCCCGTGGGGCTGCCCCATGGGGTTGCCCACGTCCTGCCCCGTCCTTGCTGACCCTTGGGCCACCTTCCCAACCCGTGAGGGCGCGGGGGATTCCTCCAGGACCCCGAGGGGCTCTAAGCACGTTACCACCAGGCCCTGAACTCCAGACTGGAAACCATCTCCTCGCTGCTCATTCCGTGGAGTTTTCAACCTTTTTTTTTTTTTCCCTTCTGACATCTCAGTTTGACGTAGCTTATTAATTCAGCTTCATGCCCAACAAAGGAAGACTTCAGTGCGGGAACGCCCCCACCCCTGTTTGAACCGAGTCCTCCTCCCCTGGCTTTATTTCAGGTTCCTTTTTTTTTTTCCTCCCCTCTTTATCCATCAGCCGCTCCCCGTGCCCGACGCGCGCACGCCAGCTCCTGGTGGATTCCTTCACGGAAGCCTTAATTTTCTTTTGCCACCTCCATTTCAGCTTCGTTTCTATGGGAACGGAGAAAAGACAGGCATGGAAGCCTCCTGCTCCCGTCTCCCCACCGGGACACGCATTGGGCATCGCGGGGCTTCGTCTCGCAGCCTCGTGCCACCCCTGGTGTTGCTCACCCCAGATCCTGGCTCCTTCGACCCCTGGTAGAAGCTGGAGAGCATTGGGCATCTCCATCAGATCTCAGCTCCTGGGCATCCTTGGCAGAGCTGGCTCATGGTGGGGACATGGTGACACTTTCGGTGGTCACTTTTTGCCTCGAGGGATGGAGACGTGTCCCTCGTGGTCACCGTTTGGACACAGCAGGCTGTGGGCCTCAGCAGTTGCACTCCAACCAGCTGGGTTTTGCTCCTCACCCATCCTATGAGCTTCTCCTCGGAGCTCGCCCACGATGGGGGAAGATGGATTTCGTTTCCCGGGCCCTTTGTTGCTTGAGCAGACCTCGCAAAGAGGCGAAGGCGCGCGCAAAGTCTCTCCGTTTCCCGTAGCGATCGTGATACCAGCATTAAAAAGCGGCCTTCCAGGTGATCCCCATCGCTTCCTCCAGCTATCAGAGAGGGAAGGAGGCAGCAGGAGAGCCGGGAGGCTCAGCCCTATGCAAAAAATCCCTCTGTTACAGCTCAGCCTCCCCACCGGGCGGGCTGGGAGCGAGCGGCCCCGGCGCTTTCTCAGGGCGCGTTCCAAGCCAAGCGCCCGCAGCGGTGGCACATCTGCCTCCACGGTGCAGCCGGGGCCCGAAATCACTCGGGGGGGTGCGATTTAGATTGCAAATCACCTCCGAGTTGTAAATCCACACCGTCCCGCCTCGTGTTGTCAGCTGCCAAATTCCCTTGGGATGACTTTTTGGTTTTCCGTGCGAGCACCGGAGCTGTCGTCAGGCTCCGAGCGGCAACGGGGGTGTCTGGGGAAGGGGCTGAGGTTGGAGGCACCCCCATGTCCACCCTGTCCCCCCTCCTGCCCCATCAGAGCCCCCGAGCTGGTGCCCAGCCCCACATCCAGGTGGTTTTGGGGATCCCAGCACCTCCCCGGCACCGCTCGAAGCCCCCTGGGAAGCTGAAGGCTGGGTGGGCGTTGGGGATGCGTCACGGCGAGGCTCGGCTCTCCATGCTCTGAGCCCTGGCTCCCTCCCAGCAGCAAGCAGCAACTGGGGACATTTCAGTCCGGGTGCCCACGAGATGCAAGGTGACAGCAGGAAGGGCACGATGCCCCGAGGAGCCTGCAGCTCCCGGAGAACGCGGTGCCAAAATGCCCTGCCAGCCCCAGGGCATGCCCGTGTGCACGGCAGAGCTCGTGTCTGCCTCTAAACCCGGCCTGGTTTCTAATCTAATAAACGTAACGTGGCCAAGGCGAGCCTTGAGTGGAACAGGCTCTGACACCCGCACGAGAGGCGCGCTCCGTGTTTTCCCCTGGAGCTCTCCGTCTGGTCGGGACGGATTTGGTAAGCGGCAGGGAGCGGAGAGACCGAACGCCACGAGCGTCTGCAGCTCTTATTCCTCTGGGTCCTGCTCGCAGTGGTCTGCCGGGAGGGTGGGAGAGACACCGGAGACAGATTGGTGATAGCATGACCACGTTTGGCCACGATTACCAACGGTGCAGGTACTTGGTGATTGCATCTGCTCCACTTTAGGGGTCCCTGAGCATCCCCAAGCATCCCCATCCTCGTGGTGGCTTCCAAAATTCAACAGCAGCCCAAAGGAGCTCTACGTCCATCACATCCTTGCCACCCGTCTTGGTTCTTCTCTGCTTCTCCCAGTTTCTTGAATTAGCTTGAAATTCACAGAACCTCGCTTTCTCGGTTTTCTTCCACGGTTCCTTTCCATCCTAGATATTGGGGTAGATCACAAATGGCTCTTTGTGTAAAAAAAAATGTGTTTTGAGTCACGAGATGCTGTGAGCACTTGAGGCTGCATGCAAAAAGCTTGAAGTGTCTTTGGTTTATGGATTATGGCCAGAGGGCTGGTCTGGAAAACTCACCTTGTTTTTTGGGGGATCCATCCCCGAAGTGCCAAAGCTGGGGGTTTCCGAGAGTTTCTGCATAACTGATTTATGGTTATAAGGATATATGGTTATATGGGAGCCCGTCTGCGCATCTCCCGTGGTTGTTTTTTGGGGTTTTTTATCAGTCTGTAACCATTTGGGATCGCTCCACCCTCGGCACTCACTGCACAGTGCCGTGTCATCAGCAGGATGCAGGGGCACTGGGATCGAGGTTTCCTGGCGTTTTGGGGCTGCTGCTCCCAAAGTTTGGTAACCCCATCCCGCTCAAAGCATTTTTGCTGTAGCTGCGTATCCAACCCTGATTTTTTCCATCTCCCTTTCTCATGCTGTTTAGTGAGGAAGTGTTGCACCTTTCAGCTTAATTATGTCTTTTCGTAAAAAATATTAATTGGCACTGAAACCACCGGTGCGGGAACAAGCCCTCGCTCCAAGCACTTTGATACTCTGCTAACTGCTGACGCTCAGCAGTTCTCCGTGCGCTCACCAGCCAGGGCTTTCGAAGGTTTGGCACCGAGGAACTGTCCCTGGTGGCTGAAACAATTTTTTAAGTAAAACAAATTTTAAGTGAAGCGCGTTTTAAGTAAAACGAGTTTTAAGAAAAACAAGTTTTAAGTAAAGCAATTTTTGAGTAAAACAGTTTTTAAGTAAAACACGTTTTAAGTAAAACAAATCTGGAGCAGAACATTCCTGCAGGGTGCCACGCGCGTAACGAACCAAGTTGTGCTGCTCGGAGGCAGAGAATCAAAGCAACTTGGGCACTTCTGGGGGTAATTGGGTGTTTCTGGGTGTAGTTGGCTGCTCCTGGGTGTAGTTGGGTGCTTCACGTTGTAGTTGGGCACTTTGGGTTGTAGTTGGTTGCTTCTGGGTGTAGTTGGGTGTTTCTGGGTGTAGTTGGGCACTTTGGAGTGTAGTTGGTTGCTTCTGGGTGTAGTTGGGTGCTTCTGGGTGTAGTTGGGTGCTTCAGGGTGTAGTTGGGCACTTTGGGTTGTAGTTGGGTGCTTGGGGCTGTAGTTGGGCACTTTGGGGTGTAGTTGGTTGCTTCTGAGTGTAGTTGGGTGCTTCTGAGTGTAGTTGGATTCTTCTGGGTGTATTGGAGTGCTTTGGGTTGTAGTTGGGCACTTCTGGGTGTAATTGGGTGTTTCTGGGTGTAGTTGGCTACTTCTGGGTGTAGCTGGGTGCTTCAGGTTGTAGTTGGGTGCTTCACGTTGTAGTTGGGTGCTTTGGGTTGTAGTTGGGCACTTCTGGGTGTATTTGGGTACTTCAGGTTGTAGTTGGGCAGTTTGGGTTGTACTTGAGTGCTCCTGGGTGTAGTTGGGAACTTCAGGATGTAGTTGGGTGCTTCGGGGTGTAGTTGGGTGCTTCTGGGTGTATTTGGGTGCTTCGGGGTGTAGTTGGATGCTTCGGGGTGTAGTTGGGTGCTTTGGGGTGTAGTTGGGCACTTCAGGTTGTAGTTGGGTGCTTTGGGTTGTAGTTGGATGCTTCTGGGTGTAGTTTGCTCCTTCTCAGGGTCTGTTAATGGGTGGCGAGCCGCCTGCTGCACGGCAGGCGAGCATCCCCGCCACCAGGCAATCACCCGAGGGCTGCCAGAAAAACGTCACTTTTGAGTGGAATCTGCTCAGAAAAGGACTGATTTAAGAGGAACGGCCCCCCCGGCTCCTTCCCCCTCTTGCCATGGGTCGCTTCCTTCCCCACAAGGCGCACGCACGGCATCGACCCCGTCTCCTGACCCCGTTGTGTCTCTGCTACAGAAAGATGCTGGCTCGGCTGTTTTTTCCCCTCGTAACTGCGGTTATCAATAAACCCCGCGTCGTTTTAAGTGCGAAATAGGTTGGAATTGAGGCTGCTCGTAATTGGGTGGTGTCACGAGCTTTCCGGGCACGCGGCGCGGCATCGCCCCGTCCCGAGGGAAGCGCAGGGTGAGCAGCCTGGCCTGAAATGGGAAGAGGAGGCTGCTGTGGGTCAAAGATTTGGGTTTTGTTTTTTTTTTGTGGCCTTCTGAAAAATGTTACCGAGCTGAAATGAGCCCAGGGTTCCCCTCATCTGTCTGTGTGCTCTCAGAAATGGAACCTGCGCATCAGCGGGGCTCCTTCTCAGGGCAGCGCAGGGAGTTGGGGTTTTGGGGTGAGTCCCTGGGCTTTTGGGAGCCTTTCCAGTGGGTCCCTGAGCCCCTTTCCCTGCAATTCACCACTTATAAACTCCTCTGAGGTCTGCGTTCCCGTGGGCTGTACCCGATGCTCCTGCACATGGCTGAGGCATGGTGACCCCAAACCCCTTTGGCTACTGGAGATTGCAGCCGACTTCCCTGCTCCATTTTGGGTGGATTTGGGAAATAATGGTGGTGATTCCGGGCTGAGCCCGCTCCTGGCACCCAGAGGAGTTGTGCTGCGCCCATACCCGTGACCCCATCACCGTGTCGGGGTGCACGCACGGGTTGTCCCGTGCTGATGTCGATCCGGGGCCAAAATCCCAAAAATGAGAAGAGCTGCGCCACGCCAGGCCCCAAATTAAAGCCTTCAGGGGGGACCTGGAGAAAATGTTGGGACTCCACAGAGCTGGAAGTGGCCTCCAGCTTTATTCTCACAACCCGCTCCTTCTCAGCACTCAGACTGGGGAGCATAGACAGGCACAAATCCCACGTAAGGACTTTTCATTCATAAGGACATCCCCTTTATCTTTTTACTTAAGCCCACACACAAAAAAAAAAAAATGAAGAATTTGAATAAAACCTGGCTGGCTGTAAGCCTCAGCGTCCTCTGGATTAGCGAAAGGTGACGCCTGGGGTGCTCGGGGTAATCTGAAAAGTTGGTTGATTCCCGTTGTCGGCGCGAGGACGAGTTAATTAAACCTGCTTTCACGTTCCAAGCCCCGCTTTGCTGTTTAAACCCCCCTCCTCTCTCTGCTTGCTCCCCCGCAGGCTGGAATGGGTGGAAATCATCGAGCCTCGGACGCGGGAGCGCATGTACGCCAACCTCATCACGGGGGAGTGCGTCTGGGACCCGCCGGCCGGCGTGCGCATCAAGCGCACGAATGAGAACCAGTGGTGGGAGCTCTTCGACCCCAACACCTCCCGCTTCTACTACTACAATGCCACCACGCAGCGGACGGTGTGGCACCGGCCGCAGAACTGCGACATCATCCCCCTGGCCAAGCTGCAGACCCTGAAGCAGAACACGGAGTCGCCGCGAGCCTCGACGGAGAACAGCCCCGGGAGGAGCAGCAATGTCAGCAGGGAGGGCAGCACCAGCTCCTCGCTGGAGCAGGAGCTGGAGGGCGGCGAGAAGGTGCCCGAGCAGACGAGGTCGGGCCGCCAGTCCACCCAGTACGCCGTGGTGAAGGAGGAAACGGAGAGGTGAGGGCGGCCGGCGATGGGGCGCCGCGGTGCCGCGGGGTCGGGGGACGGTGCCCGGCTCCGTGGAGGGGCAGAGAGCGAGGTCCTGGTCATGCAGCGGGGAGAAATTCATCAGGAAGCTCCCCTAACGAGGTCTGGCGTCTCTTAAGGTTTATGGTTTGCTCATCTGTTGAGTAGTCACTGGAGGAAGAGGTGCAGGCACCCGTGGGAGCTGCTCCTCCTCGTTAGCGCTCGCTGAGGTGTTCTTTCCAAAATAACTCCCTGGCCCCCAAAGCGTGGTGCTGCAGGTTTAAAAGCTTTTTCCCCGCGGGTGCTTCCTCCCCCTGTCTCCCCAGCACGGTCCCTGCTGCTCCCCTGCACCTTTTGGGGGGGTTCCTGGTGCGAAGGGGGAGCTCCCAGAATGATTTAGGCAGGGAGCCTAAATCATTCCATTATTCTTTGATTTTCTCTCTTTTTTTTTTTAAGCTGCCCATTGCTAAGACCTCTCCAGGCCTCGTGGCTGCTCCAGAAGCATCCTGAGGTCCTCGGTGCGTGGTCACCCCCCATGAAGGGTTATAGGCAATGAGCCTTTTTTGGGTGTTTTTTCATCTTCCTGCAGACCACGCACACCATCGGGGGCTTCCAGGGGACGAAGGAAACTCCGGCCGGGGCAGGAGCCATTTCCTGCCTGGGGGGAGATAAAAATAAATTAAAAAAAAATTGGGTGCCACTCGAGGGAGCAAATATTGGTGTGCCGTGGGAGATTTACAGCTGGGGGTGACGTGTTGGTCCCCTTGGGGGTTCAATCCGTGCCACATCTGGCTCGGGGAAGGGGCAACACCGTGGGCTGAGCCCACTGGGTGCATTTCCAGCAGGGCACGGGGAAAACTGGTTAAAAACACACGGGTTTGGGTACTTCTGTGGCCGTCGGAGCAGCCCAGGATGCTGGGTGGGGGGTTTGCTCCGCGGCTGGGGGCTTTCTGCATCAGGAGCTGAGATTTTGAGGAGGAAAGGGGGGATTTTGGCTGCTGACCTGCAGGAAATCCTCCGGGACACCGAGGTTCTGTCTCCAGAAGTGGCCAGGGGTGGATAAAGCCAAACACGAGCTGTGCAAATTAAGAATGGATTTTGGATCGTGGTGATGGCAGCGCCAGCTCGGGCGTTTGTGCCTCGAGCTTCTCCGTGCCCGGGGCCCCTCCGCGTTCTGTTGTTGTTCCATGAACTGGAAAAATGTGAATTTCTGTGTGTGATGTGCTCGTTTTGTGCCTGTGTGAGCCCTAAAACGTAGGAGAGCTGCATCAGGCACGGTGTTTATTATTTTTTTTTGCCTCGTTGGTGCTTTTTTCTTCTCAACGTGCAGCCGCCTCCTTCGCTTTGGGTACCAAGGTGCCTCCCACCACATCCGTGCTGCTGGCTGGTGTCTGAGCGGTGTCTCCTCTTTTCTGGGGGAATTTGGGTGGTGAATGGGACAAGGGTGAGGGCGGAGGTGGCCCCAAGACCCTTTTTTGGGAAGGAAAGGGGAACGAGTTGCGGTGCATCGCTCGGTGTGCCGGAGAGGACAACTGGGGATGCTTTATTTGCAAAGGGAGGAAAGAAGGGGGTGGTTTGTGGGACTGGGGAGGGGTGAAAGAAGGATTTTGTGGGTGAGTTGAGTTCATATCCTTAGTCAGAGACAGGTCTGAAGTCTCCTACCAGGAGAATTAACGCAGGATGCTTCTCCAGTACGTGGCTTTGCCTCTCACAGGAGAGCCAAGGTTGGAAGGGGGCTCTGGAGGTCACCTGCCTGAATCCCCTGCTCGAATTTTCACAGCTTTGAGCCTTAAACTCATTTCAGCAAGGTTTCAGTCCCAAATTTTCTCTGGTCTTACCGCGAGGTCAACGGCTGACCTCAAGGAGCCATCAAGGCCCTTGGGACCACTAGGCCCAACCTCCAACCCCATCTGTTGGGTCCCAGCCCTACACCACGTCCCTCAGCGCCCATCCCATCACACCTCATGCTTAGAGGTGCCCCACGGGTGGGGGATTTGGGAACAGGATGGGGGATTTGGGAACAGGAGCCTCTGGTTTGGCTGGAGGCCATGGTGGCCACCAGCTCCTTGGTGCGGCCAACGCGGTTTTTGGGATCTCGACGCCAGGTTTGCCAGGGTGGCCAGCAGAGGTGGAGGATTCCAACAGAAATCCTGGCTTGCCCAAGACGTCGCATTTTCTTCCTTAAAATGGGAATTTTATCTATAAAGCAGGACGTGGCCACTCTGAAATCTGGACTGGCGTTGTGTTGGGTCACTGGGTTTGGGCACACTGCGCCTCGGTCCGTGCGGGGCCCCAGGGGAGACCGACGAGCAGGGGCACCAGGGGAGCCCTCTGTGGACCCCTGTGCCACAGAAAATTGTTTTCTTTTTGTTTTTTTTGGGTGTCTTCACCCAAATCCCACCTGCTCCGAAATGGTGCCCACGTTATTTCCCAAGACTTGCCCTTTTCTCGCAGGTTTTCCCGCCCCCGGTTCTGAAGGCCAGTAAAGATAAAGATAAAGTAAGATAAAATGCAACCCTAAAGATAAAGTAAGATGAAATGCAACCCTTAAATCTCCCTGGATTAAGTGGAGCTGAGACGAAATAGCCAGGGGAGGGGGTCCCTTAGAGACCCCTTCCCAAAACGGGACCTTGCTGGCTGCAGTGCCCAGGAGGGGAGCCCCAGAAAAGGGGCTCCAAAAATCTGGAACACCGCAGGCAGCCGAGGTGGGATCCCACCCCAAAACGTGAACTCCTCCGGGACCTCATTCCCCCAGCAGGACCCCGGGTGCTGGGACGGGGACGCTGCCAGCCCGGGGAGGGGAACGCTGCAGGAAATTGCAGGTTTTTCAGCAAATGGGGCTAAAACAGAGATTTTCTCTTTTTGTTTTCTCTCCTCTTGCTTTTTGCTCTCTGGCACCCGACGAACGCCGCAAGCTCCACGGGGAGATATTTGCGGGGTGAAGGCTGGGGTTTAACCCCTTTCCTCGTGCTGTTTTCAAATATTTGGGGGAAAATCGTTCCCATCTGGCATTTCCTTGGGGCAAAGCGCTTTGGGGCAAATTGGGGCAAAGCTCTCTGTCCACATCCTGCTGATTTTTTGTGTTCTGCCTGCACAACAGGCTCGGGGTAGCTGGGTGTCCATCCAACGCGTGCGCAGGGCGTCCGGCCCGACATGCAGTTTACATAACAGCAAAGAAAAATATCTCTTTCCCCTTTTTTTCTTTTTTTTTTCTCTTTTTTAGAAGCAGCAGCTGTAATTAAGCGTATGAAGCCTTGCGGTCCAGCGATTAGCGCAGGGGATTAGGTGCTGGGATTTCATTTCTATTCCTGGCTTTGCCACCGCGCTGTGCTATTTTCGGGCACGTCACTTTCCCTTCTTTTAAAAATAAAAGCAGCGCTCGGAGCCGCTGGGAAGCGGTGCCACCTCCTCTTCCAGGGGGGAAAAAGGAAAAAAAAAATAATAACATGATTTGACATTTTTTTTTAGCTCTGCTGGAGGTGCAGTCCCCTTTTCTTGATGCTTCACGATTCATCAAACGGGGCTTGGGCAGGAGCTGGGGTGGGGGGCGCAGGGGGACAGGAGCCAGAAGGGGAGCTCCTCTGGAGCCATTTGAAGTTAATTTTTCCCCTAATTAGCAGCTTTATTCCCTTGGTAGGGCTCAGGAGGAGCTGTTGGGCTGCGGGCACCCTCCAGCTCCTTGGGTCCGTGGCGGGGATGTGGTGGCACCGTGTGCCAGCCACGGGTAGCAGGGCTCTGGGTGGACCTAAAGATGTTGCCACGCGTCGTGCTGAGGAGGAGGAGGCTGTTCCCTGTGCTTGGGGGATCCCAAATCCCAAAAAAATCACCACCAGAGCTTTTGGCCTCACCAGTGCGAGCTCAGATGCAACCACGGTTGTCGGAGTTAGCCTGCTGAGACGACAGACGTCGCCCTGCGTGGGCTGCTAAAATCAGAGTGTTCTGCACCTCCCCAGCCCCTCACAGCCCTGCAGGGGCACTGCCAGTGTTTGGGCAGGTTGAGAAGGAGGAAAACGCCCCAAATTTGCCGTTTCTTTCATGGTAAGGAGGTGCTGCTGTGCTCTGGGGGTTTGCTCAAGGAGTTTGTGCAATGACGGCTGCAGCAGTGGTTCCAGATGCATGAACTATTTAATAGGTACAGGGATCCCTCCAATTAACAAAGTACAATTAAAGGCCAGCTTCTCTGAGCCCCATGGGTCCCGTCCAGGCTCAATTTGGGCTGCTGGAGTCAGGGGGCATCATCCGTAGCGAGTGGGTGCGATGGCTCCAGTGGGATTCGGACCTGCAGCATCAGCAGGGCTGAGCGGGTCCCCAGCGCCCCAAAAGTCCCCTCGAGCACCAAGGACACCAAAACCTCCCAGCAGCATTGCGAGGACCCTGATCTAGAGAAAAGGCACTTTTTAAAGTGCCTTCCACCTCTGGAAGGTGGGAATTGTCCTGGATCTTGCTTTGCCCTGTTTGCAGTGGATATGTCGAACCTCGCTTAGCACCCGCACGGGGACAGCACAGCTGGGGACAACGTGGTCCCCTCTCCACCGCCCTGCGCTCTGGGGTCACCTAGGTTGGAAAAAACCTTCAAGATCCCCAAAAAACAACCGTTGGCGTGACCTAGGGCGTCCCATGGCTAAACCACCTCCTCGCCTTGAGTCCGTCCGGAGCCGCAGGACGATGGAGACGGCAGGACGGGGACAGAAGGACACGGACAGCAGGATGAGGACAGCAGGATGGGGACAGCAGGATGAGGACAGCAGGATGAGGACAGCAGGATGGGGACAGCAGGATGCCCTCCCTTTTGGGCATGCCTTCTCTGAGAGGACCCAAATGGTGCAGGGAGGGCGTTAAGAGCGGAGCCACTCGCTCTGATTTCGGCGCGCACGAACGAGAGCTGCTGGAAGGAGCTGGCTGGAGGGCCCCGGGCAGGCTTGCCAGGCTGTTAATATTTAAGCAGCAGCATTGTTCAGCCCCTGCTGGCCTGGCTTCCGTGGGCAGCAGTGCGTGGAGCACTTGTCCCCTTACGAAGCGCTCTCCGAGGTTTTTTGGAGCGGTGCCGAGCACGGGTCGGACCGACACGGGGCATGGAGCTTTCGGCAATTTCAACCTCTGCCCGGTGACTCAGAGCTCGCTTCTGGCCTCACGCAGCGTCCCCACTGCTGTGTGAATGAAAAATAGAAATAAAATATAGAATAGAAAAAGAAGGGTTTTGCTGGTGGGGTTTTGCAGACCGACACCAGCCTGACCTGGGCTTGGGCGCAGCGAGGCGCACGCGGGTGCTGGTTTTGGTAACTTCATGGGGGCGATCAAAGACCCTTGGTTACTCCAGAAGATCAAACGGCCTCTGTTTGCCCAGAGAAACCTTGGGGTCTCCTCCTTGGAGAGCTTCAGCCTGGAACTCGTGGCACTGTGGATGGATTCAATACCTGACTTTAGTCCCCTTGGCAGCTTCATCAGCAAGAGCTGATCACCGCGATAACGAACTCAAACTCATCAGCAACACCACAGCGACTGCGCTTTGGGGTTGCTCTGCCAAAAATCCAGGAGATCTCCTGGAGATCTCCATCTCAGCACCTTGCTGGGCAGTTCTGGACCACGAGCTTACTTTTAATCCATTTATTGCCTCCGAAACCATTCCTTAAATATTGCGAGGTGTTAGGGGTGCCGAGTTAGCACCTCTCCAGCCCCATGGGCTGTCCTGGCTCCTGGGCATCTCGTGGGGCTCCATTTGAGGTGCCAAAGCTCTGGAATGCTCTGATATTGTAGGTGTATGGAACAATCTCCATCACCTATGAGCTCACACACCTTTGCACCTCCAGCTGGCACCACCAGAAGGACGACAGCCTCCGTGGTGTTGGCAGGACCTTTGCACCAAGTGATTGGAAACCATCTAGAATTTGTGCGTGGCCCCTCAGACCTCCTGGTGTGTGGGCACGAGCAGGGATGGAGGCTTGGGGAGCCCGGGTCCCATCCTCACCTTGCTCCCAGAGTCCCAGCCAGCACAGCTTTGCCCTGAGATTGAAGGAAACACGCTCGGTGCCCTTTATTTGCAAGAGCCTTGGAAAATGTAAGGTTGTAAGGGACTGCTGATGATCAGGTGATTTTTTTTGTGTATTTTTTTTTTTGGAAGGGAGGGGATGAAGTGAGGTGCACAGCATGTAGCCAGTGTCTGGAGCGTGTTGCTGTGGGAGGTGGATATTGCGGCAGGTTCAGGAAGGGATTAAACAAATCCCAGGCAACCAACCCATAAAAGTTGGTTCCTTGGAGGACACCTCCCTGCTGATGACCCTAACGCAGGGACCGGGTGCTGGGGGGCACCTTGAGTTGGACTTTCCATGCTTTTCAGGATTTGGACCCGATGATGCTTGTGAGTCCCTTGGCACATTCTGTGATTCAAAGAACTTGCCTGAAGGTCTTCTTGACCTTGAGTTTCCTTGAGGTCTTCTGGACCTTGAGCTTCCTTGAGGTCTTCTGGACCTTGAACTTCCTTGAGGTCTTCTTGACCTTGAGTTTTCTTGAGGTCTTCTGGACCTTGAGTTTCCTTGAGGTCTTGACCTTGAGTTTCCTTGAGGTCTTCTTGACCTTGAAATACCTTGAGGTCTTCTGAACCTTGAGGTTCCTGGAGGTCTTCTCCCAACAACCACTGCCATAAACCCCAAGTATTTTTTTCCACAGCTTCTTTAGGAAGCTTTGTGAGCATCGGTCCCCTTCCACCAAACCTACCAAGGCTTGCCTGCCGTGGAGGGGATGCTGCAGTCGTGGCTCTGGGTACAGCACGATAAGAGAGAGCTGACGCCTTTCCCTTGAGAAGAGGCTGAGTGTCACGAAAGAGGAGGCACGTGCCTTCACGTGCGTTGGAGAGGGAAAAGGGATTAAGCAATTCAACGCAGTCATAATTTCAGGGCTCAGAAGCCTCATTAAAATTAGCTTTGACAGAAGCTTAATTTTATTGCCACTTGCTTGAATAAATTCTTTGAGGTCTATCCTATTAGGAAGATTTGTTTTCTTCTCCCGAAACCAACATCTGATCTGAATTTTATTAACGCAAGCGCCTTAATGCGTACGTAGGGCTTGTTAATGCGGCAGCTTACAGAACTGCTCAGGAGGAAGTTATTTCTCCAGATGTTTGCCGTTACGTTCTGCTGCGGATCAAATGTCCAATAATTCGCGCGGCGCACGCGGCGCCGCCTGTTTTGCAAACGAGCCTGACGATTTGCACGGCCCTCAGCGGAGATAAAGGCAAAAAAAGACCTTTCCTGTGCTCCCCGAGCAAATACCAGCCGTAAGCAGGAGCAGTATCAGACCGCGTTGCCCTTCGGCAAAGATTAATAACGTGGCTAACGAGCGCGGGAGGGGCACGGCGTGCACATGGTACAACCAACTGCGATGTGGTAAATGAGGATGTGCCCCAAAAAAGGCTTTTTTTGGCACTCGCCCCTTCCACCTGTGTTGGCTTTGGCCAACGGAGCGGCAGGGCTATTAGCGGGAGGAGTGGGAGCGATGGTGAATATCCATAACCCCTGCCCTCTGCGTGGGGCTGTTGTTATAAATCCCATCCCATCCCATCCCAACCCATCCCCATCCCCATCCCATCCCATCCCATCCCATCCCATCCCATCCCATCCCCATCCCACTCTACTCTACTCTACTCTCTCTACTCTACTCTACTCTACTCTACTCTACTCTACTCTACTCTACTCTACTCTACTCTACTCTACTCTACTCTATTCTCTTCCATCATGTGTTAAACACCCAATTAATGACTCAAAACTTGATGTCAGGAGATAGGCACAAAGCCCAGCCCGACGGGGTCCCCATCTCTGTGGATGGGCTTCATGGATCCTAAATCTTCGTTGATCCTAAAGGCGATGGGACGTTAATAAGGGCACGTGCGCGTCCCGGTCGCTGTTGTAACCCCTTGTTCACCATTACTGTATTGCAGTTCGCCGCCCTCCGGAGTGTTTGAGAAAGAATATGACGTTTATCGGGATTACAATGCGGAAGGCCAACTCCTCCACTACAGGTAGCCGAAATTTCCCTCCTGTACCGGGGTTCGGGTCCGAAACGTGGCCTCCGCAGCGCGGCGTGGGGCATGGGCAGCCTGTGGGGAAGGGGCTGCAAATATCTTCTGGTTGTCCTCCCTGTCTCCTTCCCTCCACCTGCTGTGGTTTTAGCTTTATGACCGCCCTTAATAAGGGATTCATTTTGGATTTATTTTGGTGTTTTTTTTGGAACAGGAGCGCCGCGTGCCCTTTCTGCAGCTCGGTGCCGTCTGCGCTGCTCTCTGAGCACTGGACCACGGCCTGGCTGCTGCAAAATTTCATAAAACGGCGTTTTAATATTTTCTTTTAATTCTCGTGGACGAGGAAGGCATTTCAGGCAGGCACAAGAGAAGTCGTGGGGTCTGATATGGGGTTGGGGGTGCAGGCGGGACCCTCCTGGTCCATCCCAGCGCATCCCATCACAGCAGGCGATGTCTCGGATGGCTCTCGGCACTGCAACCCCATTTAGGCTCCTTTCTGGGATTTCTACATGGCTGTGGGCACACATTTCACCTATTTCTTGCTTGTCAGATGGGCGCCAGCGTTCTCCTGCTCGGATCGGGGTCGGGGTTTCAGGCGATCGCCGGGCTGAGGAAACTGCCCCCCGGCTTCCCTGGATTTAGGCTGGTGGGGGGGGACACGGAGCGCTCGTGGGGACATGGAGAGGTGGCAGGGATGTGGAATGGTGATGGGAACGTGGAGCAGTAGAGCGGTGACGGGGACACGGACACAGAGCAGTGATGGGGACACGGAGCAGTGATGGGGACACGGAGAGGTGATGGGGACACGGAGCAGGACGGGGCTGTGGTGCTGGATCGATGCCACAGCCAGGGACAGGACCCGATGCCTTTTCCTGGGGACAGCACCCCCACTGCGAGTGCCACCCCCTCTCCTGCTGCCCCCGCCCTCTCCCCATCGATTAAAAAAAGAAATTTCACCCCAATCAGTGCGCGCGGCCCTGTTTGTACCCGCGCCCGCCTCGCTGCAGGGGACGCCTCCATCTCCCCGACCTCAGCCTGGAAAAATCCCACAGACAGCCCTCGCTGCACCCCCCCCCCAGCTGCAGCCAGGAAGCTAATTAGCAGCTTTGGTTAATTAGCTGAGAGTGGGCTTCCTTCTGGAGGAGCCGGTCTCAAGTGCCCCCTGCCTGCGGGCTGCGGGGAGGTGGGAGCGGGGCTGGCGCAGCCTTGGGGAGGGGGGCTCCTGGCCCGAGCCCCTCCTGCGGGCTCCAAAATCGGCGTCGGGGCTCAGCACCCTGGGGTGCGCGGATCCGCTCGGGTGGGAGCAGGAGCTGAAATCCCCGGCTGGCTGCGGGAACGCGTTGCCAGCTCACCGGGACCCCGAGCACGGCTCCCCGCGGCGCTGCGCCTCTAGGAAATGTCACCGCCACTCCCTGCCTTCTGCTGCCAGCTCCTCTTCATCACGACGAAGGCTCCTCCACCTCCCCTCTCACGGAAGAGCCAGGAGCAGCCACACGAGCCCGTTTCAGCGTTTCCTTCAAAACCCAGAGCCCACAGAAATCCTTTTTCCCCCGGATTTCTGGTCCCCGGTGCAGGTGAGGGGTGGAAGGGCTGCGGACCCGTCCACCTGTCCAGTGAGCTGCTGCTCGTTCTCCAGAAATTGGGGGATTTTTGGGGGGGTTCCTGCGAGGGAAAACTCCGTGGTATTGAAGGGGGGTGAGGGACGGAGGGCTCGTTATCTCCTCCTCCTGGCTTGGCTCCCGCTGCCGCTAATTGGAGCGGACGCCACGGGAGACGGGAAGCGGCGGGCGGGGGAAATGTTGCACGGAGAAATTCGGGTTCTGCAGCCCCGAAGGCAAAAGCGCAGTCCAAAAACGCACCAAAAAAGTGCCCCAAATGTCGCAGCCTGCTCCTTTCATTCAGGGGAAGGCTTGGCAGGGCGGCGCGCTCACCCCAAGGCAAAAATCTCCCTTCTTTTCATTTAACTCCGGCGGTTCTTCGGAGTTTTGTGGGTTTTTTTTTTTTGGCAGGGAGCTTCGTGCTTGCTTTGCTCGCAGGCCTCGAAGCTGCAGCAGTATTTTAGGCAGGGAACGAAGCCCCGGGAGACCTCGGGCACCCTTGGAGCGAGCCCTGCAGTCGGCAGATGGGCTGGAGGCTGGGCCAAAGCCGAGCGCGGGCGGCGAGATGAGCCCCGTCCCCGCCTGTCCCCGGCCCCCGACCGCTGCTGACACCCCTCCGGTGCCGTTCCTGCTGCTTCTTCCCCGTCGCAGGGATGCACCACGCCGTGCCAGGCAAAGCTGAGCGCCGAGGCGAGAGCGAAAGCCACGTGCACAGCAGGGGAGGCGAGGAGGAGGAGGAGGAGGAGGACGCGGAGAGGCCGGGGGGCTCGGAAACGCACGGCAGAGGAGGCGAAACGCCGTTTGCGCTCCCCCGAGGTTTGCAGAGGAGCCCGGTGCTCTCGCATTTTGGGGCAAAATGCACCGATGCAGCCCCTCGCCGGACGGTGGGTGCTGGCCTCACCGGGTCTGAAGCACCCTGGGATGGCAGCCCTGCCGAAATGCCCGCGCCCGGTGCAGGGAGCCGAGTCGCCGCCCTTCCAAACGCCGTCGGCAGCGAGCGGGGATGTGAGATCTCCATCAGGATCTGAGCTCCGGGGTATTTGTAAGTGTAGCTCTTGTGTCTGCACGTCCTTGGGCACGGCAGATAAGGAGCAACGAAGTCTTGGGGGGGGTCGCATTGGAAAGATCTCCAAAGGGAACGACCCCGTGCGGGGACGGCGAGGACGGTTCTGCTTGGGTTCACCCTCCTCTGAGTGAGAGCACCGCCACGCACGAACCACGTGGGAAGCTGATTTATGTGAATTAGTGCAACTTAAGGGCTTTTTTTTCCCTCCGAGAGGTGAAAAGGCATTTAATTCTTGAGCTAAATTACTGGCCCAGGCTGAGTAACACCAGCACGAGCAGAGGCAGCGCGAAGAGATGCGCGTGTCGGGGTCGGTCTTGCTTTTGGGTGTTGCAGGACAGAAATGGCAGCAGTTTTGGTGCAACGCCCGGTGCTGCTGGCAGCATTTGGGGCAACGCCACCGGTGCCAGTGGCTGCAGGGGAGGATAGGGAAGATGGGGAAGGTCGGTGGCGCTGCTACAGCAGCCCCGCTGCGGTCCGTGCTGGTGTTCCCTGGCTCAGCGCTGATTTGACGTCGCTGCCGACTGATTTCACATAAATTGGTTTTTCTGGTAGAATTTAGAGGATTTTGGGGGGCATTTCGCAATGGGGTTGTGCATGGGGTTGTAAGCGCAGCCGTGCTGGTGCCATAATTCCAGGGAAGAGGAGCGAAGGGGAACCAGGACGAGCAGAAACACTCGCGGAGCCGACGGGTGGCCCCGGCCGCGGGCATCGGTTTGGGCACAATTCGTGGAGCCAAGCCATGCCTGCGAGCACCAAAAACAGGCACTTTTTCTAGCAAAACCCTGCGAGGAGCCGGGCACGGCCCCATGCTGGCCTCTCCTCGCCATCAGGATCATTTCCACTTATCGCCGTCACCGAGCCGCTCGTGGGCACGGCGGCTGCAGCGATTTAGCCGCAAAAAAAAAAGCTAAAAAAAGCAAAAAGCCCTTTTCCGAGCAGTCCTTTTACAGGCAGAAAATTAAATTTAGCCCGTGGTGATGCTTTCTAGTGCTCAGCAATAACCCCGGATGGCACGGTGGAGCTCTGGGGTTATTGCTTGCTGTTCCTGCTCTGATTTACAGCTCTGCCTCGGCTGGGGGACGTGAGGCACCGCGCCGCGGTCTGCTCGGTGGGGTTTTTATTCCTACCCGCTGCTGCTGAAATAGGGGTGAAATAGGGGTGGGGGCTGAAAATGTGGGAAATGGGAGAGGCTTTTCACTCTCTGGTTGCGGTGCCTGTGGGATGGAGGCGGGTTGGATGTATGGGGGCAGTTTTGGAGGCTCCCCTCTGCACAGAGCACCCCGGGGGACCTGTCCCTGTCCGGGGATGGTCCCTGCACCTTGGTGGCACCTCTGGTGCTGCTGGGGATGGCTCAGATCTGACCAAAAAAAGACATCAGATCTGCCCCAAAAGCAGGTTTCTCCATCGTGAGCTTCCTTTTTAGCAGAGCTTTCAACCCCAAAGGCACCAGGACGCACAGTGGTGATGCTGGGGGTGAGGAACCAAGTAGGGTTCCGTCCCGTTCCCAACTTGATGTGGTGTAACTGGGGGGCTCCCGAAAGCCCCGGCTGGCACCAGGCTCTCCGAGACCCTCAACCGGGCCCCCATCTGCGCTGGCTGCAATCCAGCTTGAAGGCTGCAGCTGAAAAGCTGCGGAAACGCCGTGCAGATGAAAGCAGTCAAGAAGTTTTCAGCACGAGCATCGCGTGCAGGGTGCTGGTCTTGCTCTAGGAGCCCAGCGGGGCACGGCACCCATCTAAAACACCCCCAAAATTGCCCCAGCTGCTCTGGTGCTGCCAGGAGGTGCCCCCCGTGGTTTCAGAGCATGAGGAAGCCGGTGGCACGCGCAGGGGTTCATTCACGCACTCGGTGCTCCCCGTTATAAAAACCCTGAGTTTGGGTGTCGTGGTCCTTCCCGGAGCTTCTTCGTGCTGTGCCCTACGCCGTTTGTTGGTTTTTTTCAGAGTTTCAGTGGAAAACTTCAGGAGGGGGGCGAGGCTGGGGTTTTTGTTGGCGGGGAGGGCGCACGGAAGGCAACGGGGCTGGGTGGGGACGGAGGGGACAATGCCCAAGCAGGGGGCTGGAGGAGAAGGAGGGGGACACCGGGAAACCAAGGAGGGGGCCGGGTGGAGGAGGTGGGATGGGGATGCGAGGAGGGGACGTCCAACCGTGGTGTGCACGGCTCTGGGACGTGGAGCTGCGCGCCATGCCCTGGGCTGCCCAAGATGTTTGGGCTGCCCCCCACCACCACAGGCACCCTCCTCGCCCCCTGACCGCTGTGTTTGCCCCCCCCCGCAGGACGTCCTCCCTGCGATGGAACGCCGGCACCAAGGAGCGGATGCTGATCAAGGTGACCGACCGCGAGCCCAGCTTCCTCATGCACCAGGGCAACGGCTACGCGCCCGACGGCCAGCCGGGCACCCGCTCGCGCCGCCCCTCGGGGGGCCAGCAGTCCCCCAACCTGCAGACCTTCGCCCAGGAGGCCGACAACTCCGTCTTCTTCCCGGAGAGGAAGCCCTCGCCCTTCTTGAAGAGGGCTGAGCACGTGGGCAGCTGCTCGCCGCTGCTGGGCCGGGGCGACTCCTTCTGCTCCCCGCTGCAGACGCAGCACCGCAAGCACTCGAGCGAGTCGCAGCCCTCCTCGCCCCGCTACGCCTACGAGCCGCCGCTCTACGAGGAGCCCCCCATGGAGTACCAGGCGCCCATCTACGACGAGCCCCCCGTGGACATGCAGTACGAAGCCAGCGGCAGCTACAAGGCCGGCTCGCCCCAGAAGTCGCCCATCCGCAAGCCTCACCCCTTCCTCCAGTCGCCCAAGCAGGGCTCCAACTCGCCCTACCAGCAGCTGGTGCTCACCAAGCAGAAGTGTCCCGACAGGTTCATGAGCCTGGAGTACAGCCCCGCGGGCAAGGAGTACGTCCGGCAGCTGGTCTACGTCGAGCAGTCGGGCTCCAGCCCCAAAATGAAGACGGGGCTGCGCCACAAGTACTCGCCCAACCCCATCGGCGGCTCCTACTCGCTGCAGCACAGCCCCTGCCTGCTCCGCGACCAGCGCCTGGACGTCAAATCGGGCGACTACAGCAGCATGGAAGGACCCGATTTCTGCCCCGGGCAGCCGGCGGGCCAGGCGGCCCCGGGCGAGGACTCTATGTCGTGGTCCAGCCAGCAGGACACCATGTCCTCCACCGGCTACTCGCCCTCCACCAGGAAAAGGAAAAGCCGCAAGCCCTCGCTGCCCCACGAGCCCAACGCCTCCTCCACGGACGGCTCGGGGGACCGGGAGGCCCTCGGCGAGCAGCCGGCGGCGGGCGAGGATCGTGCCGTGCCGGCGCGCTCGCAGATGAACCGGACGGAGAGCAAGGCGGCGGAGGCGGAGGCGGCGCGGGGCTTCCCCGAGCCCTTCCTGGCGCAGGCACGCCTGGCGTGGGAGGCTCAGCAGGCTCACTACCACATGAAGCAGAGGAGCAGCTGGGATTCCCAAAAGGACGGCTCGGGCTACGAGAGCGACGGCGCGTTGCCCTTGCCCATGCCGGGCCCGGTGGTGCGAGCCTTCAGCGAGGACGAGGCGCTGGCCCAGCAGGACAACAAGCACTGGAAGAGGAACACCTTCGAGAAGCTGGGCTTCCCCCAGATCCTGCTGGAGAAGAGCGTCTCCGTGCAGACCAACCTGGCATCCCCCGAGCCCTACCTGCACCCATCTCAGGTAACGACCCGGGGGCGTCCCTGGTGGTTTTGGGGGCGTCCCTGGTGTTTTGGGGGCATCCCCGGTGGTTTGGGGGTGTCCCCACACGTCCCACAGACCCTCCGTCCTTTGGGTGCTGCTGCAGCCTTGGCAGGCCAACCATGCCTGGCATCCCCACCACGCTGACGGTTAAATAAAGCTCATTTTCGTTGTAAAGCAGGTTTAAACCCCATATTCCACCTCAGATCCAGCAGGACATGCCCGCAGGTGACACCACAGCCCCGGCAGCTCGAGCTCTGCGCCGTGCTGTGGCTTCAGGAGCTGCTTCTCCTCCAACAGCTCCCGTGCCAGAAACCAGGGTTTGGCCGGCGATTTCTTCGGGGCCGTAGCAGCTGAGATGAGGCAGAACCCAGGGTAGTTTAAGTAAAAAAAAATTAAGTAAGTAAATTGCCCTTCTTAATTAGAACATTAGAACAGGAGTACCCGTAGCAGGACCTGCCAGGGGGTCACGGCCAACTGCTGTTGGTGCTCAGCCCCTCAGGCTCTGGCTTTCCCCCCAGCTGTGCTAATTAAGGCCGGGGCTAATTGGATTCAATTGTATATAGGGAAGAAATTGTTCACGCTGAGGGCGGTGAGATGCTGGGGCAGGTTGCTGGTGCCCCAGATCCTGGGTCAGCACTGGTACCAGTAGCAGGAGGACCCAAACCAGCACCAGGTCCTCACCAGGTGGGTGCTGTGCGAGGCTAAATCCCAGGCACCCACATCCTTCTCCACATGGGATCCAAGGGAAGAAAACCCTTTTTGCCGATGCCTTTTAGGGTCCCACTTGCTCCTGTTGTCCACGAGGACGTGTCTGGCTCCCAAAGTCACTTGTCCCCAGCCTGCTGCTGGTGTCCACCAGCCTCTTCCCGGGCTTGGGGACACCAGAAAACCGTGTGTGAAGGTGGCTCTGTGGATATGGGGCTGGCCACCATCGTCTGCCGTCCACGGTGGGTCGGGGCGCACCGCTAATAACCCTGTCCGGCCGTTCTCTCCCAGTCAGAAGACCTCGGCGCCTGCGCCCAGTTCGAGAGCAGCAGGCAGACCAGGAACATGATGCCCAGCGCCAGCTGCGTCTTCCCCACCTTCAACCTGCGGAAGCCCTCCTCGGAGACGGACATTGAGAACTGGGCCTCCAAGCACTTCAACAAGCACACGCAGGGGCTCTTCCGCAGGAAGGTGTCCATCGCCAACATGCTGGCCTGGAGCAGCGAGTCCATCAAGAAGCCCATGATCATGACCAACGACCGCAACGTCAAGAAGGAGGCGTGCGAGATATTTAAACTGATTCAGATGTACATGGGGGACCGGCGGGCCAAGACGGACCAACTCAACGTGGCCTTGGAGATCGCCACCAAGGGCTGGAGCATGCAGGGCCTGCGAGACGAGCTCTACATCCAGCTGTGCCGGCAGACCACCGAGAACTTCCGATACGAGAGCCTGGCCCGGGGCTGGGAGCTCATGGCCATTTGTTTGGCCTTCTTCCCCCCCACCCCCAAATTCCATTCCTATCTAGAAGGATATATTTACAGGCACATGGATCCGGTGAACGACACCAAAGGTAAGAGGCAAACCGGTGCCGTTGGCCGATGGCGCACCCCATTCCTTGGGTCTGTTTTTTTTTTTCCTCTCCCCGTCGCATTCACGCACGTCGTGTCCTTGATGAAACGTGGGTGAGAAACTCGGCGATAGCACGCCAGGAGGTGCAGTGGTTGCGGGGCTGGCCTTAGCACCAACCCTCTCCTCTGGGCGCACAGCAACCCAGCACGAGGCCCGGCACGAAGCGAGCTTGGACACCTCCGCTCACGGCGCGGGCTCGGCCGCCCCCGAGGTGCTGGGTGGGCATGAGCCAGGGGGGTCCCGTCAATTTGTGTGGCCCCCATGCTCTGGTTTCACGTTCCCTCTCTGTGAATCAGAGCTCCGTGGGTTCTGGGATGGCCGCATCCTGAAGTCCATTCTGAAGTCCAACTCCTTGTAAGCAGGGACGTGGGGGAGCTCCCCCGGAGCCTCCTCCTCTCCAGGCCGAGCAGCCCCAGCTCTCGGGGTCTCTCCTCGTGGAAGGGCGGCTCCAGGCCCTGCCACCCCTCAAGGGCCCTGCACTGGGCTCTCCCCAGTGTGCCCAGTGCTCTCCAATATATACCCAGGGCTTGATTCTACTGGGGCTCAGCGCTCACCCCATTTTCGATCCACCTCACTGCCTGGTCATCGAACCCATACTTCACCCTCTCTATAAAAACCTGAACTGAAAAAGTTCAGGTTGACATCCAGACACCCCAGACAGATGACATCCACCACATCCACCTCCACGACGAGCCCCTTGGGGCTCTACACGGGGACAAAATCCCCCGTTGGGGCACGGCGAGGGGCCCGCGGCCACCACCAGCACCCGCAGCAGAGGCACCAAGCTCACTTCGCCCCGCGCCACGCGCTGGCTTTGCTGTGCCACCCAGCGGAGACGCTGCCCGTGCCCGCACCACGCGTCGGCCTCACGCCACCCCGCTCAGCCACGGCACTACCGAACGCGCCCTCGGCCCACCGGGGTGCTCACCGGAGCCCGTGGGAGCGGGCAGGTTTGAAAGGCCCCTGCCCGTCCAGCCATTTTGTTGTTTTGTTCCATTTTTATTCACTTTGTGTTGTTTCATTGTTATTTTGTTTCCTTTTTTGTTGGTTTTTTTTTAGGTTTTATTTCATATTTTTTTAATTTTCAATTTTCCTCCACGTTTTGTATTTATGTTTTTATATTTATTTTTATATTTATTTTTATATTATATTTTTATATTTTTATTTTATTTCATTTTGTTTGATTTTTATTTATTCTTGTTTGGTTTTAATCGTTTTTCATATTATTTTGTTTTTACATTCGAATATTTTATATTTTTTATTTTGACTTATTGCATTTATTTTTATTTGCTTTTTTCTATTTTTTTTAATTTTACTTTTTTATATTTCATTCCATTTTATTTTTCATTCCATTTTATATTTCATTCCGTTTTATATTTCATTTCGTTTTATTTTATTTTGTTCCATTCTGTTGTCTTCATCGCTTTGTTTGTTTCCCAGTGACACAGCACATTAAAGAGGTCCTGGAAAGGAACAGTAAGAAGAAATCCAAATTGAGAAAGAAACCCAAGCCCTATATCGAAGAGCATGATGGTAGGGGTCGTGTCACCGCTCGCTTGGGGCCCCCCTCTCTCGGCCCTCGTAGCAAAGCTGCTGCTTTTCGGCTTTCACCCCCCCACTCCCCAGCTCCCCCTGGGCTCTGCTCGCTGCGTAGGTGCTTGGAGGGGCTGCGCTGCACGGGGAGTGGGGAGGAAGGGGCTCAGGGACCCCCCCGAGTGGCCGGGAGTCCCGAGTCTGCTCTTTGATGGTTGGACTTGATGGTCAACTGATGATCTGCGTTGACGGTTGGACTTGATCATCAACTGATGATCTTCATTGGTGGTTGGACTTCATGACCGATTGATGATCTTCATTGACAGTTGGACTTGATCAATTGGTTATCTTCATTGACAGTTGGACATGATGATCAATTGGTGATCTTCACCAATGGTTGGACTTGATGACCAATTGATGATCTCAGTTGATGGGTGGACTTGAAGATCGATTTGTGATCTTCATTGATGGTAGGATTTGATGATCAGTTGGTGATCTTCACCGATGGTTGGACTTGATGACCAATTGATGATCTCAGTTGATGTTTGGACTTGAAGATCGATTTGTGATCTTCATTGACAATTGGACTTGATCAGTTGGTGATCTTCATTGACAGTTGGACTTGATCAATTGGTTATCTTCGTTGATGGTAGGACTTGATGATCAGCTGATGATCTTCACCGGTGGTTGGACTTGATAACCAATTGATGATCTCAGTTGATGGTTGGACTTGATGATCAATTGGTGATCTTCATTGATGGTTGGACTTGATGACCTTGGTCATCAAGTCCCCAGTGGGCATAGGTGTCACCATGCGATGGCTTGTGCCGGCATCACCACATCTTGGTGCCATCATAGCTGGCGTCAGGACAGGGGGACCCCCTGGTCCCCACACTTGGGGGGCTCCAGAAAACCCCAGAGAAACCCATGGCTGCCTTTGGCAGTGGCATCCAGGGATGGAGGCAAACGATGACCTCAGGTTGGGTTTAATCACGACATTTTTGGGGGTGTCAGGATGGTGGAGGGGTAGCAATGCCAACGAGGAGCTGACCACAGGATCTTCTGAAGGATGACTTTGTTCTCTGCTTTGTACAAATATAAAAATAAAAAATACGTAAAGTAATAAATATATAAAATAAGAATAATAAAAAATAAATTCAAAATATTTTTTTAAAAAGGGATTTTGCCCAGAGGAGGAAGCAGAAGGAGGCAGCACATTGCTTCCCCCGTCCTCATCCATGTGGATACCCAATTAAATCCCCAGGGGCTGGTTTAGAAGGATCCAGTTTGTTTTGCTCTTGGATCAGGGAAAGTTTGGGGCCACGCGTGCATCCCCACGTGCATCTGGACCCGAAGCCATGCTCAAGCAGGGTCACTGGTGGTGGTGGGGGCTGGTCAGATCCTGCTCTTCGGGGCCACGACGAAACCAAAGCTTCTGTCCTGGACACAGAGCTGCCAGGATGTCCCCAGAGTGGGGCCGTCCCCTCCCACTGCTCCGTGTCCACCTTGAAAGGACCCCCCCCAGGTGATGGGGACGGAGATGGAGCCACCACCCCCGGTGATGCCACAGTGGTGGCCCCCGGTGGCTCCCCGACGTCCTCGTGACGGCGCTCTGCTCTCTCTTGCAGGGGTGGCCATCAGCACCTATGCCAAGTACTGCTACAACAAGCTGCAGAAGGCAGCCCTGACCGGAGCCAAGAAGGTACCACCGGGCCCCGCGGACGTGTTCCTGCCCGCGGTGGGGACAGGGGCAAGCGGCACCAGAGACAGGGCAGGGCGGTGCCACGGGTCCCCAAAAATCCGTGGGGGGAAGGTGTGGGATGGGCACGTCACCGTGAAGTGAGCACGGCCACGATCCAGGGCTCAGAGCAGAGTGGTTTCAGGAGCAAAGTGGCTCCTTCGGTCCTCGGCACTGCCTAGAGGGGAGGCACGGGGCCAGATCCAGCTTTTGGGGGGTCCCCGCGTTGGGAGGGCTGGAGGAGGTGGTGTTCCTGCTCTTCTGCATCCCACCGTGCACACATCCTCGCTGCATCGTGTCATGCGGATATCTGCTGCGTCCATCCCTTCTGCATCCCACCACGCTCAGGGTTCAAGGTCTGCAGGTTCCTCCCAAATCAGACTCAAAGGTCCACCCGGTGGGACTGGCACAGCGCAGGACCCCCCCCCCCCCCCCGTGCCCATCTCGTGTCCCCAGGGACAACGACCACAGGGCGGCTGCTCTGTCTCCCGCAGGGCCTAAAGAAGCCGAACATCGAGGAGATCCGCCACGCCAAGAACGCCGTCTTCAACCCCTCCATGTTCGGGAGCTCCCTGCAGGACATCATCGCCATGCAGAAGGAGCGCTACCCCGACCGGCAGCTGCCCTGGGTGCAAACGCGCCTCTCCGAGG
This sequence comes from Netta rufina, assembly GCF_964035555.1. NCBI lineage: Eukaryota > Metazoa > Chordata > Aves > Anseriformes > Anatidae > Netta > Netta rufina. The sequence goes on from NC_140124.1 coordinate 158,249,601, forward strand.
AGGTGCTGGCGCTCAACGGGGACCAGACCGAGGGCATCTTCAGGTACGGCCCCGTGTCGCGCGCGGTGGGGGTCGTCACCACCCCACGGGTGCCCTTCTCCTCCCTCGGGGGTGAGGAGCAGCCCCCAAGCTTCTCCTTGCTCCAACCCACACAGGGTCCCCGGGGACATCGATGAGGTCAACGCGCTCAAGCTGCAGGTGGACCAGTGGAAGATCCCCACGGGCTTGGAGGACCCCCACGTTCCCGGTAGGGGCCAGGCGGGCGCGTGGGGGGGCGTGGGGTGGGGGCAGAGCTGCAGCCCCATATCTCACGGCTGCCCTCGTCCCGCAGCGTCCCTGCTGAAGCTGTGGTACCGGGAGCTGGAGGAGCCGCTGATCCCCCACGAGTTCTACGAGCAGTGCATCACCCACTACGAGAACCCCGAGGCAGCCATCGCTGTCGTCCACTCTCTGCCCAGGATCAACAAAATGGTGCTGTGCTACCTCATCCGCTTCCTACAGGTAAGAAGGACGGGGTCCCACCACTCCCACGGGCCCCGCTGATGGTTTTTAGGGTGGTGGCGCGTGGTTTTGGGCTCCCCCCTTGGTTCTTCACTCCCATCTCATCCAAGGAGCTCACCCCCGTGCTCCTCTTCCCCAGGTGTTCGTGCAGCCGGCCAACGTGGCCGTCACCAAGATGGACGTCAATAACCTGGCCATGGTGATGGCCCCCAACTGCCTGCGCTGCCAGTCGGACGACCCGCGGATCATCTTCGAGAACACCCGCAAGGAGATGTCCTTCATCCGGGTGCTCATCCAGCACCTCGACACCAGCTTCATGGAGGGCGTCCTATAGCAGCACGCGGGGCGAAGCCACCACCCGATCCCACCGCCACCCCGTCCACCCCGACCCGACGTGGCCGAGGAGCACGAGCCGGGTCCCCTGCTCGCTCCCGATGCTCCGGCCACCTCACTCACTGCCCACCTCCCCGCTGGACAATTTGGGGGGTCCTGGACTCGCAGCGCCCACCCAGGAGCGCCCCAGGGTGGCGTGGCTGTCGCGGGTGGTGTGGGTGGCCGTGGGCGTGGGTGCAGGTGGCAGTGGGGACCGGGGGACGGCGCTGGGGACGAGCGGGTCCCGGTTCAGCAATAACCTGTGTCCGTGGGGTCTGGCACGGCCACCGCTGTGGACCAGGTGACAGCAGAGTGGGGCGGGAGACACGACGCAGATATCTAGGTGGCACTTTGGGGACAGGAGGAACAAACGTCCCATGGACACGTGCCACGTCCCTGCGGGTGCTGGGGGCCCCCGGGTGGCTCAGCCCCCTGCCGTTGCCCACCCGGGGGTGCTGGGGGAGCTGGGCAGGCTGGTCTTGTCCCGTCCTGGTGCCCGTCCCTCGGAGCAGCGCTGGGGAGCACAACCCATCAGCACCACCAGGTCCTGAGGGACCCATCTCCGTACCACCAGGTCCTGAAGGACCAATCTCACCACTACCAGGCTCTGAAGGACCCATCTCACCATAAATGAGTGCCACCAGGTCTTGAAGGACCCATCTCACCATACATCACCACCACTAGGTCCTGAGGGACCCATCTCATCACCACCAGGCTCTGAAGGACCCATCTCACCACCACCAGGTCCCAAGGGACCCATCTCATCATCACCAAGTCCTGAGGGACCCATCTCACCATACATCAGTGCCACCAGGTCTTGAAGGAACCATCTCACCACCACCAGGCCCTGAAGGACCCATCTCACCACCCATCACCACCACTAGGTCCTGTGGGACCCATCTTACCACCACCAGGCTCTGAAGGACCCATCTCATCACAACCAGGCTCTGAAGGACCCATCTCACCATACGTCAGTGCCACCAGGTCTTGAAGGATCCATCTCACCATCACCGGGCTTTGAAGGACCCATCTCATCACCACCAGGTCCCGAGGGACCCATCTCACCACTACCAGCTCCCAAGGGACCCATCTCATCATCACCAGGTCTTGAAGGACCCATGTCACCACCACGAGGCTCTGAAGGACCCATCTCACCATACATCACCACCACTAGGTCCTGAGGGACCCATCTTACCACCACCAGGCTCTGAAGGACCCGTCTCACTACCACCAGGTCCTGAGGGACCCATCTCACCACTACCAGGTCCCAAGGGATCCATCTCACCACCACCCAGCCCTGAAGACCCCATCTCACCACCCTTCAGCACCGCCTGGTCCCAAAGGACCCATCTCAGCACCCAACCACGTCCCCTTGGCCCTGCTGGATCCATCACCGTACCCATCACCTACACTCGTCCCCAGAGGACCCATCTTGGCCCCAGACATCTTTTTGGCCCTGCCTAACCCATCATCTCCTCCTGGTCCTGAGGGGAAGAGGTGTGAGGAGCCATGAGGTGCCTTGGTTTGTTGAACCCAGAGCAGACCAAGGGGAGGCCTCATGGTGGCCTGCAGCTCCCTCACGAGAGGCTCTGCTCTCTGGGGACAGCAACAGGACCCGAGGGGACAGCACGGAGCTGGGACAGGGGAGGGTCAGGCTGGGGGTTAGGGAAAGGGTCTGCACCCAGAGGTGGTGGGGAACTGGGACGGGTTCCCCAGGGACGTGGTCACGGCACCGAGCCTGAAGGTCAAGGAGCGTTTGGCCATGGTCTGGTTTTTGGGTGCTTCTGCGTGGAGCCAGGAGTTGGACTCGATGTGGGGATCTCCTCCTGGTCCTTCTGGAACCATCTTGGCACCCACGATCTTCTCCTGGTCCTTATGGACCCATCTTGGCACCCAAAATCTCCTCCTGGTCCTTCCAGGCCCATCTCAGCACCCATCAGCTCCTCCTGGTCCTTCTGGAACCTTCTGGAACCATCTTGGCACCCACGATCTCCTCCTGGTCCTTCTGGAACCATCTTGGCACCCACAACCTCCTCCTGGTCCTTCTGGAACCTTCTGGAACCATCTTGGCACCCATCAACTCCTCCTGGTCCTTACGGACCCATCTTGGACCCCCCCACCTCCTGGTCCTTCTGGACCCATCTCAACACCCATCAGCTCCTCCTGGTCCCACCAAACCCCCCCCCAGTGCCCACCACCTCCTCCCAGTTCCCCCCCCCTCAAGGCCACCACCGCCTGTCCCCGAGGACCCCCCAACGCGTGTCCCCCCCCCCAGGGCCACCACGGCGTCGCCAGCGAGCAAGTGCCTTCTGCTCCATCCGGCGACCACCTTTTTTTTTTGGGGGGGGGGACACAACACATATTTCGGGGGGGCCCCCAGGCCAGTCAGAGTGTATAGAGCTATAAAGAGAGATATTACATAGAAACGTTTGCTAACGAGATAGTTTTAATTGCAGATGCTATTTTATCGCCGCCACCTGCCCTCCCCCTCCTCCTCCTCCTCGCCCCGGGGGCCACCGCGTTGTCCCCAAATGGGGACACAGCGGGGGGGGGGGGGGGGTCGGTGGCGGGGACCCCCCCTCCCTCCCCGGCTCGGACAGAAGTTGTACAGAGATTTTTTGTAAGCGGCCGCGGTCCCCCGGGTTCGGGCACCCGGATTTCGGTCTCGTTGTTGTAAACTCTTTAATTTTATTTTATTTCGGTTTATTTTATTTTATTTTACTTATTTTATTATTTTATTTTATTTTATTTTATTTCACTTATTTTATTTTATTTGTTGAGTTTTTTTCCCCCCCTGGATTTTATATATTGATTTTCTCTTTCTTTTTTTTCCCCCCCTTTTTTTCTCCCTTTTTTTTCCCCCTTTTTTCCCCTTTTTTCCCCTTTTTTTCCCTTTTTCCCCCTTTTTTCCCTTTTTTTCCCCCCTTATTTTCCCTTTTTTCCCTTTTTTTCCCTTTTTTTTTCTTTTTTTTTCCTTTTTTTTCTTTTTTTTCCCTTTTTTTCCCTTTTTTTTTCCCCCTTTTTATTTTTTTCTTTTCAGCGCTGCGTTTTTAATTTATTACGGTGAAAACACTTAAAAAAATAAACAAAAAACAAAAAAAAAGAAAGAAAAAAGCGGGAAAAAAAAAAAAAAAAAACGAGAGGAACAAAACCCAAACCACTCCCAGCCCCGAGAGGGGGGGGGGGCTGCGGGCGCGGAGGGGAGCGGTGGGGGACGAGCGGGGGGCCCCCCCCCAGCAGATTTGGGGTGTCCCCCCCCCCCCGCGCCGCTCGTTACCCGAGGAACTCTGTAATTACGCCGCATGGACATGTAGAGGCGACTCCATGTTGTGTGAATAAAGCTACGTATGGACACGGCCTCTCCTCTGCCCCGTTCACTCTGGAGCGGATCGACGGCCCCACATGGGAACGGGGCGCCCCGGAGCCTCTGTGGGGCCTCCTGGTGACCCTATAGGGCTGCCATATAGGGCTGGGTGCCCCCGGGGGTGTGTAGGGCCGCGTACAGCCCTATAGAGGGGGGTGGAAGATGGGCCCGGGCCATATGGTCCCTATAGGGTGTGTACAGGTGTATGCGGTGTCATCCCCTCCGACCCCACGGGATGTATGGGGTGCATATAGGAGTGTCGGGGGGGGACGGGGAGGGTGTGGGTGTATATAGGGGCACGGGGGGGGGTATGTGGGGGATTTGGGGGGCTCAGGGTGTGTGCGTGGGTGTCTATAGGAGTCACCGGGGGGGTGTGGGTGAATATAAGGGTCACTTTGGGGGTAGAGGGGGGAGTATGGGTGTCCATAGGGTGCATGGGGGTGTATGGGTGTCTGTAGGGCACATGGGGCTGTGTCAGTGTATATAGGGAGCATAGGGGTGTGTATAGTGTCTATAGGGGTCATGGGGCGTGTGTTTGGGTGGCTGTAGGGGACATAGTGGGGATGTGCACGTATCTATAGTGCCCAGGGGTTGTATGGGCATCTATAGGGGCACATAGAGGAGGTACATGTGTCTATAGGGGTGCCCAGGGGGTGCATGGGTGCCTATAGGGGCATGTAGGGGATATACATGTATATATAGGGGTGCCAAGGGGCGTATGGGTATCTATAGGGGGCATGTAGGGGATCTGTATGTGTCTATAGGGGGTCTATGGCTGCCTATAGGGGCACGCAGGGGGTGTGTGGGTACCCATAAGGGTGTCCAGCAGGTGCATGGGTATCTATAGGAGCATGTAGGGGATATACGCAAATCTATAGAGGCACCCAGGGGGTGTATGGGTACCTATAGGGGGCACACAGGGCATGCACACGTATCTATAGGTGTGCCCAGCAGACATATGAGTGCCTATAGGGGCATGTAGGGGATATATGTGTATATATAGGGGTGCCAATGGGTGTATGGGTGCCTATAGGGGATATACATGTATATATAGGGCTGTCAAGGGCTGTATGGATGTCTATAGGGGCATGTAGGGGATGTGTCTGTGTCTATAGGGGGTCTACGGCTGCCTATAGGGGTACGTAGGGGGTGTGTGGGTACCCATAGGGGTGCCCAAGGACTTCCTAGCTGACTGTGGGGCTCCTTGACCCCACACTGTCCCTATAGGGTCCCCATAGGGTCCATATAGGGTCCCTATGGGGTCCCTTTGGGTCCCTACAGGGTCCCTATAGGATCCCTTTGAGTCCCTTTGGCTCCCTATAGGGTCCCTATAGGATCCCTTTGGGTCCCTATGGGCTCCCTATGGGGTCCCTATAGGGTCCTTATGGGGTCCCTATAGGGTCTTTATAGGATCACTTTGGGATTCCTATAGGGTCTCTATAGGATCCCTTTGGGTCCCTTTGGGGTCCCTATAGGGTCCCTTTGGGTCCTTTTGGCTCCCTGTAGGATCCCTTTGGGTCCCTATAGGGTCCCTATAGGGTCCTTTTGGCTCCCTATAGGATCTCTATTGGGTCCCTTTGGGTCCCTTTGAGTCCCTTTGGGTCCCTATGGAGTCCCTATGGGGTCCCTTTGGGTCCCTATAGGGTCCTTATGGGATCCCTACAGGGTCCCTATAGGATCCCTTTAGGTCCCTTTGTGTCCCTTCAGGTCCCCATAGGGTCCCTTTGAGTTCCTTTGGGTCCCTATAGGATCCCTTTGGCTCCCTATAGGGTCCCTTCGGGTCCCTATAGGGTCCTATAGGATCCCTTTGGGTCCCTATGGGGTCCCTTTGGATCCCTTTGGGTCCCTATAGGGTCTCTACAGGGTCCCTATGGGTCTATATTGGGTCCTTATGGGTCCATATAGGGTCCCTATAGGATCCCTTTGTGTCCCTTTGTGTCCCTTTGTGTCCCTTTGGGTCCCTATAGGGTCCCTATAGGGTCCCTACACCCCCCATTCCCCGGCCCCCCCCCTCCCCGGCCCACAGTTTCCCCCCGGAGCCCCATTTCCGGTGCGCCACCCGGAAGCTGGCAGAGGAAAGGAGCCGGAAGAGCAGAAGCCGGGAGGGGAGGGGAGCACTTCCGCTTCCGGTTGTCCGCCGCCATAACGGGTCCGGGCGGCGCCATGAGGCCGGGGCTGCTGCGGGCCGCGGCCTGCGGGTACCGCCAGGGGCAGAGCCCCGCGCCCGGCACCAGGGAGTATTTCTACTACATCGACCACCGCGGGCAGGTTTGGGGCAAAACCGGGCGATTTGGGGAGTTTGGGGGGTGGGGGGGCTAGGGGGAGTTGGGGGGAACGGGGGCAATAGGGGGAGTGGGGTGGGGGGGGGCACCAGGGAGTATTTCTACTCCATCGACCACCGGGGGCAGGTTTGGGGCAAAACAGGGCGATTTTGGGAGTTTTGGGGGGTGGGGGGGTTGGGGGGGGTAAGGGGAGAACGGGGGGAGTTGGGGGGGAATAGGGGGAGTTGGGGGGGGGGCACCAGGGAGTATTTCTACTCCATCGACCACCGAGGGCAGGTTTGGGGCAAACCGGGGCGATTTTGGGGAGTTTTGGGGGGTGGGGGGAGTTGGGGGAGTTGGGGGGGGAACGGGGGGAATTGGGGGGGAACGGGGGGAGTTGGGGGGGTTGGGGGGGGCACCAGGGAGTATTTCTACTCCATCGACCACCAAGGGCAGGTTTGGGGCAAAACCGGGCGATTTTGGGAGTTTGGGGGGTGGGGGGGGTTGGGGGGGGAAAGGGGGGAATAGGGGGAGTTGGGGGAAAAGGGGGGAAATGGGGGCGTTGGGGGGAGTGAGGGAAATGGGGGGGGAATGGGGAAAATGGGGGGACTAAGAGGAAATTGGGGAGAAATGGGGGGAAATGGGGGAATTGGGGGGGTCAGGGGGAATTGAAGGGAAAGGGGGGGGCGTTGGGGGAACCGGGGGAACTGGGGGGAACCCAAAGGGCCTGGGGGGGGGCACTGGGGGACCCGACAGCCCCGGGGGGGGCTGAGCGGGTCCCGGGCACCCATGGGTGCCGTGGCGGTGCCGCAGCTCTTCCTGGACGACGCCAAGGTGAAAAACTTCATCACCTGCTTCAAAGGTGGGCGCGGGGGGGCGGGGCTAACGGCTAATTAACGAGCCCTGACGCTAACGGGGTCGGTTGGCTGCTGATTAACGAGCCCTGACACTACTGGCGGTAGTTAATCGCTAATTAACGCACCCTGACGCTAATACTGTTGGTCAATCGTTAATTAACGCACCCCTGACGCTAACGCCATTGGTTAATTGCTAATTAATGCACCCCTGATGCTGATACCATTGGTTAATCGCTAATTAATGCACCCCTGACGCTAACGCCATTGGTTAATTGCTAATTAACACACCCCTGATGCTAACACCATTGGTCAATCGTTAATTAACGCACCCCTGAAACTAACGCCATTGGTTAATCACTAATTAATACACCCCTGACGCTAACGCCATTGGTCAATCACTAATTAATGCACCCTTACACTAACGCCATTGGTTAATCGCTAATTAATGCACCCCTAATGCTGATACCATTGGTTAATCACTAATTAATGCACCCCTGACACTAAAGCCATTGGTTAATCGCTAATTAACGGACCCTGATGCTAACACCATTGGTTAACTGCTAATTAACGCACCCCTGATGCTAACGCCATTGGTTAACCGCTCATTAACAAGCCCCAAACGCTAACACCATTGGTTAATTGCTAATTAACGCCCCCTGACGTTAACCCCATTGGTTAACCACTACGTAACGCACCCTGCCACTAACGCCATTGGTTCATCCCTAATTAACGCACCCCAACGCCAACACCGTGGGTTACATCCCTACTAAACCCCCCCCCCGACCCTCACCCCGTCGCTTAATTAGCTAATTAACCACCTCTACCGCTAACGACTGCCCGCAGACGAGCGCTTCCTCACCTTCTTCTTCGAGCGCCTGCGCCCCAACCGCAGCGGGCGCTACGAGGCCGCCTTCCCCTACCTCTCGCCCTGCGGCCGCGAGCGCAACTACGTCCGCTGCGAGGACCGGCCCGTGGTCTTCACCCGCCTGCTGCCCCCCGGCACCACCGGTACCACCAGTACCACCAGTAGCACCACCGGTAGCACCGCCGCGCCCCAAATGCTCTCCTACTGCGGCGGCGGCGAGCGGTTGGCCGTGCCCTTCGAGCCGCCGCGCTTGGCCCTGCGGCCCGAAAACGGGCGGCTCTACCACCCGGCCCCCGCCCGCGCCGGCGGCGTGGGGTTGGTGAGCTCGGCGCTGGCCGACGAGTGGAGCCAGGCCTTCGAGTACGGCGCGGGGGCCGGGCGGCCCCCCACCCATTTCACCTGGCGGGGGGCGCGCTACGAGCTCAGCCACGAGCTGCTGGCGCTGCTGCGCGGTGATGGTGGGGGGCCAGCGGGGCGCGGGGAGGCCGATGGGGTTGGGGGTGTGGGGAGGGGGTGATGGGGACCCCCCCCCGTGTCCCCCGTGTCCCCCCCCCCCCCCCGGTGTGTGAATAAGGAGTTGAAGCAGCGTGAGGGCTCGGTGTGGTTGTGGCCGCGGCGTCGCCTCCCGTGGGGTCCCCGTGTCCCCATGGTGGCAAGGAGGGGACCGAGGAGGGGGGAGGGGGGGGAAATGAGGATGTGGGGGGGTTAGGGGAAGGTTTGGGGTGTACCCCCCCCGCAGGTTTTGGGGTGTCTGCTGCAGGTTTGCGGTTCCCTAAAAAATTTGGGGTGTCCCCTCACCGGTTTGGGGTGTTTTCCTTACGTTTGGGGTGTCCCAAACAAATTTGGGGTGTCCCCTCTCCGTTTTGGGGTGTTTTCCTTACGTTTGGGGTGTCCCAAACAAATTTGGGGTGTCCCCTCACCAGTTTGGGGTGTTTTCCTTACATTTGGGGTGTCCCAAACAAATTTGGGGTGTCCCCTCACCGGTTTGGGGTGTTTTCCGTACATTTGGGGTGTCCCAAACAAATTTGGGGTGTCCCCTCTCCGTTTTGGGGTGTTTTCCTTACGTTTGGGGTGTCCCAAACAAATTTGGGGTGTCCCATCACCAGTTTGGGGTGTTTTCCTTACATTTTGGGGTGTCCCGACCAAATTTGGGGTGTCCCCTCACCGGTTTGGGGTGTTTTCCTTACATTTGGGGTGTCCCAAACAAATTTGGGGTGTCCCCTCACCGTTTTGGGGTGTTTTCCTTACGTTTGGGGTGTCCTGACCAAATTTGGGGTGTCCCTTCACCGTTTTGGGGTGTTTTCCTTACATTTGGGGTGTCCTGTCCAAATTTGGGGTGTCCCCTCACTGGTTTGGGGTGTTTTCCTTACATTTGGGGTGTCCTGACCAAATTTGGGGTGTCCCCTCACCAATTTGGGGCGTTTTCCTTACATTTGGGGTGTCCCCTCACTGGTTTGGGGTGTTTTCCTTACGTTTGGGGTGTCCCAAACAAATTTGGGGTGTCCCCTCACTGGTTTGGGGTGTTTTCCTTACATTTGGGGTGTCCCGTCCAAATTTGGGGTGTCCCCTCACTGGTTTGGGGTGTTTTCCTTACGTTTGGGGTGTCCCGACCAAATTTGAGGTGGCCCATCACCAGCTTGGGGTGTTTTCCTTACGTTTGGGGTGTCCCAACCAAATTTGGGGTGTCCCATCACCAGTTTGGGGTGTTTTCCGTACATTTGGGGTGTCCTGACCAAATTTGGGGTGTCCCCTCACTGGTTTGGGGTGTCCCAAACAAATTTGGGGTGTCCCCTCACCGGTTTGGGGTGTTTTCCTTACATTTGGGATGTCCCAGACAAATTGGGGGTGTCCCCTCACCAGTTTGGGGTGTTTTCCCTATATTTTGGGGTGTCCCAACCAAATTTGGGGTGTCCCCTCACCGTTTTGGGGTGTTTTCCTTACATTCGGGGTGTCCCCTCACCGATTTGGGGTGTTTTCCTTACGTTTGGGGTGTCCCGTCCAAATTTGGGGTGTCCCCTCACCGGTTTGGGGTGTTTTCCTTACGTTTGGGGTGTCCCGACCAAATTTGGGGTGTCATCTCACTGGTTTGGGGTGTTTTCCTTACATTTGGGGTGTCCCAAACAAATTTGGGGTGCCCCCCCTCCAGGTTTGGGGTGTCTGTACCAGGTTTGGGGTGTCAACCCCCAGATTTGGGGTGTCCCCCACCAAATTGGGGTGCCCATAGCAGGATTGGGGTGTCCTCCCCCAAAAAATTTGAGATGTCACCCCCAGGTTTGGGGTTTCCTCCCCCAAAATTGGGGTGCCCATAGCAGGTTTGGGGTGCCCCCCCCCAGGTTTTGGGTGTCCCATTTAGGTTTGGGGTGTCCCCCCAAAAAATTTGGGGCGTCCTCCCCATATTTGGGGTGCCCCCCACATTTTGGGGTTCTCCCACCATATTTGGGGTGCCCGCCCCCAAATTCAGGCCCCCCCCCCTTTTCCTGGGGTGCCCCCCCCCAATTCGTCCAGCCCCCACCCACCACCAGGGGGCGCTCGCTTCGCCCCCTCCCCCCCCAGCCCCAACTCGTCGCTCTCCCACCTGTGACGTCAATGGTGACGTCACGGGGCGGTGCCGGAAGTGGCGGCGGGGAGGGTGAAAGCCGGTACGGAATGGGGGGGGGGCGGGGGGGGTGAACCGGGAGGGGGGGGAGGGGGAGCCCATTTTGGGGGGGCGGGGAGCCCATTTTGGGGAAGGAGAACCCAATTTTGGGGGTTGGGGGGCGGGGGGGGGTCCCCATGGTTGGGGAGGGTCTCAGGGGGTGGGGGGGGGAGGGGTCAGGACCCCCCTGATGGCGCTGCCCCCCCCCAGAGGCCGCCATGGCCCGAAGGAGGAAACGGCGGCGGCGAGAGAGCGGGGATGGAGACGGGGACGGCGGTGACAGAGGTGGCAGCAGTGACAGAAGCGACACCAGTGACAGAAGGGACACCAGTGATGGAGGTAATAGAGGTGACACCAGTGATAAAAGTGACACCAGTGACAGAAGGGACACCAGTGACAGAGGTGGCAGCAGTCACTCCAGTGATAGAGGTGACACCAGTGACAGAAGTGGCACCAGTGACAGAAGCGACACCAGTGACAGAAGGGACACCAGTGACAGAGGTAGTAGAGGTAGCACCAGTGATAGAAGTGACACCAGTGACAGAAGTGACAGCAGTGACAGAGGTAATAGAGGTGGCACCAGCGACAGAGGTGGCACCAGTGACAGAAGCAACACCAGTGACAGAAGGGACACCAGTGACCGAGGCCACACCAGCGACAGCGGTAGCATCACCAGCAGCGATCCCAGCACCGACAGAGGTGCCAGCAGTGCCAGCAGCGCCAGCAGCGCCCTCAGCGCCTTCCCCTTCAGCCGCCTGCCGCCCGACTGCCAGCTCCACGTCTTCTCCTTCCTCTCCCCGCAGGAGAAGTGCGGGGCCGCGCTGGTGTGCGGCGCCTGGAGCCGCCTCATGCGCTCGCCTCGCCTCTGGCGCGTGGCCGACTTCACCGGCGCCCCGGCCGAGCACCAGGAGGACGACGACGACGACGGCGCCGGCGCCGCCTTCGCGCGCTGGCAGGGCTGGGTGCGCCGCTACGCCTTCCACCTCGCCGCCCGCCGCGCCGCCCCTCGCCTGCTCCGCGCCAGCTTCGACCTGGGCGACCGCCGAGCCGGCTGGGCCGAGTTCCTGCAGGGTTTTTTGGAGAGCGTGCGCTGCGGCGAGCTGCGGGAGCTGGAGCTCGACTGGACCCTCAGCCCCCTTCAACCCCCCGGCCCGCGCCCGCCCGCCGGTGCCAAACTGGAGCAGCTGAGCCGTTTCCAAGCGCTGCTGGAGCTGCTGAGCCTCAAGGCGCCGGGGCTGGCCCGCGCCAAGCTGCCCTTCGACTGGTCGCGGCGCTCGGTGGCCGCCCTCGGCCGCTTCCAGCACCTGCAGACGTTGGAGCTGCGTTACTTCTGGGGCTTCCGCGGCGTGCGCCCCGAGGCGCTGCGCGAGCTGGCGGCCGCCCTACCCCGCCTCAAGACGCTGGTGCTGCACCTCCTGGTGCCGGTGCAGGATTTGGGCACCTCGTACGCCTTGGAGTCGCGCTCCTTGGAGGTGCTGGACGTCTGGCGTTGCCGGGGCTTGGTTTTCGGCCGCCTGGAGCTGCCGGCGCTGCGGGCGCTGCGGGTGAGGAAGAGGACGAGGGGCTTGATCCTGCAGCGGCGCGCCCGGTTGGCGCTGCAGAGCCGCTGGCGCTGCCTCTACGCCCTCCTGCGCGCCGGCGCGCCCGGCCTGCGGCTGCTCAACAACCGCGCGCTGCTGCCGCACTGGCGCGAGCGGCCCTACGACGAGCTGGAGGCCATGCTGCGGCGCGCCTGCTACTGCCCCCGCCACGCCGATACCTGGCTGCTCTAGCGCCGGGTCTTCGTGGCTGGTGTCGCTCCGCGGTGGCCACCGGCAGCTCGAGGTGGCCATCGTCACCCCACGGTGGCCACCGGCACCCACTGGTGACCACCATGCTCTGACAGTGGGTGCCACACACGTGAGTGTGCACATGTTGGTGTGACCAAGCCATGGTGGCCGCCACTGTCACCCAAAGGTGACTAGGACTACCTAGGACTACCATCCCCATGCCATCATGGCCATCACCCCCCAGTGGTGGCCATCACCTTCCAGTGGTAGCCACCATCACCCCATGGTGGTGGCCATCACCACGCCATCATGGCCATCACCCCCCAGTGGTGGCCACCATCACCCCATGGAGGTGGCCATCACCACATCATCGTGGCCATCACTGCCCAGTGGTGGCCACCATCACCCCTTGGAGGTGGCCATCCCCATGCCATCATGGCCATCACCCCCCAGTGGTGGCCACCATCACCCCCCAGTGGTGGCCATCACCCTCCAGTGGTGGCCATCTCCCCATGGTGGTGGCCACCCCCATGCCATCATGGCCATCACCTCCCAGTGGTGGCCATCATTACTCCATCGTGGCCATCACCCCCCTCCCACGTTGACTGTCACCACCCATGATGGCCACCACCCCCTGGTGTCCCCACAGTGGCCCTACTCTGCCACCCACCATCCCCGGGGGCATCGCAGTGTTTTGGGGCACCACAGAGCAGCAGGCACTCCCCCCGGCCACGGGTGCAAGCTTGGAGGCAGTAGAAGCGCCGTGACGGCCCACGGGGACACAACCCAAGACCGGTGACACGGTGACAGCGTGGGGACAGCACGGCTGGGGACGGGGAGGCTGCACGAACCCGTCCTCCCCCACCAGACAGACGCCAGCCATTAAACACACCGATTTATACCGCGCCCCCATGCCTCTGCTGCCCGTGCTACAGCGCGAAGTAGTCGAGGGCGCGGTGGCGGCTCAGGCTCGTGGTCCACACGGCCTCGTCCCGCCCGGCGCCGCGCAGCACCCGCTGCAGCTCCTCCTGCAGCGCCTCCGAGCGCTCCTCGTCCTCCGGGAGGTCCTCGTCGCCGCAGAAATCCACGGGGCGCGGGTAGATGACGAGGCGGAGGGCGGCGAGCGGCGCCGTGCCCACCGCCAGCGCCTTCACCCCCCGCGAGGTCAAGGGGTTGCCAAAAAACCCCAGGTAGCCCAGGCGGGCGCAGCGGCGGAGCGCCGGCAGCAGGGCGTCGAGGTGGGCGTCCGCCAGGCGGCACTCCATGGCGTCCAGGTGGTGCAGGGCGCCCGAGGCCGTCTCCAGGAGCTGGAGGAAGGGCTGCAGGAGGTCCTCGGAGAGGTTGTTGCCGCTCACGTCGAGCTTCTTCAGCGCGGGCGCGTGGGGGCTCCGGATGAGGTAGGCGAGGTCCCCCGGGAGGAGGTGGCAGAAGGGCAGCTCCAGGCTCTCCAGCGGGAGCTGCAGGGCGCTGGGGGAGGAAGAAGGGAGGCCGTGAGGGCTCTGGGGACAGCGAGTGGCCTACGGGCTTTTTGGGGTTAGACCTGGCCTACAGAGGTTTTTGGGGTAGACGTGGCCTTTTGGGTAGACCTGGCCTACAGGCTTTTTGGGTAGACCTGGCCTTTTGAGTAGACCTGGCCTAGACTTTTTGGGTAGACATGGACTACAGGCTTTTTGGGGTCGACCTGGCCTACAGACTTTTTTGGGGTAGACCTGACCTACGGACGTTTTTGGAGTAATGTGGCCTTTTGGGTAGACCTGGCCTACAGACTTTTTGGGGTAGACCCGGCCTACAGGCTTCCTTGGGGTAGACCTGGCCTACAGGCTTTTTTGGGTAGACTTGGCCTACAGACATTTTTTGCAACCTGGCCTACAGGCTTTTTGGGGTAGACCTGGCCTACAGACGTTTTTGGGGTAGACGTGGCCTACAGGCTTTTTGGGGTAACCTGGCCTTTTGGGTAAACCTGGCCTACAGACTTTTGGGGCTAGACCTGGCCTACAGGCTTTTTTGGGTAGACCTGGCCTACAGACGTTTTTGGGGTAGACGCGCCCTACAGGCTTTTTGTGGTTGACCCAGCCTACAGGTGTTTTAGGGGTAGACCTGGCCTACAGGCTTTTTTGGGTAGACTTGGCCTACAGACATTTTTTTGGATAGACCTGGCCTACAGGCTTTTTTGGGTAGACGTGGCCTACAGTTTTTGGGTACACCCGGCCTACAGGCTTTTTGGGGTAGACCTGGCCTTTTGGGTAAACCTGGCCTACAGCCTTTTTGGGGTAGACCCGGCCTAGACATTTTTTGGGTAGACCTGGCCTACAGGCTTTTTGGGGTAACCTGGCCATTTGGGGAGACCTGGCCTACAGACGTTTTTGGAGTAGACCCGGCCTAGTCTTTTGGGGGGTAGACCTGGCCTACAGGCTTTTTGGGGTAGACCTGGCCTTTTGGGTAGACGGCCTACAGGCTCTTTTTTGGGTAGACCTGGCCTACAGACTTTTTTGGGTAGACTTGGCCTACAGACATTTTGGGGATAGACCTGGCCTACAGGCTTTTTGGGTAGACCTGGCCTTTTGGGTAAACCTGGCCTACAGACCTTTTTGGGGTCGACCTGGCCTACAGACCTTTTTGGGGTAGACGTGACCTTTTGGGTAGACCTGGCCTACAGACGTTTTTAGGGTAGACCTGGCCTAGACTTTTTGGGGTCGACCTGGCCTACAGACCTTTTTGGGGTAGACGTGGCCTGTAGACTTTTTTGGGTAGACTTGGCCTAAAAACGTTTTTGGGTAGATGTGGCCTACAGACTTTTTTGGGTAGACTTGGCTTAACGTTTTTGGGTAGACGTGGCCTACAAAGTTTTTGGGTAAACCTGTGCACCTTCTAAAATTTTGGGTAGACCCGCGCGGTGCCAGGAGTTGGACTCGACGATCCTCACGGATCCCTTCCACCTCGGGGCTATTCTACCACTCCGCTCCCCCCGCGGGGCGCGCACTCACCCCAGGAGCTGCCGCAGCCGCCCCGAGAGGCGGCAGGAGCCCAGGTTCAGCTCCCGCAGCCGCTGCAGGCGGCCGAGCCCCTCGGCCAAGCGCCGCAGCCCGTCCTCCGCCCCCGGCCGCCGCGCGTCCACGTTGCTGTAGGGCAACCTCAAGCTCTCCAACGCGGGGAAGCGCTCGAGGCGCGGCAAAACCTCGACCAAACCCGGCAAGCCCAGGTTGTTGAAGCGCAGGTCGACGCGGCGCAAGCCGGCCGGCTCCAACGCCTCCAGCAAGGCCAACGTGGCGCCCAGGGACAACTCCTCGGCGTGGAAGTCGCGGCAGCGTAGGCGCAGCGCCCCGCCGGCGCGTAGGGCGGCGCGCAGGATGGGGCCCGAGGTGCTGTTGACGAAGAGGTCGACGCGCACCTCCACCGAGGGCGGCGGGGAGCCCCGGTGTCCCCCGGTGTCCTCGCGGCGCTGCGATGACTCCAGGCAGGCCTTGGCCAACAGCACGGTCCCCGACCAGAGGCTGAGGCTGTCGGGGCCCTGCTCAGCACCGTCCTGCAGGCCCGTCACGTCCAGCACCCGGAGGCACGGCCTGGGGCTGTTGGGATGGGGTATGGGGAAGGGTTTGGGGCGGGATCTTGCTGCTCTAGCCCCAAAAAGAGGGAGTCCCAAAGGGGTATCACCTGAAAAAGGGGTATCCCCGAAAAAAAAGGGGCAAACCCAAAAAAGGGGAATCCCCCAAAAAAAGGGGGAACCCAAAAAAAAGGGGCAACCCCAAAAAAAGGGGCAGCCCCCAAAAAAGGGACATCTTCCCAAAACAAGGGGCAGCCTCAAAAAAAAGGGGTATCCCCCAAGAAAAAGGGGAATCCCCCCAAAAAAGGGGAATCCCCCCCAAAAAAAGGGGAATCCCCCCAAAAAAGGGGAATCCCTCCCAAAAAAGGGGCATCTCCCCAAAAAAGGGGCAGCCCCAAAAAAAGGGGCAGCCTCCAAAAAAAAGGGGGAATCCCCCAAAAAAAGGGGCATGTCCCCAAAAAAAGGGGCAACCCCAAGAAAAGGGACAACCCAAAAAAAGGGACAGCCTCCAAAAAAAGGGGGGCATCCCCAAAAAAAAGGGGAATCCCCCAAAAAAAGGGGCAGCCCCCCCCCCAAAAAAGGGGCATCCCCCCCAAAAAAGGGGCATCCCCCCAAAAAAGGGGCAACCCCAAAAAAGGGGCAACCCCCCAAAAAAAGGGGCAACCCCAAAAAAGGGGGGCAGCCCCCCCAAAAAAGGGGCAACGCCAAAAAAAAAGGGGCATCACCCCAAAAAAAGGGGCAACCCCCCAAAAAAGGGGAATCCCCCAAAAAAAAGGGGCAGCCCCAAAAAAAGGGGCAACCCCCAACCCCAGAACCCAACAACCGGCCCCAAAACAAGACCCCCGAGCCCCCACTCCACCCCCCACAAAAAAAGACCCCCCAAAAGGGGCACCCCCAAGTCCAGGCACCCATAACGAAACCCCAGGGACCAAAATCCCGGTGGTGCCATCGGCCCCCACCAAACACTGGCGGGGGGGCTACCATGCGCATGAACCAATCCCAAACCCAATCCCAATCCCGATCCTGACCCCAACCCTGATCCCTTCCCATCCCAACACCACCCCCAACCCTGATCCTGACCCCAATCCCAATCCCAATCCCATCCTCTTCCAACCCCAATCCCAATCCCAATCCTGATCCTGACCCCAATCCCAACCCCAATCCCATCCTCTCCCAACCCCAATCCCAACCCTGATCCTGATCCTGACCCCAATCCCAAAACCAATCCCAACTCTGATTCTGACCCCAATCCCAAACCCAACCCCAATCCCAATCCCATCCTCTCCCAACCCCAACTACAAACCCCAATCCCAACCCTGATCCTGACCCTGATCCTGATCCCTTCCCATCCCAACTCCACCCCCAACCCTGATCCTGACCCCAATCCCAATCCCATCCTCTCCCAACCCAAATCCCAATCCCATCCTCTCCCAACCCCAATCCAACCCCGATCCCGACCCCGATCCAGACCCCGATCCCAACCCTGATCCCAATTTCATCCTCTTCCAACCCCAAGCCCAACCCCAATCCTGATCCTGACCTCAATCCAACCCCAATCCCATCCTCTCCCAACCCCAACCCCAATCCTGATCCCAACCCCAATCCCAACCCCAATCCTGATCCTGACCCCAATCCCAACCCCAATCCCATCCTCTCCCAACCCCAACCCCAATCCCAACCCCAATCTTGATCCTGATCCCAATCTCAACCCCAATCCCAACCTCTCCCAACCCCAACCCCAATCCTGATCCCAACCCCAATCCCAACCCCAATCCTGATCCTGACCCCAATCCCAACCCCAATCCCATCCTCTCCCAACCCCAACCCCAATCCCAACCCCAATCCTGATCCTGACCCCAATCCCAACCCCAATCCCATCCTCTCCCAACCCCAACCCCAATCCCAACCCCAATCTTGATCCTGATCCCAATCTCAACCCCAATCCAACCTCTCCCAACCCCAACCCCAATCCTGATCCCAACCCCAATCCCAACCCCAATCCTGATCCTGACCCCAATCCCAACCCCAATCCCATCCTCTCCCAACCCCAACCCCAATCCCAACCCCAATCCCAATCCCAATCCCACCCCCAACCCCAATCCCAATCCCACCCCACCCCACACCCCCCACCTCTCATCCCGCCTCATCCCGGTGGCGACGGCGAGCAGCAGCGCCTGCAGACACCCCTTCCCCGGCGTCCTTCGAGCCCGGCGCGGGCGGCGCGGGAGGCGCAGGACCGGGTAGGGCCAGGAACGCACCAAATCCCGCAGCAGCGGCACCCGCGGCTCCGCCAGCGCCGCCTCCAGCAGCGCCGGGTACAGCTCGGCCGGCAGCCGCGGTAACGCGCCGTGGGCACCGGCGAGGCGGCGGGCGCAGAGGTGGACGAGGGAGGAGACGGGCGGCATGGTGGTTGTAGGGTCGGGGGTGGGTGGGGGTCCTAAACGGGGTTTGGGATGTAGGGGGGGTGGGGGGAGGTAGTGTGAGGGGTGTGGGGTGGGATGCTGGTCTTGATCCAATTCTGATCCTGATCCCAATCCCGATTCGGAGCCCGATCCCGATCCCAACCCCAATTCCAACCCCAATCCCAATCCTGACCCCAATCCCGATCCCAATCCCAACCCCAATCCCAATCCTGACCCCAATCCCAATTCCAACCCTGATCCCAATCTCGACCCCGACCCAAACCCCAATCCCAATTCCAACCCCGATCCTGATCCCAATCCCAATCCCAACACCCTATCCCAATCCCATTTGTGATCCTAATCCCAATTCCAACCCCAATCCCAGACCCAACCCCAATCCTGACCCCGATCCCAATCCTGACCCCGATCTCTGATCCGCCGGCGAGGCGGCGGGCGCAGAGGTGGACGAGGGAGGAGACGGGCGGCATGGTGGTTGTAGGGTCGGGGGTGGGTGGGGGTCCTAAATGGGGTTTGGGAAGTGGGGGGGGGTGGGGGGAGGTAGTGTGAGGGGTGTGGGGTGGGATTCTGGTCCTGATCCCAATTCTGATCCTGATCCCGATCCCAATTCTGATCCTGATCCCGATCCCAATTCGGAGCCCGATCCTAATCCCAACCCCAATTCCAACCCCTATCCCAATCCTGACCCCGATCCCAATCCCAATCCTGACCCCGATCCCAATCCCAATCTCAGTTCCAACCCCGATCCCAATCCTGCCCCAATCCTGATTCCAACCCGAATTCCGACTCCAACCCCGATCCCCAATCTTGACCCTGATCCCTGATCCCAATCCCGACCCCGATCCCAATTCCTACCCAATTCCTACTCTGATGCTGACCCCAATCCCGATCCCAATCCCAACCCCAATCCCAATCCTGACCCCAATCCCAATTCCAAACCTGATCCCAATCCCAACCCCGACCCCAATCTCGACCACGACCCAAACCCCAATCCCAATCCTGACCCCAATCCCAATTCCAACCCCGATCCCGATCCCAATCCCAACCCTGATCCTGATCCCAATCCCAATTCCGATCCTGATCCCGATCCCAATTCCGATCCCAACACCCTATCCCAATCCCATTTGTGATCCTAATCCCAATTCCAACCCCAATCCCAGACCCAACCCCAATTCTGACCCTGATCCCAATCCTGACCCCGATCCCAATCCGCCGGCGAGGCGGCGGGTGCAGAGGTGGACGAGGGAGGAGACGGGCGGCATGGTGGTTGTAGGGTTGGGGGTCGGTTCGGGGTCCTAAATGGGGTTTGGGATGTGGGGGGGGTGGGGGTAGGTAGTGTGAGGGGTGTGGGGTGGGATGCTGGTCCTGATCCCAATTCTGATCCTGATCCCGATCCCGATTCAGAGCCTGATCCCGATCCCAACCCCAATTCCAACCCCGATCCCAACCCCAATTCCTACCCCAATCCCAATCCTGACCCCAATCCCAATCCTGACCCCAATCCCAATTCCAACCCTGATTCCAATCCCAACCCCGACCTCAATCTCGACCCCAACCCAAACCCCAATCCCAATCCCGACCCCAATCCCAATTCCAACCCCGATCCTGATCCCAATCCCAATTCCGATCCCAACACTCTATCCCAATCCCATTTGTGATCCTAATCCCAATTCCAACCCCAATCCCAGACCTAACCCCAATTCTGACCCCGATCCCAATCCTGACCCCGATCTCTGATCCGCCGGCGAGGCGGCGGGCGCAGAGGTGGACGAGGGAGGAGACGGGCGGCATGGTGGTTGTAGGGTCGGGGGTCGGTGGGGGTCCTAAATGGGGTTTGGGAAGTGGGTTGGGTTGGGAGGAGGTAGTGTGAGGGGTGTGGGGTGGGATGCTGGTCCTGATCCCAATTCTGATCCTGATCCCGATCCCAATTCTGATCCTGATCCCGATCCCGATTCGGAGCCCGATCCTAATCCCAACCCCAATTCCAACCCCTATCCCAATCCTGACCCCAATCCCGATCCCAATCCCAATCTCAATTCCAACCCCGATCCCAATCCTGCCCCAATCCCAATTCTAACCCCAATTCCGACTCCAATCCCAATCCCCAATCCTGACCCCAATCCTTGATCCCAATCCCGACCCCAATTCCAATTCCTACCCAATCCCAATTCCCGCTCTGATGCTGACCCCAATCCCGATCCCAATCCCAACCTCAATCCCAATCCTGACCCCAATTCCAACCCCAATCCCAACTTCAATCCCAATTCCGACCTTGATCCCAATCCCAACCCCAAACCCAATCCCAATCTCAACCCCAATCCCAATCCTGAACCCGAACCCAATCCCAATCCCAACCCCGATCCCAATCCTGACCCCAATCCCTGATCCCAATCCCCGATCCCAATCCCAACCCCAACCCCGATCCTGACCCCGATCCCAATCCCGACCCCAATCCCAATTCCGACCCTGACTCCAAACCCGATCCCCAACCCCAATCCCAGCCCCAATCCCTATCTCAATCCCAATCCCGATCCCTGCCCCACAATGTGACCCCCAAAATGGGCACCCGGAGGTGGGACCCCAAATCTGCCCCCCCACCCCAAAGGCAGCCCCCCTAAGACAGACCCCATAACAAAATGACCCCCCCAGTGGGACCCCCAACCCCTGGCACCCTGAACCCCCCCAAAAGTCACCCCATGCCCCCCCAACACTGACACCCCCCCAAAAATCCCCCCCAAAACCCAGACCCCAAAAACGGCCCCATAACGAGCCCCCACCCCCAAAAAAGACCCCCCCAAAAGGGGCACCCCCGAACCCGGGCACCCCATAACGAAACCCCAGCCCCCAACCCCCCCTCCCCAAAAAGAGATCCCCAAAAGAGGCGCCCCCAAACCCTAAAACCCCCCCAAAATCCTAAAATCCCCCCCAAAATCCTAAGACCCCCCCCCAGCGCCCCCCTCCCCCCGCGCCCTCCTCACCCGCCTCTGCCCCGGCCCCCGCCGCGCTTCCGCGTGTGCGCGCTGCGGCTCCGCCCCTCCCCTCCGAGAACCAATCAGAAACAAGTGCAGTGACAGAATCACGCCCCATTGCTCCGAGAGATAAAGCCTATTGGCTAGTGAGTCTGTCAATCATCTTCCCAACGTTGCTATTGGCTGAGAGCAGCGGAGGGGCTTCAGGCAGCCCCGACAGGGAGGCGGGGCCGCGCGTCGTTGCTAGGAGAAACCGAGACGGCGCCGTCGCCTATTGGCTGGCGCCGCTGCCCGTCACCCTTTCCGGCGCTGCTATTGGACGAGAGCGGCGGGAGCGGGAAGCTCGAGCTGGGCGGGAAGCGCTGAGGGGACGGGGCCGGTCCTGAGGGCCCGGGACCCCCAAAAAGGGTTCGGGACCCCCAAAAAGGACCCAAAACCCCCCCAAAAAGGGCTCGGGACCCCCACGACCCCCTCATGGAGCGGCTTCAGGCGGTGAAGGCGCTGCTGAAGCGCTGGGAGGCGGCGTTCGCGCAGCAGCAGGGCCGCAAGCCCGGCACGGTGCGGCCTAAAGGGGGGGGAGGCCTCGTTAAGGAGGGTCCCCAGCCCCCAAATTGCTGGGTTTTAGCCCCAAAAATTGACGTTTCGCCCGTAGGGAGACGTGGAGGGGGCGCCGGAGGACGTGAGGCGTGAGTTGGGGGTGGGGGGGGGTTAATTAGGGGGTGTTAATTGGGGGTGGGGGGGTGGGTGAGGGGGTTTGGGGGGATTTGGGGAGGTTGGGGGGGGACTGAGGGGAATTGGGGGGGGGTTGGGGGAAAATTGGGTGGGATTTGGGGGAATTGGGGGGTCTGGGGGGGGTATTGGGGGTTGAGGGAATTGGGGGGGGGTTGGGGAGAGGGTTTGGAGGGGAACTGGGGGGATTTAAGGGGGAACTGGGGGTGCTGGGAGGGGATTTGGGGGAAATTGGGGGAGAATGGGGGTTTTGGGGGGTGTTTTTGGGGAAATTGGGAATTCAAGGGGGGTTTGAGGGAAAATTGGGGGGCTTGGAGGGGAAATTGGGGGGATTTCAGAAGGAACTTGGGGAATTGGGGGTGGTGGGAGGGGAATTGGGGGGGTCTGGGGGTGAAATTGGGGGGGTTTGGGGGGCGTTTTGGGGGGAAATTGGGAATTTGAGGGGGTTTGGGGGGGGAAATTTGGGAGGGTTGGGAGGAATTGGGGGCGTTTGGGGGGGAATTGGGGTGGATTTGGGGGGAAATCAGGGGGAATTGGGGAGGTTGGGGGGAAACTGGGAATTTGAGAGGGGTTTGGGGGGGAAATTTGGGGGTTTGGAGGGGGGATTGGGGGATTTGGGGGGAAAATTGGGGGGGCTGGGAGGAATTGGGGGGCGTTGGGGTGAGTTGGGTGGGTTTTGAGGGGAATTGGGGGGAATTTTGAGGGAAACTGGGGGGATTTGGGGGGAATTAGAGGGATTTGGGGGGGGAAACAGGTGGTTTTGGGGGGAATTGGGGGGGGTTTGGGGGGAATTGGGGGGGTTTGGGGGCTGCGGGGTGCCTCACCCCACTTTTTTAGGGCTGTACCGGGAGTACCGGGCGCTGAAGCACCGCGGGGAGCGATCGGAGCTGCCTGAGGGCAGCCCGGCCACGGAGCAGGTACGGGGCCGGGTTTTGTCCCCCCGGGGGTCCCAAAACCATCCATTATTAGGGTCAGAGCCCCCCTACCCCAACCAGCCCCCTCCCACGACCCCAAACGCCGCCCCCAACCTCTCCTCCCACCCCCCTCCCGGGACAGTGACGCCGCCAACGCCTTTTTTTCTGCCAAAAACCCACTTTTTGGGTTTTTTTTCTCCTCCTGCAGGACTCGGGCTCTTGGGGCGCGCACCTCAACCGCCGGCCCACGGCCCCAAAACCTGGCGCCCCCCCCCCAGCCCCCTCCAACGTCTTCGGCGCTGCATTTCGGGAACAAGCTCAAAGCCAACCTGGGCGCCGCCATCGAGGTCAGGAGGGGTTTAAAACCCCTCGAATAGGGTTTTTAAACCCTTTAAATAGGGTTTTTAAGCCCTAAAACGCCCCCGAGCCCTAAAAACGACCCCAAACCCTTTTGGGATTTCCCCCCAGGAGAGGCCGCCGGTGCCCAGGAGGACGCTGACCTCACAGCCCACCCCCGTCCCACATCGGGATCCTCGTCCCACGGCCCCACGGGGTGACGAGGACGGCGGCGACCCCCCCGAGCTCTTCCTCCCCCCCTCCCTGACCCCACTCATCCTCGCCGGGGGGCCGAAACCTCACCCCAAAGGGGAAAAATCCCGGAGGCTGCGGCAAACGGTGGCCAGGAGGCTGAGCAGCCTCGACGCCGCCTGGCTGCGGCGCTGCCAGGGCGAGCCCGACCCCAAAAAACCCCCCCGGGGGGGTGGCGAGCTTGGGGGCGTTGGGTTTAATGGGGTGGGGGGGGAAAACGTCGCCCCTATAAGGCTCTGCGCCCCGCAGCGGGGGGCTGAGGGGTCTGAAGGAGCTCGGGGCGAGACCGAGGGGGGTGAAAAAGGGGTTGGGGGCAACGGTGACCCCGCAGAGGGGGTTTGGGGGGGCGACGGTGGCCCCAAAAAGCTCCCCGGGGCCGCAAATAGGGTCGGAGGGAAAAGGGGCCGCGGGGACAGCGGGGTGGGAGGCGGCGAGGAGCCGGCGAGGAAAAAAAACGCCGAAAATCTCCTGGGAGAGGTGGAGGAAGAGGAGGAGGAGAAGAAGCCGAGGCCCCCCCGCAGAGCTGCTCCCGCCAGGTAGGGTCCCTCGGGGTTTTTTTGGGTTTTTTTTCGGGGTTTTTTGTTTTTTTCTTGTTTTGGGGGGTTTTTTTTTGGTTATTTTTGGGGTGATTCGCCCCGATTTGGCGTGCCCGGAACCCAAACAGTGTCACCTCGTGACCGAGCACGCGGGGAGAAGGAGTCGAGAGATTTTCCTGCGTTTTTTTAGGTCGTTTTTTAAGTTTTCTTACAGAAAATTCGCTTTTTCTGCATTTTTTTCCTCATTTATGGGGTGAGGGGGTTGTGGGGTCGCCCCCCCGCGCCCCTTAAAACCCACGGGGGCTTGTGGGGTCGCCCCATAAAACCCACAGCGCGGCTCCGGGGGCAGCCCACAAGAGGAGGACCCTTTTTATACAGCACCAAAATCCTTTTAACCCTTTTTCCCCGAATTCTACCCCATTTTGGGGGGCCGTATTCACGGGGTCGTGCTTATAGGGCCGCGTTTTCCCCCCCCCCACAGACCCCCCCCGGGGAACTTCGTGCGCCTCAACCTCCGCACCCGCTCCCACGTGCGGGGCTGGGCTCTGCGGGGGAGACACCTCCGCCGCCAGGTAAAAAAAAAAAAAAGACACAAAAACGGGTCAAAAAACCGCAAAATCGGCGCCCGAAAACGCAAAAACGGGTCAAAAACCTGCAGAATCGGTGCCCGAAACCCCTTTTTCCTTATTATTTTTTACTTTGCAGGCGTGGAAGGAGAAATGGCAGAAGAAGGCGGCGCGGTTCGGTGGCGGCGGGGCCGGCTCGCCCCCCCCGTCGCCAAAAACCACCGAAATGCCCCAAAAAGAGGGGGAGGAGGAGGAGGAGGGGGATGAAGATCCCTTACCCACCCTGGCCGAGGTCGCCCTCAGGACCAACAGCGTCTGCCCGGAGCTGTGGGGTGAGGCCTCGGGGGGGGGGGGGCTCCGCCTACCCTAAAAACCACATTTTTGGGGTTCATTGACCCTTTTTGATTAATTCCCAGCAGAATTTGGTCACCCGGGGGGGGTCGCGGCCCCTCCGGAGGCGCCCCCCGAGCCCCCCTCCCCCGTGGAGCCCCTCTACACCCTAGGGCCGGGCGGGAAGCTGCGAGGTGAGCCCGTTCCCCGACCCCATTACTCATTTAAACCCCTTTACCTCCTGGGGGGGGGGCGCAAACCCCTTTTTAGGCTTTTTTTCACCCATTTTTCCCCCCCCAGAGACCCCCCCGGAGGTGCTGGAGGCTCTCCAGGAGCTGGGCTTCGCCTCCTTCCGCCCCGGCCAGGAGCGAGCCGTCATGAGGATCCTCTCCGGTACCCCTCCCTCTCCCCCTAAAAACACCCCCAAACCCCTTTTTTTTATTTTTTTTAATTCTTTTAATTATTTTTATGGTTTTTTAATATTTTTGGGCCCCCCCCCGAGGTCTTTCCACCCTGCTGGTGCTCCCCACGGGGCTGGGCAAGTCGCTGTGCTACCAGCTCCCCGCTTACCTCTACCGCCGCCGCCGCTCGCCCTGCGTCACCCTGGTGGTCTCGCCCCTCGTCGCCTTGATGGACGACCAGGTAACGACCCCCTGAGGGTGACAACGACCCCCCTGAGGGTGACAACAACCCCCTGAGGGTGACAACAACCCCCTGAGGGTGACAACCGCTCCGCCTGTAGGTCTCGGGGTTGCCCCGGGGGCTGCGGGCGGCCCGCGTCCACTCCAACATGAGCAGGGCGCAGCGGGAGGCGGCGATGGAGCAGGTACGGGACGTTTTGGGGGACCCGGGGGGGGGCCACAAACTTTAGGATCGAGCCCCCCCCACGCCCCCTTGTCCCCCCCCCCCAGGTGAAGCGGGGCGAGGTGCACGTGCTGCTGCTGTCCCCCGAAGCCCTGGTGGGGGGCTGGGGGGGCTCCTGGGCGGGGTCCTGCTGCCTGCCCCCCGCCGCCCAGCTGCCCCCCGTGGCCTTCGCCTGCATCGACGAGGCGCACTGCGTGTCCCAGTGGGCGCACAACTTCCGGCCCAGCTACCTGCGGCTCTGCAAGGTGTGTGGAGGGGGGGGGGAGCCTCTTCTTCCTCGCCTCCTCATCCTCCTCTTCCTCCTCTTCCTCCCCTCCTCGCGTCGTCTTCTTCCTCCCCTCCTCACGTCCTCCTCACGTTGCCCTCCTCATCCTCTCCTCCTCTCCTCATCCTCTCCTCCTCACCTCCTCCTCTTCCTCTCTTCTCCTCCTCTCTTCCTCCTCTCCTCCTCCTCGCCTCCTCCTCTTCCTCTCCTCTTCCTCCTCACGCCCTCCTCTTCTTCCTCACCCCCTCCTCTTCCTCCCCTCCTCACGTCCTCCTCATGTCCCCCTCCTCACATCCTCTTCTTCCTCTCCTCTCCTCATCCTCACCCCATCCTCACGCCCTCCCCTTCCTCCTCTTCCTCTCCTCTTCCTCCCCTCCTCACGTCCTCCTCACATCCTCCTCTTCCTCCTTGTCTTCCTGCTCTTCCTCATGTCCTCCTCTTCCTCTCCGCCTCACCTCCTCCTCTTCCTTTCTTCCTCTCCTCTTCCTCCTCACATCTTCCTCATGCCCTCCTCTTCCTCCCCTCCTCACATCCTCCTCTTCCCCTCTTCCTCTCCTCCTCTCCTCATCCTCATCCCCTCCTCACGTCCTCCTCTTCCTCTTCACGCCCTCCTCTTCCTCTCCCCCCTCACGTCCTCTTCCTCCTCATGTCTTCCTCACGCCCTCCTCTTCCTCTCCTCATCCTCACCTCCTCCTCTTCCTCCTCTCTTCCTCCTCATGTCCTCCTCTTCCTCTCTTCCTCTCCCCCTCCTCCTCACGCTCTTCTCTTCCTTTCTTCCTCACCCCCTCCTCTTCCTCCCCTCCTCACGTCCTCCTCACATCACCCTCCTCTTCCTCTCTTCCTCTCCTCGTCCTCACCCCCTCCTCCTCTTCCTCCTCTTCCTCTCCTCTCTTCCTCACCCCCTCCTCTTCCTCGTCTTCCTGCTCTTCCTCACATCCTCCTCTTCCTCTCCGCCTCACGTCCTCCTCACCCCCTCGTCTTCCTCTCCTCCTGTTCCTCTTCCTCCTCACATCTTCCTCACGTCCTTCTCTTCCTCCTCTTCCTCCTCACGCCCTCCTCTTCCTCCTCACGCCCTCCTCTTCCTCTCTTCCTCTCCCCCTCATGTCCTCTTCTTCCTCCTGTCTTCCTCTCTTCCTCTCTGCCTCATGTCCTCCTCACCCCCTCATCTTCCTCTCCTTCTCTCCTTCTCTTCCTCCTCTCCCTCTCCTCTTCCTTTCTTCCTCTCCTCCTCTTCCTCCTCACATCTTCCTCACGTCCTCTTCTTCCTCCCCTCCTCTTCCTCTCCGCCTCACATCCTCCTCACTCCCTCGTCTTCCTCTCCCTCTCCTCTTCCTTTCTTCCTCTCCTCCTCTTCCTCTTCCTCCTCACATCTTCCTCACGCCCTCCTCTTCCTCTCCTCTTCCTCTCTTCCTCATGTCCTTGTCTTCCTGCTCTTCCTCACGTCCTCCTCTTCCTCCTCACATCTTCCTCACATCCTTCTCTTCCTCACGTCTTCCTCATGTCCTCCTCTTCCTCTCCCCCTCTCTTCCTCTTCCTCCTCATGCCCTCCTCTTCCTCATCTTCCTCTCCCTCTCCTCCTCACCTCCTCCTCTTCCTCTCTTCCTCACGTCTTCCTCATGCCCTCCTCTTCCTCTCTTCCTCTCCCTCTCCTCCTCACCTCCTCTTCTTCTCTTCCTCACGTCTTCCTCACCTCTTCCTCTGCTCCTCACCCCCTCCTCTTCCTCCTCTTCCCCTCCTCCTCTTCCTCACCTCCTCTTCCTCCCCCCCCAGGTGCTCCGCGACCGCCTGGGCGTGCGCTGCTTCCTGGGGCTGACCGCCACCCGCCACCCCCGCCACGGCCCGCGACGTGGCCATGCACCTCGGCGTCCCCCAGGGCGAGGAAGAGGAGGGCGAGGAGGAAGAAGAGGAAGAGGAGAAGGAGGAGGAGGAAGGCCCCACGGGGCGCTGCTCCGCCCTACCCCCAAACCTCCACCTCTCCGTCTCCATGGACCGCGACCGCGACCAGGTAGGGGCGAGAACGAGGCGGGCGACCCCCGACGGGGGGGCACAGAAGCCCCCCCCTCACCCTGGGGACCCCCTCCTCACCCTGGGGACCCCCTCCTCATCCTCAAGACCCCCCCCTCGCCCTCAGGCCCTCGTCTCCCTGCTGCGGGGGGAGCGTTTCGGCCGCCTCGCCTCCGTCATCGTCTACTGCACGCGGCGCGAGGAGACGGCGCGCCTGGCCGCGCTCCTCCGCACCTCCCTGCGAGGCACCGAGCCCCCCGAGCCCCCCAGCGACACGGGGACGAAGAAAAAACAAGGTAGGGAAGCAAACCCAACCCCCCCCGAGCCCCCCAACGACACGGGGAGGAATTAAAACCGAGGTTGGGAAGCAAACGCGACCCCCTCGAGGCCCTTTGAACGCCTCGACGCCCCCAAATCCTTCCGGATTTTTATCTTCTACCCCTTAAACTCTTAATTATGAAATAGAAAAGTGAGAAATGAAGCTGATTATGGTGTGAAATCGCTAAATTCGTCGTTTTTTTTTGGTAGGGAAGAGCACGCCGACGTGGGTGGCCGACGCTTACCACGCCGGGCTGAGCGCCGCCGAGCGCCGGCGGGTGCAGCGGGGTTTTATGGCCGGCCGGCTGCGGGTGGTGGTGGCCACGGTGGCTTTCGGCATGGGGTTGGACAAGGCGGACGTGAGGGGCGTGGTGCACTACAACATGCCCCAAAACTTCGAGAGTTACGTGCAGGAGGTGGGGAGAGCCGGGCGGGACGGGAAACCGGCTCACTGCCACCTCTTCCTGCACCCCGAGGTGAGATCCTAAAACAAAACAAAAAAAAAACACAAAAAACAACAACAACAAAAAAAAAAGCTCGAGGTCTCGCCCCAAAAGTTTAGGGGCGTTTCAAAGAGCCTCGGGGATTTTTGGGGTGGGCCCTCACTCAGCCCTAAACCACCTGGGGAGCCCTAAAAGGAGAGAAAGGGTCCCAGGAGGGGGGTAGCCAAGCCCTGCTGTCCCCCGTGGGTGCTTCCTGTGGGGTCACGGCGCCGTCCCCTTTCCCCCTTTTATTTTTTTTTTTTTTTATAGGGTGAGGACCTCCACGAGCTGCGGCGGCACATCTACGGGGCCACGGTCGATTTCCTCGCCATCAAGAAGCTGCTGCTGAAGGTTTTCTCCCCCTGCAAGTGCCGGGAGCTCCACCAAAAACGCCGGGAGCTCAGCGGGGTGAGGAAAAAGGGGTCAAAAGCAGGGGCTCCCCGCTGCGCTTTTTTGGGGTCCCCGCACCCCAAAATATTCCCCTCGGGGCGAGGAGCGGCCGGGATTTGAGCCCCAAACGCCGGGGTTTGAGCCCGAACGCCTCGAAGGAGCCGGGAGGGGACCGGGCAGGGCTGTGGGGACGCCCCAAAAGGGGGTGGGGGCAGGATGGGACTTGTCCCCACGCCCACCCCACAGGACGCCGAGGTCGAGGACGCCGCCGCGGCGCGGCCCCAACGCCTGTGCCACATGCACGAGCGCGCCCTGCCCGTCCGGCAGACGGTGGAGGAGCTGGATCTGCGCGAGGAAGGTGAGCGGGGCCGCGCCTGGTGCCACGGTGACCCCAAAAAAAAAAACAAAAAACCCCACACAAGTGTCCCCCCCCCTCTGCCCCACGCAGGCATCGAGACGCTGCTGTGCTACCTGGAGCTGCACCCGCGGCGCTGGCTGGAGCTCCTGCCCCCCACCTACTCCTCCTGCCGCCTGCGGTGCTACGGCGGGCCCCGGCAGCTCCGGGCGGTGGCGCGGAGGTCAGAGCGGGCCGGGAAGGGGCAAAACATCCCCTTCTGGTCCTGTTTTTGTGGTCCTGAACCCGTTTTTTTTAACTTTTTTTGCCTCTTTTTTTCGCCCCTCAGCTGCCCGCCCGTCGCCGTCTTCCTGGCCCGCGAGCGCCTGGCGGGGCGGCCGCACGCCAGCGCCGCTTCCCTGGAGCTGGACGTGGTGGAGCTGAGCGACTCCATGGGTTGGGAGGTGCCGCTGGTGAAACGAGCCCTCCGCCGGCTCCAGTGGGACCCCCTCCTGCGGCCGGGGGGCTCGGGGAACCCAAGGGGGGCGCCCCAAAACCCCCCCTCGGCCGCGGGGAGCGGCGTGGTGGTGGAATTCGCCGAGCTCGCCTTCCACCTCCGCGCCTACGGCGACCTCTCGGAGGAGGAGCTGGATTCCCTCTGCGAGTTCCTGCACCGGAGGGTGGTGGCACGGGAAAAAGCGGCGCTGGGCCAGCTGCGCGCCTGCTTCAGGGCCTTCAAGAGGTGGGGAGAGGGGGTGGAGCCCCCCAAAACGCCCCCAAATTCGTGGTTTGGGTCCGTTCTGGTGCCGCAGTGGGGGCTGACGGGGTTTTTGGGGTCGCAGCGTGGCCTTCCCAAGCTGCGAGCCGCACCCCGAGCGCCTGGAGGAGGAGAGGAGCTCGCGCCTCAGGGCTCTGCTCCAGGACTACTTCCAGAAGGAGGAGCCGACCCCGCAGGACTGCGAGGATGAGGAGGAGGAGGAGGAGGAAGATGAGGAAGATGAGGCCCAGGTGCGCGCCGACGTCCGCCGCTTCCTCGCCATCCGCCAGGACGAGAAGTTCTCGGGCAGAGCCGTCGCCAGAATCTTCCACGGCATCGGTGAGCGGCCGCGGGGCCTCGCGCCCACCTCCGGGGTTCCCCGTTTGTTTGTTTTTTTGGGGTGAAACGGGCTGATTTTGGGGGTTCCGCCCCGCAGACAGCCCCTGCTACCCGGCCCAGGTCTACGGGCGCGACCGCCGCTTCTGGAGGAGGCACCTGCGCTTCGACTTCTACCGCCTCGTGCGCCTGGCCACCCAGGAGATCCTGGCGCTGCGCTGAGACCCCAAAAACGACCCCAAAGAACCTTTGGGACACGGGGGAGGCGCTGGGAAGCCCCCCAGGGGGGTGTGGGACCCTCGTTTGGCCCCCTTGACCCCGTTACCCCGCGTTTAAGCGGTTCCAACCTCCCCTGGGGGTGTGGAGCGGGTCCGCTGCCGGATTTTCTCTTGGAATTAATAATTAAAGAGAATTTTAAAAATAAATCGAGAAATTTTTTAAAAATAAATCGAGAAATTTTTTAAAAATAAATCGAGAAATTTTTTAAAAATAAATCGAGAAATTTTTAAAAACAAATCGAGAACTTTTTTTTAAAATAAATCCTCTCCCGTGGCTCCCGGTGTTTCTCCCCGTCCCGCCGCGCGCACCGCAATTACCGCGCCCGCCTCTGATCGCGCGCCGTGCAGCCGCCGCGGGGCCGCGACGCCCCAGCGGCCACGGGGCTCCTGCAGCAGGGCGCCCTGTCCCCGTTCCCGTTCCTCTTATTTTTTTTGGCAAAAACCCTTTTAAAAGGTGATTAGTGCCCCGGGCGCGACGCGGCAGCGTACGCAGTCCTCCTGGGACTATAGGCACTGCTCCCCGTCGGCGCTCCGGACTATAAGCACTGCTCTCGCTCTCCCTCCAGCACCTCTCGAGGTAAGCGTAGCGCCCGCGGGACAAACTCGACGCCACGCGGACCCCAAATGGGGTCACCGGGGCCTGATGGCACCCCCCCCGACCCCAAACCCGTTCCTATCCCCTAACCCCAGCGCCCCCGCGCCATGGCCCTACCCCGTGCCCTGCTCCTGCCGCTGCTCCTCGGCGAGGTCCTGGCGCAGGACGCGGCCCCGCAGAGCTGCCACCCGCTGCCGGACGGTGAGCACCGCCCCATGGGGACCCCAAAATGATGAATCCCTTTTTAGGGTGACGGCTGAGACCCCGTTTTTTCCCCCCCTCCCGCAGCCCCCAACGCGGCGCTGGGCCGCCCGGCCTCCCAGTCCTCCCTCTACCCCAACCACAGCATCGCCGCCAACGCGGTGGACGGCAACCGGGACGGCGACTGGCGCCACGGCTCCTGCGCCCGCACCCTGCTTGAACCCGAGCCCTGGTGGGCCGTGGATTTGGGCGGGCGGCGCGCGGTGGCGGCGGTGCTGGTGCAGAACCGCCACGACTGCTGCTGGCAGCGCCTGCGGGGCGCCCAGGTCCACGTGGGCGACGCGCCGGCCGAGCGCGGCCGCGACAACCCCATGTGAGTCGGGTTGGGTGACGCCACGGGGGGGTCACTTTAGCCCCCCCACGACCCCGCTAATCGCCCCCTCTCGTTTTTTTGGGGTTTTTTGGCACAGCTGCGGGGTCATCGCCGACGCCGGGCCCGGCTCGCTCAGCACCGTGTGCTGCCGGGGGCTGCGGGGCCGCTACGTCTCCGTCCTCATCCCCGGGCGCGAGGACGCGCTGGTGCTGTGCGAGGTGGAGGTGCTGCTGCAGGGCTGCGCCCCGCTGCCCGGAGGTGAGGAAACCACCCCAAAAATACCCCGTAGAGCCCCCCGCACCCACGCCCAACCTCGTGCCCACCCTCCCCGCGGCGTTGCAGCCCCCAACGTGGCGCGGGGCCGCGCGGCGGCGCAGTCGTCCACGCTCAACGCCCTCAGCCTGGCCGCCAACGCCGTGGACGGGAACCGGGCCGGGGAGTGGGAGCGCGGCTCCTGCGCCCACACCGAGAAGGAGCTGGAGCCCTGGTGGAGCGTGGATTTGGGCCGGCGCCGCGCCGTCCTCGCCGTCACCCTCACCAACCGGCGCGACTGCTGCTGGGACAGCCTGGTGGGCGCCCAGGTCCACGTCGGCGACTCGGCGGCCGACCACGGCAGGAACAACCCCATGTGAGTGGGGTCTCCGCCGGGGTGGGATCTCCACCAGGGTGTCCCCCCCTAACCCCGCGGCCCCTCGGTAACCTCCCGCTCCTCTCCGGCAGCTGCGGGGCCGTCCTGGACACCGGGCCCGGCACCGCCAGCACCATCTGCTGCAACGGGCTGCCGGGCCGCTACGTCTCCGTCGTCATCCCCGGCCGCGTCGACTTCCTCGTGCTGTGCGAGGTGGAGGTGACGGCGCAGAGCTGCCACCCCCCGCCCGGCGGTAAGAGATGGGGGGGGGGGGCCACCCCAAAGTGCCACCGCGGCGCCACCGCGGCGCCACAACCGCGGTTCGGTGCTGGCAAACACGGGGGAGGAGCAGGGGGCGAAGTGGGTGGGGGACGGGGACGTTTACACACAGGGTGAGGGCACAGCGTGAGTGCAGCGAGCCCGGAGCTGGCGTCACCACCCGCCCCGTGGCGTCCCCCAGCCCAAAATTTGGCGCTGTGGCGCCCGGCGACGCAGTCCTCCACGGCCAGGCCGGCCGGCAGCGCCATCAACGCCGTGGACGGGAACCGGGCCGGCCGCTGGCGCCACGGCTCCTGCACCCAAACCAAGAGGGAGCGGGAGCCGTGGTGGACGGTGGACCTGGGCCAGAGCCGCGCCGTGGCAGCCGTGGTGGTGAGGAACCGCCTGGACTGCTGCTGGCACCGCCTCAAGGGCGCCCGCGTCCACGTCGGCGACTCCCTCGCCGGCCACGGCACCAACAACCCGGTGTGAGTGCCGCCGCGCCCGCGCCACCGTGCCACGCCGCGCCACCCTCACCGCCCTCACCGCCTCTCCCCCGTCTCGTCCCGCAGCTGCGGCGCCATCACCGCCACCGGCCCCGGCTCCACCAGCACCGTGTGCTGCCGCGGGCTGCCGGGCCGCTACGTCACCATCGCCGTGCCCCGGCGCCACGAGCAGCTGAGCCTGTGCGAGGTGGAGGTGGTGGAGCAGGGCTGCACCGTGACGCCCGGCGGTGAGTAACCCAACCCCGGTGGGGTCCCCAAAACCTTCCTCCGTCCCCCCCCATTGTGGCGCGGTGACCGCCTCGTCTTGCACCCGCAGCCCCCAACGCGGCGCTGGGCCGCCCGGCCGCCCAGTCCTCGGTGCTGGACGCCGCCAGCGGCGCCGCCAACGCGGTGGACGGCAACCGGGACGCCGACTGGGAGCGCGGCTCCTGCGCCCACACCCAGGAGGAGCCCGAGCCCTGGTGGCGGCTGGATTTGGGCGAGCGCCGCGCCGTCGAGGCCGTGCTGGTGCAGAACCGGCGCGACTGCTGCTGGCAGCACCTCAAGGGCGCCCAGGTCCACGTGGGCGACTCGCCGCTGGACGGCGGCCGGCGCAACGCGGTGTGAGCCCCCCGTTACCCTTCCCCAAACCCCCCCTCATCCATTGTAGGCACCGTGGCTCACCCTATTGTCCCCCAACCGTGTCACAGCTGCGGGGTCATCACCGACGCCGGGCCCGGCTCGCTCAGCACCGTGTGCTGCCGGGGGCTGCGGGGCCGCTACGTCTCCGTCCTCATCCCCGAGCGCGAGGACGCGCTGGTGCTGTGCGAGGTGGAGGTGCTGCTGCAGGGCTGCGCCCCGCTGCCCGGAGGTGAGGAAACCACCCCAAAAATACCCCGTAGAGCCCCCCAAACCCACACCCAACCTCGTGGCCACCCTCCCCACGGTGTTCCAGCCCCCAACGTGGCGCGGGAGCAGCGGGCCACGCAATCGTCCACCTCCGGCGGCGCCGGCGCGGCCGCCAAGGCGGTGGACGGCAACCGGGACGCCGACGGGCGCCGCGGCTCCTGCAGCCACACCCGGCGCCAACGCCAGCCCTGGTGGGCCGTGGATTTGGGCGGGCGGCACGCGGTGGCGGCGGTGCTGGTGCAGAACCGCCACGACTGCTGCTGGCAGCGCCTGCGGGGCGCCCAGGTCCACGTGGGCGACGCGCCGGCCGAGCGCGGCCGCGACAACGCCGTGTGAGTCGGGTTGGGTGACGCCACGGGGGGGTCACTTTAGCCCCCCCACGACCCCGCTAATCGCCCCCTCTCGTTTTTTGGGGTTTTTTGGCACAGCTGCGGGGTCATCGCCGACGCCGGGCCCGGCTCGCTCAGCACCGTGTGCTGCCGGGGGCTGCGGGGCCGCTACGTCTCCGTCCTCATCCCCGGGCGCGAGGACGCGCTGGTGCTGTGCGAGGTCGAGGTCTACGGCACCTTCCTGGAGCCCTGAAGCGGCACCCCGGGGTGGGGACGAGGTGACAAGGTGCTGTCCCCCCCTCCCCCGGCCACCCTCGGGGGTCCCCGCGCTGTCCCCGACCCTTCTGTGGGCACCCAAGGGTCCTCGTCGTGTAGTGGGGTGGCCGGGCCCTATAGCGTGTCCCATAGGCACCCTATGGGGTCTCGGCTGCTCTCGGGGTGTGGGGGGGGGAGCGGCGGGTGGCACCCATGGGTGTCCTCGCCCAGCGGGGTGCTGGGAAGAGCAATAAAGGGCTGAGAGTGAGTGCGGCATCCTAAAGTGTACTGGGGTGGGGTGGGGGTGGGATTGGGGTGGGAATGGGGATGGGATGGGATTAGGGATATGGGATTGGGGTGGGATTAGGGATATGGGATGGAATGGGATTAGGGATATGGGATGGAATGGGATTAGGGATATGGGGTGGGGTGGGGATGGGATTAGGGATATGGGATGGGATTGGGGATGGGATGGGGATGGGATTAGGGATGGGGATATGGGATGGGATTAGGGATGCGATTAGGGATATAGAATGGGGATGGGATTAGGGATATGGGATGGGATGGAATGGGATTAGGGATATGGGATGGGATTAGGGATATGGGATGGGGATAGAATGGGATTAGGGATATGGGATGGGGATGGGGATCACAGAAGGGCTCGCCCTGGAAGGGCCCTTTTAGGATCACCTAACCCCATCCCCCACCATAGGCAGGGTTCCCACCCCCCAGTTTGGGTTGGCCTGGAGACGGGGTGGGCGCGTGGCGGGTAATGGGGTGGGTAATGGGGTGGGTAATGGGGTGGGTAATGGGGTGGGTAATAGGGTAACTAATGGGGCGGGTGATGAATAACTAACAGAGCGAGCAATAGGGTGGGGAACGGGGCAGGTAACGGGGCAGGTAAGAGGAGTATTAACGGGATGGGTAATTTGGGTGTTAATAGGGCAGGTAATGGGGCAGTTAATGGGGCAGTTAATAGGGACGTCAGTGGGGCAGGTAATGGTGCCAATGAGGTGCCACCCATGTCACCCCATGGTGCTCGGGGATCTGCCCTATAAATGCCATCCCCCTGCTGTGGGGTGGGGATGTGGGGTGGCCCTGGCCACCGTGGGGACACCACGAGGATGTGGGATACCACGGGGACACGGAGCCCCATGGGGACGTGGGGCATAATGGGGTGGGGGACGTAACGGGGACGTGGGATGCGATGGGACTTGGGGCACCATGGGGATATGGGGCACCCCATAGACAAAGGACACAATGGGGACAATGGGACACCATGGGGACATGGGGCACCCCATAGATATGGACACTATGGGGACATGGGGCACCATATGGATATGGGGCACCCCATAGACAAGGGACACCATGGGGACATGGGGCACCGTATGGGGACATGGGGCACCATATGGATATGGGGTGCCCCATAGAAAAGGGACACTATGGGGACAATGGGACACCACGAGGACATGGGGCACCCCATGGGGACGTCGACACCATGAGGATATGGGGCACCCCATGGATGAGGACACTATGGGGACGTGGACACCACAGGGACACGGGGCACCCCATGGGGACACGGGGCACCATGGGGACAATGGGACCCCATGGGGACATAGGGCACCCCATGGGGCACCCCATAGACGTGGACACCATGGGGACATGGGACACCGTATGGATATGGGGCACCCCATAGCCAAGGAACACAACGGGAACGATGGAACACCACGGGGACACGGGGCACCCCATGGACACGGGACCCCATGGACACCCCGTGGGCACCCCATAGGCACCCCATGGACCTGGGACCCCCCCCACCCGCCAGGAGGGGCCACCCATGGGTGCCCCCCACGCCCGCGGACGCGCCGGCTGCCGCTGATGCTTTATTAGGGGATATCCAACATCCGCCCCCCGACCCCCCTAAAACGAGCCCGGGAGCGCCCGCGCAGGGCCCCGCAGGGGGTTGGACGGGATTATTTTTTTGGGATTAGGGGGGATTTGGGGGGCTCGTTAGGAGAATTCCTTAACGAACTTGGTGTAGAAGGCGCTGAGCTTCTGCAGCAGGACCTGCAGCTTGTCGGCGGGGGGCAGGATGGTCATCCTGGGGGGGGGGGGGGGGGGGGGGACACACAATGGGATTAGGGACCCCCACGGTGTGCCCCCCGCCCTATTAGGAGGATTCCCGTAGTCCCCAGGTGGTTTGGGGGATTTTTTTTTTTTTTTTTTAACGGGGGGGCTCCGGCAACGTTGTGGGATCGTGGGGGGGGGTGGGGGTGGGGTCCTGGGGAGGGTGGGGGGTCCTGGGGGGGGATGGAGCCCTGAGCTTGGCTTGGAGCCGTGCAGCTTGTCCCTGTCCCCATCCCTAATCCCATCCCTAATCCCATCCCCCTCCCAATCCCATTCCCATCCCCATCCCATCCTAGTCCCACTCCCATTCCCCATCCCAATCCCCGTCCCCATTCCATCCCCAATCCCAATCCCATCCCCAATCCCAATCCCATCCCATCCCCGGCCCCATTCATGTCCCTAACCCCATCCCCACCCCTGACCCCATTCCAAATCACCCCAATCCCGGTCCCCATCCCAATCCCATCCCATCCCCATCCCATCCCTAATCCCATCTCCAATCCCACCCCTAATCCTATCCTATCCCCATCCCATCCCCAATCCCACCCCTAATCCTATCCTATCCCCATCCCATCCCATCCCATTGTGCCCATCCCCATCCCATTCCAATCCCAATCCCCAATTCCCATCCCTAATCCCATCCCATACCCAATTCCCATCCCCATCCCACCCCATCCCTATCCCCATCCCTAATCCCATCCCATCCCAATGTGCCCATCCCCAGTCCCACCCCTAATCCCATCCCATCCCATCCCCGCCCCCATTCATGTCCCTAACTCCATCCCCACCCATGACCCCATTCCAAACCACCCCAATCCCCATCCCAATCCCATCCCATCCCTAATCCCATCCCATCTCCATCCCTAATCCCATCCCAATCCCCATCCCCACCCCTAACCCCACCCCATCCCATTATACCCATCCCCAACCCCACCCCTAATCCCACCCCTAATAATCCCAATCCCATCCCCATCCCATCCCATCTCCATCCCTAATCCCATCCCAATCCCCATCCCCACCCCTAACCCCACCCCATCCCATTATACCCATCCCCAACCCCACCCCTAATCCCACCCCTAATAATCCCAATCCCATCCCCATCCCATCCCATCTCCATCCCTAATCCCATCCCAATCCCCATCCCCACCCCATCCCATTATACCCACCCCCAACCCCACCCCCAACCCCACCCCTAATCCCACCCCTAATCCCAATCCCACCCCCCTTACCTGAAGTGGAAGGTGCCCTCCTTCTGCCCGAACCCGGAGCCGGGCACCACGCAGATCCCGGTCTCCTCCAGCAGCCTCATGCAGAAGAACATATCGGGGGCCTGACCCTGCGCCTAGGGGGGGACCGACCCCGACCCCTTGGGTCACCCCGACCTTTGGGTGACCCCATACACCTTAGGGTGACCCCCTAGGCCCCAAGGAGGGGGGGTTACCTGGGCCGCTTGTAGGGCGCGGGGCGGCAGGTCGATGCGGGGGAAGGCGTACATGGCGCCCTGCACCGGGTTGCAGCGGATGCCGGGCGTGCGGTTGAAAATCTCCTGGGTCAGCTTCGCCTTCTGGGCCAGCGCGCTCAGCACGGCCTGCTTCTCCTGGGGGGGGGGGAATATGGGGAAGAATGGGGGAAGAATGGGGGAAATGGGGGAAATGGGGGCGTGGCGGGGTTGAGCTCGCACTATGTGTCCCTATATCTCACCCTATGTAATCCATCTCCGCCCCGTGTGCTCCGTTCCCATCCCATCTCCCCATCCCATCCCATGCCATTTCCAATCCCAATCCCATGCCCAACCTCACAACCAATTCCAATCCCATCCCCATCCCAATCCCATTCCGAATCCCATCCCATCCCCATCCAATCCCAATTCCAATCCCATCCCATATCCCGATCCTAATCCCATCCCATATCTCCATCCCATCCCATTCCCATCCCATCCCTAATCACATCCCATATCCCATCCCATCCTGTCCTACCCCATCCCATTCCATCCCAAATCCCAATCCCATCCCATTCCCAATCCCATCCCACCCCATCCTATCCCATCCCCATTCCCAATCCCATTCCCCATCCCATCCTATCCCAATCCCATTCCCAATCCAGATCCCAATCCCGATCCCACCCCCATCCCATATCCCCATCCCCAATCCCCATCCCATCCCATCCCCAATCCCATCCCTTCCCAATCCCATTCCCATTCCCAATCCCATCCCCATCCTGTCCCATTCCCATCCTGTCCCATCCCATCCCAATCCCATCCTCATCCCAGTTCCATTCCATCCCCATTCCAACCCATCCCCATCCCATTCCATCCCCATCCCAATCCCAATCCAAATCCCATCCCCAATCCCATCCCCATCCCAATCCCAATCAAAATCCCATCCCCATCCCAATCTCAATCCCAATCCCATTCCCAATCCTATCCTAATCCCAATCCAAATCAAAATCCCATCCCCATCCCAATCCCATCCCATCCCCAATCCCAATCCCCATCCCATCTGATCCCATCCCACCCCAATCCCATCCCTTCCCCATCCCAATCCCAATCCAAATCAAAATCCCATCCTAATCCCATCCCATCCCCATCCCATCCCCAATCCCAATCCCCATCCCACCCCAATCCCTTCCCCATTCCATTCCCAATCCCATCCCAGCCCCATCTTCATCCCAATCCCATCCCAATCCCAATCCAAATCAAAATCCCATCCCAATCCCAATCCCATCCCCATCCCATCCCCACCCAATCCCAACCCCATCCCGCCCCGCACCCACCGCCATGAATCCCTCGTAGGAGGGCTCCCCGGGCTGGGGGGGGTTGACGACGGCGTCCAGTATGATCTGCCCGGCCACGGGGGGGCAGAGCCGCACCGACACCAGTTTGGCCAGTTGCTGCTGCACCTCGGGGTCCATGTTCACCACCTCCACGTACCCGCCCCGGAACCCGCACCTGCACCGTAGGATCCATAGGGCCGCCGTGACCCTATATCCCACCCCATGGACCACCGCATCCCCACCCCATAGCACCCATAGGGCCGTGGTGTCCCTATTCCTACCCCATGCTCCACCACATCCTCACCCCACCCCATAGCACCCATAGGGCCGCCGTGACCCTATATCCCACCCCATGGACCACCGCATCCCCACCCCATAGCACCCATAGGGCCAGCACATCCCCATTCCCACCCCATAGTACCCATAGGGCCACCACATCCCCATTCCCACCCCATAGCACCCATAGGGCCGCCCTGTCCCTATATCCCACCCCATGGACCACCGCATCCCCACCCCAACCCATAGGGACCACGGGGCCAGCACATTCCCATCGCCACCCCATAGGATCCATGGGGCCACAGTGTCCCTATTCCCACCCCGTGATCCAACACATCCCAATCCCCACCCCATAGCACCCATGGGGCCACCACATCCCCACCCCACAGCACCCATAGTGCTATGGTGTCCCTATTTCCACCCCATGCTCCACCACATCCCCATCCCCACCCCACAGCACCCATAGGGCCGTGGTGTCCCTACTCCTACCCCGTGATCCAATACATCCCCACCCAACCCCATAGCACCCATGGGGCCACCACATCCCCATTCCCACCCCACAGCATCCATAGGGCCACAATGTCCCTATTCCCACCCCATGATCCACCACCTCCCCACCCCACAGCACCCATGGGGCCACGGTGTCCCTATTCCTACCCCATGGTCCACCACATCCCCACCCCACCCCATAGCACCCATGGGACCACCACATCCCCATCCCCTCCCCATAGTAGCCATATGGCCATGGTGTCCCTATTCCCGCCCCATACTCCAACACATCCTCACCCCACCCCATAGGGCCCATGGGGCCACCACATCCCCACCCCACAGTACCCATGGGGCCACAGTGTCCCTATTCCCACCCCATGATCCAGAACATCCCCACCCCACTCCATAGGGTCCATGGGGCCACCACATCTTCATCCCCACCCCATAGCATCCATAGGGCCATGGTGTCCCTATTCCCACCCCATGATCCAACACCTCCCCACCCCACAGCACCCATGGCTCCACCACCTCCCCACCCAACCCCACAGCACCCATGGGCCCTCCCCCTCCCCACCCCACCCCACCCCACCCCACAACCCCCACAGAACCACAACATCCCCATTCCCACCCCATACTCCCCCACCTCACCCCCATAGACTCCCCGGCGCCCCCTAAACCCCAGCACCCGTGGGTGCCCCCCACCCCGTCCCGGCGCCACGCACTCGCCGGCGAAGCCCTTGGAGATGGAGTGGAAGGAGGCGAGCTCCACGGTGTCGGCGTAGGGCGGCCCCAATTGGGCCAAAACCTTCTTGAAGGAGTGGAAGGCCGCGCCCTCGGCGTAGACGTTGTCTTGGTAGACCTGAGGTGCGAGCGGCGCGTCTTGGTTTTTTTTTGGTTTTTTTTGGTGTTTTTTGGGGGGTTTTGGGGTTTTGGGGTCGGGGGACACGCGCTTATAGGGTCGGGGTCGCCGTCACTCACCTCGTCGGCCAAAAGGAAGAGGCGCTCCTCGTAGGCGAATTTGATGACGGCCTCGATGTCCTCGCGGCTCTGCACCTGCCCTAAGGGGGGCGCGGGGTGGGGGGGGGCGCCGGTGAGGTGGGGGTACTGGGACCGGTAGGGTGCTGGGGGGACTGGTGCTATTAGGGCACTGGGGTCCCAGTAAGGCATTTGGGTCTCAGGACCAGTAGGGCACTGGGGTGCCCGGTGCTGGTAGGGTGTTGGGAAGCCCAGTCCCAGTAGGGCACTGGGGGCCCAGTCCCAGTAGGGTGTTGGGGAGCCCAGTCCAAGTAGGATATTGGAGTCCCATTACCAGTAGGGCACTGGGGGCCCAGTACCGGTAGGGTGTTGGGGAGCCTAGTCCCAGTAGGATATTGGAGTCCCACTACCAGTAGGGCACTGGGGGCCAATTCCCAGTACGGTGTTGGGGTCCCAGTAAGGCATTTGGGTCCCATTACCAGTAGGGCACTGGGGGCCCAGTCCCAGTAGGGTGTTGGGGAGCCCAGTACTGGTAGGGTGTTGGGGTCCCAGGACCAGTAGGGCACTGGGGGCCCAGTACTGGTAGGGTGTTGGGGAGCCCAGTACTGGTAGGGTGTTGGGGTCCCAGGACCAGTAGGGCATTGGGGGCCCAGTAAGGCATTTG
Source organism: Netta rufina (assembly GCF_964035555.1). NCBI lineage: Eukaryota > Metazoa > Chordata > Aves > Anseriformes > Anatidae > Netta > Netta rufina. The sequence continues at coordinate 158,292,182 of NC_140124.1, forward strand.
GGTCCCAGGACCAGTAGGGTACTGGAGGCCCAGTGCTGGTAGGGTGTCGGGGAGCACAGTCCCAGTAGGATATTGGGGTCCCAGGACCAGTAGGGCACTGGGGACCCAGTACTGGTAGGGTGTTGGGGTCCCAGTAAGACATTTGGGTCCCATTACCAGTAGGGCACTGCGGCCCCAGTACCAGTAGGGTGCTGGGGAGCCCAGTCCCAGTAGCATATTGGGGTCCCATTACCAGTAGGGTATTGGGGTCCCCATCCCAATAGAGTATTGGGGTCCCAGCCCTAGTACTGATAGGGCAGGGCAGTCCCAGCCCCAGTAGGGTATTGGGGGCCCAGCCCCGGTACCAGAAGGACACTGGGGCTCCCAGTGCAGCCCCAGGCTCCCAGTATGACCCCAGGACCCCCAGTATGACCCTGGTACCCCCACCCCACACAGTGCCCACGGTGTCCATGGTGCCCATGGCGGCACCATACTGGTAGGGTTGCTCCCAGTCCAACCCCGGTACCCCCAGTATGACCCCAGTGCCCCCAGTATGACCCCAGCACTCCCAATCTGACCCCAGTGCCCCCAGTACGACCCCAGGACCCCCACTACCACCCCAGTAACCCCACCCCACGCAGTGCCCGCAGTGCCCACGGTAGAGCCATACCAGTAGGGTTGCTCCCAGTATGACTCCAGTGCCCCCACTATGACCCCAGGTCTCCCAGTATGACCCCAGGTCTCCCAATATGACCTCAGGGCCCCCAGTACGACCCCACTACCCCCACCCCATGCAGTGCCCATGGCGGCGCCATACCGGTGGGGTTGCTCCCAGTCCAACCCCATTGTCCCCAGTCCAACCCTATTGTCCCCAGTATGACCCCAGCACTTCCAATCTGACCCCAGGGCTCCCAGTATGACCCCAGCACTCCCAATCTGACCCCAGGTCTCCCAATATGACCTCAGGACCCCCAGTACCACCCCAGTACCCCCATCCCACACAGTGCCCGCAGTACCCCTGTTGCCCCCACTACCCTTGTCGGTGCCGCCGTACCGGTGGGGTTGCTCCCAGTATGACCCCGGTGCCCCCAATATGACCCCAGGTCTCCCAATCTGACCCCAGGACCCCCAGTCCAACCCCAGAACCCACAGTCCCACCCCACTACCCCCACCCCACCCAGTACCCTTGTCGGCGGCGGTGGCACCGTACCGGTGGGGTTGCCTCCAGTCCAACCCCACTGTCCCCAGTATGACCCCAGTGCCCCCAGTCTAATCCCAGTGCCCCCAATATGACTCCAGTGCCCCCAGTATGACTCCAGGCCTCCCAGTATGACCCAAGGTCTCCCAGTATGACCCTGGTACCCCCACCCCACGCAGTGCCCATGGTGCCCATGGCGGCGCCATACCGGTAGGGTTACTCCCAGTCCAACCCCAGTGCCCCCACTATGACCCCAGTGCCCCCACTATGACCCCAGTGCCCCCACTATGACCCCATCACTCCCAATCCAACCCCAGGACCCCCAATCTGACCCCAGAACCCCCAGTCCCACCCAACCACCCTCCACCCCACCCAGTACCCTTGGCGGTGGCAGTGGCACCGTACTGGTGGGGTTGCCCCCAGTCCAACCCCAATGCCCTCAGTATGACCCCAGTGTCCCCAGTATGATCCCAGTGCCCCCAGTCCAATCCCAGCACTCCCAATCTGACCCCAGGACCCCCAGTATGACCCCAGGACCCCCAATACCACCCCAGTACCCCCACCCCACACAGTGCCCGCAGTGCCGACGGTGGCACCATACCGGTAGGGTTGCTCCCAGTCCAACCCCATTGTCCCCAGTCCAACCCTATTGTCCCCAGTATGACCCCAGTGCCCCCAGTCTGACCCCAGGACCTCCAGTATGAATCCAGGTCTCCCAGTATGACCCCAGGTCTCCCAATATGACCTCAGGGCCCCCAGTACTACCCCACTACCCCCACCCCACGCAGTGCCCATGGCGGCGCCATACCGGTAGGGTTGCTCCCAGTCCAACCCCATTGTCCCCAGTCCAACCCTATTGTCCCCAGTATGACCCCAGCACTTCCAATCTGACCCCAAGGCTCCCAGTATGACCCCAGCACTCCCAATCTGACCCCAGGTCTCCCAATATGACCTCAGGACCCCCAGTACCACCCCAGTACCCCCACCCCACACAGTGCCCACAGTACCCCTGTTGCCCCCACTACCCTTGTCGGTGCCGCTGTACCGGTGGGGTTGCTCCCAGTATGACCCCGGTGCCCCCAATATGACCCCAGGTCTCCCAATCTGACCCCAGGACCCCCAGTCCAACCCCAGAACCCACAGTCCCACCCCACCACCCCCCACCCCACCCAGTACCCTTGTCGGCGGCGGTGGCAACGTACCGGTGGGGTTGCCTCCAGTCCAACCCCACTGTCCCCAGTATGACCCCAGTGCCCCCAGTCCAATCCCAGTGCCCCCAATATGACTCCAGTGCCCCCAGTATGACTCCAGGCCTCCCAGTATGACCCAAGGTCTCCCAGTATGACCCTGGTACCCCCACCCCACGCAGTGCCCATGGTGCCCATGGCGGCGCCATACCGGTAGGGTTACTCCCAGTCCAACCCCAGTGCCCCCACTATGACCCCAGTGCCCCCACTATGACCCCATCACTCCCAATCCAACCCCAGGACCCCCAATCTGACCCCAGAACCCCCAGTCCCACCCAACCACCCTCCACCCCACCCAGTACCCTTGGCGGTGGCAGTGGCACCGTACCGGTGGGGTTGCTCCCAGTATGACCCCGGTGCCCCCAATATGACCCCAGCACTCCCAATCCAACCCCAGGTCTCCCAATATGACCTCAGGACCCCCAGTATGACCCCAGGACCCCCAGTCCAACCCCAGTACCCCCAATATGACTCCAGTGCCCCCAGTATGACCCCAGGTCTCCCAATCTGACCCCATTACCCCCACTCCCACCCCACCACCCCCCACCCCACCCAGTACCCTTGTCGGCGGCGATGCCACCATATCGGTGGGGTTGCCTCCAGTCCAACCCCACTGTCCCCAGTATGACCCCAGTGCCCCCAGTCCAATCCCAGTGCCCCCAATATGACTCCAGTGCCCCCAGTATGACTCCAGGCCTCCCAGTATGACCCAAGGTCTCCCAGTATGACCCTGGTACTCCCACCCCACGCAGTGCCCATGGTGCCCGCAGTGGCACCATACCAGTAGAGTTGCTCCCAGTCCAACCCCAATGCCCTCAATATGACCCCAGTGCCCCCACTATGACCCCAGTGCCCCCAGTATGACCCCAGCACTCCCAATCCAACCCCAGGTCTCCCAATCTGACCCCAGAACCCCCAGTCCCACCCAACCACCCTCCACCCCACCCAGTACCCTTGGCGGTGGCAGTGGCACCGTACCGGTGGGGTTGCCCCCAGTCCAACCCCAATGCCCTCAGTATGACCCCAGTGTCCCCAGTATGATCCCAGTGCCCCCAGTCCAATCCCAGCACTCCCAATCTGACCCCAGGACCCCCAGTATGACCCCAGGACCCCCAATACCACCTCAGTACCCCCACCCCACACAGTGCCCGCAGTGCTGACGGTGGCGCCATACCGGTAGGGTTGCTCCCAGTCCAACCCCATTGTCCCCAGTCCAACCCTATTGTCCCCAGTATGACCCCAGTGCCCCCAGTCTGACCCCAGGACCCCCAGTATGACTCCAGGTCTCCCAGTATGACCCCAGGTCTCCCAATATGACCTCAGGGCCCCCAGTACGACCCCACTACCCCCACCCCATGCAGTGCCCATGGCGGCGCCATACCGGTGGGGTTGCTCCCAGTCCAACCCCATTGTCCCCAGTCCAACCCTATTGTCCCCAGTATGACCCCAGTGCCCCCAGTCTGACCCCAGGACCCCCAGTATGACTCCAGGTCTCCCAGTATGACCCCAGGTCTCCCAATATGACCTCAGGGCCCCCAGTACGACCCCACTACCCCCACCCCATGCAGTGCCCATGGCGGCGCCATACCGGTAGGGTTGCTCCCAGTCCAACCCCATTGTCCCCAGTCCAACCCTATTGTCCCCAGTATGACCCCAGTGCCCCCACTATGACCCCAGGACCCCCAGTATGACTCCAGGTCTCCCAGTATGACCCCAGGTCTCCCAATATGACCTCAGGGCCCCCAGTACTACCCCAGTACCCCCACCCCACGCAGTGCCCATGGCTGCACCATACCGGTGGGGTTGCTCCCAGTCCAACCCCATTGTCCCCAGTCCAACCCTATTGTCCCCAGTATGACCCCAGCACTCCCAATCTGACCCCAGTGCCCCCAGTATGACCCCAGCACTCCCAATCCAACCCCAGGACCCCCAATCTGACCCCAGGACCCCCACTATGACCCCATTACCCCCAGTATGACCCCCCCACCCCCCACCCCACCCAGTACCCTTGTCGGTGCCGGTGCCGCCGTACCGGTGGGGTTTCCGGGGTTGATGACGCAGAGGGCTCGGGGTTGGCAGCGCCGTCTCCCTTCTCCCAGCACCCGGCGCAGTTCGGCGATGTCCAGGGCCCAGGCGCGCTCCTCGGCCAGCAGGTAGCCCAGCTGCACCGCGCCCAGCTCCGCCAGCGCCGCCGAGTACAGCGGGTACTGCGGCACCGGCACCAGCACCCCGCAGCGCCCCGAGCCCTCGCCGCACACCAGGAGCTTCAGGATGCTCTGGGGGGGGGGATAAAGGGGTGAGGGGGGGGTGTGGGGTTGGGATATGGGGTTATGGGGATATGGGGGTATGGGGTTGGGGTATGGGGATATGGGGGTATGGGGATATGGGGATATGGGGATATGGGGATATGGGGTTGGGGATATGGGGATATGGGGATATGGGGTATGGGGATATGGGGATATGGGGTTATGGGGGTATGGGGCTGGGATATGGGGTTATGGGGGTATGGGGTTGGGATATGGGGTTGGGATATGGGGATATGGGGTTGGGGATATGGGGATATGGGGATATGGGATTGGGATATGGGGATATGGGGACATGGGGACATGGGGATATGGGGACGGGGAGACGTGGGGTTGGGGTGACTTGGGGACATGGGGACATGGGGACATGTGGATATGGGGTTGGGGTGACATGAGGACAGGGGGATATGGGGATATGGGGATATGGGGATATGGGGACATGGGGACATGGGGAGAGGGTGGCGTGAGGACGGGGTGACATGGGGTTGGGGCGATGTTGGGTTGGGGTGGGATGGGGACATGGTGATATGGGGAGGGGGTGGCATGGGGATATGGGGATATGGGGTTGGGGTGACATGGGGACATGGTGATATGGGACAGGGGGATATGGGGATATGGGGATATGGGGATGGGGTGGCACAGGGAGGGGGTGGCATGGGGACATGGGGACATTGGGATATGGGGATATGGAGATGGGGTGACATGGGGTTGGGGTGATGTAGGGTTGGGGTGATGTAGGGTTGGGGTGACATTGGGAGGGGATGACGTGGGGACATGGTGATATGGGGACGGGGTGACATGGGAAGGGGGTGATGTAGGGTTGGGTTGGGATGGGGACGTGGGGACGGGGTGGCACAGGGAGGGGGTGGCATGGGGACATGGGGACATGGGGATATGGGGTTGGGGTGGCACGGCAATGGGGTGGCACAGGGATGGGATGATGTTGGGTTGGGGTGGGATGGGGAGGGGGTGGCATGGGGACAGGGTGATATGGGGACATGGGGACATGGGGACATGGGGAGGGGGTGACACGGGGAGGGGGACAGAAAGGGGACAGGGACAGTGAGGGGACAGCAACGGGACGGGGACAGAAAGGGGATGGGGGTGACAAGGGGACGGGGACAGCGTGGGGATGGGGGCACTGTGGGGGGGGGACATTATGGGGACAGGGACAGTGTGGGGACAGGGACATTGAGAGGACATTATGGGGACATTATGGGGACATTTAGGGGACATTATGGGGTCTTTACGGGGACATTTAGGGGACATTACGGGGACATTTTGGGGACAATATGGGGACATTTGGGGGACTTTACGGGGACATTTAGGGGACATTATGGGGTCATTTAGGGGACTTTATGGGGACATTTAGGGGACTTTATGGGGACATTACGGTGACAGCGTGGGAACAAGGACATTTGTAGGGCCGGGACGCCGCGGGGACGCCGTGTCCGTGCCAGCGGGCGCCATGGGGACACCGGAGCCAAGTGTGTGTCCCCCCCCCCCCCCCCCCAAATGTCCCCTCCCCTATAGGGGACGGTGCCAGGGGTGGCACAAAGGGACCTTTGTGGCCGTGCCACCGCCGGGCGTGGGAACGGGGACGGGGACACGGGGATGGGACGGGGACACCGGGACTGGGATGGGGACACCGGGATGGGGCTGGGGACACTGGGACTGGGATGGGGACACCGGGACTGGGATGGGGACACTGGGACTGGGTTGGGGACACTGGGATGGGGCTGGGGACACTGGGACTGTGTTGGGGACACTGGGATTGGGATGAGGACACTGGGATTGGGTTGGGGACACTGGGATGGGGACACCGGGACTGGGACACCGGGACTGGGTTGGGGACACTGGGACTGGGTTGGGGACGCTGGGATGGGGTTGGGGACACGGGGATGGGGCACCGGGACTGGGTTGGGGACACCAGGACTGGGATGGGGACACTGGGACGGGGTTGGGGACACTGGGATGGGGTTGGGGACACTGGGACAGGGCTGGGGACACTGGGACTGTGTTGGGGACACTGGGATTGGGATGAGGACACTGGGATTGGGTTGGGGACACTGGGATGGGGTTGGGGACACCGAGACTGGGACACCGGGACTGGGTTGGGGACACTGGGATGGGGACACTGGGATGGGGTTGGTGACACTGGGACTGGGATGGGGACACTGGGACGGGGTTGGGGACACTGGGACGGGGCTGGGAACACTGGGACTGTGTTGGGGACACTGGGATTGGGATGAGGACACTGGGATTGGGTTGGGGACACTGGGATGGGGACACCGGGATGGGGTTGGGGACACCAGGATGGGGTTGGGGACACCGGGATGGGGACACGGGGACACGGGGACACGGGGACACGGGGACACGGGGTCGGGTCCCCACCACGATGGCGTCGCTGGCGCCGGTGGCCAGGAAGATGTTTTGGGGACAGGCGGGGACCCCGTCGCGGCGCTCCAGGAACTGCGCCACGTCCTGCCGGATGGCCTCGATGCCCGGGCTGGCGCTGTAGGCACCTGGGGGGGGACCCCAATGTCCCCAAATTGTCCCCAAATTGTCCCCAAATTGTCCCCAAGGTCCCCAAGGTCCCCAAATTGTCCCTGAGGTCCCCAAGGTCCCCACTGTCCCCCTGTCCCCATGGTCCTTGTGGCTCCCCCAGCTCCCTGTCCCCATTGTCCCCCCATTGTCCCCATTGTCCCCCCTGACCCCATTGTCCCCGCTGTTCCTAGTGTCCCCACCGTCCCCACTGTCCCCATCTCACCCATTGTCCCCCCACTGTCCCCATTGCCCCCATCATCCCCCGTCATCCCCATGGTTCCCCCTGTCCCCATTGTCCCCAAACCCCACTGTCCCCACTGTCCCCATTGTCCCACCACCCCCATTGTCCCCATTGTCCCCAAATCCCCCCATCCCCACTGTCCCCATTGTCCCCACTGTCCCCACCATCCCCATGGTCCCCATTGTCCCCCTGTCCCCATTGTCCCCATCATCCCCATTGCCCCCACCACCCCCATTGTCCCCACTGTCCCTGTCCCCCCTGTCCCCATTGCCCCCACCATCCCCATGGTCCTCCTGTCCCCATTGTCACCTGTGTCCCCATCATCCCCACTGTCCCCATTGCACCCCATCATGCCCATTGTCCCCATTGTCCCCATTGTCCCCAAATCCCCCCGCCCCCATCACCCCCACCACCCACATTGTCCCCCCATCACCCCCCATGTCCCCATTGCCCCCCCCATTGTCCCCATGGTCCCCATTGACCCCACTGTCCCCATTGACCCCACCAGCCCCATTGTCCCCGTTGTCCCCATTGTCCCCATTGACCCCATTGACCCCCCTATCCCCATTGACCCCCATCATCCCCATCATCCCCATTAACCCATTGTCCCCATTGACCCCACTGTCCCCATTGTCCCCATTCCCCCCATGTCCCCATTGTCCCCACTGTCCCCACCATCCCCATGGTCCCCCAATGTCCCCATCTTACCCATTGTCCCCATTGACCCCATTATCCCCATTATCCCCATTGTCCCCATTGTCCCCGTCGTTCCCATTGCCCCCATCACCCCCCTGTCCCCATTGACCCCATCATCCCCATTGTCCCCATTGACCCCATTGTCCCCATTGACCCCATCATCCCCATTGTCCCCATTGACCCCACTGTCCCCATTGACCCCATTATTCCCATCGTCCCCATTGACCCCATCATCCCCATTGTCCCCATTGACCCCATTGACCCCATCATCCCCATTGTCCCCATCACCCCCACTGTCCCCATTGACCCCATTGACCCCATCATCCCCATCATCCCCATTGTCCCCATTGACCCCATTGTCCCCATTGACCCCATTGACCCCATCATCCCCATTGTCCCCATTGACCCCATTGACCCCATTGTCCCCATTGCCCCCACCACCCCCATTGTCCCCATTGACCCCATTGCCCCCACCACCCCCATTGACCCCATCATCCCCATTGACCCCATTGTCCCCATTGACCCCATTATACCCATTATTCCCATTGACCCCATTGCCCCCACCACCTCCATTGACCCCATTGACCCCATCATCCCCATTGTCCCCATTATCCCCATTGTCCCCATCGTCCCCATTGACCCCATTGACCCCATCATCCCCATCATCCCCATTATTCCCATTGACCCCATTGCCCCCATTGCCCCCATTGACCCCATTGTCCCCATTGACCCCATTGTCCCCATTATCCCCACCACCCCCATTGACCCCATCATCCCCATCAGCCCCATTGACCCCATTGTCCCCATCACCCCCCTGTCCCCATTGACCCCATTGCCCCCATTGCCCCCATAGCCCCCCCCGACCCCACAGCCCCCCCCGACCCCATAGCCCCCGCTGTCCCCCCACCGGCGCTGTGCCCGCCGCACGCCGCCAGCAGTCTCCGTGCCCTGGCCTTGGCGTCCTCGGGGAAGGCGGCCTCCTGCAGCAGCTCCGGGAACACGCACAGCGCCGCCACCTGGGGAACTGGGCGTACTGGGGGCACTGGGGGGTACTGGGGGGACTGGGGGGCACTACTGGGGGCACTGGGGGGTACTGGGAGACACTGCTGGGGGGACTGGGAGACACTGGGAGACACCACTGGGGGCACTGGGGGGACTGGGGGCACTACTGGGGGCACTGGGGGGCACTGGGAGACACTGCTGGGGGGACTGGGGGCACTGGGGGGACTGGGGGGCACTACTGGGGGCACTGGGAGACACTACTGGGCGTACTGGGGGCACTGGGGGCACTGGGGGCACTACTGGGGGGACTGGGGGGCACTACTGGGGGCACTGGGAGACACTGGGAGACACTGCTGGGAGATACTGGGGGATACTGGGGGCACTGGGGGGTACTGGGGGGCACTGGGAGACACTAACTGGGAGACACTGGGGGCACTACTGGGAGACACTACTGGGGGGACTGGGGGCACTGGGGGACGCTACTGGGAGACACTGGGAGACACTACTGGGTGTACTGGGGACACTGGGGGCACTACTGGGGGGACTGGGGGGCACTACTGGGGGGACTGGGGGGTATTGGGAGACACTGCTGGGGGGACTGGGAGACACTGGGAGACACCACTGGGGGCACTGGGGGGACTGGGGGCACTACTGGGGGCACTGGGGGGCACTGGGAGACACTACTGGGGGGACTGGGGGCACTGGGGGCACTGGGAGACACTACTGGGGGTACTGGGAGACACTACTGGGAGACACTGGGGGCACTGGGGGAACTGGGGGGACTGGGGGGACTGGGGGGTACTGGGAGGTACTGGGAGACACTACTGGGAGACACTGGGGGTACTGGGGGATACTGGGGATACTGGGGGTACTGGGGGCACTGGGGGTACTGGGAGATATTGGGAGACACTGGGAGACACTACTGAGAGACACTGGGGGGAACTGGGGGCACTGGGGGATACTGGGAGACACTGGGGGAACTGGGGGCACTGGGGGATACTGGGGGACACTGGGGGATACTGGGGGTACTGGGGGATACTGGGGATACTGGGGACACTGGGGGATACTGGGGGAGCCCCCGGCCCCGTACCTGGCGCAGGAAGGTGATTGGTTTCTGCCCCATGGCGTGCGCGTCGCCGATGTTGGCCTTGATCACCTCCGTGAAGGGTTTGGGGACACCCTGCGGGGTCAGGGGTCACGGGGTCAGGGGTCACGGGGTCAGGGGTCATGGGGTCAGGGGGTTAAGGGGTTAAAGGGGTCAGGGGTGGGGGTACAGGGTGAGGGAGGGCGTGGGGTGAGGGGTATGGGGGTGTTATGGGGACGTTACGGGGATACTGGGAGAACTGGGAGAACTGGGGATATGGGGACATTATGGGGACATTATGGGGATATGGGGATACTGGGATAACTGGGGACATTATGGGGACATTATGGGGATATGGGGACATTATGGGGACATTATGGGGTTATGGGAACATGGGGATACTGGGATAACTGGGGACATGGGGACATTATGGGGACATTATGGGGATATGGGGATACTGGGATAACTGGGGATATGGGGACATTATGGGGTTATGGGGATATGGGGATACTGGGATAACTGGGGACATAGGGATATGGGGACAGGGGGTTATGGGGACATTATGGGGACATTACAGGGATACTGGGATAACTGGGGACATTATGGGGACATTATGGGGATACTGGGATAACTGGGAACATGGGGATATGGGGACATTATGGGGATACTGGGATAACTGGGGACATGGGGATATGGGGACATTATGGGGATACTGGGATAACTGGGGACATTATGGGGACACTATAGGGACTGGGGGATACTGGGATAACTGGGGACATGGGGACATTATGGGGACATTATGGGGATATGGGGACATTATGGGGTTATGGGGATATGGGGATACTGGGATAACTGGGGACATAGGGATATGGGGACAGGGGGTTATGGGGACATTATGGGGACATTATGGGGATACTGGGATAACTGGGGACATTATGGGGACACTATAGGGACCGGGGGATACTGGGATAACTGGGGACATGGGGACATTATGGGGATATGGGGACATGGGGATACTGGGATAACTGGGGATATGGGGACATTATGGGGACATTATGGGGAAATTATGGGGTTATGGGGACATTATGGGGACATTACGGGGATACTGGGATAACTGGGATAACTGGGGACATGGGGATATGGGGATATGGGGACAGGGGGACATTATGGGGATAAGGGGATATGGGGATACTGGGATAACTGGGGATATGGGGACAGGGAGATATGGGGTTACTGGGATAACTGGGGATATGGGGACATTATGGGGACATTATGGGGACATTATGGGGGTACTGGGATAACTGGGGTCATGGGGACATTATGGGGACATTATAGGGATATGGGAATACTGGGATAACTGGGGACATGGGGATATGAAGACGGTGATACTGGGATAACTGGGATAACTGGAGACATGGGGACATGGGAATATGGGGACATTATGGGGACATTGTGGGGACTTTAAGGGGATATGGGGATAAGGGGATACTGGGATAACTGGGGATATGGGGACATTATGGGGGCATTATGGGGATATGGGAATACTGGGATAACTGGGATAACTGGGGACATGGGGACAGGGGGACATGGAGATACTGGGATAACTGGGGACATGGGGATATGGGGACAGGGGGATATGGGGACATTATGGGGACAATATGGGGATATGGGGATACTGGGGATACTGGGATAAGTGGGGACAGGTGGATATGGGGACATTATGGGGACATTATGGGGACATTATAGGGATACTGGGATAACTGGGGACATGGGGGTATGGGGACAGGGGGATATGGGGACATTACGGGGACATTATGGGGACATGGGGACACGGGGACAGGGTGACACGGGCATACTGGGGTACCCGGTGACACCGGGCTAACTGGGGCCACCGGGGCCAGGGCGGTAACGGGGTCACCGGGGCCGTCCCCACCCCCCCCCCCCCCGGGGTTTGGGACTTTGGCCCCGGGCGGACTCTGCCCACGGGGGGGGGGAGGGGACACGGGGGGGGACACGGGGGGGACACGGGGGGGACACGGGGGGGACACGGGGGGGGGTCCCGAGAACCCGGGGGGGGGGTAAAGGACACGGGGACCCCCCCCCGGGATGTGACAGGAGGGGACAAAAGGGGACAATTATGGGGTGGGGGGGGGGCACTGGGAGGTACTGGGAGGTACTGGGAGGTACTGGGAGGTACTGGGATGGTACTGGGAAAGTGCCCAGCTGGGGACATGGGGGGGGTGGGGAGGTGACAAGGGACAGGGGGGGATATGGGGGAGGGGGGGGGTCCTAAATCTGTGGGTTTGGGGGGGGGGAAATTGGGGGGGGGGGGGGGTTGGGGGGTCCCAGGTTTGGGGGTTTTGGGGTCAGTGGGGTGGGGGGTGCCAGGGTTTGGGGGGGGGTCTTGGGGTTTATGGGGGGGGGGTCCCTGGTTTGGGGGACCCCATATTTGGGGGGGGGGGGGTTGGGTGGAACAGGTCCCGGCCATTGGGGGGGGGGCTGGGGGTCTTTTGGGGTCCATAGGATGGGCTGGAGACCCCAAATTGGGGGGTCCCCGTGGATGGGGGGGTCACCCCGGTGCTGGGGGGTCCTGGATTTGGGGGGGGGGTCCCGGATTTGAGGAGGGGGTCCCAGATTTGGGGTGGGGGGTCCCGGGCCATAGGGGGGGGTCTGGGCATGGGCTGGAGACCCCAAACTGGGAGTCCCAATGGTTATAGGGTCCCCGGTGCTGGGGGTCCCAGTTTGGGGAGGGGGTCCCGGATTTGGGAGAGGGGGGGTCCCGGATTTGAGGAAGGGGCGTCCCCAAGGTTTCGGGGTTTGGGTTTTGGGGTCGGGGGGTCTATGGGGGTCCTGGGCATGGGCTGGGAGACTCTAAATTGGTTATAGGGTCCCCGGTGCTGAAGGTCCTGGTTTGGGGAGGGGGTCCCAGATTTTGGGAGGGGGTCCCGGATTTGGGGTAGGGGGGCATCCCCAAGGTTTCAGGGTTTGGGTTTTGGGGGTCGGGGGTCCTGGGCATGGGGCTGGAGACCCCAAACTGGGAGTCCCCATGGCTATAGGGTCCCTGGTGCTGGGGGGGTCCCGGTTTGGGGAGGGGGGTCCCAGATTTGGGGAGGGGGGTCCCGGATTTGGGTAGGGGGCATCCCCAAGGTTTCAGGGTTTGGGTTTTAGGTTGGGGGGGCTTTGGGGTCCCAGGCATGGGCTGGAGACCCCAAACTGGGAGTCCCCATGGCTATAGGGTCCCTGGTGCTGGGGGGTCCCGGTTTGGGGAGGGGGGTCCCAGATTTGGGGAAGGGGGTGTCCCCAAGGTTTCAGGGTTGGGGTTTTAGGGTCGGGGGGGTCTATGGGGTCCTGGGCATGGGCTGGAGACCCCAAATTGGTTATAGGGTCCCCGGTGCTGGGGGTCCCGGTTTGGGGGAGGGGGTCCCAGATTTGGAGAGGGGGGTCCCGGATTTGGGTAGGGGGCGTCCCCAAGGTTTCAGGGTTGGGGTTTTAGGGTCGGGGGGTCTATGGGGTCCTGGGCATGGGCTGGAGACCCCAAATTGGTTATAGGGTCCCCGGTGCCGAAGGTCCCGGTTTGGGGAGGGGGTCCCAGATTTGGGGGAGGGGGGTCCCGGATTTGGGGTAGGGGGTGTCCCCAAGGTTTCAGGGTTTGGGTTTTAGGGTCGGGGGTCCCGGGCATGGGCTGGAGACCCCAAACTGGGGGTCCCAATGGTTATAGGGTCCCCGGTGCTGGGGGTCCCAGTTTGGGGAGGGGGTCCCGGATTTGAGGAGGGGGTCCCGGATTTGGGTAGGGGGCGTCCCCAAGGTTTTGGGGTTTGGGTTTTGGGGGTCTGGGGGTCTATGGGGTCCTGGGCATGGGCTGGAGACCCTAAATTGGCTATAGGGTCCCTGGTGCTGGGGGTTCCGGATTTGGGGATGGGGTCCCGGATTTGGGGTAGGGGGCGTCCCCAAGGTTTCGGGGTTGGGGTTTTAGGGTCGGGGGGGGGGTGTGGGGTTATCCCATACCTGGCGCAGCTCCTGCTCCAGCTGTAGGGCGCGGGTGACAATGGGGGCCGCGCACGGCGTACTCCACGCGCCGCACGGCCGGGTTCATGGTGGCACCGCTCAGCACCGGGGGCCGGGGACCCCCCGACCCCAAGGCCCCCGACCCCGACCTTGACCCCGACCCCGACCCCAAAGACGTCGCCGTCGCCGCCGCCGCCGCCATGGCCGGGAGCCTGTGGGGTCGCCGAGCTCTCAGGGCCCGCATTTGGGGCCGGGGATATGGGGTTGGGAAGTTGGCACCGGGACAGGAGGGCGAAGGCGGCACCGCCCCGGGGGCAGAGACGGGGCACGGGGCGGGACGGGGGGTGTGGGGGGGGTGTGGGGTGGGTGTGGGGGGGGTATGGGGCACGGGAGGTGGGTATGGGGTGTGGGGTGTCGGGGGGTATGGGGTGAGGGGTATGGGGTGGGATATGGGCATGGGGTGTGGGTATGGGGTGTGGGGCAAGGGGTGGGGGTGTGGGGTGGGATATGGGGCACGGGATGTGGGTATGGGGTGGTGGGGGGTATGGGGTATGGGTTGGGAATAGGGCATGGGGTATGGGGCATGGGGTGGGGGTGTGGGGTGGGATATGGGGCACAGGAGGTGGGTATGGGGTGTCAGGGGGCATGGGGTATGGGGTATGGGTTGGGATATGGGGCATGGGGTGTGGGTATGGGGTGTGGGGTAAGGGGTATAAGAAGGCAGTGGGGTGTGGGGTGGGGGTGTGGGGGGGTGGGATATGGGGCACGGGATGTGGGTATGGGGTATGGGGTATGGGGTGTCAGGGGGCATGGGGGAAGGGGTATGGGTTGGGATATGGGGCATGGGATGTGGGTATGGGGTATGGGGTACAAGACGGCAGTGGGGCACGGGGTGTAGGGGGTGGGATATGGGGCACAGGACGTGGGTATGGGGTATGGGGTGTCGGGGGGTATGGGGTGAGGGGTATGGGTTGGGAATAGGGCATGGGGTGTGGGGCAAGGGGCATGGGGTATGGGGCATGGGGTGGGGGTGTGGGGTGGGATATGGGGCACGGGAGGTGGGTATGGGGTGTGGGGTGTCGGGGGGTATGGGGGAAGGGGTATGGGTTGGGATATGGGGCATGGGGTGTGGGTATGGGGTGTGGGGTAAGGGGTATAAGACAGCAGTGGGGTATGGGGTGTGGGGTGTGGGGGCACGGGGTGTGGGGTGGGTGTGGGGCACAGGACGTGGGTATGGGGTGTGGGGTAAGGGGTATAAGAAGGCGGTGGGGTATGGGGTGGGGGTGTGGGGGGTGGGATATGGGGCACAGAGCTTGGGTATGGGGTGTTGGGTACGGGGTATGGGGCGTCAGGGGGGCATGGGGCAAGGGGCATGGGGTAAGGGGCACAGGGCACGAGGTGGGTGTGGGGCACGGGACGTGGGTACAGGGCATGGGGCAAGGGGCATGGGGCACGGGACGGCAGTGGGGCACGGGGCGGGGGATGTGGGGCACGGGATATAGGGCACGGGGTGCGGGATATGGGGCAGGGGGACTGGGGGGCACGGGGCACAAGATAGGATACGGGACACGGGGTGTGGGGCGCAAGGTGTGGGGCACAGGGACGTGGGGTGTGGGGCTCAGGGTGTGGGGCACGGGGCTGTGGGGCACGGGGCTATGGGGCTGTGGGGCTGTGGGGCTGTGGGGCTGTGGGGACGGAGGCAGGCAGGGACCCAAGGTTATGGGGACGTGGGCACGGGGCCACCGGGACGCGGGGACGGGGCCAGGAGCCGCCGGTGGCACCCGGCACCGCCAGGACCCACGGCACAGCCGGGGGGGGGGGGGGGGGGGCAGGGGGGAGATGTGGGGGCAGGCCCCATAGCAGACCCCACAGCTCCCCATAGCGCTGCCCCACTGCTGCGCCCCCCCAACCCATTGCCCCCACGTTCCCCCTGCACCCCCTCCTGCCCCATAGATCCCAGCTGCCCCATAGCCACCCCCACTGCCCCACAGCCCCCTGCCCCATAGATCCCCCCCCACAGCCACTCTGCCCCATAGCTCTCCTGCCCCATAGCCCCCCCTCCTGCCCCATAGCCTCCCAGTTGCCCCATAGCCCCAATTGCCCTATACCACCCTGCCCTACAGCCGCCCTGGCCCCATAGCTCTCCTGCCCCATAGCGCCCCCCACTGCCCCATAGCCACCTGCCCCATAGCCCCCCCAACTGCCCCATAGCCCTCCAATTGCCCCCTAGTCCCCCTGCCCCATAGCTCTCCTGCCACCATAGCCCCCCACACTGCCCCATAGCCCCAATTCCCCCATACCCCCCTGCCCCATAGCCCCCTGCCCCATAGCTCTCCTGCCCCATATCCCCCCTAACTGCCCCATACTCCCCCTATTTGCCCCCACCCCCCCGATTGCCCCATAGCCCCCCCAAACTGCCCCACACCCCCCCAACTGCCCCATAGCCCCCTGCCCCATAGCTCTCCTGCCCCACATCCCCCCCTAATTGCCCCGTACCCCCCCCCAACTGCCCCCCACACCCCCCCAACTGCCCCACACCCCCCGCCCCATACCCCCCCCAACTGCCCCATAGCCCCCTGCCCCACAGCCCCCCTGCCCCATAGCCCCCCCAATTGCCCCACCCCCCCCCAATTGCCCCCCACCCCCCCCCAACTGCCCCCCGCACCCCCCCCAATTGCCCCCCCCCCGACTGACCCGCGCTGCTTCATGGCCCCCTCTGCCCCACAGCGCCCCCTGCTGCCCCAAACGGCCACCGGCCTTAGCCCCGCCCCGCCGCGCCCCCGCAGCCAATCAGCGCCAGGCCCCTTTATCCTTGGCCCCGCCCCCCGCCGCCCATTGGCTGCAGCCGCGTCCCCACAGAGGGGTAGGGCTGGCCCCCCCCTCCCCCTCCGTGGGGCGCCCCCTAACTGCCAGTGGGGGGGGGGCTGGGGGGTGCCCCATAGCGCCCCATAGCGCCCCATAGAGCCCCATAGTGCCCCACAGTGTGCCCCATGCACCCATATTGTGCCCATATTGTGCCCCATAGTGTGCCCCATAGCGCCCCATAGCCCCCCATAGCGCCCCATAGTGCCCCACAGTGTGCCCCATAGCGCCTGTGCTGTGCCCCATAGTGCCCCATAGCGCCCCATAGCACCCATATTGTGCCCCATAGTGCCCATTGTGTGCCCCATAGCGCCCCTTCCGTGCCCCATAGCGCCCCATAGCACTCCACAGTGTGCCCCATAGCGTCCCATATTGTGCCCCACAGCACCCAGTGTGCCCCATAGCACCCCATAGTGCCCCATAGCGCCCCATAGTGCCCGTTGTGTGCCCCATAGCGTCTGTGCTGTGCCCCACAGTGCCCATATTGTGCCCCACAGTGCCCCATAGTGTGCCCCATAGCACCCATATTGTGCCTCATAGTGCCCCATATTGTGCCCCACAGCACCCACAGTGTGCCCCATAGCACCCCATAGCGCCCCATAGTGTGCCCCATAGTGCCCCATAGCGCCCCACAGCACCCACAATGTGCCCCATAGTGCCCCATAGCACCCATATTGTGCCCCATAGCGCCCCATAGTGCCCCTTAGTGCCCATATTGTGCCCCACAGTGCCCTAGTGTGCCCCATAGCACCCACTGTGTGCCCCATAGTGCCCCTTCTGTGCCCCATAGTGCCCATATTGTGCCCCATAGTGCCCGTTGTGTGCCCCATAGCGTCTATATTGTGCCCCACAGCACCCATATTGTGCCCCCTAGCAGCCTGCTGTACTGCCCCATAGCGCCCCATAGCGCCCAGTGTGCCCCTTAGTGGCCCACAGTGGCCATATTGTGCCCCATAGCGCCCATATTGTGCCCCTTAGTGCCCCATAGCGCCCAGTGTGCCCCATAGTGGCTATTGTGTGCCCCATAGTGCCCATATTGTGCCCCACAGCGCCCATGCTGTGCCCCATAGCACCCAGTGTGCCCCATAGCGCCTAGATTGTGCCCATACTGCCCATCATGTGCCCCATAGCACCCATATCCTGCCCCATAGCGCCCATTGTGTGCCCCACAGCAGCCCACCGTGCCGTGCCCCATAGCGACCCACTGCTGTGCCCTATAGCACCTGCACTGCATCCCACAGTGACCCACCGCCCTGCCCCATAGCGAGGCGTGCTGTGCCCCATAGGAACCCCCATGCTGTGCCCCATAGCCTCACACCCAGTCCCCAAATCAACCCACCCGCCCCACAGCCCCCACTGCGCCGTGCCCCATAGCTCCCCCCCCCGTTTGCTGTGCCCCATAGCCGCCCCACAACCCCCTCCCCAAACGTTTCCAGTTCCCAGTCCCCAAACCACGGGTGCCCACACCCAACCCTTACATATGGGGCACCCCATAACCGCCCCCCCCCTTCCCTATGGGGCGCCCCACACCACCCCACACCCCCTCCCTCCCGGCCAGCCGTGGGTCCCAGCCCCACATACTCACTCCTGGGCTCCCATGGGTCCCAGCCCCACGTGCCTCCCCGGGGGGGGGCCCCCTGGGTGTGGGCCCCTTATCAGCCCACACGCTATGGGGCGGCGCTGGCTGTGGGGCTGCCCCACATCTCCCTGCCCCCCACCCACCCCTGGGTCCTTTTCCCTTGCACCCGGCCGGGCTCACCCCACGTCCACGCGCTGTGGGGCAGCCGTGGGGCAGCCGTGGGGCAGGGAGGCGGCCGCCTTGTCCCCGTGGCCGTCGCCGCCACCCTGACCTTTGCGGGGCCCTAAATATAACCCGGCAGCTGCCGGGGGGCCGCGACCCCCACCCGCTGTGGGGCAGGGACACTTGTGGGGCGCCAGGACCCCATAGCAGGGGGGACAGCCCCGCTGCGTGTCCCCCCCTATAGACACTTATGGGGCAGCGCCGCCCCACAGGGCTGCCCCACAAGTAGGGGGCTGGGTGGGCGGGGAGGGGGGGGGGTCACCGCGCTCCCAGCCCCATAGCGCGCCCCATAGCGGGTGCTATGGGGCGGAGGGAGGTGGGGGGGGGGGTGGGGGGGGGGTTCCTTGCTATTTTTACAGCGCCTCGGAGGTGACATTGGGACCCCGGGGCGTTGCCAACACCGACGTGACAGCGTGGGGGGGTTTTTTTGGTGCAAAAAAGCTTTAATTCGGGTCGTGGAAAAACTTAACGGGACGGGGGGCACCCGACGGGGCGTCCCCGCGCCGTGGGGTGCCCCCAAAAGCGGGGTTTTTTGCCCCCAAAAGTGTGTCCCCCCCCCTCTCCAGGCTCACATCACCTTGCAGCAGCGCTGCTTGGGGGCCGGCGGCTCCTCGGGGGGGGCGGTGAGGCGGAGCAATGGGGGGGGGGGCGGCACTTATGGGGCAGCCGTGGGGCGGAGGTGTGGGGCGCTGCTGCTGCTGCTGCTGCTGCTGCTGCTGCTGCTGCTGCTTGGTGGCCGCTCGCTGCCGCTTCAGCTCCGCCAAGGTTTGAGCCGGGAGCGGGTCCGGAGGCGCCGGCGCCGGGGGGGGGGCCTGGAAAGGTGACGTTGGGGACACCCCCAAAAGCTTGGGGACATCGGGGACAACCCCAGGGTGGTCCTAAGGGGAGCGGTGACCCCCCCCAGGGCACCCCAGGGCACCCCAGAGCACCCCAGGGTGCCCCACACCAGCGCCAAGGCGCTGCGCCCCCGTTGGGACCTCTCCAAGACGCCCAAGGGCTCGGTGCCACCGCTCGGTGCCACCGCCACCACCAGTTGTCCCCAAGGCCACCGGCTCACCTGGGGGCAGCGCCGTGCTTCGGCCTCGCCCTCCTCTTTCTCCTCTTCCTCCTCCTCCTCCTCCTCCTCTTCCTCCTGGCCTCGGTGTCCCCGCTGCCACACCAGAGCCTCGCGCGCCCGCGCCCGCCGGTACCGCTGGCTGCGCTCCGTCACGCTGGCGCGCCGCGCCGCCTTGCTGGGGACAAAAAACAGGGGGACAAACGGGGTCACCGAGGAGAGGGACACACAACCCCAAAACCTCGAGAACTGACCCCAAAAACGGCCTCTCACCCGCGGCTGCCGGCGCTGGAGGTGCGGGCGCCGGAGGGAGGAGCGGTGGCGGCGCTGCGAGCGCAGGACGGCCTCGCGCCTCTGCTTCAGCTCCAGCAGCTTGGCGCGCACCTCGGCGTCCCCGCAGACGTCTGGGGACACCGAGGGGACACCCCCGGGGGACAACCCCCCGGGGACGCCAAGGGGACGTCGGGAGGGGTCCCCAGGTCCCCAGGGGTGTGGTGGGGCGCGTGGGGACCTGGGGTTGCGGAGGGTTTGTGGGGTTGGCGGTCCAACCCCATGGGGTTGGTGGTCATCCTATGGGGTTGGTCACCCTATGGGGTTGGTGGTCACCCTATGGGGTTGGTGGTCACCCTATGGGATTGGTGGCCACCCTATGGGGTTGGTGGCCACCCTATGGGGTTGGTGGCCACCCTATGGGGTTGGTGGTCACCCTATGGGGTTGATGGTTACTCTATGGGATTGGTCACCCTATGGGGTTGGTGGCCACCCTATGGGGTTGGTGGCCACCCTATGGGGTTGGTGGCCACCCTATGGGGTTGGTGGTTACTCTATGGGGTTGGTGGTTACTCTATGGGGTTGGTCACCCTATGGGGTTGGTGGTCACCCTATGGGGTTGGTGGCCACCCTATGGGGTTGGTGGTCACCCTATGGGGTTGGTGGCCACCCTATGGGTTGGCCACCCTATGGGGTTGGTGGTCACCCTATGGGGTTGGTGGCCACCCTATGGGGTTGGCCACCCTATGGGGTTGGTGGTCACCCTATGAGGTTGGTGGTCACCCCAAGGTCTTGGTGGTCACCCTATGGGTTTGGTGGCCACCCTATGGGGTTGGTCACCCTATGAGATTGGTGTCCACCCTATGGGATTGGTGGTCACTCTATGGGATTGGTCACCCCATGGGGTTGGTGGTCACCCCAAGGTCTTGGTGGTCACCCTATGGGCTTGGTGGTCACCCTATGGGCTTGGTGGTCATCCTATGGGGTTGGTGGTCATCCTATGGGGTTGGTGGCCACCCTACGGGCTTGGTGGTCACCCCATGGGTTTGCTGGTCACCCTATGGGATTAGTGGTCACCCTATGGGATTGGTGGTCACCCCTTGGGTTTGGTGGTCCCTTCCCATGGGTTTGGTGGTCACCCTATGGGTTTTGCTGGTCACCCTATGGGTTTGGTGGTCACCCTATGGGATTGGTGGCCACCCCATGGTCCCCACAGTCCCTACAGAACCCAAGGTCCTTGCGGTCTCCTCCATGGTCCCCTCCCCATGGTCCCCTTGGTCTCCATAGACCCCATAGACCCTATAAACCCCATGGGCCCCATTGTCCCCCACAGACCCCCAAGGTCCCCATAGACCCCGTGGTCCTCATGGTCCCCATAGTCCCCCATGGTCCTTATGAACCCCACAGACCCCATTGTCCCTATGAACCCCATGGTCCGTATGGTCCCCACAGACCCCCAAGGTCCCCACAGACCCCATGGTCCCTATGAACCCCATGGTCCTCATTGTCCCCACAGACCGCCAAAGTCCCCAAAGACCCCATGGTTCCCACAGACCCTCACGGTCCTCATTGTCCCCACAGACCCCATGGACCCCATAGTCCCCATGGTCCCCATAGACCCCATAGACCCCCATGGATCCTATGAACCCCATGGTCCCTATGACCCCCATGGTCCTCATTGTCCCCACAGACACCCAAGGTCCTCACTGTCCCCATAGACCCCATGATCCCTATGACCCCCATGGTACTCATTGTTCCCACAGACCCCATGGACCCCACAGACCCCACGGTCCTCATTGTCCCCATAGACCCCCAAGGACCCATAAACCCCATGGACCCAATGACCCCCATGGTCCTCACTGTCCCCATAGACTCCCAAGGTCCTTATGGTCCCCATAGACCCCATGATCCCTATGACCCCCATGGTCCCCATTGTCCCCATTGACCCCATGGTCCCCACAGACCCCATGGTCCCCATAGACCCCAAAGGTCCTCAATGTCCCCATAGACCCCCAAGGTCCCCATAGACCCCATGGACCCAATGACCCCCGTGGTCCCCATTGTCCCCATAGACCCCATGGTCCCCACAGACCCTCATGGTCCCATGGACCCCATAGACCCTATAGACCCCCATGGTCCTCATTGTCCCCAAGGTCCTCATTGTCCCCATAGACCCCATGGACCCCATGGTCCCATAGACCCCCAAGGACCCAAAGACCCCATGGACCCAATGACCCCTCATTGTCCCCATAGACTCCCACGGTCCTTATGGTCCCCATAGACCCCATGACCCCTATGACCCCCATGGTCCTCATTGTCCCCATTGACCCCATGGTCCTCATTGTCCCCATTGACCCCATGGACCCCAAGACCCTCATGGTCCTCATTGTCCCCATTGACCCCATGGACCCTATAGACCCCATGGTCCCCATCGTCCCCTTAGACCCCAAAGGTCCTCATTGTCCCCACAGACCCCCAGGGTCCCCATAGACCCCACGGACCCAATGACCCCCACGGTCCTCATTGTCCCGATAGACCCCATGGACCCCATAATCCCAATAGACTCCGTGGTCCTCATTGTCCCCACAGACCCCAAAGCCCCCACAGACCCCAAGCCCCCACAGACCCCACACTCACCCAGCGGCGTCCTCGTCCATCGCCGACTTCCCCCCGAGGTCTGCGCCGTGCGCCACCAGCAGCTCCACCAGCGGGATCTACGCGGCACCCACCGTCACCACCCACCGCCCCCGACCCCAAACCCGCCCCCAAAGTGTCCCCAGAGTGTCCCCAACCTGTCCCCAGCAGGCGGCGGCGTGCAGGGGCTGCCACCCGTCCTCGTCCGCGCGCTGGTGCTAGGCCTCGTGCCGCAGCAGCAGCTCGGCCGCCTCCAGGTACCCGTTGGCCGCCGCGATGTGAAGCTGCCACGGAGGGACAAATTTAGAGGGTGGAGGGGTTCGGGGGACCCCCGGCGTGTCCCTAAATCTGTCCCTTGTCCCCTTACCAGGGGTGGCGCCGCGCGCGTGGTCCCCGGCGCGTCCAGGTCGGCGCCGGCCGCCAGCAGCGCGCGCACCTCGTCCAGCAGCGCCCGCTCCGGGGCGCCCCGCGCCTCCTCGATGCGCTCCTGGGTGATGCCTTTGGGGACAGAGGGAGGCGTGGCACGGGGACAGA
The DNA here is from genome assembly GCF_964035555.1 of Netta rufina. Classification (NCBI taxonomy): domain Eukaryota; kingdom Metazoa; phylum Chordata; class Aves; order Anseriformes; family Anatidae; genus Netta; species Netta rufina. The sequence continues at coordinate 158,315,639 of NC_140124.1, forward strand.
CGGACAAAGGGGACAATGGGGACACGGGGGGCGAAGGGACGGAGCTCACCCTGCTCGGCCATGGCCGTCTCCAGGCAGTCCAGCGTGGCCTCGTCCTCGCACAGGTCGTAGGGCATGTCGCCGTCGGAGGTCACCGCCAGGAGGTTGGCGCCGCTGGGGGGGACAGGGGGACGGGGGGACGGGGGGAGTGAGGTGGGGGGGACAGCACGGGGATGTGGGGACACCACAAGGACACCACAAGGTTGTGGGGGACACCACAAGGACGTGGGGGGCACCACAAGGACATAGGGACACCACGAGGACGTGGGGGGCACTGGGCCACCACAAGGACATGGGGACACCACGAGGACGTGGGGGGACACTGGGCCACCACAAGGACATGGGGACACCACGAGGACACCACAAGGATGTGGGGGGCACCACGGGGATGTGGGACACCCTGAGGACACAACAAGGCTGTGGGGACATCACAAGGAGGTGGGGACGTGGGGACACCCCAAGGATGTTGGGGACACCCCAAGGATGCGGGGGACATGGGGACACCACAAGGATACGGGGGACACCCCAAGGACATGGGGACACCCCGAAGACACCACAAGGATGTGGGGATGTGGGGACACCACAAGGACACCATAAGGATGTGGGGGACACCCTGAGGACATGGGAGACACCTCGAGGACATGGGGACACCACGAGGACACAACAAGGCTGTGGGAACATCACAAGGAGGTGGAGACGTGGGGACACCCCAAGGATGCAGGGGGACACCATAAGGACGTGGGAAAGTGGGGACACCATGAGGACGTGGGGACACCCGAGGATGTGGGGGGCACCCCGAGGACACCACAAGGCTGTGGGGACACCACAAGGACATGGGGACACCACGAGGACACAGGGGACTTCCCAAGGACACCATTAAGGCTGTGGGGGTCACCACGAGGACGTGGGGGACACCTCGAGGATGCTGGGGGACATGGGGACACCCCGAGGACATGGGGACACCACAAGGACACATAAGGATGTGGGGGGGACACCCTGAGGACATGGGGGACACCACGAGGACACAACAAGGCTGTGGGGACATCACAAGGAGGTGTGGGACGTGGGGACACCCCAAGGACATGGGGACACCTCAAGGATGTGGGGGACACCCCAAGGATTTGGGGGACATGGGGACACCACAAGGACATGGGGGACACAGGGACATGGGGTCTTGGGGATGTGGGGACGCCACAAGGATGTGGGGGACACCACAAGGACGTGGGGACACCCCAAGGACATGGGGACATCACAAGGATGTGGGGGACACCTTGAGGACACAACAAGGCTGTGGGGGTCACCACAAGGACGTGGGGACACCCCAAGGATGTGGGGGACATCACAAAGGACGCAGGACATGGGGGACACCCCCAAGGACATGGGAGACGCAGGGACATGGGGACGTGGGGGATGTGGGGACATTGGGAAATGGGGATGCCACAAGGACCTGGGGTCGTGGGGACCCAGGGACATAGGGACACAGGGATGTGAGATCTGGGGACACAGGGACACGGTGGACACAGGACATGGAGATGCCACAAGGACAGCAGGACGTGAGATGTGGGGACCTGGGGACACAGGGACGTGGGGACACCACAAGGACGTGGGGACACGAGACACAGGGACATGGGGACACGAGGATATGGGACATGGGGACTTGGGGACATGGGGACACAAGGATGTGAGATATGGGGACATGGGGATGTGGAGAGATGCCACAAAGCCACGGGGGCCACGAGACACAGGGACACTGGCGACATGAGGACACGGGGACACAAGGACATGTGACACGGGGACACGGGGACATGAGGACACGAGGACACAAGGATGTGAGATATGGGGACGTGGGGACACGGAGAGATGCCACAAGGCCACGGGGCCACGAGACACGGGGACGCGGCAAACACGAGGACACGGGGACACAGGGACACAGGGCCACGGGGCCACGAGGACATGTGACACGGGGACATGAGGACACGAGGATGTGGGACATGGGGACACGAGGACACAAGGGTGTGAGATATGGGGACGTGGGGACACGGAGAGATGCCACAAGGCCATGGGGACACAAGACACGGGGACACAAGGACATAAGGACATGAGGATGTGTGACACGGAGCCACCGGGGCCTACGGGGATGTTGGACATGGGGACATAGGGACATGGGGACAACGGGGACACAAGGATGTGGGACACAAGGACATGGGGACACAGGGTGTGTGAGATACGGGGATGTGGGGACACCGAGAGATGCCACAAGGCCACGGGGCCACGAGACACGGGGACACGAGGACACGGGGACATGGGGACACGGGGACGTGTGACATAGGGACAACGGGGACATGAGGACACAAGGATGTGGGACACAAGGACATGGGGACACAGGGGTGTGAGATACGGGGACGTGGGGACACCGAGAGATGCCACAAGGCCACGGGGGCCACGAGACACGGGTACACGAGGACACAAGGACATGGGGACAGGGGACACAGGGCCACGAGGACGCGTGACACTGGGGCCACGTGTGACACGGGGGCCACTCACCGTGCCACCAGCAGCTCCACCAGGTGGCGGTGGCCGCAGGTGGCTGGCGGCGTGCAGCGGGGTCCAGAGCTCGGCGGTCGCGGGCGTTGACGCCGGCGCCGGCCTCTCAGCAGCAGCGTCACCACGTCCCCGAGGTCATCGATGCAGCACTGGGGGGGGGGACAAAGGGGTGTCACCTGGGACTGGGACCAGTACCGGGAGCGGTACTGGACCAGTAAGGGCACTGGGACCAGTTGTAGGGCCGACCTGGTGCAGGGCGGTGAGGCCGTCCTCGTTGCACAGGTCGGGGGCTGGCGCCCGGCGCTCAAGGAGCTGTCGCACTGCGGGGGGGGGGGGACACAAAAATTTTGGGGTCACCTCCCCCCATCCGGGGTCGTGGGGTCATGCTCAGGGTCACGGGGTCACCCTCGGGGTCGTGGGGTCACCCTCAGGGTCACGGGGTCACCGCCTGGGATGTCCCCGAGCCACGTGGGGACATGGGGAGGTCATGGTGACACCGGGGGGGGTCACGGTGACACGGAGAGGTCATGGTGACACTAAGGGGGTCGTGGTGACACCAAGGGGGGTGGCAGTGACACTGAGGGTTGTGGTGACATTGGGGGGGTTGTGGTGACACTGTGGGGGGGGTCATGGTGACATCACAGGGTCGTGGTGACACCGGGAGGGTTCTGGTGACACTGGGGGTCTGGTAGTGACACTGGGGGGTCATGGTGACTACAGGGGGTGGTGGCAGTGACACTGAGGGGTTGTGGTGACATTGGGGGGGTTGTGGTGACACTGAGGGTCTGGTAGTGACACTGGGGGGGTCATGGTGACACGGGGAGGTCATGGTGACACAGGGGGGGTGGCAGTGACACTGGCGGTGTTCTGGTGACATGGAGAGGTCATGGTGACACTAAGGGGGTCGTGGTGACACTAAGATGGTCACGGTGACACCGGGGGGTCATGGTGACACCACGGGTCATGGTGACACTGGGGGGGGTGATGGTGACACCAGGGGCTGACAGTGACACCGGGGGGGTCTTGGTGACAGGCCGCCGGGGGTCCTGGTGACACCGGGGGTGGTCACAGTGACATTGGGGGGGGGTGGTGACACCAAAAGTTTGTAGTGACACCAGGGGGGTGGCAGTGACAGTGAGGGGGTCACGGTGCCACCGGTGGGGTCGTGGTGCCACTGGGGGGTCATGGTGACATTGGGGGGGTCCTGGTGACCCCGGGGGGGTGACAGTGACCCCGGGGGGGGGGTGGTGACAGTGACAGTGACCCCGCGTGCCCCCCACCTTCCTCCAGGTCGCTCCGCGCCGCCGCCTCCAGCAGCCGGACGCTGGCCGGGAACCTCACGCGCTTCTCCGTGCCGCCGTCCCCGCTCTTCCTCCTCCTCCTCCTCCTCCTCTTCCTCGCCCCGTTGCTGTCACCGCTGTCACCGCTGTCACCGCTGTCACCGCGTCGTCCCCGCGCCTCCTTCTCCAGCCGCGCCCAGGCCTTGAGCTGCTGCGCCCGGCGCCGCTGGGCGTGCTTCAGCCGCTCGGCCGCGCTCATCCGGCTCACCGCCGGCATCTCCGCCAGCAGCTCGGCGTGCTCGGCCATACTGGGAGCACTGGGAGCACTGGGAGCACTGGTGGGGAGGGTGCGGAGGGTGCTGGGGAGCTCGGGGTTCGGCCGCGGTGCCCCCGGGGGCATGCCGGTGCCGGGGGGTCACCGCCGTGCGCCCGGCATCGCCCGGTGGCCTTCGTCCTCCTCGTCCTCTTCGTCCTCCTCTTCCTCTTCTTCCTCCTCCTCCTCCTCCTCCTCCTCCTCTTCCTCCTCCGGGGTCCCGGTGCTGAGGCCGAAGGCGTGGAGGCCGCGGTGAGGGCGCGGTGCCGCTCCCCGCCGGACCTTGCTTCGGGCACGCCCGCGGCACAACCTGCCCTTCCTCCTCCTCCTCCTCCTCCTCCTCCTCCTCCTCCTCCTCCTCCTCCTCTTTCTCTTTCTCTTTCCCTTCCTCTGCCGGGGAGGTCGCCCGAAGCAGCCCCAAATTTGCCTTTTTTGCACCCGAAGCTGGGCACCTGGCTCGCACCGACAGCGGGACACGGGGACACGGGGACGGGGTCCCCGAGGCCACCGGGGTGGGGGAGGCCGGTCGAGGCGGTTACCTGCCGGCCTCGTTATGCTCCGGCCTCGTTACCCGCCGGCCTCATTATCTGCCGGCCTCGTTACCTGCCAGCCTCATTACCTCCTGGCCTCTACCTTCCGGCCTCTCCACTTTCTGGCCTCGTTACTTGCCAGCCTCGTTACCTGCCTCGTTATGCTCCGGCCTCGTTACCTGCCGGCCTCATTACCCACCGGCCTCCTCCTTCCCCTCTACCCTTGTTACCCCCCCAGCCTCGTTACCTCCTGGCCTCTACCTTCCGGCCTCATTACCCCCCAGCCTCGTTACCTGCCTCGTTAGCTCCTGGCCTCCACCTGCCGGCCTCTACCTGCCTGACTCATTAGTTACCAGCCTCGTTACCTGCCCACCTCATTACCCGCCGGCCTCCTTATGCTCTGGCCTCATTACCTGCCGGCCTCGTTACCCCCCGGCCTCATTACCCACCGGCCTCGTTACCTCCTGGCCTCTACCTTCCAGCCTCGTTACTTGCCCCCCTCGTTACCTGCCCCCCTAATTACCCCCCCAGCCTCCTTCCCCCCCAGCCTCATTACCAGCCGACCTCGTTACCAGCCTCGTTACCCCCCAGCCTCATTAACCACCAGCCTCCCCATCCCCCAGCCTCGTTACCCCCCGGCCTCGTTACCCCCCAGCCTAATTACCCCCAGCCTAATTAACCCCCAGCCTAATTAACCCCCAGCCTCCTTCCCCACCGGCCTCGTTACCCCCCACCCTAATTACCCCCGCCCTAATTACCCCCCGGCCTCGTTAACCCCCCGGCCTCGTTACCCCCCCAGCCTCCTTCCCCCCCAGCCTCATTAATTAACCCCCGCCCTCATTAACCCCCAGCCTCATTAGGCTCCGGCCTCCCCTCCCCCACCCCCACCCCCATGGCCCCGCCCCCTCCCGGTGGCCCCGCCCCCCCCCCGTTACCGCCGCCGCCGCCGCCGCTCCCCCCCCCGCCGCTTCCGGGGGGCGGGGCCTCCGTTGCCATGGCGACCGCCCCACACTTCCGGTCTGGAGGGGAGGGCGGGGCTTTGTGGGCGGCGCCATCTTGGGTGTGGCGCGCGGGGGCGCCGCCCCCAAGATGGCGCCTGGGGGGCGGGGCTTAGAGGGGGCGTGGCGACGGCGGGGCGGTGCGCTGATTGGGCGGGGCGCTGAGGGGGGCGTGGCCTGCAGGGGGCGTGGCCTGCAAGGGGTCACCCGCGGTCGTTGTCCCCAGCTCACCCCGGGGGGGGGGCGCCCTAAGGGGGGGGGGAGGGGGGCGGGGGGGGGCCCCGGGCCCA